>NC_072831.1:17994716-18610341 GCF_027744805.1 Dunckerocampus dactyliophorus
CCGTGCTGCACTCACAACGCGTCAGGCCACTGTCGAAAGGTAACGCTACAGATTGGCGCTGCCGCCAGTGCTGCTGTCTTTTTGTTTTTGAGTTTGGAAAAGTTAACGTTAGGTGTAGCGTTCGTTTCTATCTTGCCATGTGAAATAAATGCGCCCAGGAAGAAAGTTCCGGGAACGCTTAAAACAACCAACGTACGGCAAAATACTGTCATACTGTTATCATGAATGTGCCTGTTAGTACTGTACATGTTTACAGCATAGATATAAAAGCATAAAAGAAAGGTTTTTGGAGGTGTTTAATAGTGGGCTTTGTAGGTGAAATAGGTGTGTCCCATTACATGCAGTAATTAGCCTCTTTTTAGCTGTTTTTATATCTTTAGAGCACACAGAGAAGAGAAAGTTGTGCGTTCATGTCTCATGAGGATTGCGGATGATGGCAAAAAGTGCAGTTTTGCTTTAAATACATTGGTTTTTGCTATTAACACATCATTTATGACAGCCCTAATATATAAATGACCTTTCTTACCCTTTTTCCCAAGTAAAATATACAAAAATATCAAAGTAGCCCCTCTATCGTTTTGATTTTGTCAGTATGCGGCCCACGGTGGACAAGGTTTGGACACCCTTGGATTAAGACATGAATAAATTGTTAAAACTGTATCCATTGTGTGCAGTTGATTGTTGATTGTGTCATGATGCAGATTAGGCACAATGACGTGCACTACTTGGCTCCAAAGCAGCGGAGGCACTGATGAGTCAGTCTCAACATGTTTAAAATATGAAGAACAACATACAACAATCAGCAGATGGGGAATGAAAAGGGAATGCATTCATACAGACCACTGCTGTGACCCAACTCCTTCCTAGCAACACTATTCTGCAAATAAAAATGAATAATACTCATAGAAATGTAGTCAAATGCCCAACTCTATTCCGTAATAATATATAGTAGAACCTCTAAGGTCGAGCATAATCTGTTTTGACAAACTAATGGAAATTAAATTCAACTATCGTGTAAAGACGTTAAAGTAAAGGTACCCTTTGATGATGAGTAACCAACATGCATGGAGAGGATGGAAATGAAATGTTACCACAATTTCATGCATTTCACTTTTGAACATTGTTAACTTATCATACAAGTGTAAAAAGAAGTTCAAATAAACGTGACGTGTGAGACCTGGTGATGAACATGCAGAAGATTACTCCTTGTTACCCGCATATGCAACTTTGAAATCATTTTTCATCCAAATTGTCATGTGACGTTGGGGGTTCCACTGCAGCGTATTGTATCTTCAAAACATGGGAAAATATGGCTGTGCCCAAATGTTGAAAAATTGCACTGTCTGCAATCTTTACGCTGAGGTAAGCAGTGGCAGCTCAATTCCCGCTGAAGCAAATGAGGTTATACATTAAAATGTCTAATGACACTTCCACCTTTACAGCAAATCTTTCTCAACGTATTTCCTGACCACCACCGTCCGGCGTCATTTCATTTCACATTCACAGTATTGGTGGTGGAATGTCTTAACTGAAGTCTTTTGTCTGTTGTTTCTCCACTTTAACACATTCCAAAACATGATTTATAGCTAGCCCTGGTGCTAATCTGCAGTATTGTAAAGGACTGACATGCTGAAGACATGATGATGATGGCCTGCAAGCCGGGGGCATCACCTGTATTGCAACGACAACCAACCCTTAAAGATACTAGGAATCACGACATCAAACCCAAGTGTTTCATCAAAAACAACAGAGAAGTTGCCTTATCTCTTGCTTGTATAATCTGTACAGTTACGACAATTACGCTCACGGTTCCCTTTTTTGTACAAAATGAAATATACCGCAAACTTTGTTCTCTTCCTCGTGTCAACGTATAGATGATCAGCTTTTTCTGTACCTTGTATGAATTGTCACACTTTAGCTCTCAGCCCCCATGCAGTCTCTGTTCCCCGACATCCGACCTGTTCAATGTTTTACCTTGTGGTGGACTGTCAATCTTTTTGTATCATATTATTTATTGTTGACATGTTTTGCATTTGCAAATAACAAAGAAAAAAGTAACTCGAGCATTTTATTTCAACGGAAATGCCCGTAAAAGAGCGAAATGCTTTTGTAATTATTCAAATGAAGAAAACAACAATATGATCATTTTTATTCTGAGGTTGTAACATGTTCAGAACATGTGGCCAAAGTTTGGAAAAAAACATTTTTTGTGTTGTAACAATATTTGTTAGTGAATTGCTTATGAAGAAAAATAAATGAGAAGCGCACACCTCTGTTTCAGATTGGTCCATGCCAAATGCACAAATACAATTCATTTCTGCTCTTCCGGGGATTGCATTAAGATTCCGTTTACTAAGAATTCATGGCTACACTAGGAACAATGGGAATTTCACGTTAAAGACACACAAATTTGACAAATATAAAGGACCATTAACATTCTAACATTAATTGTTAACGTTATATTTGATTTGGCTGTCCTTGTTATTTTTTAGCAATTGTTTTTTTTTAGAACTCGAACAGAAATGTAAAAAAAAAATGACCTCCACCTGAAAATGTTTGTGGAAGTGATACTAAGTACATGAATAAACAGCATGAAGATGTTAAACATTACATTACTGCTAAACAGTAACTTATGTGGGGGCGAAGGGGGGAGGCGCCTTAGCGCAAGGTCATGATGTGACAGTAAAAAAAAAAATAAAAGTTTAATTTGCTGTCTTTTAGCGCCATCCTATGGCTTTTGAAAGTATTGATGCAGACACTCCAGAGACGCAAAAAACAAGCAAAGATCTGAATAATCTGCCCTTGAAATCGATAGATTTCTTTGCTCGTAAGAGAGTTCATTTGAGCTTTTAAAGATCCAACAGTGAATAAATAACTGACGCAAACGTTTGATGAACGTGTGTGACAAAATGCTGCATCTTATCCCATCTCACTTAGGGTGAGAGGTGTATATTACTTATTATACTACGTTAAATGCTAATAATATGTGTTAAGAAGTCATGTCAGGTTATTTGTGGACCACATCATATGGTAATAATGGACATTTGTGGCCTGCAGTTCATGTGTTATTGGCCCATTGTAGAAATAAAATGAAAAGTAAAACTGGCAAAGGGCGCCATGGAAAGCGAAAAGGCTAAAATGTTGATACTAATAACGAATAATAACACAAAGTTTAGTCTTTAAAGATATTGTATATATATTAGGGTTGTGAACGATAAACCGAGGCGACCGGATATCCGGTTTGACAAGCGAGAGCTGTGGCTGCATTGGTACAGCCTCCTGGATTGATAAGAATCAGCCATAAACCCTTAAATTCATTGATTGTGGAGACATGCACCGGGTATCGCAAGACTAGCAACCGGGAAAGATTTTCAACACATCAGCAAAACATATGTATTATAGCGTTCTAATTGATCTTATTTATTATGCATTGTTTAAAAAACTAATACAGGAACAACATCAAATTAAAAGCACTAAATGAATACAAACCCACCATCCATCAGTACGAGCCTTCAGTTTGTTTTCCAAAGAGGAGATTAGACGTCACCGTTTGATGTGTGTGCTAGCATTAATTAACTTGGGGTTGTACCAAACAAATATGCACATTAGCACTCAATAAGGTTATTAAATCTTACCTTTATGCATTTCTACATAGTATGAGCTTCTGGGACCAAATTTGAGGTGAAAGAAGGAGAAAAATACAGTATAGCAGCATCTGTGCAGCATGGTGCATTCATGGTGCATTCAAGGACCCATGGACCATCACCCAGGACACCATCCGTAGTCTCATTAGGAGCATGCCCCGACGTACAAGCACGTAGGGGCCACACAAACTACTGAGAATCATTTTGAGTTGCTACAATGACATTTTAGCAAAATGGACCAGTGTGCTGCATCATTTTGTGACTTTCATTTTTGGGGTGTCTTTGATTTCCCCCCTCTATAGGGTGATCATTTTCATTTCTATCAAATTATGTGGCATCATTTTGTTACTAATACATCACCCACTTATTATCAGGAAAGATATTCAAGATCATTTTCCCCCCAGTTTAGAGCTGATGTTTTCGAAGTGTTCCTTTAATTTTTTTGAGTAGTATATATTTTTGAATAAAATAATGAGCCTTATTTCCAAAATTGAAAATATAGATAGGATTTGATGAAGTTATTTACAAATTATTATTTTTTTTTAATTTTTTGTGTTTTATTATTATTATTATTATTATTATTATTATTATTATTATTATTATTATTGCGCCTGAAAGTTTCCCATGACACGGTGGTTGGGGACCCCTGCCTTACAGCATGCTTTAGGAGATGATGTGAAAATTTTGTAAGAATGCCACTTTTATAGAATTGGCTTTTCTATTTTATAATGTAACATTAATGTTTACATCAACAAACGCAACCATAGAATAGTATGGAATCGTTTCGTTTGTACCCTGTATCGAATCATATTGAATGGTTGTGTTTTTAAATATGTCGTATTTGTATCGTAACCCGTGTATCGAGATGCGTATCGAATCGTATTACCACGAGATTTACTAAAATAGCGTGTTAACACCTGTAACAAATTTATTCCATTAATTACATTAAAATGTTTACCGTCGTTACGCATTCGCGTCACGTCAAGGCACATCTCTCTGTCACATGATGGCAGACGGAGCCACAACAGCGTCCCCACAGAGTCACAAAGACTCTGCCTCTCTTTAATAACTTTATTCTGCCCTGAACACATCAACAGCAGTGCAATTCCAGCACCATGTTGGCATCTCCTACTCACAAACACGTCTATAGTCCTCCTGGGAACGACACGTCCTCATTGTCACTAGACTACATCGAGATGCATTCACTGACACTTCAAAAATCACAGCATCCTCTTTATTATGTATGTATGTATGTGTGGTCTAAATAAACAGAAAGGCAAAAAACAACAGTAAGTGGATATTCATCTCTCACTCACCGAGGAAAAGGCTTCTTGAGACGTCATCTGTACTTCTGTGAAGAAGGTGTCGGACGTTTCGCTCCTCATCCGAAGAGCTTCGTCAGCGAACTAATAAGTGCTGGTAGCTGGCTTCACCTCATTTGCAAGACTAAGAGCTGTGGGTTTTGGTCTCAGTAACCTGCTGAACAGCCAGGGCCAAGCCAGAACAATAGATGCTAACTAGCCAGTATCAGAGTCGTTCATACCCAATTCAGGGAGCGACACTTCCCTTTTATCGGAGGTGTTAATAACAGGATAGGATTATACCACTACTCCGCCCAGGCTTAGTGTAACGAACCAATAGGAGGAGGGTGTTGGCACACCAATTCCGCCCACTCTTACTGTATTTAAGGCCTAAGCTACCAGCACTTATTAGTTCGCTGACGAAGCTCTTCGGATGAGGAGCGAAACGTCCGACACCTTCTTCACAGAAGTACAGATGACGTCTCAAGAAGCCTTTTCCTCGATGGATAACTCCTGTACGACTGAGAGCCTACACAGACGCATCTCTCACTCACTTTTACCACAAAGTACAATTTGCAGCACTTAAGTCTGCTCGGAAATCCCAGAATGTACATCTACACTTAAAACATGTGAATTCAACTTACTGTAAGTGATGTGGTGTTATTGAATGCAACCCTTCATGGCTCATGTAACGCCATTAAAGTGTGATTGTGGTACTATTAAAGAGATCAGTGTTAGGCAAATACATTTTCAGACATGTGTGGTATCTTTTAGCTTGATTTAAGTTTTCAGTTCATCTGGAGCTGTTAATACAAACAAATATATAAAACCGTGTCCTGTCCATTAGCGTTCTCTTCATAAAACACAGAAGATATTGGCGTATTTCACACATAGTGGCAAATGGTGGTTAATGATCAATTCATTTGAAAACAGTGATTAATATATACGTATGGTTGCGGCAGCTCTTAAGGCAGAGGGACTGAGGTTTCGGTGTAGACAAGCGAAACCCCCTGCTTCATGAAAACAATGATGTCACCGAGCCATCGCCACCCGGTCACCGTCAAGTGAGCTTTGACGACGAGCCAACATGATATATGAATATTTCGACTGGCATGACTCGCCCCAGTTAACATCCTGATATGTTGTTGTCTTATACTCCAAAAGGACTCGCAGAAGTAATTCTGCTTCGTCATAACTCTAGACGAACCTTGTAAAGCGGAAGACGACGGACTTATGTGCATGCGTTCTTTCTATTTCTATAATTTGGTGTGTCATTGTCAACCCGCCAAAAAAAAAAACAATCCCAGGAACGTTTCAGTGTGGACAGGACTTCACTTTATTTCCAACATGCATCATTTAATCCTAACAATTACTGATCTGTTCACTTCCTGTGCGTACATTTAACAAGTCATGTGTTAGCATTTTGTAAAGGGGAAAGGGAATAGTAAGCGGCACAGTGGCTGAGTGGTTAGCATGTTGGACACACAGAGAGGAGATCGGGGGCATCCATGTGTAAAGTTTGCATGTTCTCCTTGTGCGTGTGTGGCTTCCCTCGGTTTCCTTTCACATTCCAAAAACATGCATGTTAGGTTAATTGGCGACTCTAAAATGTGAGTGTGAATGATTGTTTGTTTATATGTGCCCTGCGATTGGCTAGCGATGTCAACTCTGCCCGCCTCTCGCCCAAAGTCAGCTAGGATAGGCTCCGCGACCCTAATGAGGATAAGCGGCATAGAAAATGGATGGATGGATTCATATTGTTATATTGTTTTGAAACTTATGGAATATTTTTTTCTCGGACACAGTAAGGCAGAAAGCCAAATAATTTGAATGAGAGCCAATAGAAGTTTTTGCTTTTGTTTAACTATTTTGCAATATGGACTTTATTTTGAGCAAAGGGAATAACAGAATAATTTTTATTCTTTTGTGGGCATTGTTAGATTGTTGCATACTTATATAATTGTATGTATATATTTTGTTAAATTGTTCCCAAAATAGTTTGTTGATGAAAATATTTATAGTTGTTTGCCTAAAATCTTTGTCCAGAGTTTTACTGGCATTATTGCATGATTAGCAAATGGAAGGCAGAATCACAAAATTATTCAATCAAGTATTGGTATTGGTACTGCCAACACTGACCCTTGTATTGAGTTGGTATTGGATTTATACGAAAATTCGCCCACCCCCCTGTTAGTATTTAATGGCAAGTACTTTGCTGTGTTCCTTTTTCAAATTATATAATAATTTTACCACCAAAGTACGTATTAAATTTAAGATTTCCTCACGTTAAAATAAAAAAAATATATATATACATGCTAATTCTCAGGCAAGTCGCAGGTAGTGGTACAGGGACCAGAGGATTATGGGTAATGGTGTTCTTTCTGTTGACGGTGGGAGGAGGGAGATTCCAGACTGTGTATGTGTGTGTACGTGTGTCAGTATGTAGATGTGATGATTGTGTGGGAGTTGGGCTTTCTATTCCAGCGCGACAACAGGAACTTTTTTACAACATCAAACGAGAAGAAACGAGACGAGAAGGCAGTAGTAAGGTGTTGGAAAATGCGAGAAGGAATCCAGGAAGAGAGCGCGTGCCTATTAACCATTGAGCGCGGGAGAGCAGACATTGTTATCGTGGCTCCTTCGCGACACTTGTGGCACCGCGGAGTATAAACTCCCAGCCGAACGGACGTGTAACTTTTCTTGAATGGGTTGAAGTGAAGCGTTTTGTCTTCGAAACGCGAGTCCGAGGCATTTCCAGACGTTCAAAAAAGGAAAGGGGAGGCGAGGGGGCTTCAAGAAAACGCCCTGTTGCCGCTGCCTGTTATCTCCAAGCACAAACTTTATCGTCGACTTGGGAAAAAAATGCGGGAGGTGAGACGTTATGTGGAACGTTATCTTTGTTGGCTGAAAGGCTAACTGCCTTCTTTCTCCAAGTTTCGGGAAGTGTTTTTGCTTTGGGAATATTTGATCTCCTCATTGTTGCACACAATTCCCGTCGGAGGCTATCTGGGTGGGCTGGGAGCCCCAAGGCTGCTCCTCTAGGCCCCACGAATAACCAAGTTTCACATGTAAACCCATACAATCAGTGAAAAACCCCATAATTCTTCATATTATAGTACGAGTGACACTACAGACATGTCTCAGGGCGCCGAGAGGAGGATGGAAACCCGGCTGAAGAAGTTGGAGGACATGATGAGAAACCCCAAGTCTGCCTTAAACCTGGAAAGTTTGCTGGTAAGTCGAGCGGAACGCATCTCCATTATTAAAAGAATGTCGTGATGGCTGCTCCCTGCAACATTACACACGTAATGAGAAGGGTGAAGTAAGTTAATGCTACGTGCAGTACAGTATGTATGTTATTCCATGCGTTTCTGTTAGCATTGTCCTTTGATGTACTGGAAGGGAGACCTCATCCACTTTGTCGTCCCTGTAAAACTACATTTTCCAGTCTGTCCTGTAACCAGATATCTTGCCATGAATTAGTGGAAAAGGCGGCATAAAAGGCGGTGTACTGGTTTACAGTGGATAGGCCTGATTAATCGTTAAGACTGAGAGCAGACAGTGCAGTTTGGAGGGGGCTGTGGTGTCTACAGATTAGGATTCATTTGTGTGGAGAATGTTCCAATTAGGGTGTGTTCACACTTGTCATTTTTGGTCCAGCTAAAACCGCCTCTAGCCCATTTGCTCTGCTTGTACGGTTCATTTGGTCAAGTGTGAATGCAGTCCAGGACCATACAGGGGGACCGAGACCGCCTGAGAGATGGTTCTCGGTCCGCTTGCCAGCAGAGTCCAGTCGTGGGTCTAGTCCTGACTAAGTGAGTGTGCCGACCAAAAGACTGTATTTGATATCACTAATGTGACCGTAACCGTGTGATGCATAGCAACACTAAGGGCGGGAATCTCTGGCCACCTCACGATTCGATGCGATTACGATTCAGAGGCCCGTGATATGCGATGATAAAACCATTATTGATGCATCTTTTTTTGTGATCAGTAGTTTGTCAGTTTTTTCATAGATATTTTTTTCCTCTATATAATTTCTTTTTACTGACTGTGTACTACTAAAACAAAGCATATTTGTAATGATCCACAATTCAAATAAACGTGAAACAGATTAATTTGTTAATTTAAAGGTTACATCTACTATCTATTTCCCATTGCACAGAACCAGCAGGAAAAGTAAAGTGCACCAGTAGCAGCATGTATAAAATTAACAAACTTCAGCATATTCTGGGTAACCAACATAAAAAATCTGCCATTATTCACAAATAAATAAGACTTAAGAATTCAAACAAAAATCCTGAGCATAGAATCTCTGACAAAATCCAAGTCAAAAACAGCTTTTATACAAAATATAGATTTCTGTACCAGCGGCTCTCATACAAGAATAATGCTTGCAGACGTCAGTATATTATGAATAACCAAAAAAACTAGGCTGCCCTTATTCACAATTGCAGTGTCAATGAAACAACGTTGCGATCGAACGCCTTTTTCGAGTTAGGTGGAAAATTAGTTATCACCTGCTTGACTTCAGCTGGCTGTGTTTCCTCCTCGTTCGGTGGAAACGTGCTATGTGGTTTTTCATATTTGTTGTGTTGCCAAAATATTTTAAGCTTGTATGACAAAGTTTGAATGTTATCTGGATCCTGTCCAGCTTAGTTTTACCTTCAACTACGTGAAAGCCAAAGTGCTTCCCGACGCTCGCTTTAAATCCAGCGGGTGCGGGTTGGAGTTTACGCTCAGCCATTTTGGTAGCGTCTTACACATAGGTGTACCACCATAAACTGTCTGGGCGGCACTTCCGCTTTCCGTCTTTTGTTCCATTTTTTTTTCTTTGTTCCGTCAGCATTGTTTACTGACATTTATGAATCGATTAATAATCATCAATGTCCACATCGCGATGCATCCAAGAATCGATTATTTCCCCCATCCCTGAGCAACACCTAGCAGAAAGCTGAAAATCATCAAAAAGTCAATGTTAAATGTAAGCCCAGGAACGTATATACAATAGTTAAACATATCTGTCTCTTTTCAACAAGAGCTTGCTCATTTCAGTCTGGCGAAGCTGTCATAAAAGCTGTCTCTTTGTGATGTTTGTGACACATTTCTGGGGAACTTTTTGACACCTTTTATACACTTTATATACACTTCATTACATCTCAACTGGTAAAATCCTACCATAGAAACAAAAGTCCTACGATCGTATGTGACGCAGTCACGTGGCAAAAATACATGCAAGTGTGAATGCCAACCGAAACAGTACAGTAATCCCTTGTTTATTGCGGTTAATTGGTTCCAAACATGGCTGTGATAAGTGAATTTCCACGAAGTAGGATTTCAGATTTTTTGTCAGACCATAGAAACCCTATTAAGTATGGTTTTAACACTATAGGAGCCATCTAGACATGAAATAACACGCTCTCTCTCCCACAGTAACACTTCCATGTACACCATTAACGTCAATAGTGAGGTGCGTGCTTAATTCAGGCAAAAAAAACAGGTACAATTTGCTTAAATGTGCCTATTTTTTATTATTACTAGGCCATATTCAACCACAAAACAGCATAATAATTAATATATATTTTTAAAACCATGATACGGAGAACAGCAATGTGGCGAGGGATGGCTTACCACTAAGTATAACATGTTTTTTTTGTGGTCTGGACTAGAGTACTACAAGTGTGAACTCACCCTTAGTATTGTTATGGAGACCAATGTGTAGCTCCTGCACTGCATTTCATCTTCTTGCTGAGTGTCCATCAAGCAAGTTGCATGTGATTGTCAAAAGTAACTAATGATAAAACATTTCTGGGCAGAATTCCGGTCGTGGTCCTGGCTCACCCGACAGTACATTCATGTACATCATAAACACGAAGTCAAAAGAAGCAGGGCTCCGGACTAACTTTTGGTAGTAGGAGCACAGTGGCCCCTATCTTAACATTTTAAGAGCACAAGCAGAAAGTTTAGGGGTGAACACCGAAATTTACTTGCAAAGTAAACATTCACATTTCCTCTCATTTTCACTGTATTACTGATAAATACTATTAACTCCAATACCGCCATCTTTTCATACACATCTTCACAGCCTTCTTGTTCTTTGGTGTTTGTCTCCTTTCTTCCTCACGCATTACTATCATCTACTGGGGCTGAAGTGTGGAGCACAAGTTTGTCAGCAACAAAAAATAATCAATAATAATAATAGAATAAAATTGGCAAATTAACTGGTAGGGTTACCAAAATTCTGCAAAAATAAATAAGGGACACTTTGTTGGCAGGGCCAACCAACCCACCTGTTTTTTTGCCTTTTAATTTTGTGAAACAAATTTTGTACTATTTGACACAAACCTTAATTTAATTTGATGCCTGCTTTAGCTTAATACTGATACATGGGAAATTAATTGTTCAATAATATATATTATTTTGTTAAAAATAACACATTTCACAGAATAAAATATTTTATTTTATTATTTAGAAAATATTTATTGTTTTATGGAGAAAATGCTTAATTTAGGCCAAGAAGATGTACAATTAGCTTAAATATGCATATTTTTGTTTACGAATAATAGGCCGTGTTCAACCATAAAACAGATCACTTATTAATTCATTGTTGAGAAACTGTGATGTAGCGAGGGACAACTGTACGTTAAAATCCAAAAATGTAAAATTGTGGATGTGGTGAAAGAAGAGAGCTTATTTTGTGGTGTAAATTGTTTGTCTTTTTTCTATTATTATTGTTAACTTCTTGTTGATTTTGCAATACTTACCAGCCAAACATACTTGTGCAGTCAGCAGTTGCTACGAATGCTCACTGGGGCAAACTTTTCCCCAGTTACACGACTTTATGGGCATTCATACTTTTATTGTAATTGGTGAATAAATTGTAATTGCGCAGATGATTAATGTCATGTAAGCGCACAATCTTTACTCGCAGTTCTTTATATAAAATTATCACAGCTGGCATTTGTGAAGGATGCATTACAGAATTGGTGTAATGTCAGGATTCTAATACACAGGTGTATAATGCATGTCAAATGTGTTCTGTCAATTTTTACAGACAATTTGCACTGCATGCAATGACTGTCGCTTTGCACCACAAAAGAGTGAAGCCAGTCTTAGTTGGGGTTTGTCTTAACCTTACCTGCACCATCCCCTCAGACTGGCTGTCCTATCTAGTCTTTGAGTATGGGCTGATGAAGCCTGCTCAAACGAGAGAGACGAAATATCTTCTAAGACATTCTGAACAGTCCAGTGGTGATTGATTCAGTGCTTGGGAATTCAATTGCCTGGATGAATAAGAATATTCATATTTATATAGAGTTTCAGTGTTACAGGTGGCCCTCTGAGACGACCCATTACTGTGATGTGGCCCACGGTGAAAACAAGTTTGACACCCCTGTATCTTCTGGGCATTGAAGGTCTCCCCTGGTGTTCCTGGTGGTCTTCAGAGGAATACTCTAGTTACATTAGGTCTGGGGTTGTGATTTGAATTGTTGGGCCCCCTAACCGGATCTGACAAAACACAAACACAATGTCATTTCTGTCTTAAAAAGCAGCACTTCACCCTTTTAACCGGTCTCATACAGCTTGGGGCCCCTTGTGTTGGCCACGGGCACACACACACGCACTGCTCAAATCCTTTATGACATTTAATAGGAATTGTAGCTTTAGTGGTGTTTACTTCCTGCATGCGAGTTGGGGCGATGGAGGCACTGAGTGTTTGAGACAAAAGATGAGTGGGAAGCATACTTTGGGAGAACAGGCTGCAGGTTTCCATTTTTAGAAGCCTCACTGCTGTTGCTAAGATCGAGAAGTTTTGCTGATCAGGGTGGGGGTGGGGGTATAGAGCATGGATGCAAACACTCTGATTATTGTTTGGAATGTATTTGTGTCGTAGCAGAGGTCTTTGTGAGTGCAGCACCACTTCATATAACTCACACTCAGAATCGCAGATCTACACGACAGAACCAATATCAATTCGCCCTACGATTGGACAATAGAATTAAAATTGCTATTCTCTTGTAAGTATCATTATTATTAAAAGAGGACGAGGGCTAGCCAAGCTAAGACAGAATCCATGCTAACCGCTAAGCTAACTTGAATGTAAATTAGTGAAAACAAAATAAGTGCTTAGGTATTGCATGTTAACAGAAGTCTAGCTGGAACGGCATTACAGCAGAGTGTAACCATATACAGTATGCCAAAGGATGGCAAGAGGCTGCAATATAAATGCAATATGGATAATAGGCCTTATTGACTATCCCTGGCTTGGGACTGACTCATCAGTGCAATAGTAGTGCAATCCATTTTGCCATGATTGCTTCAAGATGCGTTAAATCACTGTAAATTTACCACAATTGATTCATTTTATCTTAACAGTCAGTTTGTCAAATATTTTGTACATCCCTTTTAGTCAGTGCTGAGTTATGAGCAAATATCTGCAGTGCTAAAATAGCTCCGGCGATGGATGGCACGGTGACCTATTAAAAGTATTTCCTGGCTCGTTTCTTTTTGATTCAGGGAACCAACAATTGCTATACATCATAAACAGCTGAAGGAGAAGAAAATATTCTCAACTAGCCTCTCTGTAATTGGTGAACTTTTGAAATCCTGGCTCTGCCTCTGACATTCAGCACCTTTATTTCCCTAGCTCGCATGCAGGAAACAAACACTCCTGGTGACATTACACCTGCATTGACCCTTTGGACCTTTATGCCAAATGCCATTTCATAGTAGTGCTTATACTGGGTTAGTGTTGGTCTTTTTTTGCCTGTTTACTTTTAAGTGGTCCATAACTGAAATTGCTGTTTACGTTCACAAAAAAATGTAACCTGTGCACACGCTCAAATAGGTAACGTAAACTAAATACTAGGCCTGTCAAGATAACAAATTTAGCTAATTGTCCTACAAATTATTGCCGATAAACGATATTATTGTCAGCATTTTGTGAGACCATGTTTTTAATTAATGTAATGATAATATATGGCATAATAATGCGAGTACACTGTATCAAAGGTAATAAACTTTAATTTCTCAAGAATATTTAACATTGGAATTGGAATGTCAAGAGCTTTTAAATAAAATAAATTATAAATGAAACAAAAAAGGTGTTGACTGTCGGGATGAAGGCGCCGCTGCACTTTGAGCGGCAGTTTTTTTCTCGGTTTGGAAAACTGAACAGTATGGTTGTGTTTGAGGTGCGCATGCAAGTTGGTCATATTCCCCTTCTTCTTTCTAACCATTGTGACATATTGTCTCGTCCGTGTTCGTGGGCTCACCTTATTAATTCTGTTTAAAACCCAAATATTCCCAAACTGAGGCTGTGGCATTTGGCTTAGAAACCATCGCTTTCGTGCCTTCGTTCATATTTGCCTTTGCTCACTTGAAGGCTGCAGCACTCGCTAGCAGCCCGGCCTCCACACACTGGGACAAAGAGACTGAATGCCTGACAGGAGGGTTCACTCTGTTCATTCCGCTATAGAATCATCGCGCCCAGGATTTGAGACAGATGCACTGTGCGAACTCTCGTGTCATCCAGCCTGTTTGGTAGCGAGAGGAGGAAAAGAAACACATATGCATGTGTCCATATATCAAGGCTGGCAAAATCATTAAGTTAATTTTTATTTATCGTGCGATATAAATTTATTGATTATCATGACAAGCCCACTGAATACCGTAATTTCCCCGACTATAGAGTGCATCTGCCTTGAGTGAAATCAGCCCCTGAGCCCGGGCTGTCTTCCCCAGCACGCAGCAGGCCAGGCACCCGAATAGGGGTGGGCATCATTTCAGTTTGAACGATTCCAGTTCCTCCTTCAATTCCTTTGCTTTTAAGAGTAAGGGGCATAAAAGTTTACATGGTTTAAATGAGGGCACTAACCAGAATTCTTTTTGGATTAAATGTCTGAACTTCTCCAGGAATTATTGAATGATATGAACTTTTTTTTTATCAACTTTACTACGAATTTCTCACAGGGCTATTTTCAACCAGTATATAAATATCAAGCCATTCAACTTTAATATAAATATTATGAATATTCTTTCTACAGGAGTACACTTTCACAAAAGATGTTCACTTTTGAAAAGCTAATGAAAAAACATTTCCACATAAGATGTTGTTTATGTGCTTGTGAGTGTGTGATGCCGCAGCTGCTTAAACATGCACAATCCAACAACTTACTTTTCGTAGAAAAGTACACAGGCTAATGTTATCACTTAGTACTAATATACTTAGATTGCTGCCTCAATGTTGGTGTAAGCTATTTTTTTATGACACCCTTATTTTGTTATAAATAAACAGGATGTAACCAACGGAGCTCCTATTTTGAAGGCCTGAAGTATGTTGTGTGGGTTGAGGTGTCTTGACTGTTGCTAAACGAGACGAGCTGTGCACATGAATAAACGTACCTCCTACAGTAGAGCCGTAGCTCCCGTCCTTCATTTACACCGAAATTCCTCATAAGTGGGCACCCTGAAACACTCGTTACATTGGCACGAGACAGTCATTGATTGTTTGACTTCCCTGATTCTGTCTGCTTTGAGGAAGTCCGATGTAGTGCATCAAAGACGAGGTATTGTTATTTCCACACCACGAAGCTGGGGGTATTTAATCATGTTGACACTCCTTTGCATGATATTGTGTTGCAAATGTTGCACTGAGCCAACCTTTTTTATGGTGGTAAGCCAAACTTTTTAGCCTCTTCTTTGTTGGTGCTCACCGGCTTCTTCTTCTTTGGTGTTTGCGGCTATTTGTGACGTGAGCATTAAAACTAGGAATCAAAATAAAAAATGTCAACGATCCCAGGAGAATGGCAGTGTTAGTCCAGGTTCCCATCGATGCTCGAGACTCGATGCCCATCCTACACAAACCCGTCGGCAACAGTGGACCTTCCGACACGGCTCCATGCTGCCAAGATCAATGAGCAAAAGCCACTAGATCGATCTCCTTCAACCTGAAAACCGCATCACATGCACCTCTCTGCACGTTCTCCCTGATGAGTAGTGATGTGCGGATCCATACTGACATATCGATACCTCCAATACCACCTCTTTAGGATCTAAAATAGATTCTCAAATCAAAATATTGATGCTTTCATCCAGTCATTCAGTCATTTAAGGTAATATATATCATTAACAGGAACACAGTTAAAAGTAGCTAAATCATTGAGACCTTGTCTAAATGATATGCAGTTTTTTTCCAAATAAATGAATAAATTACTTTGATGTCTTATATTTTTAATTTTATGAGCTATGCTGTTGGATCGGTATCGCTGATACGAGCCTGAATTTTACTCGGTATCAAATCGGAAAATTTGTGGTATTGCACATCACTAATGATGAAGGCGTGCACACGAAGTGCAAAATGGCTGCTTTGGAGCACACCAGAACGCAACCACAAATTAGCCACATCACTGTATAAGTCGCAGGGTTCAAAGCGTGAGAAAAAAGTTACAGCTTATACACCGGAAGTTATGGCAAACGTACATGTTTAACATTACATTTCATTTAATTTGGTCCGGACTGCCGTACATTCTGGAGGAAAACATGGGAATTGTGCTACTTGAACCATTTTGTGTAAATCCAGCCAGAGACATCATTGGAGAATGCTGTCACCAAAGTACCAAAATAATTTTGCTGCTACTCTACTATTTTTTTCTACTCATTGCTTGGAATGAAATCAATTTTACATAGCTCAGATCAGTGCAGATCAGGCTTTTTTTAAATTTGTGATAATTAGTTTAATATTGGCCTTCTTGCCTGTTTGAAATGAAAGTAGTGCTTGTTCTGGGCAAGAGATAGAAAGCATTTTGGATATTTAAAAAAGTACAGCTGATTGCTAGCACATAGATTGTCTTTCAGCCGTCCTGAAGGAAATTACCTCATTGGGTAAATAGTTGGCAACTCCATTTGGGACTCAAAGTCCCTGCACAGTACTGCACTTTCCCCTTTCACTTTTTAGCCTTATCTCTTTTCATCTGGCTCAATCTCAGTCTGCAGTCTGAAAGTCCTTTCAGGTCTGATAGATGCACTGCAGGTATAATTGTGTTCTCTACCTAATGACATTTTATTCCACTTCTGTTTTTTGAAACAATTTTTACCTATGAGATACTTTTTTCATCTACATTTTTTTCCAGACCTTTTAGCTTAATATCAGTCCGTGTAATGTTGTCATAATGTGTCAAGGTCATGAAACACCATAATGCATTGGGTTATCATTAGTTGCTTATTCACCACATATCTATCTGTTTCTGTCCCCAATAGCCCTTGCTGCTCACATGCTCCTCTCCCCTTTTCCTTTCTCCCTATTTTGGCCACACTACAGTAATGTTAACGTCTTCTACTCCAGCATTTCCTGTTCCCTTTTTGTCTGACTTTTTTGCCCCTTTCCACTTCCCATATTGAGCAATTTGTTTTGAATGTGTGGGTCTTCAAAGAGGTGGGGATAACCCCCGTCTTTCAACCTGATAGTAAAACCTAAGCATCAACTTTGTCTCTGGAGTGCAGTTGAGTTGCTCTTGGGCAAGCAACAACAGCACTGGTATCAGTATGCTAGATGGAAAGAAACACTGCCTTATAAGGCACTCGGGATGGTGGCCCAGGCCAATTTTTTTCTTTTTTGCAAAACAAGCCAGTCTCTCTACTCAGCACCTACCCTGGAAAGAAGGCTAGGACTTTTTGTGGCCTTTTTTTGGTTTGTTGCTCCACTTCAATGAAGAAGACCCAGTGTCTGTCAGATGTCCAAGTCGGTAATGGGTTGAAAATATCACACTCCACCTCAGATACAGTATGTGGCTGTATCCCTTGAACACGACTGGAAACGTTGATTGGAGTTTCCCTTGTCCATTAGAGCCACTGACCACTCAGAGCGACAAAGAAGGTATCACACCAATCATTATTACTTGTAATATTATCACTGCCAAATTCAAAGCGTGGTGGAGACCATTATGTTCTTGACTGCCTTTGTATGCACGCCATGTATGATTGTCCACAAAATGTTGTGGAATGTATGGCACTGTCCTCTTACATTTTGGTGTAGATTGTGGAGTTGGTGAATTATTTTTTTGTAAAAATTATTATTTATTGTAAAAAAACAAAACAAAAAACTGTCATGAACGATGGCAGACATTATTGCATCCTAAATGACGGCGCGTGTTTGGTCTAGTCCTTTTGTCTGCTTTGAACTCATGTTTGTTCTTCTTTTCTTCTTCTTCTGACTGAAAACAGGCAAACAAAGTTTTCTTGCTTGTCTCAAATAATGACATCATCAAGTGTACATCTATTTTAAACATTTTTCAAATATAATTTCACATACTATTCATGTAAATGTATACCATCGCTTCCACTATACAGTTGTCATCACAGTTCACGCTATTGTAGTTGTTCAAAAATTAATTCATAAATTGTCACTGTTTCTTGGTTGAATATGATCTATTATTGGTAAAAACATGCATATTTAAGAACATTTTATTTTTTCATGGCCTAAATTAAGCAACAATGGCAAAATATCCGAAAATACAAGTGTATATAAAGCATTCAAAAGACATGATATGAAGTGTAATACAGTATCTGTAACTTGTGTGCACCTTTTAAGAAGCGGGGCCTGGGAAGTGACTTGTGTGATGTCAGCTAGGTAGAATTAACAGTTAACTGAGTGCTAGCAGCAGGTTAGCAGTGTAGAGAGTGGTTGACAGCAGCTCCTGTGTGAATGTGGGATAGGGATCTGGGATCCCCAGCTTACCCGTGACCCTAATGAGGAAAAGGGGTATGGAAAACGGGTTGATATTTTGCAGCATATTGTTAACTTTGACTTCCGCCCAATTTTCAGACACGTTTGCGAGGAGCTCCTCCTAGATGTGTCTTACTAAGGTAGAACGGTGGAAGACGTTTATAGCAGCCGTATTTTGATCATATAAAAAAAAAAAGATACACAGCGAGAGCATATTGATAATCCGTCATGGTATTAAATATCGCGATAGTTCGACATATCGATTGTTGGTCACACACTTAGTCTATAGGGCTATTGAAAATATTCAATTTTTTAATATTGAATCCTACGTTGTGGAAATTTACGTATCGCGGTTGGGTCTGGAACCAATTAACCGAGATAAACGAGGGACAACTGTACTGCTTTTTGGTCGTGTTTTGTAGCTTTTTCAAACATGGTGTCCCATATTGAACCACTGCTACTGACACCTTTCCATTGCAAAAGCGGTTATTATGAGGTTATATTTCTAGTACATGGCAAGTCGGTTTTCCATGTTGGCCAAGTTGATACCACAAATGATCTAAACCACTGTTTGTAGGTCACTGGTCTAACAGATTAATCATTGCGCCTCACTGTAACATTTGAAGAGACATTGCTCAAAACAAAAAAACCACATACTAACGTTAGGATACCTGGTTGCTGTGCCTTAGCTCTGGATGCCACAGTCCACTTTGCTGCAGCGGTCCGTCATCTTGCTGCGCTCAATTCTTGTCCCTTACAGTTATGACCAACTACTATATGCTTATCAGTAAATGAAGGAGACCCTTGTTCTCTTACACTGTTGTTTATTAGCCTCTCTCGTGCACCTGAATTGATTATTGATAACATTTGGAGAAGAAGATTTGGTTAAACACGCAGATGACAACAGCCGAGGGGACACATCTGCTGTTTTTATGTTGTCGGATTTGCAAATTATTTATCCTGTGAGTATGTTAAAGAGTTTGCCACCTTCTTCTTAGTGTATTTTTAGTTTTAAATGAGGGTGTGAGTGCACAGAGTGGCGAACAGGAGGCTCCCACGCGCAACACTCTCCATCTGGCTTTATCTTATCAGCCCATCTCAACCTGCCGGTGAGACATAACCTCCCACACACACACACAATCATTTTTCTTACACAAACACACATGCACTGCATGCTGTATGCATAAGTTTAGGTGCTTATGAGAATACACTAACCTGAGCAACTGCCGTTATTGGTGCATCATGGGTGGCTGACATTGACAAAAAACACACACACATGCACGCACGTAGTGTAGCCGACCATATTGCATTGTATTTGACAAACTTTCAAAATATGAAGCAATAGAAAGACTCCAATGTGTGACCATGTACAGACACAAATGTGTAAAAAAGATAAATTGACTATTTTATTTGGGTTAACCATAATATAATGGTAGCGGAAAATACTGAATTCTTATAATTATTATCCATCTATCTTCTATGCTGCTTATCCTCACTAGGGTTGTGGGTATGCTGGAGCCTATCCCAGCTGACTTCAGGCGAGAGGCGGGGTACACCCTGGACTGGTCGCCAGCCAATGGCAGGGCACATATAGACAAACAACCATTCACACTCACATTCATACCTGTGGACATATGGAAACAAAAATGTTGAGGTGAAATAAGCCTTAGATGTCAAAACTTTGAACTGTGTGAGACGTCAACTGTGCTTGTCACACTAACGTATTTTTTTAAGTTGATTTTTTAAAGAATTTTTTTCCTTAATACTTCACATTCTAGTGTATAAAATAAAAAATACAAATAGAATTTAAATCTGATGACTTTGATTAATAGACTTGTTCCTACTTACGCTTTGCCTTCTGACGGTTTTACTCTCCCTTCTATTTACATGTGTACGTGTGTTATGTGATACGTCATTGGAAAGCTTAGTTTGTTGAAATTTGACTGATATACACCATTCCAGGATACACTCATAACTGCAGGCTGGGCAAACACTAAGATTAGACCAGTCGGCACCAATGAGATTGTGAAAACACGATATACTGGTTGATGGGTGGTTTTGTCATAAAACCAAGGAACACCTGTGTAACGGAGTGATGCAAAACATGGAATGTGTGTCAAAGGTGCATCAACGTAGATTTTTTTTCTCAACTTTTTTTCCCCAGGTTGATTAATATATATTATATTACTCTAAGATTGCTGTATATTATCTTGATTATATCAGTTATTTTCTGTGGGAAAATGGTCTTGAAAAAATAATAACAAAAGAGGTTTCTAATAGTTCACACTGTTGACAATTGCAGTTGCAATAATTTCCCCATTGATGAGTCATTCAAGTTTAATAGGCCTCATGGGCAGAGTTCCTCATTTTACTATTTTTTGCCAGCACATTCCTCAGTTGACGTGTCTAATAAAGCCGGGGCGCCAAAAATGAACAGGGCACAGGAGCATGGGACAGAAATCAGTCAAATTCAAGAGAAAAGCCTACTCTTGCTATTCCCTGCAGGAACGTTCACTGTGCTATTTGAGAGCCTCTGCAGGATTCCTGCTGTTGTGTCTGTTTTGGAGAGTTTATGGGCCATGCCAACCCCAGTCCTTTTCACTATGCTCAGTCCACCGTTTATCTGGACAGCTATTTTTAAAACGGCTGGAATTCAATCAAAACAGTGACATTCTGCACAATCCTTTTAGTGAGGCTGCTACGTGTTTATGTTCCAACTTCCCACCGATGAGGTGGTTAATAAGAATTTTTAGTAACCTGCACATGACTTCTGGCATGTGCAACTTTAAAAGGAAATCTATCTACAATATGTATTGACCAAGCAAAAGGAGTGGTCTGCATTACCATTCTAATAAAGCTATGAATAATCCATCCATCCATCCATCCATCCATTCTCTATGCTGCTTGTCCTCACTAGGGTTAGGTAGGGGTTATGCTTGAACCTATACCTCTGACTTTGGGCGAGAGGTGGGGTAGACCCAGGAAGGGTCGCCAGCCAATCTCGGGGCGCTATGAATCATTGATTAGTATATGAAATGGAGCATTCGCTAAAGCTTGGCTGCAGTTACTCAACTCTTTGCATTTTGCAGTAGTTGCCAAGCAACCATCCACTTTCCATTGGCTATGGAAAAATAACTTATGATTCACAACTGGACAAATGTTTCCTCAAGAAAACATCACTGAATGTGTATCAATCCATGGCACAAAAACAGAAGAGAATCGTGCAGGATTATGAAAGAGCATTCTGCTGTATTTATCTGCAGCAATTGGAAATGGATTAACACTAAATTGAAATTGGCCATTCAGCTTCATGCCTCCCCAGATACTTGTCAGTTAATGAATATTAATAGATGCCCTGACTAAGTGGTTGAGAAATGTTTTTTTTCTACTTTTTCTGTCACATTGCTAATGGAAGCACATTGGAAGTACTTAATTCCTCTCCTGCCACTCAGTAAAATGTCTGCAAATTTGATGTTATGTCTTTAAAACACTACCCTTGTTTCCCCCCTTGATTTGTGGAAAATGTCTTGTGTACAACCATTTCAATCATTTCCTTTTTTTGTTGCAGAGATTTTTAGACCGGCTGGTGTCATGTTGATATGTTTATTTATTAATCCCTTCTTCCCATGACAACTTGCTAAACAGAGAAATTTGAATGTAATGTCAGAGTGAGGGAAGTGATTGGTGACTGTACTGATTCCAAATATTGCAAGTGTCACAAAAAAATGCAATGTAGATTCACAATAACATGTTTTCCAATTTGTAAATATATACGATTTTTAAATTTTACTTCACAATTTGCATCACAAACAAACACTGGAATTTTACACAAGGACTCGTACTGCACTGTCGTTGCGTGACAGCCAACACATCCTCCTCCTTGCTTACAGTCTGTTGTTCTGCAGAATTTACCTTTTATTATAACAGACATAGGGCTGCAACTAAAGATTATTTTCCTAGTCGATTAATCTGAAACTTGTTGTTTTGACTAATCAATTTATAATAAGCGGTTAGGCTACAGATGGAACAAATCAACATGAACCAAGCACAAACAGTTAGTGGTTTGGTCGACAACTTATCAGAAGTGGCAAAAATATTGATTGCTGTTTTCCAAAGTCAAAGCTGATGTGTGTGCATAAACACAAAAATAACATGCCTGTGTAGATTGTCATTGACTTCATCGCAACTGGACCGTTCATGTTGTCTTAGAAGACATTTCCCCTCTCATCCGAGCACACTTCCTTAGGTCATGCTCAATGACTAGGTGGGACAAACACGAGTCTAAGTAGCACAGCTCCAGTCTGATACAAAGATAAATAGATGTGCTTTCATGAATGACTAAAGGCATTTTAAAATATTCACAAACTGAAAATATTTGAGAGGCTGAAATCATTTGATAACTAACGTGATCGCGTGAGGGAGCGAAATGTCTATTTACTTTTTACAACAAAAAAAAGAAAAGACAAGCTTGCATATACTTATGTACTTGTTAACGGAGTGTTAACAAAAACATCCAATGGCTCACTTATGACATCATTGATTGGATCTGTAAATTGGAAATTAAAATCTAATAGACTGCATATTTATGCAAATTATTGGCAGATCCCATCATGTCGATCACATTGGCCTGAAGTCTACTATTCACCATAGAAATAACAACATTTAATACACAATTGACAACGTGCAGTATGTACTGTAAATGTTCATGCAAGAACTGGTACGTAAGCCCAGTTTAAAGATTTAGATGTAAACAGTACACTAAAGTATCACTAAAATGATGGTTGGCCCAACTTTTAAATAGAAAGCCTATCTTCTGCAGTGTCATTGTATGTCTGTATTTCCTGTAGTGTGGCAAAACCACCACATTATTGCAGCATGACCACAAAACAAAAATACTGGGACATGCTGAGTGTCATTGCATATAGTATTGCTTTCATAATTTAATTATGTATGTACTGTTTTGAATGATTTAATAGTTTAAAAGTAGTTTTTCTGGTATGATATACACTACTGTATATTTTATCTGCATTTATCTATTTGAAAACTACAGTGATAAACGTTAAGTGAATGATTCTTGCTAAACACGATTGTGTATATGTGAGGGTCCTTGATGTGCCTTTTTTTTTGTATAAAAGAAAAATTCACGGCAGTAGTCACAGCCAGTACAGCCACACAGGAAATGATTTGCACACAGGGACTGTCGTCACAGTGAAATTATCTGACAGGCACGGGGCGGGGTGGATCATTTCCTAGATTGCTTTTAGGGAGATCCTCGTCCATGTATTTGTATGTGCACACCCCCTGCACCCTCCTAACTGTATGCCCTTCTCCACCCCCTGCATGTGTATTTTTTCCCTTAAATAGTAGTTTTGTGTGAGGTTAGTCCTTTAATGGGGAAGTGCTGTTGAGCCGGCAAAATGGTGTTAGCTTGCTGCTGACTGCCTGCTGTCAAGCGGGGAACGAAGGAAAGAACAGGAGGAGAGGCAGATAACACACTGAAAAGAGCCAGGGGTGGAGACGCAGACAGACACTATGTATACAATTCAGACACGTGTATATGGAGACTCGTTTGAAACAATTAATTCATCAAACAGAAATTGGACTAGATCACACTTAGAGTTAAAACAGGTGCCATTATATTGCTAGTGCTGTTCATTTGAACAAGTGGAACATGTAACTTATACATTTTAATTCCAATTTGAAAGGTCAGTACAGGTATCGTAACTGCTGTCTTTTTTAGCACATCATTGTCACACAACCTGCAAGCTCCAGCCAGGAGCCCATTCCCAAAACCTGGCCGGGTGTACCAGCGCACGAACACCGGCACCCTCGGCCCGCAAGCAACAAGCGTTGACCGACAAGCGTGCGGAGTTTGGGAGAGAGGAACAGTAGTTATTGCACATTAAAATCTCCAAATTAAGGGATAAATATAGCTCCATAGACAAGAACCTCTATAAAAAAAATGTTTTTGCGCTGCGGTGACGCGGCTTGTTAGGGCAGACTCTTGTCACGCATTGACCAGCCCCTCCCTCCTCAACCGCCATCATTTGCCCACGACGCTTAAGCCAACAAGCCAAATAGAGTTGTCATTTGCTCGTAGAGCCGACTGCACAACCCCGACACCGACGAAGATCCACAGGGGCCATTCGCGGCCCATGGCTCATTTGTCATTGCATCACTGCAGAAACAAAATACAATTTTAAAAACAGCAAAAATGGTAAAAATAGAGCAAAAGTCACAATGAGAAAAATGTGAAATGCTGACACCAACAACCAATAATAACACAAAGCTTTGTGTTTAACACTCGAACTCCCAAGGCAGTCATTTCGACTGTTTTTAAAATTTGCAATGTCATAACTTAGTTTAAAAAAAACCTATGTACCCATAGGACCCTGACTTTTCCTAAATGTGTGTATATTTTATTCAAACATTGTTTTATCATTAAAATTTCAAAACACAAAAGAGATCTGAGTGTTACTACCTCGAATGACCATAGCAGTCAAATTGACTGCCTGCTTTTTACAGGGGGTGTCATATTTCACGATTTGCTACATTTTTCCCGCCCTTCCTCCTGCTCTATTGGCTGTTTGTTTTTTATGCTCTGTGATGCTAAAAGCTAGCTATAGCTTCACTCTAAACCCAAGAGAGACAAAAATGACAAGTAGAAAGAAGGTGACAGCTATGGAGGCTTTAGCCTTGCTTCAGAGAAAATGGTTGCAGTTCGAGTTTGCATGTGTAATTGCAGAGAAGTGTTGTTGTGTCAATTCAATCAAACACTCAATCACTATAGTTTTCATTTAGTGTCCTGATGTGTTTTTTACCTATTCCACCAATTTATTTTGAGATCTTTTTAATGATAATCCAAATTACAGTATATACAAAGAGTCAAAATGACTGCTATGGTCATTCTAGTAGTCATTCTAGTAGTAACACTGCAGTTGCAGTGTTAAAGACAGAGCCGAGTACTGGTCGATGATCCGTGACAAGGAACGTAGTTCCGCTTAGTTGCTAGGGCCATTTAAGTAACGAATTTGGCTTCTCAAAACAATATGCATTCAAATGAGTAATACATTTGCATCACAAAAACGCCTCCTCAAAAAAATTTGACCTCACAAATCGTGTGGCGTTAATTTGTCTCCCGCAGTATCTCTGCGCAGTATATGATGAAGACGTTTGCAAATAAATACTTGAACAATAAATGGCAACAGTCTTCTCTAACAACCCTGTTTCTGTCCCTAGCTTCTGGAAGGCCTCATTGGTGGCATCGTATACATTATAACTCCAATACCGCCCTATTTTCATACACATTTGCGCATTTCTGGGTTGAAGTGTGGAGTAGAAGTTTGTCGGCAACAAAAAAAATTCAATAATTGGCAAATTAACTGGTAGGTGTTTTTTTTTTTTTTTTGACTTTGTGTGAAACGAATGTTGTACTATTTGACACTAACCTGAATTTAATGTGATGCCTCTTTCAGAGTAATGGGAGTAATTACTCTGGGAAATTACTGTTCAATAATATATTTTTTTGTTGAAAATAACACAATTAAGAGACACAATAACAATTTTTATATTTTTCTTCTGTTCTGCTAAAACGGGACAGTACAAAACAGTGCAAATTCAGCATGTAGGTTTGTGATAGCGCAGGTGTATCCAACTTCCATCACTATTAAAGCTACTTTGACAAAAACAAAAAAAAGAGAGACCGCACACGCTGTCATCTATTGCGACATGCTGACTCCACATTTTACAGGCTATTTTTCATTGTCACGGTAATAAGGGGCAAAATGCGTCCCTTAGAGGAACGTGTAGTTTTATTTGGTCACACATGCGTGAGTAGACGAAAAATGTACTCACCATGTTTCGTAGTTTAGCTGCAAAATGCGACCATATAGTCACAGTCTGGAGCCCTGCTTTAAGGCATGGTTAGATGAATTCGGTGTCGAAGAACTTGAAATGCCCACACAGATCATAACATACATTTCTATTTTTAAAAAAGTTACAGAGCTCTTCATGATTCTTAATTTGCTGATACCTTATGTAATAGCTGCTACTGCCAATATGGAACCTCCTTAGAGAGATTATTTGTCACACTGAACTATATAGAAAGTACAAAATGTTTATAACCATAAGCTTCACTGAGATATATTTTTTTTGACAAAATGCCAAGAGAAACATGTCGATGCATGCCAGTGACAGTTTAGTAGGCGGCAGATGATAGAAAAGTGAGTCATGCAGTGCTCAGACAGTGGACTCAAAATGCAGTTTGTGATGTTAAAGGGTTAAACCCCAAGCTATGTTTAATAGAAGCCTGCTGCTGTTTTAGGTCAGTTAGTTTTGAACGCCACCGTAGAGTCTAGACATGCACATGTGAGCTTTTTTCTTTGTTCGGAAATGATTCTGTTGAGATTTAATTATAGTACATGAATGCATTACCTTTTATAACCCAGTATATTATTGTTGTTAATTGTAAAACTTGAAACTGCCTTAATTTCGCCCACATAATTAATAAAATACAGTATAAACAGCTGCCTGAATGTTGGGTCTATGATCTAATGAAATTTAAATTGTAGTTGGTGACATGTTTTACATGTATTTTCCCATCCGTTGGTGTTCTGTTGCCGGCCTTTATTGCTTTTTAGGAAAATTATGAACCTGCTGAAACAACTGAAAATAATGTTCCATACTGAGTTATTGGTTTGAATTTACTTTTGTTTTTTTTTTCCAGGACTCCATAAATGCTCTAGTCTTAGATTTGGACTACCCTGCGCTTCGCAAGAATAAAAACATTGAAACCTTCTTGAACAGATGTAAGTACACTTTGAGTGGCGATTGATTGTGATTATCTTTGATACATTTAGCCACTTATTAAACGCTGAAAAAGACTCATAATGATCTTTATTTTCAGATGACGCCGTCATAAGACAAGTTCGAGAGCTCCAGATGAAGTCAGATGACTTTGACAGAGTGAAAGTTATTGGTCGAGGAGCTTTTGGTGAGGTTCAACTGGTGAGTATTTGATATCTGGAATGGAGGACCCTGATTCCATTCCATTGACACCTAAACATAAGTATAGGGTGGACTGTCTACATTTGAATCTTATCGGTGATGCATCCTCAGCTTTATGTCAAAAACTTGGAAACACAGTTGTTTTCCGTCTCATTCAACTTAATGTGGCTAAGCATTCTGTGGGATATTTACTGTGTACCACCATTCAGGTCAGGCATAAAGCCTCCCAGAAAGTCTACGCCATGAAGCTTCTTAGCAAGTTTGAGATGATCAAACGCTCAGATTCTGCCTTCTTCTGGGAAGAAAGGGACATCATGGCCTTTGCCAACAGTTCGTGGGTGGTGCAGGTAGGTCATTTAAGTCACCAGTCAAACGAATGTGTATTTTCTTTTACAGTCATGTTTCTTTGAATATTTGAGGTTGGCGGTACCAAAAGTCATATTCTGGTACTTTTTAACGGAATATTTAGAAACGATGCTGCATGGTGGCCACACGGTCAGGAGATCAGGAAGATCTGGGTTTGAATCTCCGTGTGGGCATCTCTGTGTGGAGTTTACATGTCCATCCAGTGTGTGCGTGGGTTTTCTCCGGGTACTGCGCTTTCCTCCCACATTCCAAAAACATGCATGTTAGACTCTAAATTGCCCATATCCTGGTATTTTCTATATTTTCAAAAAATGTCAATACGACATATAAGATATAACAGGCACTTCTCTCTGTTAAACATACATGTACATACAAAGAGAGAGGAGTGGTGCAAGAGGAAAGACGCAGACTAACACATCCGCATAGCTTTCCAAGGAGAACCAAATTCAGTAATTTAACACCAACTTATACCGATATACTGTAAACGGCATTGTCTCATTCTATATCACGTCAGCAAATATATGTGAATATCTTAAAAACTTGACATCCTGCCCAGCCCCATACGATATGCGATGTACCTTGTATACCTATAAAGTACCTCATCTTGTTTGCTTGCCCAGTTGTGCTGCGCCTTCCAAGATGAGCACTACCTCTACATGGTGATGGAGTACATGCCAGGAGGTGACCTGGTCAACCTCACCAGTACTTATGACGTGCCGGAGAAATGGGCCAAGTTTTACACGGCGGAGGTGGTGATGGCACTGGATGCTATTCACTCGATGGGCTTCATCCACCGCGATGTCAAGCCAGACAACATGCTGCTGGACAGACACGGTCACCTGAAGCTTGCAGACTTCGGCACCTGCATGAAGATGGATTCTGTGAGTTGTATTCAAGCTTGGAAATGTTCAAAATGGCAGGTGAATGATGTGTTTTTGAAGAATAGAGAACACATACCTTTTTTTTAAAAATCCAAATATAAGACAACCCTGAATAAACGTCTTCTGTAATGCATTAGCAACACGATTACATAAAGTCAAATGTGTAAATACTAGTGGTGTACGGTAATTATATGAGGAATTATGACGTCATACTGATAAATCCAATAGCGTAAAAAAAATTACATGTATACAGTACAGTACCTAAAATACAATACAGTACGAATAAAATATGAATGCAATACACAATATGAATATGCAATACATATGATATACAATATGAATAAAATACAACAGAATAAGATCAAATAAGATGCAGAAGATTTGCATATTTTAAAATCAACAAGGATATTAATAAAAAATTCTTGGCAAGGATAACAGTTGAACACTAATTTACAGTAGCAAAGGAAAACTTTATCTGAGATTGTCATCTGAATTTGTGTTGCAGACTGGCATGGTGCACTGTGACACAGCAGTTGGAACTCCTGACTACATCTCTCCTGAAGTGTTGAAATCCCAGGGAGGTGATGGGTATTATGGGAGAGAGTGTGACTGGTGGTCTGTTGGGGTCTTCATCTTTGAAATGCTTGTTGGTAAGTCATTTGTTCTCATCCCAAATTGTTGGCAAGATGTAAATACATTTTCCTCAAGTATTATGAAACCGTTGTGCTCTCGCTCTCAGGTGACACACCTTTTTATGCTGACTCTCTGGTGGGAACCTACAGTAAGATCATGGACCATAAAAACTCCCTCAACTTCCCTGATGATGTGGAGATCTCTAAAGATGCCAAGAATATAATCTGTGCCTTCTTGACTGACAGGTATGAATATGGGCATTGGTTCCTTTTTGCCTGTTCATGCCACCAGTCTGCAAATTTGTTGTTGTAGAGGTATTATTATTATTATTTATTCGGTATTATTGAAATTGAAGTGATCTGTAACGTATTTATTGATTTATTCTTTCTATTTTCTCCTATTTCTCCTATTTTGCTTTGTTTTATTTTTAAGTGATTATGTTTATTAGGACACTTTTTCCAGAGTTGCTGGAAACGTGAATTTCTCTTGGAGATAAAGTATCTATCTAACGATCGCTCTATATGATTATCATTACTTCGCTGAGGGGCACCTGTTGGTTTTTGCATCACTTACACTATGTGTGGTGTAGGTTTATGTCATCTGGAATTTGGATCTACAGTATATCCTATCCTCGGCTTGCTGCTAAGTTTTACTATGGCCATTGTTTGTAATTTTAGCCAGAACAGTACTGCATTGGTTAACACTGGTGCCTTGAATCTTTTAAGGCTTTTCTTAGTGAAGTTTGCTTGTGCATGTGTTGCCTGTGTTTATTATGGTACTCTGGCTTTCTCTCTCAATCAAAAAAAAATATGTTCAGGTATCTTAGGTATGTTTAATTAAAGACAAAATCACCCCTAGGTTTGAATGGTTGTCTGGCTTCATGTGTGATTGATTAGTGATCAAGCCAGGCAATAACCTGCCTTTCACATTCAGTCGGCAAGGATAGGCTCCAGACTCCCCATGAAGTACATATGCTTTAGAAAGTGGATAGATGCTGAATGAATGGTCATTTGTGTTGGTATTTGTGTCGCACTTTTGTGGCTTGTTACCAAGCTCACACTGTCCCCAAAAATGTTGTTGACGGCATGCTCTTTCTCTGTCAGGGCCGCCTCAACCTCATATCGTTATATATATAAAAAAAACAGCAAAAGCGTACTGTATGTGAACCTTGGACTAAGGTTTTATTTTATTATTATTATTATTTTTAAATTTTTATTTATTTATTTATTTTTTTGGTTTAGGGAGGTGCGATTGGGCCGGAATGGTGTGGACGAGATCAAGCGGCACCCATTCTTCAGGAATGACCAGTGGACCTTTGACACCATCAGAGACAGTTAGTATAAAAAAAGTGCAATACGTAGCAATACGAGTTTTTTATAATTAGAGAAACCTAATAAGCTCCTAAGTTGAGAGCACTAAACAAGGGATATTCTTTTCATCTCAGCGGTTGCACCTGTGGTCCCTGAACTAAGCAGTGACATAGACACCAGTAATTTTGATGAGATTGAAGATGACAAAGGTGATGTGGAGACATTCCCCACACCCAAGGCTTTTGTTGGAAATCAGCTTCCCTTTGTTGGCTTCACCTACTTCAAAGAAGACCAGTAAGTCTTGAGCGTGTCATTTTTGGGACTGTCGCTCTCACTTTCCATATGATCGATACAAATTTGAATTTACATGTATTACATTTTTGTGCTTCCCTTTTCAGGTTACTAAATGCTTCCAACAACTCCTCAGTTATTAATGACAATTCTAAGGTAGAGGTAGGTCAATTCACCTCAACATGACTTTAATTTTCAGGCTGTGTCTGATAGGTTTGATTCAGTTAAGACCAACTCAAGAACTATTGCTCTGATACGGTACATCTGTTCAATTGTGAACAAAATCAGTTGAACCCTAGTGTTATCGAGACAAGCGTGCTGAATCCACTTGAACAAGTTTATCAAGTAAGGGGAGTCATTGGGGACCCCATGGTGCTTTTAAAATAGTTAATATACTGTACATTTCAGAAGCTTTTTGTGAAATATCATATAAAAAATACCATATAAGGAATGAACCCATGTAACTCTTCAGACAGCATCATCGTCTACAGCGCTCCAGAAAAAGCTTCACCACTTTGAGGTGCAGCTGAATAATGAGAAGCAAGCCAAAGATGATCTAGAGCACAAATTCAGGTGCAGGAAGTGTTTGTCATTACACATAATTTCAATCAATAATGAGACATAAAATTCTCAAATTAATTCTTTAAATTCTTCTACTCTATTTGTGCAGAGCTGCCACAAGTCGTATGGACAAAATCTCCAAAGAACTTGAAGAAGAGGTAGACCAACAATTGTTTCAATATATCTGTTGCATAGACAGATTTTTCTTGAATTATCTGCTCATATTGCAATATTTTGCTGGTGCTACAACCTAGCTAGCCCTCCAAGATAGTTGCAGTTTATCCTTTTAATTTTTTGTGTCAGTTGGAATGCAATTGCTTTCAAATTATAAAGGTTGTATTAAAGACCAATTTTATTCAGAGCAACGGTTTATTGTTAACATCAACGGTACTATGAAACCAATGCTATTTGATATTTAGTTGATGTTAAATTACTTATTTTAGGTGACCAGCAGGAAGAATTTGGAGTCAAGCTTGAGGCAGCTAGAAAGGGAAAAGGCTCTTCTGCAGCACAAGAGCCTGGAGAGCCATCGCAAAGCTGAGAGCGAGGCTGACAGGAAACGCTGTCTGGAAAATGAAGGTGATGGGAGAAGGTTTTTTGTATCAAGCTGTTGCGATAGTGACATGTGACAAAGGACTTCATGCCATTCTGCTTTGTAAATTCATTTTTAAGGCAGTAGTTGTATACGTGTGTTAAATATTACAACATCATTCATAATGACATTTATCCTGGTACATAATAAAAAATGACAAATCGGTTATTAAAAGAAAAGCAAGTCAAGGACATCTTATAAAATTCCTAAGTTATTGTCAGATTTTACATTTTTATTATTACTGTTCGTTGGCAAATTTGTGTTTTAAATTGTTTAATAATTATTCATGGTTATTTAAGGTGATGGTACGATTAGTCATGTACTATACTGTATAATAGTATACTATACAATACTGACTGATGTTCATGTTGTATCTCATCTTGCAGTCAACAACCTCCGTGACCAGCTGGATGACTTAAAAAGAAGAAATCAGAATTCACACATTTCCAATGAGAAGAACATTCATCTGCAGAAACAGGTTAGTCACCTACAGTCATGTGAAAAAATACAGACCCCAATAAATATTAAGTTCTTTGATAAGAAATAAAAGCGTATCAATAGCTGATCTTGCAATGTACAGTACATATTTGTTGATGAAGGTGACATAATTGCATCACATTAGAAAAAACAATACATTCATTTACAAAAATATATTAACAAAGATGCAAACTCCTACTGAGGATAAAGTTTGGACCCCCCATGTCCATGTTATTCTCTCAGTGTCCCACAATGACTAGCAGACAATTTTCCACATTCCTCAATGCACAAATCTTTCAGCATTGTGGTGTTTGCAGTTTTATTTGTATTTTTTTTTGCATGCACAGCCATTTTGTCATCTGCATCTCAATCGGATTAACTTCGGGGCTTTGACTAGATTCTTTTCAACCATTCTGAGGTGGATTTACTGGAATATTTGGAGTCATTGTCACGTTTTAAGGTGTAAAAAGAAAAGTCCAGCGTGCCACTCCAAAAATATATAAACAAATCTTTTTGTGTATAAGGAAGCTTAGCAAGGTAACCAAAACGTCTGAAACAAATTGGATGATAAATCTTTGCTTAGATTGTGTTTTTTGGTTGATTTCTGGTTAAAAAAAACCCCCCAAAAAAACAGACCCATTAAAATAAGAGACAACAGAAAGCTAGCACAGGAACAAGGTTAAATAAGACAGACACTGCCTACAATGACCCTGAAACAATGTTCTAATCATTTGCCCCTGGCATAGCACACCGGAATAACATTTTTGACATTTCAACCTATAAATATTAGATTATCCTAATTTTTTTCTCACAAGAAATTGCTTTTTTGTTATACATTTTACAAATTATTTTAATTTAAAAAAATATGTTTTGTATTAGTTTGAAAAAAAAATTGAAATTGTATGTGTATAATTATGTTTAAAACGATTTCATGGTGTGGCCAACATTTTAAAAATGACTAGTTTACTGCTTTTCTGGACTCAAAGGAGACTTACTGCTTTTTTTTTTTTTTAAGTTGAGTTTTGAGTTTTAAATTTGAAAATCATTGTTCGGGGAAATAAAGTGAAATGCCGTCTTGTTAACAATTGTGTACTCTTATTTGTTTTTATGAAGCACATTTAGAGAACTTACATACATTCATTTTTTACAGTAATTGATCTAATTATTAAACTGAATTTGCGCTCTGCACTGTAATTTTAGTCGAATTTGCAAGCATTGGGTCAAAGTTACTTGTACTTGCATATAATATGATTGAGAGTTAGTCGGTTTACAGCCTTCTGTCCATACATAAAACCTACAGAAATAAATATTGGTGTGTACATAGAAGGGCTTTTGTAACATTCACAGTTATTGTCTATGGCAGCTGGAAGAAGCCAACACATTTCTACGGGCTGAATCCGAGTCTGCGACAAGGCTGCGTAAAGCTCAGACAGAGAACAGCAAACAGCTGCAGCAGCTGGAGGTCAACGTGCGCGAGCTGCAGGACAAATGCTGTCTGCTGGAACGCAGCAAGTTAAGCCTGGAGAAGGAATGCATCAGCCTACAGGCCGCCTTGGAGACAGAACGTAGGGAGCACAGCCAGGGCTCAGAGACTATCAGCGACTTGATGGGTGAGTAAGATCGATGCCTTACTGAGCACAAGAGTTTGACTTACTGTTTGTATTAGCAATATCAGCTAATGCTCATAAGACTCCACAACTCCTCTGGATGCATTATTTTGATCAACAGGACATAGGCATGAAAATGGGTTCAGAGTATTTCGAGGGAGATTTGCCCATCCCCTTAAATTAGTACTTTTCAAATAGTGGGGTAGGCCCTCCCTTGGTTCAAATCTCCACTTGGGCATCTCTGTGTGGATTTTGCATGTTCTTCCCATGCGTGGACAAATAGGATTATATAGTGATTTAGGTACTGTACATTTCAGGAGAAGTGGAGGATAACAGTCAACTTCAAATTGCTTACAAGAAATACAGGAAACCTGTTCAGAGGCTGTGGTCCGGGACTGATGTACATCCGATACCAAGTAAATAAAAATTAAAGTCAATAGGGCAAAAGCAACAACTGCTATTGGCTCTTGGTGTTTGTAAACATTATATAAATATATACAATATAGTTTAACGACACCAAAAAGACAGATATTTGTGAAAACAAATAGGAGAGGACTTAAAAATAGCAATCTCCTCACACTAGTATCGATCCAATACTGATACTACACTGGTATCGATAATATCAATATCGATAATATGGATTGATCCACCCACCTCCACTATAGAGTCCTTTCACTTCCCAATTGCCTGACCACATTAAACGGGGAAACACCTATAATCATGACCCAGTACAGTTCTACATGACCACAACTTAAACTAAACATAAAACCATACTGTATAAGAAAAGAGACTTATTAAACACTTGATGGGATACATTGCATTAGATCTGTATTGCCTGTACCTGAGTAAAGCGGGAGACTGTCAAAAGTTATGCGATTGTGTAAATTGAGGTGTAGTTGTAAATTACAATCAAGTCTACTGGTTCACTGAAATAAAAGGCTATTCGTATATTATTTAATGTTACAAGCCTCAACCGATGTTTGAAATGTCAGAGATTATTGCATGTCTTGTAAATTAGCAGGGGCATCATATAAGATTTAACCCCAGATCACCTCAATAGCGGAGGTTATCACCTCTCGAACAGTCACAATTTTCTTCTTTTCTGTTTTTCTTCACACATTCAAATATTATTTCTCTGTGAGAGCATGCGGTATATTCCCTCTACTGAACAGTACTCACTTTGAGACTCAGTTATTTGTGATGTTTTATCAGTGGTACAGTACATGGTACGGAATTGTGGCACATTGCTGAAAAACAGCCATTCATCATAAATCAGCCACACGCCGGCTGTACTTGATGTTAGGCAATGACAATAAGGACAGTAATTAATAATGCATAATAATTATCAATACATTTTAAGCCCCTCAGGGTGCTACTTTATTAAAGGAGAAAATTCAAGTTTGTGTTTTGTGTAATAGTCACCGGTGATACATTTTACAGGGCGTATTTCTGGCCTCGAGGAGGAGGTACAACAACAGAGACGAGCTCTTTCCAAAGTGGAGACAGAGAAGAGACATCTTCAGGAGAAACTCACTGACCTGGAGAAGGTAAACATCAAATTGAAACTTGTGCAAACCAAATTCTAACCAAACTGAGTTCATGACTTGTCAGTATTTTATATCATTTGAATCCCACCATTTTATCAGATGAGGAGGGGGGGGGGTGATTGACCCACATTGTGTGTTAAAACATGTTTGCACTGGCCCACAGGAAAAGAGCAACAAGGAGATTGATTTGACTTATAAGCTCAAGGTGCTGCAGCAGGAGCTGGATCAGGAGGAGAGCTCTCATAAAGCCACCAGGGCACTGCTCGCTGACAAGAGCAAGATAAAAGTAACCATTGAGGGTGCCAAGTCAGAGTCCATGAAGGGTACGTTTCTCTAAGTTTGTCTACTACACATCCTGGTACTGTCATCAACATTTAAACATTCTGAAATGTTCCTTGGTGTGTGTCTTTATGAGTTATGCCCTCTTTTGTACCAATCCAGACATGGAACAGAAGCTGGCAGAGGAACGAGCAGCCAAACTGCGACTGGAGAACAGAATACTGGAACTGGAGAAGCACAGCAGCATGATGGACTGTGACTATAAACAAGCTCTTCAAAAGCTGGATGAACTGCGCAAACATAAAGACCACCTCACAGAGGAGGTGAGTCACTTGGCAAATGTAATGTATAAAGAAAAATACTTTTAACAGAACATTAACCCTTATGTTAAATCCGGTGACAACTTTATCGAAATACCTTCCTTTAAAAGGACAATAATTCTCCATTTTGATCGACGGTATCAGGCAGGCATTCATCTGTTGTATTTCATTTGGCTACAGTAAAGGTGTGTGGCTCCTCAGGTTGAGCCTGTGATAAAATACAAAGGAGAGCACAGAAGAAGAACAATACTACCTCCAATTCATTTACCAGCCTGTTCCATTTGTACCACGCCTGCAGGTGAAGAATCTGACGCTGAAGATTGAGCAGGAAACACAGAAACGTAACCTGACTCAGAACGACTTGAAGGTCCAGAACCAACAACTCAACTCTCTGCGATCATCAGAAAAGCAGCTCAAGCAAGAAACAAATCATCTACTGGACATTAAACGCAGCTTGGAAAAACAGAACTACGAGCTGCGCAAGTAAGTTCAGCTTTGACTGCGTGTATCATTCACATTTGATATTTAGATGATGAGTCGTAAAAGGGATTTTCTTGCTTTTGTCTACAGAGAAAGACAAGACACAGACGGCCAAATGAAGGAACTACAAGACCAATTAGAAGCTGAGCAGTATTTTTCTGTTAGTCTACACTCCTTAATAGTTTCAATGTACATATAAAAAAATGTGTGTTATATTTTTGACTCTGCGACATGCTCTGCCTGTTTGATGTAATGCCGACTAACCCTTTTATTATAGTAACTAATGCACTTTATTGATATGCAAACACAGTAACACTAAAAGTAGTAAACCAATAATAACTTTTGTCATATTAAACCTAATGTGATTTATCGTAGTTTGTATAGTAGTCAGGTTTACTTGACAAGGGTTTTGTGTTTTCCAGACGCTGTACAAGACCCAGGTTCGTGAACTAAAAGAGGAATGTGAGGAGAGGAACAAGCTCTTCAAAGAAGTGCAACAATCACTTCAGGAACTACAGGAGGAAAGGTGTTTTGACTTTTTGAAAAATGCCTTTCTGTAATCCTCCTGTCAAACCAACAAATGGTTATGACAATTTACCATCCTCAGCAGTGCTAAAGTATTTACAGTACTCTGTATTGGCCACAGTTGGCCAGTTGGATATGGCTGTTTTTTTCTCTCCACAACCTGATGGTTGTTTCTGTTGACATTTTGTTGATATAGCAGCCTCTAGTGGCAAATTTGTTACTAGCTCTGTCTGTAAAGCCTACAAATAAAAAATATATCTGGATGGATAGATTTGCCAAATAATGGTAATGGTTTAATTTATTTTAAACATGCTACATTGGAATACATCACATATTACAGTTCACAATTCCACAATTCTACAATTATTGAAAATATACAGGATTATTGCTGTACTTCCACATATTATATTGTCATGTGATATTTACCTGTAATGGGAATGTTAAAAAATAATAATTCTGATCGTTAAGCTTACACACCTTTTGGTGGTATGTAGTTCGGTGCTGTTATTCCTGAATTACAGATGGATGAAATACTTATATAATTGAATACATTTGTGGATGACAGTTGCTCAGCCTTACATTTTGCTTGTCATTTAGAGATTCTCTGGCAGCCCAGCTGGAAATCACACTGACTAAGGCTGACTCAGAGCAGCTGGCACGCTCTATTGCTGAGGAACAGTACTCTGACCTGGAGAAGGAAAAAATCATGAAGGAACTGGAGCTAAAGGAGATGATGGCCCGCCATCGTCAGGAATTGTCTGAGAAAGACATCACCATCAGTTCGGTAAATTGCTTCCACATTTGCCTTACTGTATGTGAGGCATTTAACAGTATAATAGCCAGAAGTGTCACATAAGGCAGCATGTCGCTTACAATGTTGATGTAACAGTTGGAAGAAGCCAATAGGACCCTGACCAGTGACGTCGCCAACCTAGCTAATGAGAAGGAGGAGCTAAACAATAAAATGAAGGATGCCCTTGAAGGTATTTTGTCATTTAAAATTGTTCCAGTCATATCAGATCTAAAAACTATTCATTATTTTTGACATTTTCCATTTTGGTTGTTTAGAAACAGAGAAGTCAAATGATTGGGAGCAGCAGATCAGTCAGATGAAGAACACATTTGAGAAGCAGCTGCAGTCTGAGCGGACGCTGAAAACTCAGGTTTGCTTAGTTGCTATGTCCAATTATGGCCACACTAAAATCCATTTGTTTCAATATTTTTGAAAGACTTACCTTATCCGAAGAGAGTTCAGGGGAAAAAAGATGACTTTACATGTCCATTTACAGGCTGTCAACAAGCTGGCAGAAATTATGAACCGGAAGGAGGTGCGAGGTGGAAGTAGTCGCCGTGGCAATGACACAGACATGCGGCGAAAGGAGAAGGAAAACAGAAAGCTCCAGCTGGAGCTGAGGTCAGAGAAGGAAAAGCTCAACAGTACCATCATCAAATATCAGAGAGAGATCAACGAAATGCAAGCGGTTAGTAGAACAGTCACATATTTTGACTCCCCAACAATGGATGAACTTAGGTGTTTCATAAAAGGCCAACTTAAGATAGATTCCTGTCATGGTGAATTGCTGGAGAAATACAAGTCAACCTATGACAAAATGTTTCCATATCCAGTGTTTCCCATACATTCATTTGTGTCGGACCGCCACAAATAGAACTGTTTGCCCTCGCTCATAAACACATTATAAAGCACCTGGTCTGGGATGTGTGTTACCAACTTAGCAATTTTGTCGCTATAGTTAGTGAATAATCAGAGCCCTCAAGATGCTCTTTAAAAAAAAAAAAAATCTACTAGCGACAAATCTCGTGAAGAAACTTTCGTAGAGTCTGAAATGAAAGCGTGGATCGGTCTTCTCAACATCTAGAGAGTGCTGCTGTGGGCCCCTACCCCATCTAAAAGCACTCAGTCTCATTTGTGACATTTAAAAAACAAAACAAAAACGTTTGTTTGTGGTTCTCAACATATTTGTCTTGCATATTTCACTGGTGAAAACTTGTGATGGGGGGGATGAGACGCCTTCTTTAAGGAGACTTTGGATGCGAGCGCGCACAGCTGGAAACCTGGTGCCCTCCACCGTCAACGAAAGCCGGACCTCCAGTCCGACGAATCCAACCACTTTTCGGGCTATCCGCCTTAGACTGCAGACTGGCATGCACATACGGGCGAGTGTCCAGTGCTAGCTACATTAGACACCGCCCGACCGATGATCACATTGTGAGATTAAAAACCCCCGACCCCGCCAAGTGCCCACCCCCCAAATGCTGTAAAAGCTTTTTAACGTGCCACCCCGGCGAGATATTTTTTGTGGCATGTTTTGCAAGGTGCAAAATTTATGTCACTCACAAACGTAAGTCCCACACGGCAGACATAATTGTTTTGGCTTTGGCACACCTGCGCAGTGTGGATGAAAGTGGGCGGGAGACTGTCACTACAGGCTGCATGCTGCAATACTACAAGCCACAGGTGATTTGTTTTTGTGATCGACGTTGTCATTTATTGGCAGCATTTATCGGCATATGCTGATCAGGTGCTTTTTCACGGAAATCGGACGATATAGATCGGTGGCCGATTGATTGGAGCACCCCTACCTGCAACCCACCACTGCAATAGATTGTAGTTCTGTGGGGAACACTGTCACCTGTAAAAAAAAAAAAAAAAAAAAAAAAGAATGTTAATAAAGTGTGTGTCTATTTGACCAGACCTGTTTTCCTTTCAATTCCTTCTTTGCAGCAATTGGCAGATGAGAGTCAAATGAGAATTGAGCTGCAGATGGCTCTAGACAGTAAAGACAGTGACATCGAACAGTTGAGAAATCTCCTGCAGTCACTCAGTGTTCAGTCAATGGACTCTGCCAGCATCAGTAGTGGACCAGAATTTGAGGCTGATGATGCGTTTACAGGTAAAAACTCACTAATTGGATGAAGCTTTTTGCAAAGGTTTGATTGCTTCGAAGTATAGTAACCGTTTCAGTTGATGAATAATTGATGCAGTTTGCAGGAAGTGGGAATACTAATAGAATTACCTGCACAGTACAGTTATTTACATTAACTTAAAAGCAAAAGGAAGCATTTACATTGAGCATGGGAGATATACATCTCATGGTTTGTCACAATGCTTGCACATCGTAAAACTCCTCCTTTTTTTTTCCTGTTCAGAAACAAGGCTTGAAGGATGGTTATCCCTCCCAGTACGAAACAACACTAAGAAATTCGGATGGGAGAAAAAGGTAGCTGAAATCTAAAGTGAAAACTTGATGAATTTTTGACCTAACAATGCTGTCTTCATGCTTTAGTATGTTGTTGTGAGCAGCAAGAAGATTCTCTTCTACAAGAGTGAACAAGACAAAGAGCAGTCCATTCCTTATATGGTCCTTGATATAGAGTGAGTATCAACCTGTGGAGAGAACAATAAGGCTGTTGTCACTTACATAAGTTGTTTAGTTCCTGTGAGCGAAGCATGTATCACTCAGTAGTTAATTTGTGTAGCAGCTGTGATAAGGAAGATTGCATGATGTCTTTTTTTCACAGCAAACTCTTCCATGTGAGACCTGTCACTCAAACGGATGTCTACCGTGCTGATGCCAAAGAAATTCCAAGAATATTCCAGGTCTGACATGGCTACATCACTATTTGACTTTTGACTAATTGAATTTGTAAATTGTTGTTTCTTTTGATCTTCATTTTTAGTCTCCGTAGTACAAATAGTGGTGAATGTGTGAGTGTTGGTGTTGAATTGAACGAACTGCAGCAGTTAAAATTATCATTTTGCCTTTTTATTGTCCATCCAGATTCTTTATGCCAATGAAGGTGAGAGCAAAAAGGAGCCAGAGTTTCCTGTGGAGCCTTTACCAATTGGAGAAAAGACCAGCTACATTTGTCATAAAGGCCATGAGTTCATTCCCACACTGTACCACTTCCCTACCAACTGTGAGGCGTGCACCAAACCGCTGTGGAATATGTTCAAGCCCCCACCGGCTCTAGAATGTCGGCGTTGCCACATCAAGTGCCATAAAGATCATATGGACAAAAAAGAAGAGATCATTGCTCCATGCAAAGGTGAAGTGTTTAACCGATCAATACAATGTCGCTAATTATTGAGTAATTGTCTTAAAATGACAATAATATTGTAATAAATAATAACGCTTCTCTTGCATATGTTCAGTGAACTATGATGTGTCCACGGCCAAGAACCTGCTGCTGCTGGCCACGTCCCAGGAAGAGCAGAAGAAGTGGGTGAGCCGCCTGGTCAAGAAGATCCCCAAAAAGCCACCACCTCCTGAGAATTTTGCACGCTCCTCACCACGCGCTTCCATGAAAGTCCAGCCCAGTCAGTCCATGAGGAGGCCCAGTCGACAGCTCCCCACCAGCAAGAGCAGGTAGCAGAGTTGTAAACTGCAACTTCAATTTTAAAGAATTATTTTTGCTTCTATATTTTATTTTTGTTCATGCCTCTAGGGAGGTCAAGGTTGGAATTGACAATTTTAAGAGCAGACCAGAATCCATGAGGGAAGGGAAAAACAGGCACACTTACATTTGTCAGTGTTTGACAGATTGATATTCACAAAGGAAACTGAAATTCTACTTCAGTTAGCGTGTGCATGTATCAGGATGCCTTATGCACACTATTTTGTAATGCCAAGCCTCCACATCCTTCAGTCGATACCCTGTGTTAGTTTATAAGGTGGCGTAGTCGTACCTTTGTTTGAACCTTAAGACAGCATTGTTTAAATGTGACTCGTTCAACAACAGTGAGTGGAGATTTACAAGTTACTGGTAAATAACATCATCTTATGGCTCATGGTAAATTTGTGCTTTTTATTTGTGAGGAATTCTGTCAGTCCTGCAGAAAATAGCGAATCTAACATTTATATCAATGTGGTTATGTTGCGTTTTTGATTGCGGCAAAGACAGCATAGTTTTCCAGTTCTCTACGTTGACAGCCATGAGTACAGGGCACTACTCAAGACAGAGTAGCCTAAGCGGAGTGCTGTAATTTCATTCATTTTAAATAAAATCTGTGCATTGGTTCTGCAGTGGAATGAACGGAGAGAGTGAACCCTCATCTCATTCAGCCTCTTGTGCCTCTTTAGCCTTGTGAGGCAGCATACGCTAACATGAATGAAGGCACAGAAGCGATGGTTTCTGAGACCTCTGTGTCGGAATATTTAGGTTTTAAACAGAATGAACAAGGTGTTCGAAAGTAGTGCCGAGGAAAAAGGGGAGCACGAACAACTTGTGCCGAGAGGCGAAGCGGCGAAAACAATCTTGGTAATCCCGCGGAACATTATGTGGGAACCGCACCACCTTGGAAGGAAGTGCCAGCCAGGCTTTGAGCTTCTCAAGTCTGCCACCCCGTGTCCCCCTGCGTCTACGTTTTCCTGGGAAGGAACGGCTCCACCTGCAGCAGGAACTCTGGCACGTCAGCCAGATAAGAGGGACACGGTTTGTTTTGCCCCCTGTACTCTTGTTTCTCTCAGGTGGCCACAATGTCCTGGATTTTAAGTAATTCCTGATGATCATCCACCAGTAGAGAGTGATGGTAACGATAAAACAAAGATAAATCCGATCACAGTGAGCTGAGGGAAGCGGAGAGCCAGACACACCGGCTTATATTAGGCCATATAATTAATGACAAAATTGTTAAAAAAAAATGTTGTCGATAATATCGATTATCAACAATAATTTGTAGCACAATTATCAACCAGCAAAATGTGTTATTGTGACAGGCTAAGAGGACACTTAGTTGAGTGTCCATTCCTAGTCAACAGCTCAGAGTGCAATTCTTTGGAATTTCTATTTAACCCATTTCAACAGTATGTGATAAACCTTGGATCTCTGTAATTAGAAACTAGTGTGACATTTCTTGTACTGGGATTTTAGATGTGATTTCCCACTAGGTTGACTGATGTGTGCGTGTGCATGCACAGTAGCCAGTTTATAGATGTATTAAATGTGTGTTTGTAACTGGTACATGGTCATCACAACTGATCTCCCCTTTAAGATTGGTGGATTTTGGTCTTCAAGAAGGGTACTGGGCCTTGCATGATATCGATGATGATCGTGCTTCTATTCATTTGTGAGGAGGTCCAATGGTAACACTGTGTGCTGTGTAGTGCAGTGCAATGGTTTCTGTGTGTCTCCATAAGAAGTTTTTAAAAAGACAATTGTGACTAAAAGTGTACTTTGTATTATCCTTCAATCTGGGAAACATAGTTGAAAAAAATCATGAAGGACCGAAAATGAACATTCATACCCATGATGAGTGTATAAACCTCCGACCGCAATTCTGCTTCTCTTTGCAAGACTAATTGTTGATGATGTTGAATGAGTTTTCACTTGTTGGCTTTGCATCCACTGCGCTCTACTTGTTTATGGTTATAGTAATGGTTTCATTTGATTTGAACATGCATGCAGGTTACAGTGGAATACATCACATAATTCAATTCACAGTTCCACAAGTCCAAAAGGAGCAGAAAGAAGCAAAGATTATTTAATCCTACGCCCCCCCATCCATTCCACATCTTGTGCAGTACATTTATTCACTTCCTGCATTTCATATGTGATTTTTTTAATACATAGAATAATGATAAGGTAATGTAACAATATGATGATGGAATTATTAAGATCTTTTGACAATTAATATAATAATCAGTGTAATATAAATAAATAAATAATAACAAATAGACAAGCATAACAAAAACAAGTTCAAGACTCTTCTGCCTTGTACTTTGCAAACATCAATTGATTGTATTGTTTCTTTTAATTCGCTCATCTTGGTGCTTTGTGTGAGTTCCTTGCTCAATCCGTTCCATAATTTCATTCCACACACTGAAATGCTGTGGGTTTGTAGCTTGGAAAAGAAAATACTGTACAAGAAAAGAGGATGTACGTACTCTATCATGCTTTATCATGCTGTACTCATGTGAAAATGCTTCACCCACTAGGTCAAATGGTCTTAAATTGATGCGAGGAGACTCCAGCAGTGGACTCTGTTACAAGTTAAGGCTTCTCTGATTTGGGGTGTTTTTCCACTGTTTGCGGAGAACTTTTCCTCTTGTGTACTTTTGTGGTGCCGGTCAGTGTGCATGTTGAAGTCGATGCATGCTAGCGTGAGGTGCTAAAATGAACATGAACACGGTGCCGGTATTGGGGCTTGGATTGCACAGCCACTTACAAAAGTGAGAATGGATTGGATTTGACATCATCTTTGGAATTGATAATTTGGTGTGTTTTTTAAACCTTGCATCTGTCACTGTCTCCCTCCAGCTAACCTTGTGCTGAAGGATTGTGGTGCATCTTGAAGAGGTTTCCTCTTAAATTGAAGACTGTATACAAAGCTCTGTTGGCCGATATGCACACTGAACTTCACTTCTTCACGACTCACCCTCCTGCTTCAGACCACAACTTCCAACAGCCCATCTCCGTTGTGTTCAAGCTCATACGACTGTAATGAAAAACTGCAACCCATTTGTCTCCTGCGAGCCCTTGAAAAGAACATTTAAGTGTCTCTTGGGGGACACTCGCTGTCGCTGGGGTGCTCCCACCGAACAGCGAAGGATCCACACTTACCTCAACTCGTGATGGAAGGGCCCAATACCAAAATTTTGTCATCTCATGTTTTCTTTATTAGGAACTAAAAATATAAATACTTTGTCACTTGAAGTGGAAAACTACACACAAAATCCTGCACAGCGGTAATTTGTTGGTTCATTGTGCTGCTTATTCAGATACCAACATGCCTGTTTAATCAGTTACAAATGACCAGAATTCCCTCGCGGATCCTCTTCATCCCACCAACCTGCACTGTCAGTTCTGAGTTATAATGTTTACTGAATTTAAGGGGTGCACCCTTAATGCTTTCCTAATCAAAGCTCAGCTCCTTGTTGTTGTTTGAATGTAAAATGTGGGATGTACCAGAGACGAGACCCAAGCATTGTATTCCTTCAATCCAAATATACTTGACTGAAGCCCTCTTGTTAACACCAATTACTGAAAGATCTTGCATGTCAATTTCTTTTCTTTCTTTTTCCACGCACTTAAACATTGTGGACCCACGAAGACGTGTAGTTTTGTGTCATTCTCGACTATGAAAAGAAGGGAAATGTAACAATAAGCAGAGTGAATAAGGGTTTGTTATCATAATCCAATTAACGTACTGGGTGGCACTATTCCATTGAAAGTTTTTCTTTATAAAGTCTTTGTTGTGATATTTTTGTATTAAAAGTAACCAGACGCTAGAGTTTGGCCACATCGTTTGTGTATGTGACTTTTCTAGTAGCTGGAGAGACACGGAGTGCTTGTGTGTGTATACCAAGTGCTCTCCTTGAACTAAGAAGCATGTTTTATACATAGAAATATACACAGTATATATTTTACATGCCATACAGTGCACATATTATTTATACAGCTGTGTCCACTTTCTTTTTAAGGGCTTTACATCCAGACTGCATGTTGGCTACCAAACACTTCTCTATAATAACCACTTCAACAATAAAGATGTGGATGTGCCTTTTTGGCTCTTTATTCATTATTTGTCTTTGTGGCAATCACAGACCACAACATTAGGTACTGTTAGAGCGCCAGGAAACCCCAGGTGCAGGGATCTGGGCCAGCTCTCCGTCTCTTGGGCATTGAGATTGTGTTGAGGATACTCGCCTGGTCTCTCGCTGCTTTCTGTCTGTTCCCCCTCTTCAGCAGGATGCCACACTTGGTCAAGGGACGGCTGGGGTCAGTGTGGTGCGCCGGAGAATAAAAGTATCTTCAAAGTTGGTGTGGTGCTCAGGAATAATGCTTTTTACAGTCGTTAAGAACTTGTCAGTGTGAATGTCCACTACTGTACTTTTAAATTGTTCAGGAAAGAGGTTTTATTGCAGGATTCAGCAATGGCAGTGTAAAAAGTACAAAACCACTCTATGCATTGCTAGTAGTACTTCTAAAAGTTCTAAATTCTAAAAAGTTGGTCATTACTATTCGTCACTTACTACAATTGAACTCAAATTAACTTTCAAAACTTGGTAAAAATGGTTTGTGACAACTGTGCAAAGACTTTCTTAAATAGGTGAAAATTAAAAAGAATAAATGTAAAGATTCAACGTGAACGTGTGTGAAGGAAAATGAGACAATACAAATTGGGGGGAAAATTTGTTTGGTTAAAAAAAAAGAAAATATAGAAAGTACAAATTAGGGAAAATGTGAATGTGTGCGAGGGGATATGAATTAGGGATGTCAATTTGTGGAATTGAATATGGTTATGAAGATAGCTCTTAAAAGCATTAAAAATAATGCAAACAAAGAATTTACTTTTTTATTATACAGCATAACCAACAATATTGTTTGTTGTTGTTATTGTTTGTAAAAAATTAAAAAGCACAACAAAAATGTTGGGCAAAACAACAGTACTTACCCTCATGTACTCTGGGGTGGATCTGCCTTCACACTGCTAAATGTGACCCGTCAGGTCTGCTGTGTGGATGCGCCACTCAGTTGCTGCATATCCGCATTCATGACTGCAGCTGCTGTATGCCGCAGGTTTGTTGAACATAAAGGAGCGAAGCAGCAACCTGGTGTCCGCATTGTTAGCTGTTAACTGTGTCTACACAAAAAAATTGGTCTACTGAGTTAGAATCTTGTAGGAAAAGGGGAAACTGTCCGTTGGTGATGTTGGGGAGGATCATCCCTTGCCTGGTGCCGCTCTCCTGCGTCCTGTAAGGTGGAAGCACCCGTGCCCTGTACGGGTACGGGGCAATAGCAGTTGGTTGCACAAAGTGCGATCATCGCAGTTCCTGGACTAAAAAAGGTTTTGTTCAAATGGACTTCTGTTGTTGAGTAAAGAACTAATTTCTCTTTTTTTCTCACAATGAAAGTGCTGAGTCCCTCGCTGGTGTTTGAGGTCTGAAAACAGGAAACCCCCCGCCAAAGTTCCACTTTTACCCTCTTATTCTCTGTTGTGTCTGCAGCATAACCTATTTCTGCTCGTCTGTACCTGGGAGTTTCCATCAAGCAGGATGCAAAGCCCAAAATGCAAACTTCTTGCTGGTTCTACCTGGGTTGGGGTTGTAACTGCTACTTTCCCCATACACCATCTTCTCAGTACAGGTGCGAGCTCGATCTGGGTTGGGGTTAGAACAGCCCCCCAAACACACATTTTCTTTAAACAGGGGCCGTACCGTTTGAGTACACTCAGTGAGTGCCCAGAGTTGGATCACGGTGCCTGCCAGTTTCTGTTTGTCAGCATGTCACCCATAAAGCAATGCTTCAGACAGATGTATTATAAACCAGGACTTTCTGCAGCGCGTGTAAGGTGTAAGGTGTAAGCCATTATTCTTTGCCAGTCAATATAATAAAGACAAATGTCATACGAGGAGGCACTTGCAGTACTCTGTTCATCCTGAGGGGTATGGGCATGTGTGAGCTGGAAGGTACTTGTCACTGCTGTCCTTCCATAGAGAGGAAAATACAGTGTTTATTTTCTCTTTTGACAAATGCAAGATATTTTAATGCTATATGAGAAGTAACAAAAAAATAAGAAAAAGTGGTAATTGAGTGTAGAGTCAGCACACAAAAACCGTCACACGGCAGGGTGGTAAAAAGTGAACTTTATTTAAATATTGTTCTGGAAAGAAAGTGGGGTCATTTATCCTGAGTTGGAAGGTGTATACAGTCAGATTGTGCTGCCCTACTACACAACACCACTTACGTGTAACACAGTGGAACGCATTTAAGTCAACGTCCCAGGGATTGGTTGACTCATATCGACATAAGCGATTGTGGACATAACTAAAAATATTGCCTTTTTTTTTCATTTTGAAGCTTAATTTACACTGAACTGTGTAGCTGTGTGCATTTTAATACTGTGTAACTAAACAGTACTTACTGTATTCCGTGGCTGCTTGGTGACAACACTACAACAAATGTTGACATAAAGGGAACAACTTTTCATACAAAAGAAACTTTTTAGTCACGGTTGACCAGGACTTGGCGAATTGAACGGCACAAGCGGGTTCCACTGTAGAACACTAACGTGTGTTTTCATGTGCTAAACATTGGAATGACATAAAAAGAAAATGGAGTGACAAACAACATTTTAAAGGTACAAAAGGTATTTACAGTTGAACAGGTCTTCTCTTGGTAACAGTGCTGGTAACGTTGCTGGCAAAGAATTTGCCAACTCCAAAGTGCTCAGTCGTCTTTCATGGAGTTGTGGCCGTTTCTCCTGTAGTAGAACACGCTGAGAAGCACCCACATGTTCAGCGAGGTCGTGGTGATGAAGCGCAACAGAACTGTGGCCAAAGAGAAGCTGCTGTTAGACACATTCAGTCTCATGGCCTCCTTTTTTGTCATGAGCTGCAAGTGGAAAAAGGTGCCAAGGAGAAAGAGAAAGCATTCTTTGATAGCCCCCAGTTATTTCACGTACCCTGCATGTCTCCAGTTGTCGCGATGGTGGTGTAAATCCGTGCTGAAAAGAGAACCCCGGATATTTATAACCGCTTTGTACAAAAGTGCATCGAACGTGAAATCAATGATTAGTGGCGATGCTTATTCATTAAATTGCAAATCCATCGACACTGAAGTATTTCCAGTAGATAAACATAAGAGGAGCTATTTCTTAAGAGCTGCGTGACACGCATACTGCTGACTTACTTGCACAGGTGTAGCAGGCCAACCCCCAGGTGAGGGCGCTAACCTGGCCAGCGTCCTTTGACTTCCACAGACATTGCAATTGGGCAAACTTACTGGCAGCACTAATGAATGTGCACAGGCTCTAAAAGAAAAGGCAAGTAAGAACATTAACACACTTTATATCTTCTTATGTGCATTGGACACACATTGACCTTTCACACCATTAGGTACACCTGCAAAAGAGTTGTATCAAAAATTCTGCCTTTACAAAGGTAACAACGCTCACTTGTGATTGGCACAATCAGGGAAGATGAGCTATTAGTTAGTTCGTTTGTCTGTTTGTTCAGATTATTCATTTGTTTGGGTGCAATTTTAGATCAACATGCATTTTTTGAGTTTGGTTGGTATTTTTCCAAGCGTATTCCTACAATTAGTCTTGGGTGAATACACACATTAATGATGACGTGATATTTCTACCTTTTTTAGCTTCTATTTAAGATAAGCATTGCAGGGATTCATGTATAATACTTACGTAGCTCTTACATAGCAAAATAAAGTAAGCAAAATATCGCCATCAGAGGACAGTCTTTGAACGCAACTCCCTGGGACGGCAAAAAGACACAAATCATGGACGCAGTCATCCTCTAAACACTTTAATACGCCTCTCACAGTTATTAAACACATTTTAAGTTCTGCTTCGCACATCTTATCAAAGCATCTTCCTGCTGGAAAATGTTGCGTGAATTGACTTGTGAGACAGCGACCTCTGCTGGATTCATAGCTGCAGCACCTATTTTCCCTGCAGATAGCGCCATCAAACCACTTTTTAAAAAGTTACCATTAAATATATATATATTTAAAATTTGATGTATGTATGACATGTTGCCATTGCACAACCACTGCACCGCCTCTCTGACAGGGTCGGTCCAAACTGAGCATTTTTATTTAAAAAAAAGACACAACTGTTGCATTGGATATCATTAGATTGTGTGAGTATACCTAATGTTGTGGCCTTTGAGTTTAGCAAGACGTTATCAATGAGATGTATTACCATTGCAAAATCGATGATCCATTTCTCCACGGTTAAGAGCCTCCAACCCACGACAAACCTGAATATGTGATGTTAAGGTTGTAGTGCATGGCAAGGAGGTATCAATAAAGGCTTGTGCGTCACTCATATCCTTAGCCGTGCGGTAGAAGGATACACAACAGTGTAGATGAGGCTGTCCCGCAGCCTGCTTTTGTAAAGCAGAATCAACAGCAGAAGAACAACATCTGAGGAGACGAAGAGATTCCATGTGCACAAAACAGTACAATATACTTTAAAAAGCTACGCATTTTGGTGTGAAGGTGTTGGCCCTCTTCCTGATTTTTTTTTTTATGCACGTTTACATTTACCCACTTAAATGTTTCAGATCATCAAACAAATGTAAATATTAGTCAATGACAACACAACTGAACACAAAATTCAGTTTTTAAATGAAACTTTTATTATTAAGGGGGAAAAAAGTCCAAAGCTACATGGCCCTGTGTGGAAAAAGTGATTGCCCCTTCAACCTAATAACTGGTTGGGCCCCCCTTAGCACCAACAACTGCAATCAAGTGTTTGTGATAACTTGCAATGAGTCTCTTACAGCGCTGTGGAGGAATTTTGTCCCACTCATCTTTGCAGAATTGTTGTAATTCAGCCACATTGGAGGGTTTTCCAGCATGAACCCCCTTTTTAAGGTCATGCCACAGCATCTCAATAGGATTCAGGTCAGGACTTTGACTAGGCCACTCCAAAGTCTTCATTTTGTTTTTCTTCAGCCATTCAGAGGTGGACTTGCTGGTGTGTTTTGGATCATTGTCCTGCTGCAGAACTCAAGTTGGTTTCAGCTTGAGGTCACCAATAGATGGCCGGACGTTCTTCTTCAGGATTTTTTGGTAGACAGCAGAATTCATGGTTCCATTTATCACAGCAAGTCTTCCAGGTCCTGAAGCAGCAAAACAGCCCCAGACCACCACACTAGCACCACCATATTTTACTGTTGGTATGATGTTCTTTTTCTGAAATGCGGCGTTACTTTTACGCCAGATGTAATGGGACACACACCTTCCAAAAAGTTCGAATTTTGTCTCGTCAGACCACAGAGTATTTTCCCAAAGGTCTTGGGGATCATAAAGATGTTTTCTGGCAAAATTGAGACGAGCCTTAATGTTCTTTTTGTTCAGCAGTGGTTTTGGTCTTGGAACTCTGCCATGCAGGCCGTTGTTGCCCAGTGTCTTTCTTACGGTGGAGTCATGAACACTGACCTTAACTGAGGCAAGTGAGGCCTGCAGTTTTTTTGGATGCTGTTGTGGGGTCTTTTGTGACCTCTTGGATGAGTCATTGCTGCGCTCTTGGGGTCATTTTGGTTGTTGGACAGCCACTCCTTGGAAGGTTCACCACTGTTCCATGTTTTCTCCATTTGTGGATAATGGCTCTCACTGTGTTTTGCTGGAGTCCAAAACCTTTAAGTTACAATATGTTTTAACATGGGGGAAATCACTTTTTCACACAGGGCCATGTAGGTTTGGATTTGTTTTCTCCCTGAATAATAAAAAGTTTAATTCAAAAACTGCATTTCGTGTTCCATTGTGTTGTCATTGACTAACATGTACATTTGTTTGATGTTCTGAAGCATTTAAGTGTGACAAACATGCAAAAAAATAAGAAATCAGGAAGGGGACAAACACTTTTTCACACCACTGTATGTATACTGTACAGTCCAGTGAAAAAGTCTTAGGCCATCACTAGCTTTTTCTTTCGCTACCACAGCAGCATGTTGCCATACGGTACATACTAGTAGGGCAGATACGGCTAGGGTTATGTAAAACATACCAAATCTGAATTAAAAAATGGGTGACATATGGGCAGGGGCGTTTCTCCCAATACGTGACCTCAGAGGCTGCATTTGCCTCTCAAGCAGACCTCCAGTGGCTTTAAGTTTAGGCTGAGCTGCTGGTGGTAACCTCAGACATATGCACGGTACTGCACAATAACAAACATTGTTGATTTTTAAACTCTTTTAGAAGCAAATCTGAAAAAGGCAACTCACCTTGCGCAATAAGAATGGGATATTCCAGGTATGTTGGTGGGGGGTAGTCATAATAAGTCTGGTACGTCACAAACACAATGTACCTGTAAAGTAGACGGGGAAAGTTTGACACTGACATCGATTGATGAGAAGAATGGATAAGCAACATAGATGTGGCACATAGATCTTATGAGCAGATGGGAAATGGTATATGTAGCAAAACATCATGATCCTTCTGTTATTTAAACGGCATGGACACACCTGCACAATGTAAATGCAGCATTCCAGCGTAATGCATTCATTTTAAAAGGAGGGTTTTTGGTGTGATGTAGCGACGGCGGTTGATATCTCAACATGCAACTATACGTGTGTTGACATGTCAATATGCAGGCGTAATGACGGCAAAAAGATGCACGGTGAAGCTGCAATGATGGTGCACAGTCAACAACACTAACACAATTATGTTATTTATTCCTGCAAGTTGGACACCCCCCCCGATGTATTTACAGTTGTATTGTTAGAAAGACACTGAAAAATAATGTGTTTTGCAGTTTTAAAACATGGTTATCAAAGAGTTTTTTCACAGTACAGCATATTCACATATACAGTAAACCACTCTGCACCTTCTTTGTGTTATGACCGGTTTGACTTCCTCATGTTAGCATCCACCCTGCGGTACCAATAGAGGAGCAAAAAGAAAACTAATGAGGCATTCCATTAGTGTACTGTATGACAGACTGCACCCAACATTAAGAACCAAGTTACAGCACAGAATGTGTCGCTATCTGTCTGAATTGCAATGGCTGTTGACTTTATCGCTGCAGCATGCAAGGTGACGTCACTCACCACAGTAGAGGTCTCTGGCGCTATTAGGGAAATACAGTGTGGACTGAGGAATAATAGCTTGAGACATGAATCACCCCCAAACTGTAATGTTCTTAACAAACATGTTTTTCTTTGCCAAAGTGTCAACAAATAAACATTTTCTTTTTTAAAATCCACAGTAGGATTAACCGGTCGGTTGCACTGATGTTAAGCCTTAAATCTTTAGTATGAATCATGTTTACACGTCATTTCAAAAAATGAAAATAAAAAGAGGATTTACTCAAGACCGTCCCTAAAAACAGTCGGGATCAGCGCATAAGGCTTCACAAAATACATTGTAAAATCTATTGAGATATTAAATGTATTATGTCAAATTTAAATAGGAAAACAGCACTCCACTCCACCACTTCAATCACGACTCACCCGACTAGTTCGAGCACAAGACTTTTGAGACTAACTCCAGTCGCGGATTTGGCTCGCATCAGTACGAAGATCTGCGGGAACTTCAGCACCATGCACACCAACAATGTAGAAACATTCGCGATGTGCAACAAAGTCTCCGACGTCATCTTGTATGGGTAAATATCAGCTACAATTCCGAAATATGGATTGCACTCAAAATGGGCTGTCACGCTCAACAGAGTAGTAATGGGTCGTTCGCGAACGATCCAGCTCGTAGAAGCGGTTCATTCAAGTAAATGAGGCTTGTTTTCTCCCTCCTCGGTTTTTCTGTTAGAGCCGTATGTGATTGGTCAAAACGTGTGGTGCTGTACTGTCCACGCTGAGCAGAAGGTGGAGGGAGAGGTTACACACCCTGCAGAGCCGTGAGCACACGGACAGGAGGCAAGGAGATGAGCGTGAAAGAATGTTGCTACACAATTAAGAGACTACATCCTGGAAAGTTGAGGAAAATGAGCAGCGGGGATAAAAAGCTGAGGCAGTTTGTGTTTCTGAATGTCGCTAAAGACAAGCAAAAACTGTAACTTGGATGCTGCTTTGTCTTGTAGCTTTCATTTCAATTTATATTTGGCATTGTTTTGTTGATGTTGTGTCGTTCTGTAAATAGTTGGAAATAGTAGCATGAAGCCACGAAATTTGAACCACGATGTGCAGAAGGACGACTGTGTATTTATATAGATATAAGAGTCGCTCACGTGTGTGTTGCAATATATGTGTCCTGGACGTGTGGAGGACAGGAAATGACGTTGGGGATTCAGAGTTGTTATTATTAGTACTACTGATAATATTATTAATATAAAAAAATACAAATATATTTGTATTTTTGTTCATTCAGCCATTTTTATGCTTGAAAATGCTTAATTTAGGTTAAAAAAAAACGTAAAATGTGCATAAATATGCATTTTTTTTTTTTTACTAATAGGCTGCATTCAACCATGAAACAGCATGATTTATTAATTAACATATTTTGGAAAAACGGCGATAGAGTGAAGCCACGAATTTCGCACCGTGATGTGGCGAGGGACGAGAGTAATTCAATTTAAGCACCAACAACAAAACTCTGAGGTGCCGTTTGGGAGCTGGAAGTGTCGTCTCTTTTAAGGGAGCCGAGCCAAAATAACCGATTCTCTTAAAGGACCCGAAATCCCCATTGCTATGACAGAGCATCATTTCCGTTACATGTTTCAAAATAAAATACGGAAAGCTTTAGTCGTGAAACCCTAGAAATCATGCAATACGTACCGGAAACGCAATCGGTTCTGCGCGTGTACAGGACTCGTCTTCATCTATTCGCCTATTTTTCGGCAGTCACATATTAGGCATCTGTAATTGTGTTTTACGGCAGCAATATGTCTCCAGCTGACTACATAGTTATAAATGTTTTAATTCAGGTGCTATACTTTAACAAATAGAATAACTCTTGGTATTTGAGAGCCATTTATGCATTTTACATACGATGACTTTTAAAATTTATTTTTAGGGTGTATGCTAAGGATGTCCAAAGTGTGACCTGACGGTTTTAATTAGATATTGTTAGATACTATACTAAATTGCTTTGTACTTATGACAAAAGCAGCTAACATGTCAACGTTTTCGTAATATCTTAGTATATATTGTACAACATTGGGTTGGTTTTAGCATCTTTATTGTACAAAATGAATCAAAGTGACTTTCATTTTTCTTGCAAAAGCTTGGAGGCCCCTCATGTATGCTTATCGCATGCAATGCAACTTCTTACACTGTTGCTAAATTCATTGACTGACGTGCAATATTATCTTTCACAATGCCAAAGCAATGTAGCGAGGGGACACACACTTTTCCAGCTAGAATGCAGAAAAGGGACAATCGTTTGCAAAAGTGTGAAATGAATTACAAAGCAATGACATAAAACAAACCAATTATGCGCAGACATCTAAACTAGAAAAACACATAACATTATAAAACCTCAAGGTAAGTGAATGAATGAATAACTGTGAGAAATAGCAGACAGGTAATTCATATTCTTGCACAGCAATACAGAACAATTCTCCCATGGTGGATTCTTCTCATGAATTCCATCCACTTAGTTTAAAGATCTCCAGTTAGGACTTTGTTTGTGGCGTCAAACATTGAGTGCTCTTGAGCATCTGAAGAAGACATTTCAAAACAACCACATTTAGCACTAAATGGTTTACAAGGCAAGTATAGTGTATGTATTTGACATATTTTCTTATGCATGGTTATAATTGTGATGCCATTACAAATAAAGCTCACCAAGCAGAGTTATGCCACGTCATAAAGCAAGTCAAATACAACTGAGTGCCATGTGAGGGCATTAATGTATATCAAGTGACTCATCTAGCATTGTATCATCTCTGGATCCTGTTTGCACTTGTGATGGCTTGCAGACGAGGATAAAAGTCTGTCCAGTCGAACGAGTTCACGTCCCAGTGGAGTCGACAATCTGCTTCCAAATATTTGGTTTGTGGTGTTGGGGACACAGTCAGAGAAGTGTGACGCATTGTTAGGTAAAGGCTCCTCTGGCTTCAGCTCCCCCTACAAACACACAGGAAGCCAAAATCATGGGGTCTCATGCAATGTCTCACACAAGTTCACACACCCGAGTTTCACTTCTTTGCCTTTTTGGCTCATAGTGAAAGATGCGGAACGAATACTTCAGCATTTCATCAATACTTGTCACTGATAAGGTTTTCTTCTTATAGTTAACTGCCAACTGTGAGACGCACAAATCACTTTTACATTCTATCTTTGTCATTAAAGAGCACATTTTTCTTTGTATTTTGGCCTTTCTTTCACATGCAAATGTGACTTTTCAGACTGAAAGATTTGTTATTTGTATTTGTCCATAGGGTTAGTGGCCGGGTACAACTTTTGGCTTGTGTCCTTTGAACTGCGAAACAACCTAACAGTTCAAATGAATTTCACAGCAGAACACGTACGAGTTATCGCCTACTTGCGCTGATATCATGTCGTGCGATGGCAGGCGTTTGACTTATAACACATACGGTATAGTAGGGTAGATCCCCGCTTGCGTTTTTTTCTCCATTCGTGGGGATTACGCCCCAAGACCCCCCCCCAAAATCCCTATAAATATCTCGCACAGTTACGAAAGAGATTTTCAATTCAGTTTTACACAACAAACAAGAATTACAGGCATACGGAATTGTACTTCTAACAACAGGTTCACCTCACATCTTGTCAAAACTTGTTAAAACTTGTTCTATGTATGCAAAAGGCTTATTTTGCTCAAATAACATAAAAAAAGTTCTTTGTTTAAGTCAACAGCATAAAATAACTCAACAAAATCAGGAAATACTGTATTTGCTCTCCTGAGGTGAGTTTGTTGGAAACAATATAACAATAAATACATAAAACGATATCATCTATGTAACAACAGAACAAAAACCACAAGAGAACTGAAAAATATCGATCTCATCGGGACAATATCAATTCAATACTGACACGACCCTTGATATCGATACTATCGGTATTTAAATCAACTCAGCCCGCCACAGATCTAAAGTAAATGCGTTGCTTTTAACAATATTGATTGATCTTAGAATATGAGATACACTTACCATCTGATCATAATTCCTCAGGAAACTCCAATTCTTCTCCCTGCGAACGGTTAGAACCTTACACGTATCACACCTGTTAGTAAAAGATGGTGCAAGTGCTCTCATGAACTCACCATTCCAGTACTGCTCTCCTTTCGCCCCATACTATTGCTTTCCACGCTTGGTCTTGTTTGACTGGATCCTTTACGTCAGTTTCCCGCGTTGTGGACGTTCTGTCTCTTGTACTGCGCAGACTTTTAGCCGCTTTAGGCGCTTGTTGCTTTGCCACTGCTTGCACCGGTAACCGGTAGCCTGCAGATGATGCGCGTCCAAGATTGTTGAAGTCCATTTTGCTCAGGAGTAAACAGGCACAATCACAAAATGGCTTATTTACAGCAGTATACGGGCTATTACTGTAAAACAACTAGGTGAAATCACTGCCAGCACTTCCGTGTGTTTACGTTTCCAGGGTAACGGGAAGTGTGGTCGTTGTGCAGTTAAAAAACCCCAAAATGATTAAATAACATAAATGGGTTCCGTTCGAGGTTCGAGATTTTACTTGCCTGTCGTCAAAAGGTTGCGCATGTGGCGTTCACTTTTTTAACGCGTGTTATAACATAGGCTTTTATTTTGAAGCCTGCTTTTAAAACAGTTCCTTAGCTGTGTAGCACACAGAGGGGATGGCTGAACATTCTGTTTCCCGTCACAGATATCGCAGCGAATTAAAACCCGCTGTATTAAGGTAAAAACACGATATTATGTTTTGTACGACATAGAGTGAGTTATTTGTTTTTTTTTTGTATATAAATGGTCCATTTGAATGCACCAGGAGGCTTGACTCAACATTTTAAGCTAGGCAGATGCGTTATTGAATATTGCTCATATTATCCTGGATGTTAATGTTTTAGAAAATGATCGTACTCTTATAGTAGTATTATAGTAAACATAGTACACGTGCTTGTTTAGTCCTATTTATTACGCAACACGAATTCCACGATATAGCATCATTACCCGGCATTTTAAACCATGCCAGCTAGCTAGCTAGCTAGCTAGCGTTAAGCATCCACCACAGTTGAATGATTTTAGGGAATATTTAAACTGTATAAGCTCATTAGCGTAACGTGATGAAGCTTCAGGGCTAAACAGAGGTTAAATTGGAGTCCCAGCATCGATTTAAGTACATTTGTGTGAAGGAATGAATATGATAGTTATTATTTTCATGGTTAATGCTGGAATTGGCTTATTGTAATGTCATGAGATGAGATGCAGACAGGATTTTAGTGTATTGGATTAGCACTGTGGCAGAATGGGTGCAACTACACTACAGTGTTTTGATCATGTGATTTAAAGTGTTTAAATATAAGTAGAGTAAGTTGAAATCCTGGGCAGTAGTCCCCAGAAAGAATTGCTCATGTCAGTGCTTTTTCTGTGTATTTGTCATTGGGGTGCACAAAAAATTGCGATGTCAATGTACGTAACAAGCTGCATCACAACCAACGCTACTTAATGGCTGACACTTCCTCCTCAAGCCCCCAGATCCCCAGTGAGCCTTGCCGGCCAGGGCTAGTTGGCGCCACTTCCCCGGTCCTCCATGCAGACTGAGCGATTGTATCATTTACTTTTCTTTTGGCTGTTGATTGAACAATCTTGCCACCTTTTTGACTTGATGGATTAGCCTTAAGCAGACCTAATTCATTTGTTCAATACCAAAGACGTATTTATACGTTTTTTACATTTTTTTGGCGCCAGAAGCAAAAAGAGGTGATGACGCAAGTGCACTATAAAAGAGGCCACTTTTCAAGACGTTTTAAAAAATTGTAAATCGTTCAAGGCGTTATATTTGTAAATACATTTTATATTTACATATATTTTGATGTTTATGTTGTGGTGCAGTTCTTTAGATATTTGAGCTGCCACAAAAGCAAAAACAATTGTGTCAAAGTGAAAGTTATGCTTGAAATGTATCTTTTCACAAAAAGCTCTTTTTGTTGGGAACTGATATTTTCCTGATACTTACCTATGTTCTACTGCTGATTACTAACAAAAAGGTAGAATCAGACTTTTCTTTCTGATGAAAGATGAGAGTCTAGTCTTTCTTTTGGTAGGTTCCATGTTTATAAACCCGTAGAGCACAATATTCTGTGTGCCTTGAAAAATCGTCTAAAATGCCGGTACTGAAGGGGTTGAATTTTTAAAAATGGCTGGGATTGAATGGGTTAATCAGCAACAAAAAACACCCCTGTGTATCAAACATTAAATCAGGCCTTGGGGAAAAACAACAACTTATAAGTTTAGCTCTGATTGAGAAAATACACATTTATCACATCAAGCAATTACAGCTACTGAAAGATGCTGTGTATATTGGTAGTGCTTAGTGCAATGTTATGAAACGGAGGAAAGTGAGGGTGACTGTCCGTCCAGACTGACTATCAGTGGTAAGAACATACACAGCTGATCAAAAATGTAAGACCAGTTGACAAATTGCATGAATTTACATTTTGCACTGGTGGATCTTAAGGAGGTTGTAAGCAGAGCGTCAAATTGCAAGAAGAAGAAATGGGTGTGGGGCCAAACAAAATTTGAGTAAGCAATTAATAGTAACTAAACAGCCATTCAATTCAAATAGGCTGTTCATCGCCTGATCAAAAGGTGAAGTTGAAGACCATAGCAAAAAAAGCTAAAATGAAAACCCCTTAAAATGGAAATATAATGTTCAAAAAAAGGAGTCCGTATTGAGTAGCCGTGCCATTCTTGTTAATCACCTCAAAAAAATCTTTCAAGACGTTTACAATGACTGTCTTGCTGCGTCCAACCTCAGCAGCAATGGCGCGCTGCGAGAGGCCTTGCTTATGCAGCTCAACAATTCTAGCACGTTCCAAGAGAGACAGCTTATTTGCTTGATTATGACAGTGTGAATAACTGACAGAAAATTAAATTGAGTCCAAATTTTTACATTTTTACTTTGGTTTTCCGAGACTGTGGCCTTAAACTTTCAGCTGATGAACAGCCTATTTCACTCTAATGGTTGTTTGCAATAAATTTACTTACTCAAATTTTTTTTTTCTCTCGCTCACATTTTTTCTTTTTGCATTTTCGAGCTCTACGTAGAACCTCCTTAAGATCCAACAGTGCAAAATGTAAGTTCTTGCAATTTTTCTCCTGGTCTTAAAATTTGGATCAGGAGTGTATTAAGTCATGGACGAGGCCAGACTGTAAATCCACTAGACAGTCGGGGGATCAGCAGAGTATAATCAGTTAGTGCGTACACGTACACAGTGTTTTAGGAGAAGGACTTTGTTGCATGTTTTACTTGACCCAGTTTGTGCCTCTTGATTTAGTTTAACTCTACCAGGATACTCTTATGGCGTTCAATGGAAAAGAGGATGCAGCTGAAAGTGACAGTGAGTGGCAGTTGGCAGTGAAGATGTCCGTGTTGTCGGGCGGATTTAGGTCGTTGTGTTTCCTTCAAGTGCTAATGTCGTCTTTCCTACTCCCTGCTTCCCCTTGCCTTTTATGATGATGTTTTCAGCTTTATTTTCTCGCTTCAAAAGCAATAGTCTTCAGTAAGACAATCTGGTAAAGTTGAGTGTTTTTAAATGTAGGTTAGCTTTATCTAGCATTGTGTGTTGTATGTACCCCACTTAGCCCTCTTTATTCGGTTCTCTGAAAAACCACATGTTGTCCCGTCATGCATGTATAGAAATTATTTTCTCAAATGATGGCTAAAATGTTAGTATTCTAGTTAATTGGTGACACCATACCAGGGGGTCTCCTTGCTCTACCTGGGAGCTTGACTGGTGGCAGATTACCTAAAAGCTTCAATGAAGTCATGTCCCTTCACTGTGCCAGTGGGGTTGCCTCTGCTTTACTGAGATTAGACCCACTTAGCTTCTAAGAATAGGGCTTCTAATATTATTCCAGCCGCCGGCCCTGAGAGGGAGATGACAAAAGAGGATGTTTCAGTGCCTGCGGAAGGAGATGCTACACTTGGCTGCCGCAATAGAGATTCTCCCCATCTGCGGCCAGTCATCCACCAGGTGGCCTCTGCACCCATGCCCAACGACTGTGGTGAGGACACACTTGCATGCATGCACGCATTTGTAATACAGGTATATGATGTGACGTTAACCTACTAAGGAGAGAAATACTCTACACATGATCATAGATTTATTTAACAAAAGCATATTTGGTTACTCATGTTACTCATACTCATGTGTGGACAGAATGTGCTTGCAGGCTGGTGGGATGTCATGCATGGGCTGAGCAAATCAAAAGGCTTAAAGGGATAGTTAGGATTTTTTGACGTGAAGTTGTATGACATCCCCATCAGCAGTGTAGTGCATCAACAGGGACTTTTCCCCAATGTCCCCTGAGCCGAGTTCTGGTCGGTTTTTGTTGTGGAGGAAAGTAGTTCCGGCTAGTTGCCCGGGTCTCTTAAATTAAGCGTTTTGCTTCTCAAAACAAAATGCGTTCAAAATAGTAATACATTTGCATCACCAAACCGTTGCCCACAAAAAAAGTCAGACCTCTCGATCGCTCTGCGTTATTTTCTCTCCGTTCACGTCATTGTGTGCTGCCGCTTGTCCATTGTTGTGTATGTGTTCCGCAGTGTTTACGTGCGCGGATGAAGACAGCTGCGACGTAAGAGAGTTAGCATCAAATTCAGCTGACTCAATCATTGCAGCCATGGCCAATGAAATCCTTTGTTGGGGAAAAAATGTATGATGGGAAGCCGTTTTGCTTTGGACTGTTAAAGAAAAATTACACTTTTAAAAAAAAATGTGCCCATCATCCACAATCCTTATGTGAGACATGAACACATGTGTTTGTCTTTTCTGTGCGTTCTAACGATATGTAAAGAGACAGCTCATTACTGCACGTATGGGACTTCATTATTCCGCCTATAAAGTCGTCTGAAAAATGCATGTTTTCATTATTTCTTATTTTGTTTCAAGTCAACTTTTACTCCCTTTTTAATGTTTGTTTTTGAGCTCTTTGCAAATACTCTGTGGCTGCAGATGGAACTTTTCAATAGCTAGTAAATATGACTAATTGATATTGGTAAGAAGTTTTTGTGAATAAGCTTTTTATAAACAGATAATGTATTAGTTTAGTATGTATTATTACTTTCAGCCAATGCAGCCACTTATTTTTATTTTGAAATGGTCAACTATAGTATCATATACTATGCTAATTACCAAAATGCACTAAATATATATATTTTCATTTCACAGGCAAAGATTGAAATGCTCTTATCTCATATATCGGCCAATATATCGGTTACCGGCCGATGTATGGGATATACGTTTTTTTTCAGCCCCCAATATCGGCATAAGCCCCAAAAATCCCATATCGGTCGGGCTCTAGTGTGAATACACCCTCAAGCTGCATTTGCTTTCAGACGGTCAGATGGTCCATTCACACTTAAAGAAATAATGTTATGTGTTGTTTTTTTCATCAGCTTTCTTTATTGAAAGACATTTTACAGGTGGCAGCACAAAAGTGAAATTAAAAAGCTACTTGCATTTTTACCGCTTTTTCCCCTTCCCACAAGTTCACCCCACACGCAGGGACATTACAAATTGTGTATCTGACCACAGAAGTGACAACAGTTCATCACAAGTCTGCCAACAAAATAAATAATAATGGCACATATGCACATAAAATAGATATATGAAAATACAATTTAATTACATTTAAAACATAATAATAATAATAATAATAATAATACGTAAATAATTAAATAACCTGGAAATAAAATTCAATAACCTCCCTTATCCAGCTGCTATTTAGAGGAGGATGAGGAAGTTTTCAGTTGAGAAGTATGAGTCGTCTAGCCAGCAGGGTGACAAACGTGAGGACCGTTTGCATGGATTTAGATGCAACTGGTTGCAAGGTGGAACTAAACAAAGCCAAAAATATACAAAAAATATACTATATTAAGTGCATTAAAGATTTCTGACTAAAATGTGACAAGTTTGGGACAAAACCAAAACATGTGAGAATGGTCAGCTGGAGATAGTTTACACACGTTACACGCATTAGTCATATTAAGGTATATCCCAGACAGTTGTTATATTAATAAGGCCATAAATAATAGACACTAGGCGCTTCTGTTCGGCATCAAAGTCAAGCAAAGTTTGGGGGGCGACTAGGAAATTTGAAGTTTGTTTTTTGAAAAAAGCGAAATCAAATCAATTTTTTCTGCAAAAAATACATAAAAGCCCCATGATTGTAGAGGTCTTTCAGTTTAGTTATACCTTTTGTCTCACCACCTCTGAAAGGTTGAAGCCATGTGTGGGGCAGATGATTGTTAATAATGGGGGAGAGGTCTGAGGCCCTGTGAAGGCCCAGGCTCCTCCTAACTTGGATACCACAGGGATGGGGGGGAAAGGTAGAAATAGTCAGAGGGAATTGAGAGCTGACCAGGGAGTGGAGGGAGACTTGAGATGACGCAAGTTCCATGTCCACCCACAAGGGCATGCTTCATCCACTGTGTTATTAATCCAGTACAAATGTTTGTGGATATTGCAAGACCAATAGTAGTGTAGAAGATTGGGCAATGCCAGGCCACCTAGAGCTTTGGGGAGTAACTCTGTTCTTCTACTGTGTGGATTTGTCTTACCCCCGATGAATGAGCCTGTTAATTGATTAAGCAATCTAAAGAAGGACTTCCTAATAAGCACCAGAATATGGGTAAGACAACCATCACAACCACGTTCACTTGACCAAGTAGGGATATTGGGTGACCAGATGTTGTGTACGTACGTTATTGTTTAATGGCTGTAAGGTATCTTGAAGCTCAAATTCGGAACCTGCCTGCAGAGTGAATGTAAGTTGTGTAGAAATGAGACACACTGTTATAAAGTTCTGAATTCTGTCACTCTCACGTCACACTGTTATTGTTTCTTTACTTCACCCACTATGTACAGAATTCTCCTTCTTTGACCCCAACGAGCCACAGTGCAAGGAGGTTCTGCAAGATCCCAATACCACCATACCAGAACTGTTTGCTGTCCTTCGCCAATGGGTTCCCCAGGTTCAGAAAAACATTGACCTGATTGGCAACGAGGTGATTGTAGCTTGTTTTTGCACTCAGGTTGGCACACTCGTGTCCCTCTCATGTTGTCTGGCTCATAATGTGTTTGCATGACAGAACTACGGTGACGGTTGCTATATGGGGTTTTTGTATCGTGTCACAAATTATACTAGTATTATTCTGGACAGTATGATATGGCAAACCCCTAGTTTTGATTGGATGATATTACTTTGAGGCTGGTATGACATTTTTCCGCCGGTGCTGCACTTCCACGTTCCAACATTATTCCCTGCCAGCCTTACATCATTGAATAATCAATAATTGACATTTGTAAATTGTTTATCGTTTATATCTGCATTGCAATGCATCTAAAAAGAGATCAGTGTTGGAATACCCCACCACTGAGCTCAAATTAATAATCGGAGTAGATGTCACGTTTCACGTTTGTTTAGTGCGTATCTTTGTCTTTGTCCAGATTATCAAGAGAGGCTGTGGTGTTAATGATCGAGATGGCTTAACGGACATGAGCCTTCTGCACTACTGCTGCAAGGCAGGGGCCCCAGGCATTGGTTAGTATGGAAAAGGGTGTTTTAATAAATGAATGTCAAGAAAACAGTGAAAGTCTACCTGTTAATCATGCATGTTTGAGTTCAAATGAAAATAATCCTGTATGAGTCTGTATCTAATGCCATTAGTATTGTGTCTATCAAATCAATGACAAGCTTATAACTAACACACACACTTTACTCATATTATTGTTCTGTACTTTAGGTGATGCATATATAGCAGCTGGTTTTGCTCGCCACCTTCTTGCCCTGGGTGCAGATCCTAATCTTCGCTCCCGCTGGACAAACATGAGGGCTCTGCACTACGCTGCTTACTTTGACGTACCCCAGCTTATTCGGGTGGTACTACAGGCCTCTCAGCCTGGAGGTAAGGGAGCGTGGCATTTTTTCCCCCAAATTAAGATCACTAATTGCTAATATTCCTGTCACTAAAATACAGTGACCACAACAAATTGCAAATGGCTTGATTTTAAAACTAATAAATAAGTAGTGTACATGAACTCAGGGTATTGAGAGCATGCTTGTGTTTATGAACCTAACTCCAACAAATCCATCAATCAAAAATTAAACACAATAATGTCGTTTTCAAACATTGTAAATTTGGCTTGTTGAAACCTGCAGAGACCTTGTAAATAATTACAGCATACTGTAAAAAATCACACTAACCTGTATTTCCGTTTGCCGTAGATGTTGATGCAACCTGCAGCGACTTTGACTTCGGCACCGCCTTGCACATTGCAGCATCCAACCTGTGTACATCAGCTGTCACATGCCTTTTGGAGCTGGGAGCTAATCCCGCTTTCAAGGTATGCTAGTCATTTAAATTTAATTTAATTTTTTCTTCCTTATCACTTGGGGTGTCACAAGATCTCATCATTAAATGAAGATGAAGAGGGCAGCCAGAAGTCTATCAGACTGTAAACTATGGCATTACTACTGTGAATGATACGACACGTAACATGGAAGTGGCTGTGCACGAGGTTTCCAGTGTCACTCGCTGGCGACGTGTGACTGTTTATTTCCTTTGAGTTCAACAGCTGCCGCTGTGTTAATGTCCAAGCAGAAGCTGTCATAATTCTACATTTGATGACAGTTACTTAAGATTTGTCAGATCAAAACACGCTCGCGGCATATGACTTCTGTCAAAACATGGAATTGTGGAGTGTAATTCAGACCTATTACTGCAATCTGCAATTTATTGTATATGTGTCTTAAAATTGCTACACATCAACATAAATGATTTGTAGGAAAAGCTACAACTGCCGTCATTCTTTGAACGTTTACAATTTTTAGTTTTTGTTTCAATTTCTGGAAAGAAGTAAAGTAAATATCATTTTGTCTTGTTCTTGTGAGCCTGATATCGTGCATCGTCTCGTCCGGTGAGCTGAGTGTATGGCACGCAACATGGGGCTTATAATGCCAAGGATGTCCCATAACGACAAAGGCAAAACAGAATTTATTTTGAAATACAGTGGTGTGAAAAAGTGTTTTCCCCCTTCCTGATTTCTTATTTTTTTGCATTTTGTCACACTTAAATGTTTCGGATCATTAAACAAACGTACATATTAGTCAATGACAACACAGCTGAACACAAAATGCAGTTTTTAAATGAAACTTTTTATTGTTAAGGGAGAAAACAAATCCAAACCTACATGACCCTGCATGAAAAAGTGATTGCCCCCCATGTTAAAACATACTGTAACTTAAAGCTTTAGGACTCCAGCAAAACACAGTGAGAGCCATTATCCACAAATGGTGAAAACATGGAACAGTGGTGAAACTTCCCAGGAGTAGCCGGCCAACCAACCAAAATTACCACAAGAGCACAGCGATGACTCATCCAGGAGGTCACAGAAGACCCAGCAACAACATCCAAAGAACCGCAGGCCCCACTTGCATCAGTTCAGGTCAGTGGTCATGACTCCACCATAAGAAAGACACCCGGCAAAAACAGCCTGCATGGCAGAGTTCGAAGACCAAAACCGCTGCTGAACAAAAAGAACATTAAAGCGGAGAAAAGGAGACACAAGTTGAACTTTTTGGAAGGTGTGTGTGCCAATACGTCTGGTGTAAAGGTAATGTTGCATTTCATAAAAAAGAACATCACATCAACAGTAAAATATGGTGGTGGCAGTATGATGGTTTGGGGCTGTTTTGCTGCTTCAGGATCTTGAAGGAGGATGTCCGGCCATCTGTTCATGACCTCAAGCTGAAACCAACTTGGGAAACCAACACACCAGCAAACCCACCTCGGAATGGCTGAAGAAAAACAAAATGAAAACTTTGGAGGGGCCATGCAGGCTGTTTTTGCCCAGTGTCTTTCTTATAGTGGAGTCATGAACACTGACCTTAACTGAGGCAAGTGAGGCCTGCAGTTCTTTGGATGTTGTTGTGGGGTCTTGGGGGTAATTTTGGTTGGCCGGCCACTCCTGGGAAGGTTCACAACTGTTCCATGTTTCCGCCATGTGTGGATAATGGCTCTCACTGTGGTTCGCTGGAGTCCCAAAGCTTTAGAAATGGCTTTATAACCTTTTCCACCTGAACTCAGGTGTGATAAACCACAGTTATGTTTTAACAGGGGGGGGCAGGCAATCACCTTTTCACACAGGGTCATGTAGGTTTGGATTTTTATTCTCCCTTAATAATAAAAGCTTCATTTAAAAACTGTTGTCACTGACTAATATTTACATTTGTTTGATGATCTGAAACATTTAAGTGTGACAAACATGCAAAACAATAAGAAATTAGGAAGGGGGCAAACACATTTTCACACCACTGTATATTACTCTTTGCTCAGTAGAAACACTTTTTTTCAAGTTAATACAGACTTGAGTGTTTTTGTAAATTATGCAACAAGTTTTGAATAGCTGTACTTGGGAGATTTTATGCCATCAATATTTCCATTTTTATATCTGGTTGGTTCGAATAGTTTCAGTCCAGAGAGGTTCAGTTTAGTTTTAATCAGGGCCCCTGCTGAGCTGTTCCTAAGCCGCTGGATTGCTTTAGCTGTGTGATTTGATTCATTGTTGTCAGTAAAAGGTGAATTGAAACCCATTCTTGAGTCCTGAGCAGTCTTAAGAAGGCTTTTATGCATATTGCCGTATTTTGCCGTCTTTGTTTTTCTTCCACCAGTCTTCAAGTTTCTTTAGAGAGAGAAACACCTCCCCAGTCTGATGCTGTCGCCACCATGCTTGGCTGGCGTATTTCTCTCCCAGTTGCACATTTTCGTCAGGTGTATAGAGCTTAAGGAAGAATTTCTGCCATTTAAAAATTGTAAAGGCTGCTGTGCGCTTGGATTATTTTTGTAGTGTTGCCACAATGCTGTCACAGACCTCTCCATGTAGTTCCTTCAACATCATGGATTGCATGTGCTCTGACTGTTTGTTTGTGGTTTGTCTTTGTGGAATACTGATCAATCCAGTGTGTACCCCGGCTCTCGCTGGAAGTCCGCTGTAATAGGCTCACCTGCGGCCCTAGTGAGGACTGGCGGTAATGAAATGAAAATGAATGGATAGATATAGCATAACAATACTGAATACCTGATATTACAATGACTGCAAATTAGTCATTCCCTTATAAGCAAACATTGACCTCTGTGATGTTTTCACTAGTTTTTCCAATGATAATTTTTAGATCTTAGTGCATATTCCTTAATCAAATAACATTATTGTTTTTGTTGTGACAGTACATTTCTGATGTTTCTTGTTATGTACAGAAGACATTGTTTAATGGGGTAGTCAACAAGTCAACTAAGCGGAACTAAACCATAATCAATGTATAAGGGGGACTAATGAGATATATTGTGTACTATCCCGATGGACATCTGGCATCCTTATTGTAAATTTTATATAAATAGAATGTATTATTATGATGATGATTATTATTATTATGTGTATATGTTGTTATAATATAATATATAACAATATATATATATATATATATATATATATATATATATATATATATATATATATATATATATATATTGTTATATATTAACAATAGAAGTAATTGCCTTCCCTCTTATAGAGTTCTTAAACTTTTTCCTCATATTTATTGTAAATTACCGTGCAGTTTTTGAAACAAAGTAATTGCTTATCCAGACAGTCAGAGCTGAAGTTTGGATCAAGTAGTGAGTTTAACCAGAGCTGACAGAATTTGTGAAACGTTTTAGTTTGATTCTCTTCTCAAGCTCGTGCTCTCTTTTTAGATTCATTTCAATTCTAACCACAAATCCTGACCCATGCACCGACTTTCCACTGGGTGTCACTAAAGCACTTTGCACTTTAATCAAGCAATGCTCTGGTTGAAAACTGCAGCGTTTTTTAATGACTGAGTGAATCTAATCATTAAAAACCCAGCAAGCAAGGGTTAATGTGAAACGTAATGGTCCTTTAAAAAACGCTCACCTTTTTAAGCAGAGAGGGATTTCGATTTTTTTTTTTTAATGTTTTCTGTCTCCCTATGTCTACTGCTGTTGCTTTTTGCTTTTTGTGTTGACTCAGTTGACTAGACAAGACTTAACCTAAGCAGTACACAATAGCTACATATACTTTATTAATCATAAATACAGCCATGGAAAAAATGATTAAACCACCCTTGTTTCTTCAGTTTCTTGTTCATTTTGATGCCTGATACAACTAAAGGTACCTTTGTTTGGACAAATATAATAATGGCAATAAAATAGCTCATAAGAATGTTGCTTTGGCAGTACAGTGCTATAGCTATTCATGTAAGAACTTAAGTGATTTTGGTTATTATCAAGAAAACCATGCAAGTTGCTAGATACCAGCTCTTAAATGAAACTCTTATGGGCTATATTTGTTATCATCATTATATTTGTCCCAACAAATGTACCTTTAGTTGTACCAGGCATTACAATGGATCAATAAACTGAAGAAGCAAGGGTGGTCTAATCATTGTTTCCATATATTACATTATTCAAACAACAACAGTAGTGCATTATATTGTAGGTATTATAGTGTAAAAAATGAAGTTTTGGACAAAAAGGTAACCCTCATATTTTATATCAAAAGAAAAAGGACAGTTTTTTTTTTTTTTTTTTTTTTTTTTTTTTTTTTTACTTATTGGGTTGGCTGAAGAAAAAATCCCAATTACTGCACTAGAGAAGTGCTAATCCCCTAGTGCACCGATTTCCTTGAAGGAAATGAGCGCTTCATTGCTGTTATCCCACACTAATTTATTTTATCCACTTATCCGAACCTCAGTGTTAATGATACAACTAACAATGGCACTTTGCCACAAACACTAACAGCATATTTTGGCACTATTCTGACTTTAGTCAGTGTATTTGACTAATAGCAGAAACTTTTTGCCAGGGCAATGATCAAGAGCTATGATCAAAATAATGGATGATGCATCTGTCATAAAAAGACGGACGACCTCACTTACTGAAACTAATTTATTGATATGTTTTTTCAAAATTTGGCTTGTTGGGGACTGAGTTATTATGGAAATCCACCACGTTGACAGTACAGCAGTTTGTTCACATTGATTATTGTTTATGCCTTACAACTGATTGTACATCCATTCATCTTTTCTATGAGACTCAGAACTTTGAAGCATACAGTATGATTGACTTGTCTAAACAACACTTCCTGCACCATCACAATGTTTTATCCCTGCCAAGGGCAGCAATAGACAGAAGAACAACATAAACACTTGGCAGAATTCTTGCAAGAGAGTACAGACAGTTTGTTTTTACCGCTTGTTGAGCTGACACAAATTTGCCTTTTGCCAAGTTTTGTATAATCAACAGCCGACCACTAAATTATGTGGTCACGCACTAGAAGGAGAATTTACTGTGGTATTTGTGGAGTAACTTTACTGTAACACACACTGTCTAAAATCACCGTGCCTTTGTCTCCTTTGCTGACATTGTCCTAGTTAACTTGCAATTCCTTATGTGATTATTTTGTCACGTTGGTAATATGGTCACACGTGCTTAAAAGTCACATTAAAGTCCATAACAATTTATCATATCCGAAAAGGAGTAGGAAGAAGCTTATTGTTTATTTAATCCTGTTCCTTCTCCAAATCTTAGCGACACTTGACACTTACACTTACAATAAGTCGTATGTTTTGCATTTTGTCAATGAAAATGTGTTTGTGTTTAGGAGTGAAAGTTATGATTTATTCAGTGATGAAGACGAAAGGAAAAGGAGAAAAGAAGAAACAAAATACATTAAAATTGCACAGCTTTGATTGTGGTTTTTCAAAAATATATTAATTAATAAATCAAGCCATTTCGTGGTTAATTACAACGTTAATTATTGGTATTTAAAAAATGCATAATTCAGCAAATTGTATTTCTTGTTTGCCTAAATTAAGCATTGTCAAGCATAAAAATGTCTAAATGAACTAAAATACACATGAGGCATTCAGAAGATGCATGCAAAGACGCTGGGTTGATATGTAGTATTCTACACTGGTCACTAGCTGTCACTAGTATTATACTATACTAATACTGTATGTTCTGTTAGACACACAAGCACCAATCTTAATCGCGTTTATTGCAGGTTTAAATTATTTTACAACAGGCACAATAATTGCTAACATGAGCTACTGTTGCGGTCGTAAACCCACGTCAATCTAAAAAACAGAAATCTGAAAAAAAACTAATACGTGTTACAGAGAATTTGTGTTAACTCATTGTTAATGTGTGTGGCAGCCCTAACAATATGTTTTTACTGTAGTAGCTCCCATCTGGTTTTGTGTTACAGGACGATAAAGGCCAGTACCCAGTTGATGTCGTTCCTGACCCTCTCAACATGCCCTTGGAGATGGCGGATGCTGCCACCTTGGCCAAAGAGCTCTGCACTTTACTAAGAGAGGCTTTGCCACAGCCCAGTTTCTTGCCATGCACATTGCAAGTCCAGCCCCCTCCTTCGCTTGACGAAAAGGCCAGGACACAGCTTGCTTCCATGGGAGTCCGACTTGGTGACCGTGTGACGATAGCTGGGAAGAAGGTGTGTGGTATACTAAATACTAAAACCCAGTTCATTTTCTATGCTGTTTGGCCTCACTAGGGTAGCGAGGGTACGCTAGAGCCTATCTCACCTGACTTTGGGCAAGAGGCTGTGTACACCCTGGACTGATCGGCAGACAATCGCAGGGCACATATAGACACACAACCATTCAATACTAAAGCCCCTACTAAACCCCAAACTTGCCAATACAACAAGTACAACACATGTATATTCCTTCTGAGATGCACAGTAAAATGGTAGGGAGCGAGTACTGTAATGAATATGAAAAATATATATTCATAAAAGAATGAAAGAGGTTTGTTTATTAATGATAAATGTTGATTCTTGAGTCTCCTAAAATACAATAAAATGCATAAAATTGTATTTTATTTTTAAAGATACAATGGAATAGAGTACAGTGGTGTGAAAAAGTGTTCCCCCCCTTCCTGAGTTCTTTTTTTTTTTGTTGCATTGTTTGTTTCAGATCATCAAACAAATCTGAATATTAGTCACTAACAACACAACTGAACACAAAACACAGTTTTAAATGAAACGTTTTATGATTAAGGGAGGAAAAAATTCCAAACCTCCATGGCCCTGTGTGAAAAAGTGATTGCCCCCAAACCTAATAACTGGTTGGGTCACCCTTAGCACCAACAACTGCAATCAAGTGTTTGTGATAACTTGCAATGAGTCTCTTACAGCGCTGTAGAGGAATTTTGGGCCATTCATTTTTGCAGAATTGTTGTAATTCAGCCACATTGGAGGGTTTTCCAGCATGAACCCCCTTTTTAAGGTCATGCCACAGCATCTCAATAGAATTCAGGTCAGGACTTTGACTAGGCCACTCCAAAGTCTTCATTTGGTTTTTCTTCAGTCATTCAGAGGTGGACTTGCTGGTGTGTTTTTGGATCATTGTCCTGCTGCAGAACCTAAGTTGGTTTCAGCTTGAGGTCACGAACAGATGGCCGGACAGTTGCTTTCAGGATTTTTTGGTAGACAGCAGAATTCATGGTTCCATTTATCACAGCAAGTCTTCCAGGTCTTGAAGCAGCAAAACAGCCCCAGACCATCACACTACCACCACTACAAGTATATTTTTATTTATTACTTTTTTTAAATGCAACGTTACTTTTATCTCGTCAGACCAGAGTATTTTCCCAAAGGCCTTGGGGATCATAAAGATGTTTTCTGGCAAAATTGAGACGAGCCTTAATGTTCTTTTTGTTCAGCAGTGGTTTTGGTCTTGGAACTCTGCCATGCAGGCTGTTGTTGCCCAGTGTCTTTCTTATGGTGGAGTCATGAACACTGACCTTAACTGAGTCAAGTGAGGCCTGCAGTTCTTTGGATGTTGTTGTGGGGTCTTTTGTGACCTCTTGGACGAGTCATTGTTGTGCTCTTGGGGTAATTCTTTTTCACACCACTTTATGTATTGTTACGAAACAATCAAAGCTGCTTAGCAGCTTATTATATAAAAAGATATATTTAAGGCAATTAAAACCATTTACTGTACAAAAATAGTATATTAGAGTAACTGGCCGATGATCATGAGAAATGAAATTTGGCCAAACAAGATCACATTGACCAACTACATCCCTTTTATTTGTGAAGAATTTGTGGACTAGTTTTGTAGACATAAATTACTGCCTTTTATTGTTGTTTTCACCTTCAATCGAACATGCATTTTGATTATTTTACAGGTTGGAACCCTGCGATTTTGCGGCAGCACAGACTTTTCTGAGGGGCTCTGGGCTGGAGTGGAGCTTGACAAACCAGAGGGGAAGAATGATGGCTCTATAGCAGGCGTCCAGTATTTTACCTGTCAATTCAAACATGGTATGCCACCATCCAACCCTTAAGCATTTTGTGTTCACTCATGCTTCCATTTATTTAATATACGAAATTAGAAACATTTTGAGTCAAATTTTCATTAGGGTCATGTGCAGTTTTCACATTCATTCAAATAACCACAAATACGTATAGTGAAGTACAGTTATCCCTCGCCACCACAAAAATGTCGCCAGCCAATGGCAGGGCACATATAGACAATCAACCATTCACACTCCCATTCATACCTATGGACAATTTAGAGTCTCCAATTAACCTAACATGCATGTTTTTGGAATGTGGAAGGAATATTTTACATTTTTAAAATGGTTTTGTTTTTTATTTTGTAGGAGTATTTGCTCCTCTCTCCAAGATAAGCAAACCTCTGGAAAGATGTAAAACAAGTACCAGTAAAGAGTCTACACCTGTACGCCCCCCTCGTCGCATCCCCTCCAAGATTAACACGGGGTTTGGTATGTCTGCCTCCAAAATGCATCTTTTACATAAATCATTAGTTTTACAGTTGTTGTCAGTTTTCACAGTTGGTTTCTCAAACCATACAGTAAAACTAGTTTGTGCATATTGCCATGTCAGCTCCATTCCTTTAGGTATTGTTGATTTACACTACAGTTGTAAAGATGAAAAGCCTGTGGAGTTCCGTGGGTGAAAACCTTTGATCATTCGAAATGACACACTATGTAAAAACAAAACCTCTTATGCACAAGCATCTGAAGAGTAACTGCATTAGCTCAATAAACGATGGCCTTATATTTTATGTTAGTTAAAGAAATAACTCTTTTAGTGTTGCTGCTTCAGTGGTTTGAGACATAAACTGAAGTACTGCAGCAGCAACCTCCCCATTACTTGTGAAGATGTGCTCAACTTGACAGAGGTGTTGTTAATCAGCCTCTATTCCACTCCCACAGTGTTTCTTATGTCCTCTAATCCTTTGAATCCTCCCCCACAGTTATATAGACGTGGTGCATGTACAGTAAAATGGATCATTACAAAAGTAACATTTGCATTGCTGTGACATAAGTCAATTAACATTGTCATATGCTGAAACTTTGGTTAATCATTTAGCTTTGAGAGGTTGTTAGCTTGGGGCATTCAAAGAAAGCGTTTCTTTAGTTGCCAACACACGTAGCGATATCAAATTGGGTTTTCCCAGGAATTGGTGCATTGTAGAGGTGTGACAGTGGAACCTCCAAGGTTGAACATCATAAATCATACGAGTGGTGAGAGATGGATGGAGTGAACACAGGTGTCGTGAGAAGTGCTGTTAATTGTACAAAACAAAAACAGTTGTGTACTTCTGTACCTTTAACTTGTCATGTGATAGGATGACAAACATTCAGCATTAATTTTCTCATGTAGCCAGGACAGACGCATGTGTGCCGCTTTTGTTGCAACGCAACGCCTACAATCATGCGATTTTATGGTTCTCATCACATATTTGCTCTTTGCCATCACCAGTATTTTTTTGTGGTGAGTTCACGCAAAACAGGAAAAAAAAAACAAACAATAAACGTTCTCTTACGGAGTTACTGAGCTGAAATCTCACGAGATACGAGGCCTCACAGCATGACCAACAATATTGTTTTGCTTTCGTAACAAACCTCTGTGAGTCAGGTCCCTAATCCAATAAAAGCTCCAATAAAAGATAAAACTGGTAAAAATGGGCGTGCAACATACTTTTAGTTATACTTTAGTTATAGATCAATTTGCAATATATGACACTTTTTTTAACAGGCTCTCTTAGGGCCCTATAAAAATCTGTTTTATTTTTTTCCCCAAATTCTGTTTTTTCTGTTTTCATTTTTTGGAATTCAATTTTTTTTACCTTTTCCACTTACCAGCATAGCGTGTGTGCTATTTGGGTTAGTGAATAAAATGTCCATGAATTAAATGCAAAAATCCCTACATTTGTTGATATATCATTGGCCCATTTTGTCCATTTTTGTCCCCGATCTTGTGGCAGAAGCCGATATTATCCGACCTTCAAAATACGGCGGATTGGCAGCCGATCCCGATCCTGAAGATCGAATCGGGGTGTCCCCATATTAATCCTTTTCAGATTTTCAAAGGCAATGCATAAATGATGAAGACTCCTGACAAGTCCAGTGCTTCATCCAAGTCCTCACCCCCTGACAGTATAGGCCTGTAATATACCGATAGTCTAGTGACCTGAGAATATTGTCGAAACTTGTCTGGGTGGGTTTTTGTGGTTCTCTGGCCCTCTGGGGTTTATAGATTTATTGTACAGAGGTAATATTCAGAGGTTTTGGTGGCTGATTGATCTTGACATGACTGGAATAGTGGACTTTAAAGTAGCCAATGGAATGCTGTGATTGATTGTCCAATTAAGTAGAGTTTAATAACCAGGGCATAGACAGGCTGAATAGTCTTGGCAGCAATTTATCACTGTGTGTTGTGTGCGTGTGCATGTGTGTGTATTTATATATGCGTGTGTAAGGAATGTGAGGTTGTATGTGTCAGCACCTCCTTCTACCCCAGGAACCAGACTAATTTATTACCAAACTTTCTCAGAGCTTTTATTAGACATTTACAGTCTCTCAGTGCCACCTGTGTTTTTTGTGCCTTACCGGCTCAGCAATGCAGACAGCTTGGTTGTAGTGTCGATAAACTGGCTGGGTCACTGTGAAACCGACGAAAAAAAACTGCTGAAAAATGTCAGGTGAAAGCTAAAGGTCAAGTGACAAGAAACATTTGATAGTCTAAGAAGGTGTGTGTGTTTCTCCCTGGAGTCCAAAGTAAGGACGCATCTTTGACGATGGCAATTAGCAAATGTCAGCCTGATATTGGACTTTCCCTTGTCTGTCACTTCAGAATGAATTGCATAAATGTATAATTCACATTGAACCTTGCATGTTAAATTATTTCCCACAATTTGCACATACAGTAACAGTTGTTGTTTTTGTGGAGCCTAACTTTGTTGGGCCAGGTAATTAATTAAGCAATTTTTAAAAAGTAGCTGAGTTGAAAGTGAAGAAATTCAGCAGTCTGCATGGAGGGTATTGAGACGTCGATTGTGATGCTTTAGTTTCTGAATGCATTCACTGCCTACATTAAATGTGAATGGTATTGGATTTACGGTATGTTCATTTGTTTTATTAATTAATGATCCTCTACGCCAACCCGAATCAGTCTGTGGGTAGATTTAGTCTAGTGTTGGCGTATAGTGTTTGCATTTGTAAGACAGACAGGATCATCAACTGAAACATTTATTTAATTGTATTGCTGCTAGCTTCTATTTAACAAATCAACTTATTGCAAAGAGTGACAGTTTTTTTTTTCCATTTATTTGAAGTGGAAACCCCCCATTTTGCTTAAAGAGCTTGACCACAGATGAAATAAGTTAGCCTCCAAGTGGTTTACTTGGTATTGATCGGCTGTGGCTGTGTCTGAAAGTTTAAAGCTTAATCAGGTGATGCATCCAAATGGATCCATAAGAAACATGAAGACATTACACAGCAGACACCATCCTGTTTTTATTGTTTAATCACCGGGTTTACAATACTTATGCTTATATGCTTATATAGGCATGAATTAATGATACATTCAGTATTAAGAAGTGAATTGCATTTTTTCCATGGAACTTTTAGACAGCAGAGTGGTGGATCCCGCAACCGGCCTCGCAATTTGTGTATTCATTGAATAGTTAGCATTTTTGCGAAGGCAAAGTCTGTCAGTCATTGGTGTCGTCTTTCCTATTCCCTCCTATTTATTCCGCTGTGTCATTTGATCACAGGCGCTGTCTCCCAATCACTCTCTTCTTCGTCATCCTCGCTGGATTCCCGTCATGGACGACGTCTGCGACCACATGCCAGGCAGCGTCTTTCTGCCAGGCAGCAGTGGGAACATGTCTCTCAGAGTCCCCGGACCACACCCTCCCCAGGCCTTCGCTCTTCTCCTGGCATGGCTGCAACAGGAAGTGGGCATTGTCTTACTACAGCAACGTTGAGAGACTCATATGATCTACTGCCATATATTTTCAGTGAAATACTCTCTGACCATTTCTTTCCCAGGTATTCGTAGCCAAACCCCCTCTGCTAGTAGCTCTGTGTGCAGGGGCTCTAATGTGCGCCTGGGAGACAGAGTGCTGGTCGTTGGCCAGAGGACCGGCATAGTCCATTACAATGGGAGGACGAGTTTTGCTCCAGGTCAGATTTTACAATTGTTGTCTTCCCTGTTTATATACGCACCATAAAATACGTAGACTATATTGTGTTCTCTCCTACCCCATTATTCCCTTCTCTTTATTTTTGGTCAATTCCTTTGACTGCTACCAATTTTCTTGAAATGACACAATAACAATTTTTAGCAATCAACACTTTCAATCAACAATCAATCAGCAATCAACTTTTGGCGTAATTCTGGACTGCTCTTCTTGGTTGAATAAAGTTCATTTTAATTGGTCGGTTTCATGGCACAGACCTGGCTTTTAAGCATAAGCCACAAATGTTTTCTAGAGTTGAGGCCATTCCAGGAGCTTAATTATGCTTGCTTTGTCCATTCCAAAGCCAGTTTTGATGTGTGTTGGGAATCATTGTTCTGTTGGGACACCCAATTGTGACCAAGTTGATTTAGGTAAAGTTGAAGAATTTGACGGTAGTCCATCCACTTTGTGCAATGCAAAACAGCCCCATAACATGACGCTACCATCACCATACTTGATGTTACTGTGCTCTTATGTAGGAAAGCCTTATCGTGACTCCTCTGAACATACTTCTTGTCGTTAGGGCCAAATACCTCCATCTTTCTGCCATCTAAACGAAAAGCTTTTTTTCAGAAGGCATCTGGCTTATCTATGTGGGCAGGTGCACAATTGCTAGTGGCAATTTCAATGCAGGGGCTTCTTTTTTGGTTTCACCATCTCAGTCCATGACGATAAACTGGCTTTACTGTGGACAGTGACGCTGGTTTTTCAGCAGTTTCATGGCAGGCCTGAGCCTTGGTGGCTCCTGGATTAGTCCTGAACATCCTCACCAAATGCTTCTCTGCTGAGGCCGACAGTACAGTATGTGTCTTCTTCCAGATCTTAGAAATGTGCTGACACATCCACATTACTTACAAACAACTGTTTGATTTTGATCTGATGGTTTTTGGGTCTGCAGTTTTTTACAAATGGCTCCAATAGTTCTCTGGAACTTTCATCACTTATTATAAGAAATAGGTGACTGTGTATATATTTGAGTCTTTATGTATAATTCTGATCCTGTGTAAATTTGAATAAAATACTAAATTTAAAATTTTGCGCCCACTTTTTAAAATAATGATTGAAGATTGTAGTGTCTCATTCTCAAAAAAGAACTGTTAAAATAAATAATGAAGAGCTTAACATCAATAAGGCCTTTAAGCCCATAATGAGTGCATGTAAGCTTGTGACCTGAATTACTTTATGTAGAAAAAGAGCTCAAACAAAGAATTCAAAGGCCGTCTGAAATATTAATTATCTCATTAATAAATGTTGTATGCCTTTTAGAGGTTTTTTTTTTTTTTTTTTTTTAAATATCATCATTGTGTTCTTGCCAAAGGGATGCGATGAAGAATCCAGAATAGGCGGTTTGGGCCTAAGTGAATAACTTGTAGCTTTTTCTTACTTTTTTTTTTTAATCTTCTACAAAGACATCTCTCGAGTGCAGTCTTTATTTTGTTTTATTCAGTTATGGCAGTGGATAACCTCAGATTGGAGACGGCGTCATGAGTGGTAGAAATGAAGGTATTAGGAGATGACTGCAAACATTTTTTATACAATAGTTCAGTCCAGGGATCAAGGAGTAGGGGAATTGTTGTTGTTATAGTTATCAAACCAATAAATGTATTCATGGTGAATATTTATCCTGATATGACTGAGGTAGTTGAGGGTTAAAAGTCCCATCAGTAAGTATGTTCTCCAAGTTTCAGCTGGTGAGTGTTGATACAGCACAGTGCTCTTATGGATTATCACTGGATGTGAAAATAAGAGCCATTATTTGACACACAGACATCAGACTTGCAATGATCTCAACATAGGCCAAAAATGGTATATCTTCCCTCAGTTGTATTGAAGTTGACACATTTGAATTTAATTTGAAAAAGGCTGTATGCCAGTCACAGTGGCAGCCCCGGTAATGTACATTAGATGTATAAACAGGAAAGGTAAATCAAATAAAGGCTTGTACAATGACAAGCCTGTCACATTGGCGTCAGAAGTGGGATAGCAGGATGCCAGCCATATTAGAGGACAGCCGTGAGGGGCACCACGCCAAAACTGAACTAATGAGGAGGATGGTTACTGAGGGAGAATCAGCTGGCCAGGCATCGCTCTGCAATGAGATGTTGCCTTCGAGATGTTCACCCACGGCTTCATGTACAACAAGGCTTGTCACATCTACAACTTGGTTGTCTGGGTTGTATGTAATCTACCGTGGGGTCCTGCTTGGCACCACTGGTCTACGACCACAGCGCAAGAGATGCACCAAGCTCTGCATCACTGTTGTCACCAGGGAACGTGCCAATTTGAGGAAAGGACGCTCCCAGTGACTGCAGCAACGAGTGCTTTTTGCCTTTTTGCCATGTCTCCAAAAAGTGCGCACGCCAACTAGAAAGGTGGCCTAGCGGTGCGCACATTCTCACGTCAAGTTGTGTTTTTATAGGTGCCATACTTGGCATGGAAAACGGCGTACGCAACTTTTTCAGCCCTATTTTGTGCGTACGCAAGCTTTATATATGAACCAAAGCCTCTACCGTGTCTTGTCGATGAACCACATTACCTCGTGTCTGTCCGTCCAGGGTTCTGGTTGGGAATTGCACTTGACACACCCAGTGGGAAAAACGATGGCTCAGTGGGTGGAGTGAGATACTTTAGCTGCCCACCAAGACATGGGGTATTTGCTCCCCCATCTCGTGTTCAAAGGTGAGTACTAATGCTTGGAAGTTACATTTGGACAACAAACAGTAACCAGTGTCATACTTGACTATGTCCAGCTATAGAATACCCTGAGGTTGGCTTCATCAATACATCTAATGCCACTAATGAGTTCTTTTGACAGTGTCATTTGTGCTAGCGTTGACATATTGGATTTTGCCTTGTGTGGCAAACAGTCGTCCCCTATGCTTGTAATTAACAAGAGCAGGACGTGTCAGTCGAGACGCCCAAGGCCCCCCTCTCACCATGACTTCTCAATTTAATGTGGCAGCCAATGAGCCAGCTGCTGCTAGCCCTGCCTTTAAATATGGATAATGGATACTGTGAACATCAATTATTTAAATCATAGACGAAAAAGGGAAGTATTGTCAGGGTGAGCAAAATAGGGTACACGGTGGTCCGGCCCTTTTGAAATGTTGCCAGAAAAATTTATTTTGAGTTGAAGCTATTGAGAAGTTTTGGTTTTACTTCAAACAAAAAATACTCCCAGTAGTCAAATCTTTCAAATTTGATTGTTTCCGTGTTTCTATAGTAAATTAATTCCTGGTGTTGTGCCTCCTTGTTTTTGCGATTAATCACACATTTGTTAAGATTTGGGGCCACCATTAGCCAGCTTGCCTGATTTGGGTGTAGCATACATGGGTCACTAATCACTAATCAGCATTCATAGATCATGGTTAATATCGACACATGGCCATGGTTTGTATTTCAGGTTTTGAGTCTGTGCGTGTTTAGTTCAAAGTTGAGATCCGGTGGCAGTTAAGGCCATAATGTATAATTCACAGCATTTTTAAATTTACGAGAGCATTGTGCTTCTGCCGTGTGACTTTATCTGCGTGTTCTCCACTCATTTATTATCATAGATTAAAATAACTGAACTGTAACTTTATGCATCCTTACGCAGTTACTGCTAAAGTAGTCATAAAGGACACACCAAACCCAAATTACCAATTTATTTTAATTTGTAATAAGCCAGTAGACATGGATGACAAAAGAATACTAACATTTAATATGATTCCTATGTACTGTATACTGTAGTCCCTCACCACTTTGCGCTTCGAATTTTGCGACTTAACTATCATAGTTTTTCAAAAATATATTAATTAATAAATCATGCTGTTTTGTGGTTGTATACGGCCTATTATTAGTTAAAAATGCATATTTAAGCTAACTTTACGCATGTTTTGCCTTCGTTTAGCATAAAAATGGCTAAATGAACTAAAATACATACACAGTGAACCTTGGTTAGCGTCATTAATTTGTTCTAGAAGGTCTGACTCTAACCGAAACGGATGTTAACCGAATCATTTTTTCCCATAAAAAATAATGTAAATCCAGTTCATCTGTTCCAGAAAGCCAAAAACACGTTTTTATAGTTTTACATGCAGAAAACAATTAGAAATGTATTTGAATACATATCAGGAATGAATGAAGGGGATAAATGAACATTTAAGGTTACCTTTCCCTTTACTGAAGATGTGATTCTTGACTCGAATGAAAACAGGAAGGTGTTGGTGGTTGATCTCACTGCCACATCATGTCTTTGGGAACAGTCACGTCCTTAACGTCACCTTAAATGTTCGTTCATCCCTTTCATGCATCGATTATATAGAATTGTTTTATGCAGGTAAAAAGCTATAATTGTAAAACTATAAAAACGTGTTTTGTGTTAACATTTTTGAGTCAAGCGCCGATGACATCATAGATGGGGGGGTGTAACGTCGTCACTTCCGGTTGCCATTTTAATTAGCTAGCTGATAGGATGCTAACAAGGAAGGATGTTTTATGATGAAAAAAATACATTAAGAACACAGTTGTATTAACAACACAAGTACCCCACCTCTCGGCCAAAGTCAGCTGGGATAGGCTCCGACTTACCCGTGACCTCAATAAGGACAAGTGATCTACAAAATGTTTTTTGTCTTTCATACTTTTTTATTCAACTGAAGAGAATCCGACTTGGTATTTATTACATAACCTCCTGTTTTTCTCAGACATTACGTATTTATGCCATGTGTAGCGGTTAGTGTATATAGTGTGTACCAAGCATTATAAACGCTGTCAGAAGACGAGCAGTTCGACCAGTTCCATCCCAGAACAGTGCCATTCTACAACCCCTGGCAAAAATTATGGAATCACCAGTCTCAGAGGATGTTCATTCAGTTGTTTAATTTTGTAGAAAAAAGCAGATCATAGACATGACACAAAACTAAAATCATTTCAAATGGCAACTTTCTGGCTTTAAGAAACACTAAAAGAAATCAAGAAAAAAAGATGTGGTAGTCAGTAACAGTTACTTTTTTAGACCAATCTGAGGGAAAAAATTATGGAATCACTCAATTCTGAGGAAAAAATTATGGAATCATAAAAAAAAACAACAACAAAAGAATACTTCAACACACCACTAGTACTTTGTTGCACCACCTCTGGCTTTTATAACAGCTCGCAGTCTCAGAGGCATGGACTTAATGAGTGACAAACAGTACTCTTCATCAATCTGGCTCCAACTTTCTCTGATTGCTTTTGCCAGATCAGCTTTGCAGGTTGGACCATTTTCTTCAACTTCCACCACAGATTTTCAATTGGATTGAGATCCGGACTACTTGCAGGCCATGACATTGACCTTATGTGTCTTTCTTCAAGGAATGTTTTCACAGTTTTCGCTCTATGGCAAGATGCATTATCATCCTGAAAATGATTTCATCATCCCCAAACGCCCTTTCAACTGATGGGATAAGAAAAGTGTCCAAAATGTCAGCGTAAACTTGTGCATTTATTGAAGATGTAATGACAGCCATCTCCCCAGTGCCTTTACCTGACATGCAGCCCCATATCATCAATGACTGGAAATTTGCATGTTTTCTTCAGGCAGTCGTCTACATAAATGTCATTGGAACGGCACCAAACAAAAGTTCCAGCATCATCACCTTGCCCAATGCAGATTTGCGATTCATCACTGAATATGACTTTCATCTAGTCATCCACAGTCCACGATTGCTTTTCCTTAGCGCATTGTAACCTTGATTTTTTCTGTTTAGGTGTTAATGATGGCTTTTGTTTAGTTTTCCTGTATGTAAATCCCATTTCCTTTAGGCGGTTTCTTACAGTTCGGTCACAGACGTTGACTCCAGTTTCCTCCCATTTGTTCCTCATTTGTTTTGCTGTGCATTTTCTGTTTTCAAGACATTGCTTTAAATTTTCTGTCTTGACGCTTTGATGTCTTTGATGTCTTCCTTGGTCTACCAGTATGCTTGCCTTTAACAACCTTCCCATGTTGTTTGTACTTGGTCCAGATTTTAGACACAGCTGACTGAACAACCAACATCTTTTGCAACATTGCGTGATGATTTACCTTCTTTAAGAAGTTTGATAATCCTCTCCTTTGTTTCAATTGACATCTCTTGTGTTGGAGCCACGATTCATGTCAGTCTACTTGGTGCAACAGCTCTCCAAGGTGTGATCACTCCTGTTTAACGGCAGACTAACCAGCAGATCTAATCTGATGCAGATATTAGTTTTGGGAATGGAAATTTACAGGGTGATTCCATAATTTTTTCCTCAGAATTGAGTGATTCCGTAATTTTTTCCCTCTGATTGGTCTAAAAAAGTCACTGTTACTGACTACCACATCTTTTTTTCTTGATTTCTTTTAGTGTTTCTTAAAGCCAGAAAGTTGCCATTTGAAATGACTTTAGTTTTGTGTCATGTCTGTGATCTGCTTTTTTTCTACAAATTTAAACAACTGAATGAACATCCTCCGAGACTGGTGATTCCATAATTTTTGCCAGGGGTTGTAGTGAACCGAAGCTCATCTGACTTTTACCAGTCGGCTGTTATACCAGTGCTCGCAAGCCACTATGTTCAAGCTCAACCATATCATCTCTCTGCGTTCCTTTAATGAAGTCAATATGGTCACGGACTACCCAATGTTTGAAGTTCTTGATGTTTAGGAGTTAAAAGAAGGAGTTTAATCATGATAAAAGTATGTTCATGATTTGTGTGACTGAATTACAGTCACGCCATATCATTTAGAATGCTGTGCGTCACACTCTTACTGATTGTGCCTCGGAATCTTGGCAGGTTTGAGTGAGCTCTTCCCAGAAGCCATTGCGAGGCTTTTATAAGTGCACAACATCGATGGCCAGCGAATGAATGTGCATTTCTAGAATTTGATAAAACATTGTATCAGCATAAACGTTTTTAGCTCGTTTGCCTGAAGACATAGTAGTGACTCGATATGCATCTCAAATGCTAAGGTACCAGATACAGTGTTTATGGAGTGCCTGAAAAAGTTGTTAGATATATACTTACTTGCCAGTTATAATTTGTAATGCGGTATTATTTCAAAGATAAATTGCTGGTTTTATCTTCCTCCCCCACTTCAACCTTCCACAGACCCTATGGAACTGGAACCTCTTTCTTCATAGCTTCCATTACTCTCCTAGCATTGTTTCTTCGATTCTGCATTTTATGCCTTCCGTGAAGTAAAAGGTTCTACTTTTTGTGGGTTTTTTTCCCTGTTTTTCATGACTTTTACCCCTAATTAACCCAGAGGCCTTTTCTTTTTCACATGTGTAGTACATGCTTCTGTCATAAGGAGAATCTCCAACTAGCCCCAGGTTTCTGCCGCTCTTTTCTACGAACCATTAGGAAAACAAACAACTTTTGTTTTGCTGCAGGGAGATTAGATAACCTTTTGTTACTCCAATTCACATTACTGCACTTTTTGTTGCAGTCAGGGAGGGAGCAATCGTCTGAAGTATTTTATACTATACAGTATAGTTACTGAATTTGCAACAGACATTGTGTTGGATTTGTACTTGTTGTATTACATATGCTGCAACTGTTTAACGGTTTGTCCTCCTCAAGGATTCATGGATCTGTTGATTGCCTCTCAGAGCTGTCCTCGTCGCATCTCAATCGTCCTTTCAGCGGTGAGTATGCTGTCTGTATTGCGGCCCTGGTCTGGAACGTGTCTCCGCATTCATCATGTGCCAATTGAAGTTAGGTTTTTGCAAAAATATTCATACTTGAATTCTTGTGATTGCCACGCAGGGGCGATCCGTCGCAGTTTAAGCACATCATCCAACATTGCTGCACCCAAGGAGACAAGCAAAAGAAGCCCCGTTGCCAGGTGTGTCTTATTTTCCACACTCTGCTCACATTTCTCCAGCTGACCTGCTCACCATTCGGAGGGATGGACACCGATAGGAAGCAGTCGTCTTATATCAGCAGAGGGTTCCCTTTTTCAAATTACTGTTGGATGGTTATTTGAAGTGAAGTAGAGATGACATTTCAGGCCCTCAAATACAACGTTGAACACACTCCATTTGTGGACACTTACTGTCAATTTATTAAGTTAAGTTTCTTACCCAAAATCTCACTTTGGTGCTGAAATTGAAGAGAGAGTTACATCCCGACGTACGTGCTCCTACGTGCTGGCTACGGGCAAAATGAGGGAAAAAGCAAGAGACACTCACATTGCCCGCACGGATTTCCAAACCGGCCGCACGGTGGATGAGTGGTTAGCATGTTGGCCACACAGTCAGGAGATCGGGAAGACCTGGGTTCGAATCTCCGTTGGGCATCTCTGTGTGGAGTTTGCATGTTCTCCCTGTGCTTTCACAAAAACATGCATGTTAATTGGAGACTCTATTCTTGAATAGGATTAATAGAATAGAATGTTTGTTTGTCTGTATGTACCCCGCCTCTCGCCCGAAATCAGCTGGGATAGGCTCCAGCATACCCCGCGACCCTAATTAGGATAAGCGGCACAGAAAAAGGATAGATGTATGGATGGATGGATTTTCAAACTCGTAGGAACAAAATTGGGATGCAAATTATGCACGCGGGAAAACCTTGCACGCAGCCGGGTCGCAAAAGCAAAGCAGAGGAGGAGTGCGCACATTTAAAAGCACATGGCAGCAGCTCCTCCCGCGGCGGACGACCCCTCCAGCTCTACAATTTGGGTCTCCCGACCTTCGTGGACGCATGGCGGCTGCTCACATAGCGTATCCGACATTAATGCACCTTACCCAGCCATGGCGGACGGCTCTTCCCGCTGTACACTCTGGTTCTCCCGGTCATGATACCCGTACGTGGCGTAGGAAGCCAGTAAAGCCCATCTTGCAATCGGAGTGAGTGGGCTTCGCAAGCCTCGTATGATGCCTACACACGGGACGTCCCCATTGAGCGAAACATACGACAGCCTTACATGAAGCACACCTAGCACGCACGAGTCGCACTCCGCATCTATCTAAAAGCTACCAACGAAGGGCGAGCGGCAAGCACGCGATTGTCACGAATCACTTGCTCCCTAAGTACGACACACCGGCAACCTCTCTGACAGCCTACTTCCTCTACATGCTGGCCATGGCCAAGAAGATACCCAAAAATTGCGGAGCCCATTTTTGTGGTAACACGTACATCGGGATGCAACTCCCGCTTTAGACAGCGCTGTTTTTGGTTTTTGTAACTTTAATGCTAATGAGCTGTGTTTGCTCCCACTGAGTGTGTGGCTCCAAGAAGCGTTATTGTGCACTTCATTCACTTTTTATGTGAATGTGATCATTCTGATAAAACAATGTAACATTAAGGAGTGGGGGAGGACATAAACAGGCAATAATAGCATAGCTTTGCGAGCAACAGAGCTAACATTTCAGTCACATATTAACTAGCTATCATGCTGACAGTCACTGAATTCAAACGTTAATAAAACATACAGCTCCCACCTCTGTAGCTGACAGATGGATAGTGAGCAGAGCTCCTGGCTTTATTTTAAGATGTGTAGCGAAGCCTACTGTTTTGCAAAGCTGTCCTCCATTTCCTCATGGCTCAAAAGTCTGAATTTCAAAAACAAAAACAGTTGGTTAAACAAGTTTGTCTTACTAGTTTGTCCCCAGGGGTGTCCAAACACTTTTCCACAGGGGGCCGCGTACTGAAAATGAACAGATGTGGAGGGCCACTATGATATTTTTAGGTATTTTTTAATTTTGTAGAAAAAAAATATATATATATATATATACAAGTATATATATTTAAAGACATAGTTTTGTTTTATTAATAGTTATTAGTATCAAAATTTCAGCTTCTTCACTTTACATTTTGCCTTTTTGCTCTATTTTTCCCATTTTTGCTGGGTTTTTTGGTTTAAGTTTACTTCCACAATGTGCCGCAGGCCAATAAAAAACAAGCTGCGGGCCACAAAAGGCCCCAGGGCTGCTCTTTGGACACCCCTGCTTTCGGGATACACAGTACTGTTATAACATCATTAAAAAGTCCATTTTGCATAACGGGGGATGTTGAAACAATGGGTTCCAGAGTCACACTGTCGCTATTAAAACACAAACTCCTTAACTGTGTCTGTGAGATGGGTCTCATCAACGGGGGACATATGCGACTTGATTGTTGTTCGTCTTTTGATCATCTCCTTACGTTGATTTATTCCTAAATTCGCCATGATTCTCTTGTGCACACACCACATTATTGTCATGTCACGTGTATGGCCAATTAGCACACTTTAATTGGTAATCCCTTAAATGCTCCCTCAGGAGACATGAGAATTAAGTCTTGTGTGACATGGAATGTCCCTCCTCAAATTTTAGTTGGATCTCCAAATTGTCCTAACTTAGAGGTTCCACTGTACTGATCTTGCTTCGGTCTCATGAACTTTGGGTTAATCCTGCCACTGCGTGCCAATTTCAAGATTCAAGAGAGTTTTATTGTCATGTGCATGGTAAAACAGCAGTTATACCATGCAATGAAAATCTTATTCTGTTCATTCTCCCAAGAAAAGAAAGAAAACAAATGAAAGAATAAGAACATAAGAAACATAAACACATAAACATATATACCAATAAATTAAGCAACAACAGAAGAGACATTAATACAAGTAAATAATACAAATAAATAAATAAATAAATAAAGTGCTATGAGTGTGTGCGTGTGTTGCGTGCGGCGTGTGCGAGTGCTTCGTTGAGGAGCCTGATGGCCTGTGGGTAAAAGCTGTTTTTTTCATGAATTTCATGAATTCCCACCCCTATACTCTCCCCATGCTCTCACATCCCACCTGAAAAGGAGTCGTTCCAACCCTCATCGCCGACGCTGGAACACCCCGAGTGGCGGCAGCAGCAGCGTCGCAGGCAGTACTGCAGGGACCGTCTACAGTTCCGACAGCCAGGTCCGCCTCCACGTGGGCATGCAGGTCCTGTTGAACAGTGCCAATGAGATGGCCTCCATCCGTTACCTGGGCACAGCTGACTTTGCCCCTGGCCTATGGCTGGGTCTGGAGCTCCGAGGCCCCAAGGGAAAGAATGACGGCTCTGTCGGCGGCCGCCGGTACTTCACGTGCCGCCCTGGCCACGGCGTGCTTGTCCGTCCGAGCCGTGTCACCTATCGTGGCATCAATGGGTCCCGCTTGGTGGATGAAAAGGAATTTTCCCAGTACAACTCCAGAGATGGTACACTTACAGTGGGATCTGTTCTTTAAGGAAATGAGGAGTCCTACATTTATCGATTCTCGATTTTTCCTCTTGCACTGCTTTTATTTGGAATATGTGGGTTAAAACCTACCCTTGATACCCCACCATGCCCAGCTAATTGCTTTGGAGAAATAAGTAATGCACTTTATTCAATTACCTTTGAATTCCCATTTGAATAATCTACACCTGAAGTGGTAGAGGGAAAAGGACTGCACTACTTTTAGTAATTAAACATTAGTTTCTTAGGTGAGAACATATTGAGCAGATGATAAGGATGTGAAGATGTAAAGATGTAAAGATAGTTTTGAACTAAAAGTATCTGTAATACAGATATCTATGTGCATTTCCTGAACCAGAAGTAATTCGATTTTTTTCCACAGCTGTTATGTTTTACACATAATTGATGGACATGAAGTCGGTCTAATGAAAAAACCCCCATTCCAATAACATCAGAGCAACAACGTTGTGTTCAATGTTCAACCTGTCAAGCAGTGATAAAATGTCTCCCCCTTTGGCATACGAAAATAGAAGCTCACATTTTGTCTGGAAACGTCACTTTCAAATTCAACCAGCTACTTGTAACATTTCTTGAAATGTATGCGTCTGTTCACGTGTCATTTCTTCAGGTACAATCACGTTACATGTTACACCGCGAGTCCAATGAAAAGCATGGAACATGTGACAAAAAACAACTTTTCTTTGTTTTTTGGTTAAATAGAGGGGGGGGAAAAAAACATACATAATTTGGAGATGCTTGCGTGCGTTTCACGAGACAACACCAATATGTTAACGCCGAATGAGGCACGACTATGCTGCGTTTGACTAAGTCAAGCGGCGTGTGAGGAAAAATTTAATCGTTAAGTTTTGAAGTTGAACAGGGTACTTTCCTCTTTTATTAGAGCTGTCAGGGTATATTTGCAGAGAAAAAGTGGTCCGTTGTGTGTGCGCAACAGATCCTCTATTTAGTAAAACGCTCACGTATCATCCAATTAGGATGTGTAGGCCATAATTGTAGCAAGAGATTATTCAGCGGTGTTCTGCCATGAGTCTGTCAGGTCGGGCGCCCTGCAATTGAAAACAAGTAGTGTTCAGAACCCAAGATTGTCTGACTCATCTTTTAATGTTTGTAAGCATGGTAAAATTATACCAACGAGACGCATTCCTACCTGAACATGTGAGCGCTTCATGTGCAGACATCCTTCTTGACATGCAGTTTCAAGAAAGCGTATACAGTATGTAAAATACATTGATCCATACAAGAGCCACGGAATATTTCCTCTGAAATAACACAGTTGACGACGCTGAGCTGCCGTCGTGTACTGCTACCAATGTAATTAATTAAAGCAAACATTTATGTGGCCGTGCTCTACACTCCATAATCACCTGCCTTTCTCACTATGGCAGTTTGAATTGCCATTTTGTTTTGTTGCGACTTTAATGTTTGGTGGAAGGATGAATGCATTCAAGTCATGTTTGATATCAATTTACAACATATTTGCAAAAAAAAAAAAAAAAATAAATAAAGCCAGCAATGTCATTTTAGTTTGATCCATTGTCGATGATTCTTTGACTTTGGCTTTGTCATTAACTCCACTGCTGAAAACAGGTCATATGATTAGCAGTGCTGTACAGCCTACTAAAGGCCCTGTCTCACCTTGACGATTTTGGCAGCGCATGCCCGACGTGATCATTTTGATGGCGTACGTTGAACTGTGGACGTTTTTTTCAATTTTGGGCGTATACATAGCGTATTCATAACGAGTTGGACGTATACATGACGTATTAGTAACTTATATAGAATGTTTCTATAACTTATAGGCAATTTATACCAACGAATGCGTAGCGTGTTGCCGGCGTTCACAAGTTATGCCCAACGTCAGTCTAACTTATGCAAACCGTACGGCAGCGTATGGCCGACGACGACGTGCCGTAGCCTATAAAAAGGCTGCCACTTGATGACTCACCTCACTAGACATCGCAGTGTCAACATCACCATCATGCCAAAGAAAATTTCGAAGACCGCTGCCAAGAAGTATCAGGGCACTGACGGAGGGATCCATCACCACCCACAGCCTCCCACTCTCAATCTGATGGAGATGACGCAGGTTCTAACGCCTCTCAGGCATCGTCAATGGTATTGGAAGCTGCTTCCCCAGTGACCTCCATCTCCTCTGAGCCAACCCTTCCCAAGAAGACACAGTTTTGTCTCAAGGTATGTTGACGTATTACGACTTGTGTGTAACTTACACATAACGTGTGTGAACGGGCGTCAATGATCGCATAACTTATTGCCCGCGGATGCGGGACGTATGAATCATACGTTGACATACGTCGGAAAGTTTTGTGCATGCACAAAATTTTTGGCCGACTTGGACGTACTACGACTGGCTGGCGACCAGTCCAGGGTGTACCCCGCCTCTCGCCAGAGGTCAGCTGGGATGGGCTCCAGCATACCCCCGCGACCCGAGTGAGGATAAGTGGCATAGAAAATGGATGGATGGATGGATGGATTGAAGGAGATCAGAACAGGTGAAGCAAATGCATCAATTACAGAAGGAGACAACAAACCAAACAATCAACTCACGATAGGAAAGAATTAAAAACTACAAGATTTTCTGGGCAAGCAAGACAAGGATTGTGATGAAAGTAAAAAAAAAAAAAACAACAGCTGAGACGCAAAAGGCAACCAAACAGCTCCAGTATTGCCAGGGATCTGAGACATCACCACGACGGAACTGAAGGAGGAAAACGCCGCACTACGTCAAGAGTTTGTGGGATTACAAATAAATTACAATATCAGCTCTCAAGAAGGAGAATGAAGCAAAGAAACAGATCATAGAACAACTGAAGTGTAGAATGGATGCGATGGCGCGAGGCTCATACGAGAATCAGGTGATCACGACTGGGCTTCGTATTTAACCCAAATCTTGATGATGAACAAGATGTTGCTTTTACTAATTGACTGCTAATCAGTCCAGTGTGTAACCAGCACCTTGCCGAGGTTAAATCATGTTATCTTTGGTATAAAATGATATTTTTTTTTCTCCGCAATGAAACAAAACTCTGGTATACTTTATCACAGTGCATTAAGTTGCACCGTCTGCTGTTTGCATAGAATCTAACAAAACAGATCCCCGATGGGAGACAAATGATCTTTCTAAGACAACAGCACAGCACAGCTGGCACCCAAATACGACACTTTGCTATCGCTTGCAAATATATGTCTTGGCCGCCCTACGAGCCGTTGGAAGCCATGGTTACAATTCAGAGATAATCCTGCTGGGGTCTCCTGCAAGCTCACTGCACATAATCCTTACAGTGGTGCTTTTCCTAACAATCTTTAACTGAAACAAAAACATTGATATTGACATGAGTTCATGTGAACACATCAAGGCTTATGTCAATAACTGACTCCATATTTTCCTATCATATTTGTGCCTCCCACTTACAAAACCCCTGGCCTAAAGGAATCAAGCTTACACAATGACAGCATTTACTTGCAGGCACATTTCAGGATGTTGTTTTTCAGAAACTTACTTGTAACTTGACGTCAAATTAAGGTCAAAGAAAATGTCAGTGAAAAGTAGCTCGGCTTCTTAAAACTTGGTGTGATTTTTTTTTTTTTTTTTTCCCTCAAATGACTCTTCTTGGCCTTTTGTTCTAACAGTTGTGGTGTATTTCTGAGAAAGTAGTCAGAGAGGACTGCAGTCAGTTTTTGTCTTTAATGAATCTACTTGTGTTTTGAAAATGAAGATCATGAAAAGGAACCTCAAGTAAATAGGCTGTATTTGCTCAAGTGCCTTCTAGCTTAAGTGCACTCAGATCCCTAAATGAGGGTGTCTCGTCTGCACAGTTTGCTGCTTAGACAACACCGTAAGCAAAATCACTTGGGATCTACACAGAAACAGCAATTTGGAGTCCGAAAATGCACAGAGTTGAAAACGAATTCAATGTTAATGTGTTCATGTAGATCAGGGGTCACCGACGTTTTTCCTTGTGAGAGCTACTTTTACAAAATGAAAATGGCCAAGAGCTACTCATTTTTGTAACATTTATTTTCAGAGCTTATTTTAAACCCAAACAAAGCGAATATGCTTGTTTTACCAGAACATGAACAAAATGCTGGTGTCCACAACTAACATTTTGTATTCCAGAATGCATTTCTTTCTACTGTTCTTTCATTATTAACTGAAAACCTGAATGAAAAGCAGGCTTGCGGGCACCTCATGTGGTCGTGGGGGGGGCTACCTGGTGCCCGCGGGCACCACGTTGGTGACCCCTGATGTAAATAATGAACATTACCGCCAACAAACCATAGCACGGTCATGGGGACAGGGACAGGATATGGAGTTGTCTTCCGTTGTTATCGACCACTTCCACAACAGGGTGGTGGTACTGATCTTAGGTTCCGAGTTTACATGTGGAGAGACCATTTTGGAAGTTTCAGTTTTTGTTGTGAGCTGAGCTTCTTTTAGGGATCCAAGTTGTATTTTCCATATGCCAGTAATGAACGATGCACAATAATGACCAATGAACATTATCTGGAGTGCCCCCACCACCAAAAAGGATGTGTTGTGTCCACGCTGGTTGTCATGGTATGACCGCTACCCCTTTCTACTGTACATGTGAACCAGAGGCATCTGAAGACCTTCCATAGGCCTGGACACCGGCTTACCTGTGCTTCAAAGCTGGGGTGGATCAACACAATAAACGTTATCGCTAAGTTAACCGCGATGTTCATGCACACCAAACTTGCTGGTTGCAGTCATGGTGGCTTTGGGACGAAGAGTTAAAATGTTTCATGACAATCCCTGAGGCTCTTGAGCGTGTAACCATGGTTGTAACCATTGTTGGGAAAAAAAGTGTTAAAAATAACGTTACTATTTACAGTAACAGATAGTAATTACTATTTCCATTTATTTTTGCCTTATTATGCATTGTTTGCTACTACTAGACAGGAAGCTAAATAGCTGGTCAACTGGTTGTGGTTGCTCTCAGGAAAACACTGCCCCCTATCATTTTGGTAGAGAATTACAAGTCACAAGCTCTGACGCAAGCTTCCCTGGTAACTAATTACATTTACAAAGGAGTAATTGTTTTACGAATTTAATACTTTTTTGGGAAAGTAACTAGTAACCCGAACAACTTTTTAATTTGCTCAACACTATCAAAAGAGACATTTTGCCCCCTCGCCCACTAAAAAAAAAAGTCTGGAGCCGCAAAGCCTGAGTTTAAAACTTTTTAATAAACTTTTTAAAGGATCTCCAATCTTTTTTTTTTACCAGTTAAAAGAGAATGCAACAAATAGACGTGCAGTGTGTGACGAACAGATGTCGTGTGAAGAAATGTGCGTTTCTTTTGGCTCGCTGGCTATGACGACGAGCAGCTGTGGCCAGCGACTCGCTCACGTCCAGACTCAATTACGAGCCTCCCAGTTTTGCTTGGCTGTCAGATTTGGAGGGAATTTTGGGGTATCCCAAGTGGTTTTGGAGAAAAGGCGCTCAGTGTTGGGAGTACTCTCCACTGTTGCCAACTTTAAAGTGTCCGTTGGCTGTTCTAGAAATTTAGATGACGTCATCTAATCTGCGTTATAAAAGGCTGTAGGAAAAAAGGATAACCTCGTAGGAGACAAAAAGTGACTAAAAACACCCTAATTTCATTTAGAACTATAAACTTGATGGTTAATTCAAAACTGCCCATCATTTCATCAAAATAACTAATATTTTATTTCAGCCAACACCTTTACTTTTTAAATTAAAATTAGCAATATTGAAGAGCGAATAAGAGATGCTGTTTATTCTATAGCTCCCATTTAACACGACTTTGTAACTCTTCCTGTGAATATTTAATAGTAACTTGAATTGTAAGATAATCCACATGCTTGCTGATGATTCAACATTTGCATTTTAGATCTCGCTGTGCTAAACAAGGTGCGCTCCACCCTCGCGGCTCGTCAACACCACCCGCCGCTGCTCAGTGAGAACGCAAAATGCTTTCGCCATACCAGAAAATTCCCCAATAGCAGAAAATCTGATGTTTTTGAAAAATGTCATCAAGGGGGGTTGGAATGTCAAATCTTGAGTGTTGCCAAGTTGGTTCCACATCTCAACCAACGCAGGCTTCTCCTCCCTTCCTGGTGTTCATCCAATCATCAGTCAGAACTCAGTCAGGATGCATTCATGGTATCACAGAAAAATATTATGTGCATCTTCCCCACCCTTGAGCATTTTAAGAGCCGCAACAAAAAAGGCTGAGGATCCGCATGCGGCCCCCGAGCCGTGGGTTGCTGTTGCTGTTCCCAGCTCACATCCCGGGGTCGAATACCTTAAACTTCTGGTATTAATCTTGCTACACATTTTCACAATAAGTTGAATCATTTTATTTTCGGCCATCAACATTACAGAAGTGGTAGAAGACCGGAACTGTCAAATCATGAAATCTCGCAGGACTGAGTCATTCATTTCAAAAGATTCTAAGGAAGGTTGGGTAAGGTTCTACTTCTGGGCGGGCATCAGGTCATCAATGGACTCCTCCTTCTCCAGCGTCTTCTCCATGTCCACCAGCAGCTTAACGCCATCCACCACCATCTGCACCAGCTCCACCTCAGAGAAGCCCAGTCTGTCGGCGTTTGAGATGTCAAAGACTCCATCCACAGCATCAGTGTCCACGCCACCTGGGGGACAATTGGCATCAGTGGGGCTTCAGGTGGCTTCAAACAATGCCATCTAGCTTTTTTGTGTACCAGTTCCACGTTTCTGGAGCCTCAGCCTCTTAAGAACCTCCTCAAACTCAGGGTGCTTGCTCATGTTTGGTAGCTTCACATGGACGCCAGCACGCAGACCAGTCCCGAGGTTAGATGGGCAAGTCAGGATGTAGCCAAGGTGCTCATTCCACATGAAAGAAAAACCTTTGTTCTTGAACAACGACTCAATCTAAAAAGGGCAGGAAGTATTAAGACACATTATATCGGGGCCGTGATGAAGCGTTCCTTCCAAACCTCAGTGAGACCAATGCAGAAGCGAGTGAACACTTCTTTCAAGTTGCCTCCTTTCTGCATTGAGATCACTCGCAGATGGTCCTCCTCATTCACCCACACCAAGAATGTCTTGTTGTCGTTGTGCCTTTAAATGAAGACAGTATGAATTTCAATGTTCATCTGAATTTGATGCATCTATGGGGGGCGGGGGGGATTTGGAAGCCCGTTTCTGCCACTGAAAGGAAAAAATATCCCAATGCTCAGTCATAATTATGAGATAAAAAGTCCAAATGATGAGATTCATAATTGTGACATACAAAGTTCAAATGTGAGATAAAAAGTGGTAATTGTGAGATTAAAAGTATGAAAAGATTGACATTGAGATTATAAGATACAAACGTCACATGTGCAACCTTCACGGGAGCCTTTGGCACATGGCACATGCGCTTTGGATCTCAGAATTTCTACTTTTTATCTCACAATTTTCACTTTGATTCTCAATTGTGACTTTCCTATCTCATAATTATGACTTTTTATCTCATAATTAGGACTCATAATTTTGACTGTATCTCATAATTAGGAGTTTTTTAATCTCAATTATGGCTTTCCGAATTTTGACTGTTTATGTCATGGTGACTTTTAATCTCAATTGACTTTCCTATCTCATAATTATGACATTTTATCTCATGATTAGGACTTTTTAAAATCTCAATTAGGACTTTCCTGTTACATTTTCTCATAATTTAGACTTTTTATCTCATAATTATGACTTTTTGAAACTCAATTATGACCTTCCTATGTCATAATTATGACATTTTATCTCATAATTATGACTTCTTAAAGTCATAATTATGACTTACATGGTATATTTTTCTTTCAGTGGTGGAAATGGACTTCCATAGAACTGGGGTGTCTATCTCACCAGATGCCTCTGGCATCAGGCCAGTCACGGGCCATCCTGGAGGCCAGCAGCAAAGGGGACACTGGCTTGTCAAACATGAAGTGGTCATCAATCATCTGCTGCTGCTCAGCTTCTGAAAGGTCCCTCAAAGAGAAGTATTTCCCCTGCAGGTCTCCAGTTAGTGAAGCCAGAACTGCAGAAAGATCAGAGTGTTTGCTGCCACGACATTCTTCTCACTTCTATTTGATGCTCATGTGGAAGTCCACCTTCAACTGAGAGCTTCTCTACAGCACGTCTCTCGCCTCGTCTGCAGAGTGGCGGCAGGCAGAAGCCGCGGACGCTGCGGCCCGTACGGACGCGGGAGCTCAGAACGTATTCAGGGTCCAGGTCATCACCACCCTTGGGAGAGCAAAGAGATTTCTGTGCTAAAAGTCAAACTCTCGTCATACGTTGCGAGCGATGTCCTTTACCATGAGGTTGTCTGGGTTGAGGTCGGTCTTGTGCATGTCTGTCGGTTTGTAACCCCCATGTCTGTCCTCAATGACCAGGTCTAGCAGCTCTTTGAAGACTTCGTATGACTCCTCGTCCCCCGCGACACAGCCCACAGTCATGATGTAGGGGTGACCTGCACACATCACAGTTGCAACATCATTTAACAGAGGGACATGGTATCAAAGTTGTGCGTGTGCTCAAGTCACAAAGTCACCCCACCTGGATTATCAACACCTGTCTGGATGACACGGTCTATGGTGAAGCCATTGGGAGTGGTCCGCTCCCTCAGTGCTTGGTACATGTCCATGGTTAAGAACTTGGCCATGTGGTTGTTGTGCTTACTGAGATCTGGGAACTCGTCCTCAGCTGTCAGACCCTTCAACTGAAGGTTGGCCATTTTTTGACAGCTAAACACAAACAATGTAGTGAGAACATCACACTAAAATGATACTCGTGATGCATTACTATTCTCCCTTCCCAAAATGCATGCTCCGTTTCAGGGTTTCTTTTATTTTCATGAGAGCACTTTTCCAACCTTTGTTGGCTAATTTGCCTCAAGAGCTATCCGATCTACTCAGACTCGTGCTGGTCCCACCTACTCATTGACCATGAACGCATGAGCCGGCTCAGATGAGACGCCAAGCGTCTTCTCAGACAACCTGAACAGTCAAGTTACGATTCAATGCCCTGACAAGCGCTTTTATCCCCCCCCCCTTTTTTTTTTTTTTTTACAATGTGCCGGGCACCATTAAAAAATGAGCTTGAGCTGCGGGCCAGAATGGCCCCCGGGCTGCATTTTGCACACCCCCACAGTTCATTTGTTTGCTCCTGCCATCTCGTGGGAGGGCATGTAATTGTTGACCGTCACTGTGTTGCAGGCTTAGATAGATTGTAGATAGATAAAGATATATTTCTATTAGATGAATCAGCACACTGTCACTGCAGCCACAATTATAAACCTATCAACCAAATTGGTTTTGCTTTTCTTCTCATTCGATGTTGTGTCTCAAGTAAATGATGAAAACATCATGACACTTTTCCACTTTGCTGTTATGACATTTGCAGTAGTTAATATATGTCGCGTTGTTATTATTTTTTAAAAAGAACATTTTGAAGGTACATCATTCATCTGCCATAAACACATCGAATATGCACGTCTTTCTGCGTGTGACTTACACTTGTTCAATAGTATCTGACATGTTTCCGTCTCGTTCTCTTGACAGATGCGGCAATGTTAAGAATAATTGATGACCCGTTGGAGCTTCGCTGAAGTTCGCGCAGACGCTGCCGTCCTGTTGAGCGTTAAAACGTGTTATTACCAACTTATATAGGCACGTCGTCACCGTTACGCGTTGTACAACAAACGTGGCAAACGCTACGTGGACGACCGGTTAAAAGACATCGCAAAGACACGCTTGCTTTTTGGGCAAAAAAAAAACGTATACAAACAAAGCCTTCTTATTCAACGCGTGACGGCGGCGATAACGCTTATGACGTCACCGCACGGACGCTCAGACAATAACGACCTTTTAAAGCGTTTCAATGTATATTAAAATGGGCTCATAATATAAATGTACCGTACTGCATCAAAAAGCATTACACGTGTGCAAACATTAAGGTAACAGTGTAAAAACGTGGTTAATGTATTTTTTACTCATTATGATTACATTGCTAACCGTAAGGTGCGGCTGGACCGAACCAACTGTCAACCGTATCGTTTGTCAGGATCGTATCAGTCCACTTTTGCCCCCACAATCAACAGTAAAGTAATTGGCAATCCCCACGTGACCAACTATCGTTTTAGTTTGTGGCCGCCAGGGGGCGACAGAGTTGCATCTATTTTCTTGTATCTTTTCCTACTCTTGCAGAGCTAATGCCACAACAAACAGGGCATAGTAGACCACAGTTGAAATTTCCCAATATATTAAATGTGTTGATAAAATAAATGTACAGGCAACATGAACAAATTTTAGGCCACAGTCACTTCCGAGAAGGCTGATTAAAATGAACCTGATATGACCTTTAACCCCAGCTACCTCAGCCATCTTGTCAGACATGCTGTAAGATGTGTAGGCTTCTTGCTTGACATGCAATGGTGGCCGAGGTTGCTGGCTCAACTCCAGACCTGAGCATCAGTAAGCATAAAGACACCATTGGGCAGCTTTTGTGATTTATGACGTGACATCACCTCAAATTCCCAAACCAAAATACTGCCTGCTGGGTCGAATGTTATTTTTTATTCTATTTTTCATGTCCTGTTACTCCTAGCAGATCAGATTTCATGGAAAAACCTCAAAAATATACTTTTAAAAAGCACCTGATCACTCCACCACAAGAGCAAGAGAGACAGCACAGGTGCACAATAAACTGAAACACCTTTGAAAAGCTCATTCGTTTCAGTAGTTCTATTCAAAAAGTGAAACTCATATAAACATTATTAAAATAACGTTACTAATGCCGTTATTGTTTCCAGCTATGCCGCCCAGGGTCCATTTGTGGCCCACAGCTTTTTTTTTTTTTTTTTTTGGCCCACGGCACATTCTAAAAATACAATTAAACAAGAAAAAAAAAACAACAAAAGTTGAAAAAAAGAGCAAAAAGCCATAATGTAAGGAGAACAGGTTTCGGTAATAATAACACCAACAATCATACATGTGTAACACATAGCTGACAAGCAGGCTGATTTTTCTTTAAATATACATGGGTACCATGGTTTTCATTATTAATTTGTTCCAAAAGGCCCGACAAAAACCAAAATGTGTGAAAACCAAGGTCATTTTTCCCATAGGAAACAATGAAAATCCAATTCATCAGTTCCAGACGCAAGCAAACTTCCTGTGCATCCTGGCGAGATCACATTCAGTCGTGGTTCTCGCCTTCTTTCTCAACTTTCTTTGGCCCCATGGTGGGTTATTTAGCATTCACACTCAATAAAAAATTCCCGACAGGTGAGTCAGCAACGTGTAAAGGTGCTTTGCTCGGGCACTCCGGGCACTGTTGTTTCATGGAACAATACAGTCCAAGACAAACGGACTAGTTTGTTACGTGTAATATTTTCAGCGAAAACAGAATCATACAAAAAGTGTGGCGTACAAAGTGAGGTTGGACTGTATACAATGTCTTAGCATATCCACACCATATGGTTTTAACCCATTCATAAAATAAAACATATCACAATGGCCCCCAAATCCTTAGATTTTTCAGTATGGAGCCCTCAGTGGAAAACGTTTGGACACCCCTGCAGTAATACCTCATCTAATTGCTTACTATTTCAAACGCTCTTACCGTTACCAACGTTGAATTGCGGTGCATTAGTATGCATTGATATCCAGAGGTAGAAAGTAACAAATTACATTTACAGTATAGAAATTACTGTAATTTACAAATATACAAATGACTGCACATTCTTAATCACATCCATTACTGTGTAAATATATATATAAGTAAAATACAATACGGAAGTAGGAAAAAAAAGATTTGAAGATGTGTTCATTTTGCACTACACAGACCCCCCCCCCCGCTTAAAAAAAAAAAAGAGTAACTAAGTAAACTTCACTTTGAGTGCATTTTACTGTAAATGAGCCACTTTTTACTTCAGTACAACTGCTTATACTTAAAGGAATACTGCACTTTTTGGGGGGCGTTTTGCCCAGTAGAGACAAACAGCGAGCATGTGGGGGCTAACAATGCAGGTAACTGGGTACACCTATTTCAACTATCAAGCCCTAAAACACCTCCTCCTCCCCCCCCCCCCCCCCCCCAAAAAAAAAAAAAAAAAAAAAACCCAACAATGTTCTATTTATAAACCAAGCTACAGCGACATTCTTACTGTAGCAGCTAGCAAGAACTACTTTTCAGGCGTAGTGACGCAGCCTGTCAGGTCACTACCGAGAGGTAGCGGGCCGGCTCCAAAACAATGTGATAGGACACCAATGTGTACTGGCTAGGAAACAAGAACAAGCATATGAACAACTACGAATAGACAACCAAATTATATGTAAAGTCCATGTTGTGTTTGGCTAGACGGACTGTGTTGTGATATCATGAGCCATGTATCACAATCAATATCATGGTGACTTACTCGATGGACAGTTGTCCGTCTGGTCCAGCTGGTCTGGGGCGTCTTTTCCAGTTTATTTTGGGTAGGTGGAAAAAAGTTTCTATCACTGTTTGTTTGCTAGCGCTAACAATTCTTTGTTTGTTGTGATGCAATCTCTTGGAGCCTTCCTTCGATGCTAACACTGTATGCCACTCAGTGCAGCAGAAACACTGCATTTCTGTCAGCAAGCTCCACATTTACACCACCACATCACACCGGGGTCCTGACACTCTGGCCCCCATTGACACCCCCCCGCTACTCCCTCTTCTTGCGGTCTCAGCTTCCTGTACCTATAGCTCATCCTCTCGCCTATTCAGGGTCAAAAAGATAAGGTTCTGGATCCTCATTTGTCCAGAAGTATTCGTTGGTGGCGGCTCTCATGAAGTCTGCCATGATTAGTAGTCGAGCAGACACGCGCTTTCTATGCTGCTATTGTTGACGCAAGTAGCATTAGTTCCTATCAGTGTGCCCAGGAAAGAAGTTCCAGTAACGTTTAACATGATCAAAATACGAAAAAACACTACGTATTGCATGTTGTCGTGAATGTACCCGTTACTGCATGATCACAGCATGTACATAAAAGCATAAAACTCTGTTGGCCGTTTCCTAGAGGGAATTATCGTTGAAATAGTTGTGTCCCATTATGTGCATTGTTCGCTCCCTCATGCTTTTCTTCTCTCTTTGGAACGCACAGAAGAGATAAAAATGTGTTTATGTTTCACACAAGGATTGTGGAGAATGGGCAAAATTCACAAAAAGGGCAGTTTTCCTTAAGTAACATTTTATGAAAATAGTAAAATTTTTCATTACGGTCGTCCATCGCTATATTGCAGTTTTTCAGAATAATGAATAGATTATTACTCTTTTGTGGTACCCCTAGTCTATTTTTAGTCAAAACATGTTGAACTACAAGTGATACGTAGTATTGTGGTCACTAGGCAGCAGTAATGACACAAACCATTGAGACATTACCTTACATTACTTTAACACTGCATGAAGTCAGCGATGGCATGTCCGACATGATAGAGTGAAAAAAAGTTCTCCTCCAATCCCGTGTGGAAGTGGTAAGTTTAGAAGAAATACATTTGAGACTAACTTGTCTACAGGGCTTTAATAATGTTAAAAACCGTGTTTAGAAAATTAGAAAAAAGTTTTCTATACTCAAACTCCGAAAATATTCCATTTATTAACATTGAATCCCATGTCGTGGAAATTCATTTAACGCGAGAAGCAATTAACCGCGATAAAAGAGGGATGACTGTACTTTCAGTGCAATTCTGCTGATGTTTACATGGACGATCTGGATGTTGCTTCAGCTGGCATTGTTCACTACGACCACACAGGAAGCTGAAAAGCTAGTCAACAAGAGTTGTGGTTGCTCCCACTCCGGAAAACACTGCCCCCTAGCGATTTGGTGGTGAACTGTCTAAATTGAACTCCTGAACTCAAATCTTTTGCACAATATTGAAATTTACTAAAAAATTGTTTACCGCTCTCGAATGTCACTGAAGTTATGTTTGATTTCTTTTCTCATTTTCCAGATGCAAAAAATATGATCCTAAATGAGTTTCGCAGCAAACGTGAAATTCATATTATATAGTAATTTATTCATTTTGGCGAACGTCTTCCCAAGGGTACAGTGTTTACCCGAGCCATAGTACAATACTCTATAATTACATCATTTACAGGTGCAGCTCAGTATGTCTTTGTACATTATGAGCTCCAAAGAGAACACAAAGTGATATAATACTGTATATAAGCCATACATGTACAGGAGACAAAGCAAAAACACTTTTCGCTCATTGATCTGGCCAATAACAATGCATTTGTCTTCACCAGTCAAGAGTGTCCTGACAGCAGATGGACTGACAAGCTTGCCAAAGCTCAGCATCTTGTGGTGTTTATTACTTCGATACACGATGTGGCAGCCTTAAAACGGAACAGGAAATTCAAGACAGGTATGTGTGTGTGTGTGTGTGGAAAATGAGCAAATGACACCCAAACTGTTTATTCACATGATGAGCAAAAGCAGGTTTTCTTCGATATTACCATTCACACCCATTTGTATTCCACGACATTCGTTCTGTAATAGAAAAGATAAAATATGCAAATGTCGGAGAGCTTCCAGATAACAAATGTGAAGGTTAACATTGATTCAGCAATATCCACTGTGTCTAGCGCTGCACACAAAAAAAACGTATTTTTTTGACTGTTAAAAGGCAAGATGATGAAATCAAAATCTCAATCGACTCTTACACAGTGAATTCATGAACACAAGATCTGGGTTGGCGGAGAGACTTTATGATGCCGCAGGCGACTTATTTGAGTTGAACAGCAACAAAGCAGTGAACAGATTGTTGCTGATGGTGCTTTTTAATAATCTCAGCTTTACCTGCATCAGCGCTTTGTTTTTGCATCCGCCCTCAAAGGGCACAATAGAGGACGCATGGAAATCCCTGCATTTACTCTTTACAGGCGGTCCTCGTGTTACGACGTTTCGTGGCGACGACGCACCCCCATGAATTATTAATATTGTACAAAAAGTAAAGAGAACTTATGTGCGCACGGTGATAGAATGCATAGTCGGGCGGAGCTACACCGAGGAAGGACATCGCTCTCGTTCTTTTATGTTAACTTTTTCCCCTTCATTATGTCCTCCCAGTGTGAGGCAGACTCTTCCGAAGAGAGAAAAGGAAAGTAAAAGTGAAAAATGAAGTGAAATTAGAAATCGTTAAACGCTCAGAAAATTGGCTGCATGCCCGGTCCAAAGATCAAGGATCAAGGACATCAAGGATGAAGGATAAAGATGGTGACTTTGAACAGGGATAAACGGAAGTAGTTCTGTTTTGATAACACTCATGTAATTCATGTATTTAATCATGTTATTACTGTATTTTATAAGTCGCACACAACCACTGTAGGTGTATACAGTAATCCCTCCAGACCTGACTGTGATAAGTGAATTCCTGCAAAGTAGGATTCCTTATTTATAAATTAGATAAAAAACCTGTTTAAGACCTTCTAAATATGTTTTTTAACATTGTTTGAGCCTTCTAGACATGAAATAACACCCCTATAGTCACCTTTACACTCGTATTACCCAATATAGTCGACATAATAAGAGTCATTTAAGACGTAATTAAGACTCGTGCTCGTTTGTGTTGCTATAAATGTGTTCCCTGGGGGAGCAGAGTGTGTGGGGGACTCAGAATTGAGTTTCATCTTGCCGTGGGTATTGGCCGCAGCAGTAGGGATTATTGTGCCTGTCTAAACCTGCAATAAAAGCCTGTTTCTCCGACGATCAAGTCTGGTGCTTGTGTGTCTCACTGAACGTTACAGTAACATTACTGACACCTAGTGACCAGTGTAGAATACTACATGTCATGTCTCTCAATGTGTCTTTTCAATGCCTTATATTTGTATTTTAGCCATTTTTAGCTTGAAAATTCTTAATTTAGGCAAAAATATGTAAAATTTGATTAAAAATGCATAATTTTGACTAATAATAGGTCGTATTCAACCACAAAACAGGATGATTTATTCATACATTTTTAAATAAACATAAGTGTGAAGCCACAAAATTGGAAGCGCGACGTTGCGAGGGATTAGTGTACTGTGTGAGGGACTGAGGTGTTAATTTAGGTACAATTTAGGTGTAAGTTCCAACTTGCACTAAAACTCAACTTACTTTGCTGTCATAGGAGCGAAACCTGCACGTAGACCGAGGACCTCCTGCATATTTTTGACAGCATTCGTTCGCCTTTCCTTAGTTGACGCTTAATCTTTTCAAACAGCTTAAAACATGAAGTGAGAGTCAACTGATGCAAAATGATTTCGCTTGTACTTTAAGAAGCTTGTTCATTGATAATTTATAGAGCCACATCCAAATAATAAATAAACAAATGAATAAATAAACACGCAGGCAAGCAAACATCAAGAAACACATTTTCGTAGCTTTTCTTTTTAGTACACATGTCTCTGTGAATCCAACATATTATTCTCAGAAAGTAGAAGTTACCTGCCAAGCTTTTTTTCTTTTTTTTTTTTTTTTTGCCTCGTCGAAGGATGTGGGTAATGAACAGCGTGAGGGTCCTGCAATAGAAATGAAATATGTGGCTGGCAGCAGCAACTTTTAAATTGGTCTCCACAGTCATCAGACTATGTGAATCAAGTCTGAAGCCGGCCAACTATAGAGATTTAAATCAGAATAATTGTCCATTCTAGTGGTGCTCCAGCCATCAGTCAGTGCACTCACAAAAACTGTTCACTTGAAATCTCTGCTATAAACTCCATCCTCTGAGGTCACACTCAGGCATGCTCCCTTCAATGATGAAAAAATACATTTCTTCGACTGAAAAACTAGCCTTTTTCATTTTGCCATCCAGTTTTCTCTGATGTGCTTTTAATGTTTATTTTGGGGATCACGCCTCTGAGTTCCTCATAGCAAAAATGTCATGGATCGAGCTCCTGGATGTGCTCGTTAGTGGTTTCCAAACTGGAGGGGAAAGCCAAGGACGCGAGGATGGTGTAAAACCCTCTTTCCTGACACAGTGAACACAGTCTTGGGGAGTGAAAAACGTGGCACAGGCATGTTGGCTAAAGCACAGTGGCATTGTGACCCTCCATTCTGGGCAGCCGGGGGTCCTGCACTGTCCCCATGGTGACTAATAGTGGCCGGCTGTCCTCTGATAATGCTGACCGAGTTAGGGACACTGATGTGGGTACGGGGGCTCTCTGGTGGGCTGCTGATGCACCCTGTTGGGAGGCAAGGGGCGGAGGGGGATTTGGCTCCATTGCCATGCCCTGCTCCTGGTAGCCATAGCCGATGCTTCCACAGGGGAAACGTCTCAGTCTGTAGAGGGGAACGGGTGGCAAAGCTGCTGAATCTAAAAGTAGGGGTGTTTGAGTGGCTGGAGATGGTGGTACTATCAAGGGTCTGCAAAGACCCTGCTGCTGTTGCTGATGCAGCATCTGAAGTTGGTGCTGATGTTGAAATTTATGCTGGAGACCCATAGACCCAGCCACTTCCGCCACAGTCCGTCCCACATGCTCCTGCCCTTCACCGGGCACCCTGCCACTGCTGCCGCCCACACCTACAATGCCACCCACCCCTCCCTGCCGCTGCTGCTTCCTCTGTTGCTGCTGCAGAAACCAAGAGCCGTAGGTGGGGTTCCAAAGACTGGTGCTCTGCCCATTGTGGCTGTCCTTCTCTGCTGGGTGGCCCTGGGTGAAGGCAAGGTTGATGTGACCCCCCTCTGGGCCCGGCTGGGAGGGTCCCTTTGCAGTGAGTGTGCCCGTGGCTGTGGAGGTGACAGTGGTCGTCATGGTGATGGAGGTCTGCGTGTGAGGTTGCTGGTGTTGATGGAGGTAGGGCTGGAGCTGAGCTGGTGTCTTTCCTTGGGCCTCGGATGCTCTGCTTATCCCAGCTGCGTGCTCCCCACCTCTATGACTTCCGTCTGTGGAGTAGCATGGAGGTGACTGTGGGAGCTCCCCGTCAGGCACCTGAGCGTTCACCAGCACAGTAGCACCCGATGGGTCATCAGGTCGTACGGGTACACACTCCTCCTCTTCCAGGATAGGCCCATACTCAATAGGCAGAGGCATGGTCACCACATCCGGGTCCTACAGTGTGGTAAATCATCATAAGATCACAGGTATATTATCACCAGTGTTATCATTCAGGTTAGCAGCAGCGTCTGGCTTACCATTAGTACAAAATCAATACACAATGATTGCATATGATGATATGCATGATCGATATTGGATAATTTCTGTAAAAAACACGTGATGCCAATAAAGGCCTTTCAAAGCCGATCACAAAAAACAATCGGCGTCAAGTGGACAAGTGGTTATCACGTTCATGGGGTAAGTACTAACTTTTTCAAGTGTCATTGAACAATATTGCTCTCTTGCTGTCATTACACTATTTCAAAAGCCTATTTTACTATTACTATTACTATTTTAAAGTTGTGTACAATTTAAATGTTGCCAGTCATAAATAAAAAACAAATAGTTGATGGCTCTAATAGTGATGAAAGTTGGACACCCCTGCAAACTGGACACTGAAACTATTCTGTTTTTAGCTGAGCAGGACTGATTTGTATTTCATAAAGACATTTATTTGTTTAATAAACATTTGCTTATTATTTTATTCTGATAATGTTGTTATCTTGTGCTAAAAAATCATCATTGAACAATTTATTTCCCACGTGTTCGTATTACTGAAAAATGTACGGTTAATGTACCGTTGATCCATGTGATCGGTATCGGCCGAGCTCACTCATGGATAATCGGTATCGGAATCAGCAGCATAAACGTACAGTCGTCCCTCGCAACATCGCGGTTCGAACACCGCTCCCTCACTCTAGTGTGTTTAAAACAAAAAAAAAAAAACATGAATAAATGATTGCTGTTGCGTGGTTGACTATGGCCTATTTTCGTCAAAAAATATGGAAAGACAAGTTATATGTAGTATTGTGGCCACTAGGCGTCAGTAATGTTACATTCATGACACGTCGTTATATTACATTTATATGTAGTCAGCCATGACATGTCTGACAAGTTCTCCTCCCATTCTGTGTGGAAGTGGTACGTTTTTGGCTTCTTCCTTTGTCCTTCTTCCTTACTCCATTTGAAACGCTTTCTTAAGTTTAGAATAAGTCAATTGGAGAGGCTAACTAGTTAGCTTTGTAACTTGCTATGCTAGCGGCGGCTGTCTCTTATGTCCCTGCAGTAGCCTGCGCGATGTGTCGTAAACAAAGAATAGGAGCGTATAAGAGTGTAAAATGTAAACAGTGCAAACGTGACGATTGCGGTGTTATTTCATGTCTATCGGGTTCTAATGCTAAAAAAAACAATTTACAAAGTCATAAACAGGTTTTCTATGTTGCAAATACAAAAATATCCCGTTTATTAATGTTGAATCCGACTTCACGGAAAATTCACTTATCGCAGTCTGGTAGTCTGGAAGCAATCAACCCCAATAAATGAGGGACGACTGTACATAGATGGGTACGGACTTAAGCGGGTTCCACTGTAATCGCATGTACAGGTGTATATATATATATATATATATATATATATATATATATATATATATATATATATATATATACACACACACACACACACACACACACACACACACAGTATATAGGTATTCTATATTGTGGGAGACCACTGATGCTACCTTTCTTATCATTTTTCTGGACACTACCCGCATGCAATAAATGCACTCTAAAAGCTTTCTGCTCAACTCCTTGCTAACTTTCTTTTTCTCCCTCCAGCGAAGCACAGTCTTTCTGTCAGTGGATATTTGATTGTTTTCTGTTTTTTTTTCCTGATGTCATGTCTAATTCTTTTAGAGTGAATGTTGAAATGTTTTGCAGCAATTTGCTTCTGAGATGCTCCACACTGCACCGGGCAGCATTTTCTCCTAAACAGCACTAGAGATGCCACCTGCTGCTCTTCAGGTGTTGTGTGTTGCGATGAAGGCGCCTTCCATGACACAGAGAGAGATATTTTCACATTATAATGATGTGAAAGCAAACAGTTACGCTTGCTTTTAACAAATCAGTGTTTTATTGTATTCAATTATTCAGAATTTTTTCCAGAATGTTCTCCAGAATACGTACACGGGCGCTAATGTATTCAACAATATTCTGAATGCATACTTAGGCCCAACAGTTGGCCTGATTAAAGTAAGTAATTCTAACACAAAACTAGAAAAATATCCATGAAAATTTGGAATGAGTCTGCCTGTTCCTTATCTCTGGCCCAGCATTGTATCCTTGGAGCTTGCTGGCATCCAGTGATATAACATGTGTTGGGGTTTTTCCACATAGTATGGGCTGAGGGGGACGTTCCTAATCGAGTTGACCTCTTTTCGATTTTGTTTGGCAATTACGCTGCCATAGTTACACAGAATGTTACACAGTAACTACCTACAATCGAGACTTTTCCAGTCATATAACGTGTATGAGGAATAATAGAATGGGCTTATGTGCTTAGCTTGCTGGTCCATAATAAAACGCCCTCTGTTTTAAGCAGCTCAACACAAGCAATTGCACTAAAAGTACAATAGTCTATCATCCTTCACACTGAAAGCCAAGCCAGCATTGTGTAATTTTGTCCAGCCTCACATGAGGGACGCATACTCACTCTCTGTACACTTGCCTTCCTCTGGCCCGACTGGAAGGGGTGGGCCAGGGCCAGGCACATGCAGGTGGAACTGGCAACTTTTGAGAATGACTATGCAATCACTGCTTGCCAGTTCTGAATGATAACCCCCACCTAATGTATTTTTATGAAAAGAACAACTAAAATAATCCACATAGTCGCTCACAAGTCTATCTACACACACGTGTCATTCAATATGGCCACTGTGAACAATGGCTGCCACTTTGCACAATAGAAATTTCCCTTATTTTCAAATGCAAATGTTGACACGTATGGATAAGTTTCTTACCAGAAGTGGGACTTAGGGTAGGTTTGGTACTTTCTGGGATGAGGTTAGTCTCAATAGTCTCATTTTCTTACCTGCAAGCAGTAGTCAATCCTCTCCAGGATAGTTGAGAAGTTTGGTCTGTCCTCAGGTTGGTGCTGCCAACTTTGAGTCATTATACGGTACCTGAAGTACACAAGAATGCATAGACGTGAATGAACTGTATTGTAGTGCAGAGTAGTCATGTAGACAACTGTTACCTATCACCAACCTATCTCTGAGTCTCTGTCATCTCTTTTACATGAAGGTTCCACAACCAAACATCTCAATGAAAATATAAATTGAAGTTCATTTAAGTGCAAAACAAGGCAGTTAAGGCGTTAAAATTGAATGACAATTAAAACCAAGCAAGTGGATAACGTGATACCAGTGTAGTGATTTATATTATGACTAATTTTGGTGGAGTAGCCAAAAGCCTTATCATTTTTGTACTCATACATATTTTTGAAACCGCTTGAAGTCGATCCAATGGTATCAGCCTGAATAAAGTACAAATAAAGCAGAGTTTGAGTAACACTCGAGCCAACTGGAGCCAAGCCCCCATGAAGAGCAATACATTCTTTCATCTGACAATGGCTGCAATTTGGTCAACAGTCATTCGTTTAATCTCAAATGCTGAGATTGTAAAACTCCCAAAGTAGTTGTACCGGTAGGTATACCGAACATGGTTTTTGTGTTTAAAAACACACAAGTGGTCTTATTTTTGTGTGCATGTGCATGGGCATACTGTATGCATGTGTCTACACTCCGAAAATTGAAGTGAAGACCCCTACAAAGCTTCAGGTTATAATTTGAACTGTGAGATTAAAAAAAAAATCTTAGAAGAAAAGTTAATATGTTCTCAAGGACATCAATAATGACTGCCTGCTCCCATTATTTCTTTCAATTGACTTCTCTCAGATTGCAGATCAACTTCACTGATCGCTGATGACAGGCAACTTCTTTCCCTGACATCAAGCACTGAATATTGAATCTTAGTTTTCCGCTAAAATCTGTTGTATAATAAAATTCTAAGGCTAGGCTAGTCAAATTACAGTCAAACTTCGGTTTTTGAATGCCCCCACTTTCATATGATTTAATTTTGACCACAAAATTGACAAATAATTGCATTCAACTAAATCGTCCTGCTTCTGAAAACGCCAATATCAGCACTCCGATACAGGCAGGCCATTTGAGACTTCGCTCCAGCACTAACAGCATCCGCATAGCATGTGCTCACAAAATTTAGCAAGGAGCATGAGCGGTGTTAAAATCCGGAAAGGAAGCCGCAGCTGAGTGTAAAACCCACGATGCACAAGTCGCGCAAAGCTCAAAGGTCAACACGGCTGACCCCATCGTGCACCCCAAGCAGCACCACAAAAGTCAGCATGAAGATTCCCGCAAAACAAACCTCAGGCCCCCCTCAAACACCCAACGCCATCTGAAACATCTGCAAACCAGTAAGAAAGTGATTTTTTTTCTTTGAGTAAGCGTCGATCAAGCGTTTTCTAACATTACACTATAAGAAATAAGTAATAAAAGAATGTATGATTTGTGCTGGTATCAAATGGGAACAATATTAGCACTGGCCGATACTCAATATCGGTATCGTATAGGAAGTGAAAACACCCCTAGAAGCGGAGTGCTGCCAGAGTAGTACAAATGGACCTCTAGCAGGCCACTAGTGTGCATGTTCTTCTTCTGCAGCCCTTCAACAGCGCAAACCACCAGCATTAGCTTTTCCCTAATTGTTTTATTTATAGCTATGCTAGTGTGCTCATTAACATTTATGTAAAACTAAGCACTTTCAGTAGATTAGTGTTACTGATTAGTGTGTGTCTGTGTGTGCATCAGACCCACCCAAGTCTTTTTTAACCTGTAGTATGGATTTTCAGCTTCAACTTCTCATGACATTGTTTTCAAACTCGGAGGCAAACATGAAAGAAAGTTGATGTTGGTTCTCACTGAAATCCCCCAAGGCTTTCATGCCAGGTCTATTGTTTTATTATGGTCTCTGCCAATGGAGGAGGTTTATGTTTTTACCGCCACTCGTAACAATGTTTGGTATAAGAGTAGCTAAGAAATGTAGACTGTATTTTGAAGCAGTGCCAATTTCAAGTTCTGTCAGGTGTCGCTTGTCATGCAGTGTACAGTGGGCACAAGGAGCAATTTTCCCCCCTTGGCCTGTCATACTCGAATTTCTCACGCAGTTGAAGTGGAGTTTCAAGTAGATTGCCCAAACACTGTGCCTTCCCCCCTCCCATTACTACATCTGTGTGCAGTACAGCCTGTACAAACACTGTAACAAATGGTACTGCTATGTATACACGGTCGTCCCTCGCCACTTTGCGTTTTGAATTTCACAGCTTCACGTTATCATGGTTTTTCATTAATATATGAATTAATAAATCCTGCTGTTCTGTGGTTGAATACGGCTATCTATTTTTAGTCAAAACATATGCATATTTAAGCTACAGTAATGTTACGTATGTTTTAATTGAGATACTCTATAATGTAAGATGTAATATGTTTAATTAAGCATTCTCAAGCATAAAATGGCTAACTGAACTAAAATACAAAATATAAGGCATTCAAAAGATACATTTAAGGACGTTGATGTAGTATTCTACACTAGTCACTAAGTGTCAGTAATGTTACTGTAATTTTTGGTGAGACGCACAATCAACAGACCTGATCGCTGGAACAACAGGCTATGTTGCAGGTTTGAATTATCTCACAACAGGCACAATAATCCCTAATAAAAACATGGGTTACTATTGCGGCCGTGACCCACGGAAAGATGAAAGTCAACTCTGAACCCTGGCGACACTTCCTGTCCACCACTCACTCCACTCCCCTTGGGAACACATTTACAGCAACACACACGAGCATGAGTCTTATTTATGTCTTAAATGGCTTATTTACGCTTGTTACATCTATTATGTTGGGTAATACGAGCGTAAAGGTGACTATAATGGTTTGTTTATGTCTACAGGGCCCTGATATTGTTAATAAAAAACTTATTTAGAAGGTCGTAAACAGGTTTTCTATGCTCTAACTACAAAAATATTATATTTATAAATAAGGAATCCTACCTTCTCACAGTAGGTCTGGAACCAATTAACCATGGATCCCCAACCAGGGATTAATGTAAACGTATGTGTCTCTGTTTTGTGTTTACACAACAGTTTTCAGAACAGAACTTTGTGTTTTTCTCAAAATTCATATCATATCTAGGGCTGTCAAAAATAGCGCGTTAACAACGGTAACAACGGTAAATTAATGCACACGAATCATGGCCACGGCTCTCTGTTATGACGACAGACGGCGGCTCCATGTAGCTCCCCACAGAGTCCCACAGTGTCTGACGCTCTTTTATAACTTTATTCTTACCTGAACACATCCACAGCAGTGCAATTCCAACAGCATATATGTATCTCCTACCCCAAGCAAACTGTAGTAGTCCACTCATTGCAACAACACTTCCTCATTGTGATGAGACAGACCGAGGGATGCGTTCAATGACACTCCGAACATCACGGCTTTATTATGCGTGTATGGGTGGTCTAAGTAAACAGAAATTCAATGAACAACAATAAGTGGCTATTCTTATCACTCACTCTGTAACTCTTAATGCGGAAGTACAATTTGCTGCATTTAAGTGTGCTCGGAGATCCCAGAAAATTCACTCAAAACATGTGAAATCCAACTTAAATGACGTGGTGTCTTTGAACGCAACTCCTCATTGCTCAAGATAACAGAAGTCTGATTCAAATATTCTGCTATTAAAGAAGCCAGTGTTAGGTAAATAGATTTTCAGACATGTGTGCCATCTCATAACTGTGCTGCTAATACATACAAAAAATAAAAATAAAAAATAATATATATGTATAAAATCCTGCCCTGCCCTTTCTTACAATAAAATACAGTGAAATTGGACATATTTTAGACATGGTAATGATAATGGTTTAATTCATTTTGAACATGCATACAAGTTACATTGGAATACATCACATAGTACAATTCACAGTTCTACATGTCCAAAAAGGAGGAGGAACAAGCAAAGCTAATTTAATCCTAATGATAATGTACTATGATAAGGTAATATAAGGTAACATAGTGTGACATGATAATTAATCAAGATTAATTAATTTGAAAACTGTGATTAGTTTGATAAAAAATTGTAATCATTTGACAGCCATCATATTTTATACATACAAAAGGGGTCATTCTTTCTTTTCCTGGACCTCTCAGAATCTTTGTCTTGCTTTTAGGTTGAACATATTCAGCAGTGTGAGTGTGTGCATCTTTACATACACAGGGCCGGGGCAGTTTTTGGGTGGGTCCATTCTCCCACCGTTGGTCACAAAGTCCAGCACCTCTTGGTTACTGCGACTTGGATAAGGCATGTAGCCCAGAGAGAAGATCTCCCACAGCAGCACCCCAAATGACCTAGGAGTAATGTGGTGAGAGAAAAGGTGGGGGGAAAACAAAGAGGGGTGGGAAGAAGGACAACCAAGTCATGAATCACAAGCTCCGTCAAAGCCGAGGCTGTAAAGCATATATAAGCGCGTAAAAAAACAGACACACAGTGAAGAATTAAAAAAAACATTGGTCTCCGGCTTGGACAGGATGAAGGACAGAGGGAGGAACACAGTGAGGGATGGCAGAAGTGTGAAGGTGAAACACTAACGTGGTGTCATGGTGGCGGCACGTTTGACCTCATGGTCCTTAAGGATAGAGGAGAGTAGGGGCTTCTCACCATGTGTCTGTTTTTGATGTGAAGATGCCTTCCATGAAGGCTTCAGGTGGCATCCACTTTACTGGCAGCATGGCACGACCACCTTTCCTGTAATAGCTTGCCCTGCACACACACACACACACACACACACACACACACACACACACACACACACACAATTATGCAACCAGTAGGAAAAGGCGTAAGAATATTAGGATGAAAACCAGCTCCAATTTGCTTCCCTGTTTCCATAGCAACGGCCTAAAAAACAGACGGGTAAGAGGAAGAAGATCTCAAATGTAATAATTAATACTATGCTACCAGTGGGTGTACCAGCGTGCCGATCCAAATGCTTTTCCAAACATCTTAGTGTGAAGGACTGTGTGAGAAGTCTTCATCTGTCAGAGAAGGCAATTTTTCCCCCCCCCCCTGGGTTGGGTGGTGCATGTCTAATCCATTTTTAAGGCTCACTTGCTGTTGCCGTTGGTCGGGTAATGATCTAATGTCCACTCTGTGTGGTTGTTGCTTATGGTGGAAGTCAAAGCGTGATAAAAGTGATAGTCAGGACATCTTGCTCATGTCCTTAGTGTGTCCTCCGAGAAGGACGGACACATTTCAACATGTAAGTTGAGAAGTTTGAGCTGGAGGGAAAAACTAAGTTTGACATTGTTTACAGGATGGGCCAGTCGAGGCTCTGAAAATTAAGGTTGCTCAGCCGTTCATTCTGCATTCAGTCCCATAAAATTACCATTTCAACGCTATTCAAATGAGCTACATGGGCGCTGACGAGAGACTCTACCAGCAGACCAATTGCATCCTGCATACTTGCAGCATCAGCACTGTGTTCAGAGTATACTAACTCTCCAATTTAGACATAAAACTAATATTTTGCAGTCCGAATAAAAGTGCATCAAATTTTGCCTGCTTGTCAGGGTTACAAAACAATGCAAGAAAACAACCGTGAAACACAATCAGCACTCCTAAAAATAGTATCAGGCTACAATCTCACTGCATGGCCTGATGCCCAATTCACACTTTTAGTTAAAATCTGATCTGCGACTTGTGCTTGTGTGCAACGTGAATGCGATACACTGATGACGCGCACCAAACACAACAGTGCGTTTGCGGAAGTAAACATGGCCTGGGTTTGTGGTCTCAGTCCTGGCAGAGGTGTCAATTTAACATTTTGTACAATTGTAACCAAATTATTTCAGGTAGAAAATGAACAAGGAAGAGGGCAATCTTTTGGTTATGTCAGTTTGTGGGGAACTTGCTGCGATGTCTGTTCTGAGGAGCGTGTGGGTGAGGAGTCGGAGTAGCTCTAACACATCTTCCTTGTCACCACTGACTGTTTTCTGCTCTTTTAACCGTCGTGCGCCTGTCTATTTTGGCGACGAATTGTGACATTTGTCGCCTTTCGATGATGTACAGGTCGAATATAAGCAACGCGAACATTCAGACTGCAGTAGCATCTCATACATATCAAATATATATCAACATATCAATAAGGCCTGGGTCGCATTTGTAAAAAAATCTAAATTGTACAGTTCACACGGACATTAAAAAATCACATATAAGCAAAAAACGAAACTGACCTGCAGTGTGAACATGACTTAAATTGGTCACAAAGGACGACAGCAGAAATATTTGAATAAAAGCAGTTCAGTCATCAAACAACCTGGAATTCCGACTTAATTTTCACAGAAACCCGACCAAAAATTGGGCAAAGTCAGATTAAGAGGCTCTGCGTCATCCGATCTGCCTTGCTTTCTCATCTGTAGTGAGGTTTTTTTTGCATTCTCTTTTGCTTTTTGTGTGTATGCGTATACCATGACACAAGGGTATCAGTCATGATATAAGTGAAAATGGTAATAAAACTAACAGAGATGAACTGATCATCAGTACGGATCAAGCTTTTCTTTTCATCCGATACCGGTTCCAAATCGGTACATTTGTTTAAACGGTGCCCGAGCTTGCACTAAAAGGAAAACATTTTTGGCCTAAAACAATGCCTTTTTATTTTTATGGTATTTTGTGACGTGCAAGATGAAACGAACAGTAACTAAAATACTTCAATAATAGAAATAAAATGATAACTACATAATCTTTTCACCAAGATGAAAAAAATTCCAAACAAATTGTCATAAATATCACATCTAACCTAGCAGCCATACAGAACACAGGGAATGTGCCAAAAACGACCTGCTTGTGTTCTGCTCTCCCGTGTTTGTGAATGCACCTCGCTCGCCGTGACTGTGATTGGTTGATAATGAGGAAGTGTGTGGAAGTCAGTGTGTGGTGTTGGGATTGAGCACGACTGTTGGTGTATTAAGGTATAAATAAAGTTTAAAAAGAGCATCGGACTCTGTCTTCCCCTGTTGGGACTTACAAGACGTTACTTGCACAAGGTCACCTTCAAGCACTTGGCACACGTGGCTGAGTCTGCATTAATTTAGTACTGAAATGAGGCACGGACTGTTTCTTTGGTTTGGTTACTACTGTTAATGTCAGCACCTTGTGTCATAATGGATACAGAGTGTTGCTACTCATCCCTAAACACGTTTTCTGTGTGGTGATAGCCGATGAAATGTTTACATTACCTGTACCGTTTTGAAGAGGTTTAGGTTCAACCCCACCATCATTGTTCTGGGGAAGATTAATTCAAAATCTGAACTAATCAAGGAGGGGGCCTCCTCGGATTGATTCTGTTTGACTTCTGAGGTTCAGCTCTATTTCGAGCTAAAAAGTTTAGAGCAGTTTAGAACTAAAGTTGCCAAATCTTTGAGCCATTTGGGAAAGTAAAAAAATCAGCAGCATGCCCTCCCCTCCCTCCTGTCAAGTAAGACGAGGTCTGTAATTACTGAGGGTAACTACCTGGTGTGGGCGTGCAGAGATCATTGTGCCAAAAAGAGAATGAGAAGAAAAGAACAGAACAAGTAACAAAAACCCAAAATGTCTTGGCTGCTTGAAGCTGCTCAAATATGCATTAAAAGTATCTTTGACAGCCTAACCTTTTGAGGAAGGAACATTTCAAGATGTTTTTCTCTCTAGGGGCAGAGGTATGTCTTTAAAAGTCATTTGCTACAATGGAATAACACCAACACACACACACACACACAAAATCACAGCTTTTTTTCTGACTCAACAGATTGCTCAACTTGATGAAACCCAGTCACACTTTCACTAAAATGGTGCATAAACCACTCTTAGTTTGGTGCTTCTTTGCTGTAACAGCACGTCCGGTAACCTTCAGATTTGGCCTTGGCAGAGGTCTGCGAGTGCCCCTGTAGTGTCCCGTGTTTTCCAGGTGGCATTAAAGCAGCAGTAAGGCAAACGTTATCTCCACTTTGACCTGTCAGTGCCACGAGAGCTCTGGACGAGATTAAAGCGAGAACAAATAGAGACATGGCAATTCTTTTTGCAATGATAAATGCAAAAATATAAACGGAAATCTGTTGGTTGTGTTTAAGAGTGACAGCTTTTGGCACATGACAGTGGCTCTCGTCAAGTCAGGTGTCCGAGGATGCAATTGCTCATCAGTCTTCATTTCATTCCGATGCAGAGATTGATTAAAGTGTTTATTGTTGGTGACGTTAGGAGATTTGTTAGAAAAGCTTACTGTTTGGAATTCCATTTCATATGTTGTCCTCACTTACTGTCATCTTGAAGCCATTACAGACTATGTCGGGGGGGTTGTGTTGTTTATCCCGTGCATGTAAGTATACTTTCAGCCTAAGGGTACCCATACAACACCATTGAACATTACCTGCATTACAGATGAAAGAAGACGGATATCAATTTGGGTCAACATCTAAACAAACAAAAAGAACAAAGTGCTGGAGATAATGTGTACATGATGGTGAGGACGATATTACACACTGTTATTCCTCTTAAAACAACCTCCTAAATCAGAAAGGAAAACTAAGAAGCTCTGAAAAGGCTTTTGATGTAATGTTCATACATAATGAGCTGTCAAATTCACTTAATTCTTCTTATTTATTAACAACTGCTGCCTATTTTGAGCTGAGAAACTAAATAACACCTCCTTAAAAATGAGCTACAAAATCCATTATAAATGTGGTCCAACATGCTGCTACGTGTTTTAGTCATCCAGAGAGCTAAAGATCGATCATATAAAAGGCCGATAATTCTTGCAGCATATCATCTTTTTAGCGATGGTGTTTAAAGACGTATCTCCTAACCCCTGTAGCAACACCAACCCAGTCTGGAAGCTGAGCTGCAGATTATGAGGATTCTAACAGTCCCAGGAAATCTACAGCACAAAAAGAGGCCTTTTGCATGTAGTTGTTTTTCTGTGTGTGTTATTCAACGTTGGGAAATATTTCCAAGTGTTTTGCCCCCGCACAAATTTTATTTGGAGGGCCCTCTGCCATTACAAAATGACTGTATCGCAACCAAGGGCACCGCCAGAAAATCTGGGCTCCAAAAAAAAAAATCACACTGGGCAGCTGTGATCACCACGTCTGGAACCTGACTGACTTATTAAAAGATGCATGTTTTGGAGTAATACGAATACATGGGAAACAAATTTGTCTCTAAATGATTTTTTGTGCAAAACAATAAATTAACAGAATAAAATTTTAAAAAAGTCAGGAGATGGGGTTGAACCCAGTCCCTCTGTCTTAAAAAGGTAGCAGCTGTACCATTACACACCAGGGACTGACCAATAAATGGGCAAATTCTACCATTTTATTCTCTATTCTGTTGCGTGCTGTCAGCCGTTAACAAGGCAACAAGGGTGGTGTCAGTTTGCTTGTCTCTAGTTTCTCTCCTGCCTCGGGCTGACTTGGCGCTCTATGGCTCAGGTCCTTTGCACAGTGCAGAGAATGTGCCCCCTTGTATAAAATGGGTCTCCCCATGGATCGCGGGGCCTTTTGCACTGTGCGTGTTCTACATGTCGGGTGGGGAAGCCCAGTATTTGTCCATGTTTGTGCATTAAAAAAAAAGACTGTTCGGGTTGGAAGTATTGGTTTAACTGGCATTTGTTCGTTTGTTAGTTTGCAAGATTACACCAAACTACAAAACCCATTTGGGGTTTGGCCCATATGCTTTGCAAGAACCCATTAAATGTTGGTGCGAATCCAGACAACAATGCAGAAAGAGGAATTTATTTATTAGTTATTGGCACGCTCAGAGACAGAAAAAGACTTAATAAAATGAGGAGATCTGGCTCTGTCCTTGGCTGCCCAGTGGACACCATGACAGATGGATGTTGGCTAAGCTGACATCCATCTCACCCCTGCACAACACTGTGGAGGCCCTGAGCGACTCCTTCAGCAACAGACTGTTGCATCCGCAGTGCAGGAAGGAGCTATCGCAGGTCATTCCTCCCCACAGCCAACTTTATACCGCACAATTGTAAACACTGTAATCTGTATCTAGTGTAAACTTTTTTTCTGGTGTGCAATATGTGTGCTCTGTGTGCAATATGTGTGCTATTTTTTATTTTCCTACTTTTATTGCATTACCTTTTTACTCTTTCATTCCCCATTTATGTAAGTCCTGTTTATACTGCAACCTGTTCATACTATTTGTACATTTTGCGCTGTAACCATGGAATTTCCCCAATGTGGGATAAATAACGTCTATCCTATCCTATTTTGTCCTTTTGCCATTTGAGGCAAATGGAATGGTTCCCTCACCAATTCATTCACCTATTCACCTATCCATTCATCATTCACCTATTCATTTGTAAAATGTCCAACCTTTAAATAGCCAATTAATAACAACTTTCCCAGCAGACTGGGATATCATTATTATTACTCCTGTTATTATTATTATTATCCATCCATTTATTTTCCATATTACTGATCTTATTGTCATGTTCCTTGACTTGGGGGGAGAGGCCGTGTACACCCATTGTGAATGCTGAAAGCAGAGTGAATGTCTTCACAAATGACAAGACTACAATCTGTTTTGTTATGTTCTTTGTTTTCTTTTTTAGATCACCACTATGCTTACGTGCGTGTAAGGGAAGGAGACTAGCACGTACGAGTGCGCCTGTGGCTCTCCTCTCAGAATATAAAAAGCTGACATTAAGCTCCATCCCCTCCCTCGCTGTGACGCCCTTAAAAGGACTTGCATGTCCCCTGTCACACAAATAGGGGCCACATCATGAAACAAATAGAACTTGCAGACAGCGAAGGCGCGCTGAGCGTGAGTTACCCGCCCTTTCCTCTGCACATAAAAAACGAGATAAGGCCAGTCCGAGCACAAGCGCTGTGGGCTGCAATATAAAACCAAAATCTTAGTGAGGCACCTGGAAAACTGACATCAGCAATTAAATCAAGTGCGCCTAATGTGGCACCCTGGGGGGAATTCTGCAACAACCTTAACCGGATGTGACTTTAGACCCCTCCCTGTCCTCTTCTAAGGCTTTGCACTGAATGCTGTGATGATATAGCTCCATGTTGCGACACATTTCCCCTGCTCTAGTCTTTCACCAGATGAAAGCCTCAGAAGATTTCCCTGCTGAATTGGGCACTCGTGGCATCACGTGAAACCATGCAGGCTGTATTAAAATATCTGAGCTAAGAATAATGAGATGCTGGTTGTTCTGTAGATTGGCTGAGATTAACAGACGGAGTTGGAAGCACCCTCTGAGTTGCGTTTTAACATCTACAGAGCTTAATAAGCCTCAGGGCCAGAGCAATAGTTTAACGAGTTCCAAAAACCTACACTCACAGGCCACAACATTAAATCCATCATTTTACACGATCGAATGAAACATATTACAAAATGATAATAATACTCCATTACTCCCAGGCATAACAATGATCATACAACGGCAGGTTGGGACTGCCGCTTAACCGAGGTTCTATGACTATGACTGACTATGACTGTGGTTCTATGACTGTATGGCCACTATTGCATTTAGCAATTACCGTAAATTTCAGACTATAAACTGCTACTTTGGATGGATACCTATAGTTCCCATGATGCTTAGAGTGCAGATTCAAGAAGTACTGAATTGGACTAGAAAGGTGGACGGTAATATCACATGTTTTGAAGTCTTGTGCAGCGATCGTGTTTTGATCTGACAAATCTTAAGTAAGTTTAATCAAGTGTAGAATTAGTACAGCTTCTGCTTGGACTACTTTGACTGTGGCAGCTGTTGAAGTCCGATGAAAAAAAGCGTCTCACGTCTCAATCATAGGAGCTAACAAGTGACGCTGGGAACACCGAGTGCAGGTAATATTGCAACATTTATTGTGTGTCTTTCTGTGTAAATATCCCATGACACACTGAGGACGCCTGCGGCTTATATATGTACAAGTGCGGCCTATATATGCACACAATGTTTTTTTCTCTTTATATTTGGTGAGTGCTGCTTATATTCAGATGCGCTCATTGTCCGGAGTTTACGGTAATACTTTTCAACAATACTAAATATTATGCTTATCTGCTGAATATTATTAATCTGCAAAAAATCTTACCTGTAAATATCCCGAGCCATCCCAAAATCTCCAATCTTGGCCACGCGACCTTGTCCTTTGCACGTCAGCAGGCAATTACGAGCTGCAATGTCCCTGAACGGTGAGAAACAGCACACACAGTTGTTACAAGTAATTCCACAGCTTTTCAGGAAGTTTATTAAAGTAGTTCATACATTTTGATGTCTTAAAAGACGGGAAACACAGAAAGATGCTCCTGTTCTGGATCAGACGCTTAGTGTTGCTAGCAAGTTGCCATCGGCATTGCTGGTGAAAGGCATAGCTTCCTGCAGTGCTTTTTATGACTCCATACACTGGCACCCAGAAAAAAGATTGAAATGCTCCTGCATATATGCAGGGAACGTGGCTTAGATGGGAAAATACATAAAAGTGTTATTTGCACTGCATTGGGGTTTGTTATTTTGTGAAAGAATACTTTATTGCACGTCTTTTTTATTCCTGTGTGTGGGGATAAGGAAAAGCTCACACTGTGTTCTAATATATCTTGGTACGTGCAGCTTCCTTCAGAAGCCATGTCGTGAGCAGACATCGCATCATCAGGCCAGACAAGTGGGCACCAGCGCTAGTAAATTGCCAAAATTGAACATGAAAACACAAGCATGTGACACTGTGCTACAGCTGGATCATGCGATTGCGGCAGAGCTAGAAAACGCACGACTCGCTGTGAGATGAACCACACCAGCCTGCACGTGCATACTGCATACAGCCGTCCTCTGATTAAAGTAGATGTGAAATGACACAATGGGGATATAGTAATAGTTCAGACTGATTTTAACTGAGGGGCTCTCTTATGACATGGACTACAGTGTTGCCCCTCTTCATTGTGCCAGAGGAGTTTGTAACGATAACAAGCTTTGTATTGAATAATTTAGTATGAACTAAAATCAACATGTCTAGGGCATCTGCTTACTTTTTATATTATGTCTCAGGGGCTGCTTTCAGTCAGCATGGATGTATTTGAATGATTATGTTTATTTACACAGAACACATGATTATCTGTGTTGGGGCATAACACAAAAGTAACCGATCCAAAATGGAGAAGGAATACAATGTATTCATTAAGCAGCATCTCCAGCGTTTAAAGACTGGAGCAGTTCTTTCATTTCCTGATTACAAACACCATGTGGGGACGCACGCGGCTTTAATGGCTTGGAAGAAGTCATGCTAACGATTTGGTTTTGCTTGAAAGCAAGGACAAGCGTTGGAATGCAGCAGGAATTGTCACCGACTGCGATCCGGGGCCTTCAGGGAAGGACACAGTGCTCTTGTGCATGCAGCAGTGATGTGAAAACAGCCACTTATTAAAACAATGTTAATAGGCCGTATACTGTAGGCTTTACTCACAGTAAAGTAAACTGGGCTCAAAGGCATGTTTCCCAGCAGTGTTTGGAGAACAGGCTTTAAAGTATTGTTGCTGGACTCTTTAAAGAGCGTGGGCAGCAGCGAATGGCACCTTAATGCCTTCAGTGCAGTACTTCACTTATGTGATTACAATTCATAGTGTGTTCATCAAGTTTGTATAGATACGTATCCTCACCTTATTCATGTGTCATTCACTTCAGGTAAGCGCATCTTCATAAATGTTGTAATTACCCACAAGGACAGTGAGGGACCATTTCAATACTTGCAGAAAGAGTTATAGAAGTGTAGAAGGTCAGAAGGTTCTGTAGAAGACTCGGCCATTAGGTGGATTGATGGAGCTTTATTGCTCCATGTTGGTTTAATAGGCCTCGTTTGTCAATGGCTAATACCTGACCTGAAAGGAAGATGCACTTCAATTGCCTTGATGTGATTGTGGGAGGGAATTTGACCTTTCCCATATCGAATTATACTTGACCTTCCTCAATTGTGTCCATAAAGGTGATTTTGGGGGTTTTGGCTTAAAAGGAAGCTTTTAAAACCACCAGATAACATTCTATTGTTTTTCAAACCGACTGCTCAAGGATATAAAAGGGATAGAGTGCATGTGCCTTCTATATAAGCCATAAAAAGAGGCAACAACCTGGCTGTTCTGATGGTAAACTCCTTACTTGTCCTCTCAGCTGTAATGTAAGAGGCAAAATGCGTTCTTATGTTTCACTTGAACAGATGTCGTCACAATAATTTCTTTGTTTATGCATTCTGTATATATTTTCCCCCCATTTGTATTGCATATTAACAATACATGCATACTTGAATTGTTGTCTTGTCCCATCTGCCAGGTATGTTACACAACTAATTCATCCTTAACAACTACGCTGTCTATGACAACTGTGCATTTGCAAAATGTTTCAACTTGATCAGGTACCTGTGGATGAACTGGTTCTCCTCCAGATACTGGCAGCCTTTGGCGATGTCTCTCGCTACACTGAGAAGGTCAACCATGGACAGGTTAGAAGGTTGATCCTGAGAAAGATTCAGAAGACATTTATGAGAATTTGTGTGTGAGAACCATTGTGACGGTGAATAAAACAGGCATGTCTGGAAATTGGATGTAAGTTGGTTAAGTGTCTGGATCAGAAGCCAATATTTGTATGATATGCACCAGTCACAATATATACAGGATAAAACATCTGATCAGTTCATGAATCAAAGCGGCGACTTACATTTGTTCTGAATTTCTTGATGAACAGATGATTCCATCTGTTCATCCATCATCTTACATTACTCAATTACATGCACATTTTTACCATTCACTGGTGGTCCCGAAGTGTAACCCCCCTGAAAAGTGGGGATCTACTGTATTTTGGAAAATTCTAGGCATCCATCCTCATGGGAAAATGTTCTGTCATGACAGGAAGACGTGTTGTAGTGCACAACGCAAGGTACTTTGTGCTTGGATGATTTGGTGTAAAAAAACGGACCCAGGGCCTCTGGAATGACTTACAACAGAGATACCAACATCGGTGGTCTTTGACCTCAAATATGTACTTCTGGATATTTCCACATAAGTATTTAACACACTGCTTTACTCCATTCCCGTATGTTTAACCACCATTTTTCCCGATACCTTTGTCCATACAGTGTAAATATCTGCTGCATGAAACAAGATAAGCTCATAAATGAAATGTCTCACCAGTTGAGGTCTCATCTCCCGCAGGAAGGTCTTGAGGTCTCCTCCAGTCATCAGCTCCAGGAGTATGAACCTGGGCATTGCATGCAGACTGACTCCTACGCAGCGTACAATGTTCTGGTGGCTGAACTTACTACAGGAATAAAAACAAGGAGCCATTGGTTATGTTGACTTAACACATGTAAATATTTGGGGCAATAAAGTCAATGGTTCTTACCTGACGATTAGAGCCTCCATTAGGAAGTCCAGCTCGTCTTGTTCTGAGCAAACCTCAGGAAGGGTCTATTTTTGTTTAGAGAAAAACATTACCTAATTACAGTGTAGTCTGCATATGTCAAATTTAAATGTCTTTCAAAACCTCTCATTGCAAAAGAGTGACTGAAATAGCCAACATCCAAAGTGCAATTGATATTCTATCCTGAGAGAGTCAAAGAAGTCATTTCAGTTTTACATCATTCAACACGTACTTCAAACTCTGACCTTTAGGAAACAGTTCTAGGCTTATAGAGGAGAGACATCACCTTTACTGCCACATGAAGCGGACTTGGTTCCCCTGGGATCCCGACTGCCAGACCTTCATACACCTCACCAAAAGCACCATGACCGAGACCCCTGGAGACACATGTGCATCAAGTATTTCCCTTGACAAGCACATATCTTGATTCAGACATTATTCTTAAACAAGCACACATTGAGGATATACACTTAGATCAAAAAGCATTTGGACAATGAGGTTTGAATTTAAAATGTTTGTCTTCATAAACCACCACAGTGGATTTGAAATAAAACAGTCAGGATGTGATTGAAGACTATTTCAAAGTCAACATAAATTGAACGGAATAAAACTAAATGTAAATATAACTAGAATGTTTACAATGTATGCAGTCAATGACTCCCTGAATCTGGAGCCCCCGAAAAATCTCGATTGGGCTCAGATCAGGTGACTGGCTTCAAAGAATATGACATATTTTGGACTTTATGAAGACAAAGTCTTGAGTTGCTTTTCACAGCAGCACGATCATGCACGACCACAAGTTGCAAGGATCTGTACACAATTCCTGGAAGCCGAAAACATCCCAGTTCTTGCATGACCAGCATATTCATCGGACTTGTCACTCATTGAATATGTTTGGGATGCTCTGGATCGGTCTATATGGTATTTGAGGAAAATGGTGGCCACACCAGACAGTGACTGGTTTTTGGACTCTCCCGTACCCCCACTCCCAATACAGTTAAACTGCACATCAGGGAGTGGCCTTTTATTGTGGCCAACCGAAGGCATACAGTACCTGTGCAATAAGCATGCATAATCAGCATCTTGACATGCCACACCTGGGAGGTGGACTGACTTATGAATTACGAGTGCTGGCTATCACAGATATAGATTTGTGAACAATATTTGCCTTTGGTGTATATAGAAAAGCTTCTACATCTTTGAGTTCAGCTCATGAAAAATGCCACGATGACGTGCCACTACAAAAGTGTTCCCATCAGAAATTATGGAAGCTTTTTTACGTCACAAAACCTTTAAATACTGATAATACTGTTACTGTAATATCTTAAGTAATATATGATAGAGTCACTATTTCTGGTCTGCTCATCATCCATGACCTGTTTACATTCAGGTCCTGGGATTTAGTTTAACCTGTGGCCCAAATACAGTATATTGGACTCTTACCAACATGAATACGATTGCTTCATTTACCTAGTAAGGGAGATGTTGCGTCTTGGAACTTCCTTCAGGTCATTGACTGAGGCCGTCTTACCAGCGAAGCAGTAGTTTGGATTATAGTCAGTCATGATGGTGGAGGCCCGCAGTTTACTGAGCTTGCAGTCCGGACTCTGTAGCTCCAACTGTATAGACTGCAGCTCAGTGTGTTTACGCCTGTACACTGGTGAGAAGAATATCATTTCTACTCCTCAAATAACATATTTTACACACCAAACTTTAACATCCATTGTCTAGTTGACACTATGTTTTGAGGCAAAACACACAAGTGCAACTCGTATTCCTTTCAGAAGACCTTTCGTCTGCACGACATCATTCTTTATGAAACAGAATTCACTTGTGTCAGTGAAATATGGACTCTTGGAGAGACACTGTTTTTCAACATATTCCTAATGTCCGTATGACTTGACGCTAAATGCAATGACAGATACATCAAAGCAATTTATGCAGATTTATGTAAAACAGCTCAATGGATCTTGACACAAAGCCTTTGACCTGTGCTGCAGACACATTAATCCAAATAAGAACTGTGGGTGTGCACGTTCCTGTTCATATTTGTGTGTTTAGAAGAGCTATTTAGCAACCGTTGTCTACTGTGGGAAAGTTGTCAGCCTCCAGCTAGGCTGCCATCCATCATTAACACAATTCATTGGCACACAGAGGTAGTCGTCACCCCCCGCTTTGCCACTGAGCACAGGTGGGAGTCTAAATGTGTGTTTGCGTGTTGCTCTCCAAGTGGGAGAGGGAACGTGGGGGCGCATGTGGAGGAGATGATGACTTGATTACTGCATGTCTGGCTGTAATGGTTCGAAAGCTGTTGGGCAATCGGATGTGCTCACTGGCTTCAAGGCCTTGGTGTTCTGAAAACAATATGTTAAGTGCCATTCAAGAGGGACCGGGCCATATGCTGCAGAACTTTGCGCGCGTGGGTGGGAGAAAAGTGTCTACAGTGACTACAGAGACAGAAAATACATGTAGCCACATAATGTTGAACCTTGAACAGTTACAGTCATTAACAACTAAATTGCAGTGCAATGCATGCATACACTCGCTAGCCCTTAAGTAGCTAGGATGGTAGTCTTCTCAGTTCTACATTACTAAAAATGATAGTTTGTTAAATGAATACTTCACAGGTAGAATGCCAAAGCATGAGCGACCTTTCCCCTCTCAATATGCTTAGTTATTACTGTCACTTTCATAAAGTCAGATGCTTTAACATGCTCAAGGATACTGGATTGACCTAGTGGTTATGTGGAGGGCTTCCTGTGAACGTGATAGGCTGAGTCCTGTGTGTGTGTGTGTGTGTGTGTGTGTGTGTGCGGGACGAGGATAGATTTGTGCAGAGAAGACAGGTGAATTTACTGATGTTGTTTTGTTTTTGTAATCAGAGGATTGTTGATCGAGCAACTCTGCCACCCTTACAACATCCAGGTAGACGTTACAATACTGTCTTTATGATGGTTGCAGCTGTCGAGTATTGAGATTAGTGTAGCTGCACGTTATTCGCACAGTGTGTTCTTCCCCCGTAACTAGTTCTCGAACGAGTCTGGTGGTTACAGACAAAAATGAAAATTTGATTTATGGGAGTGCATACGCACCACGAAACGCCAGAAAACGGAATGGTGTAACCCGAAGACCACCTGTACTCAACTTGTGGCAACCCTGAAAGATGACCCCTGGTCTACCTCTATTAACACGGCTTGGTCATCGAGGGTCATAGAGGGTCTAGAACTTTTCAAGAAATATATGTGTGAAACATTTGATCTCCTCTGTCGCTTTTGCTTCTCTTTTTGTGTACCTCTTTTCTGAAGCTGCCAACACAATCAGCGAGCGATTGATTTCTCTAAGTGATTCAACATGATCAATCATCGAGAAAACCTGCCGACAAAGGCTGACTATTGCCAGCATGCAGGATATACTGTGTAGCTGTCCAATAGGGTATACCTTTGACCAATATCGGCTCGTCGTCCCCAATGTGTCAGGAGCCTGCTAACTGTTGTGCTTACAAATAAATTTGATTTTATCCTAACTAATGAAGACTTTTGCCCTGGTGGAATTAATACCAACGTGACCAGGAGAAAAAAAACCTGAGGCTGATTTGTGTTGCGACACAGACCAATTGTTAAATATTAATAATTAATCATAAGTTAATTTGTTGTCTGTGTGATTCATAGCATAACCTTCAAAAGAGTACTTGGAATTTACAGTATGAAATGTATAATTAGAGAAAACATGGGAAAATGAATGGGAATAGATGGTAATCTACAGGAAAGCATAGGAATGGATGCAAGAAAACTTAAATGAAAAATATCTTGCTCCACACTCTTGGTTAAATCAACCAGATTGCATTTACATAATTTAAGGCAAATTTAAATTAGTATTTTGTATTTGTACTTTATTTATCCCACAGCGGGGAAATTCACTTGTTACAGCAGCAAGCAAGATACGCAAGTAAAGAGTACAGAGTATTTATCGTTACCTTGCAATGTGCATCCCTCAATCATCTTTTTTTAAAAACAGAAAACTGGCTGTCGAGCATACTATCTTCATTTATCAATTAAAGTGTTTCAGACTGTAAACTACGTCATAGAATATGTTAGCGCATCGGTGCTGACACTTACTTATCATGACTCCAGACACGGCCAGCAGTAGGGCGGCGATAAGGGCTGAGGTGCCTACAGAAAGACCCAGGGCCAGGTGGGAGAGAGATGGCTGGGAAGGCAGGAGGGACACCTCTGCATGACAAGGGAAGACAAGAGCATTCCAGTCGTTACCTCGCGAGAGGCGTGTATTAACATTTCCTTTCCTGATCTGATCCCCAGCTTAATTAATGATGTGAAAGAGATGAAACAACAGCACTTGAGAATATGTGTGGCATATCAATTCCTTGTTGTGTTGATGGAAGATCTCTTTGCTCTTGTTCAAGCTGAGGTACAAATCTGCACACCGAGAGGGACCATATTCAGAACGTGACCTTTTCTGACCGAGGGCCATACAATTATCTGCTGCCTGTCCTGACAGAGAATAGATTTGCAAATCCTTAGGGCAAGGAGAAAGTCGAGGTCATTACAATATTATTGAGTTGGCAATGGCGCTATTATTTTGATTGTAATGATAGTGACAACTGCCCCGTATCGATTCATTTCAAATCCACATTGAAATATTCATTATTCATCGGAGATAGCAAATCGTAATTGAAGAGGTCATTCTGGCTTCACAGAGGGATGCCTACAGCCTTTTGTTACAGTTTAACTCATTTATAGTGAAGGCTGACATGGTCTTACACTTGCATTAACTCAAACTTATGAAGCTTATTCCAAATCCATCTTTTATCCTAAATGCTTGACATGACCAGAGATATTTAACAAACAGTAGATAATTATCATGAAACTCAACTCAACATGTGGAGCTACAGTCCTGATACCATGAGCTACTGTTGATAATTCCCAGTATGGATTAGTCATTTCTAACAGATAATAAAGGCATTTGCTGAGATAAAGATTCACTGGAGTACAGAGCCTCCAAGGCATAATTACTTTTGCAGATTAATTCATTTTTTTATTCACTGAGTCACAGTCCATTAAAGGTACAATTACGATTAGCTCAATCAATTACGACTATACACTGGTGGGGAAAAGTGAGACAATACAATGTAAAGGTGTATCATCGCACCTGTAGAGTTGATGCAGGACACGCCGTCGGGTGCCAGGATGAGGTCATCGTCACAGTAGCAGACGATGTCGCTCTTTATCTCGTGGCATTCGCGGCTCTCACAGTGACTGCAGTTTCGTACTGGACTGATGATCACCTCTCCATCGCTCTCCATTGCTGACAGAAATACAGGAAGTTTGAGGACAGCCTTTATTTCATATCGCAATATATGACACATCGATCATACTATATACAGATGGTTCCTCTGTTGTTTCTTTTGGATTGTTTTGTTCTGAAAAAAAAAAGGGTAACCGGCATCACGTAAATCCGATCTATTTTTTTTTCTCTATATCCTCTCAGTTCCTCTTCCAACAACATTCAAAATGGCAACGCAACAACAATAATTTACAAGTCGCGTAATATTCACCACTGAAATAAAATATAAGCTATTTAGCAGGCACAGCAACGTGGATCAACAAACTTGGAGGTCAGATAGACACACACCAAGAAAATAACTACAAAAAAATAAATAAATAAAGCACTATAAGGTGAATGAGGACATGTTAGGACATTTAATGTATTGTATGTGTTAAATAATACACACAGCAACAGCATCACATTGTGAATATGGTGATTGAGGTGCCACCCATGGCATTACAACTGTGACGTGCGGTGAGGGTCACGTCTGGTCTTTTTGGTGGTTTTGAAATGTTAATACAGGTTGCTCATTAAGATTGGATAAGAAAAGAAGAGAAAAATTCACTTTGGTTCAACAAATTTAAAACTGTTTTCAAATACTTGTTAGGCCCATTTATTTATTTTTTTGTGAACTGAAAAATATTTGTGGTCTGTGTGGTCACTTTTATTTGTATATGAAGCACATGTTCCCTATCTTTCTCCAGGAAAAGCTCTGATACTTTGTTGTACAAGTCTGATCACCTCCTGGTGAGCTTGGATATACACTCCTGATCCAAATTTTAAGACCTGTTGAAAAGTTGCAAAAATTTACATTTTAAGTGTTTATTGCAAACAAGCATTAAAGTGAAATAGGCTGATCATCAGCTGATCAAAAGTTTAACACCGCAGCCTTTAAAAGCCAAAATAGGTATTTCTGTCAGGTATTCACCCTGTCCATGATCTTTCCATGGCAAAGGCAAAAAAGCTTTCTCTCTATGAACGTGGTGGGATTGCTGAGCTGCACGAGCAAGGCCTCTCGCAGCACGCCATTGCTGCTGAGGTTGAAGGCAGTAAGACGGTTATTTTACACTTCTTCAAAGATCCTGAGGCTTATGAAACTAAAAAGTCAAGTGGTAGACCCCAAAAAATGTCAACGGCCCTGAGCTGGAGGATCCAATTGGCTATCCATCAAGACATGGGACCATCCTCGGCCCAAATGGAGGTTGTTACTGGTGCCGAGTCCAGTAGAATAACCATCAGATGGCATCTGTGAGAGAAGGCTTTTAAGGAGAAACATCTTCAAAGGCTTTGTCTCCTTCAATGCTAGAAAATTGGAATTTTCACGTGAGCACCGAACATGGGACATTAAAAGGTGGCAAAAAAGTTCTATTCGCTGAAGAGAAAAAATCCTGATGGCTTCCGACATTCCTGGCACGACAAGGAGATCCCACATGAGATGTTATCCACATGGCACAGTTGGAGGGGGGCGCCATCGTGATCTGGGTTGGTTTTTCCTTCAATGGAACAATGGAGCTTCAGGATGTGCAGTGTGGTAATGGCTGAGTTTTTCAAAAGGACAACACTGCAGTTCAGTTCCAGACAGTGGATGCCCTCTGTGAAGCCGTCTGCACCACCTGGACAACATTCCTACTCGCCTCCTGGAAACACTGGTATCAAGCATGCCCAAACCAATTTGGTGAGGTGATTAACAAGAATGGCGCAGCTACTCATTACCGAGTCCTTTTTTGAACGTTTTATTTCTATTTTAGAGAGACTTCAGGGTTTTTTCAAGCTATGGTCTTAAAGTTTTGATCAGCTGATGAACATCCTATTTCACTTTAATGCTTGCAGTAAATTGCTTACTCAATAGCTTTTTCGTCTCACTCGCATTTCTTCTTTCTGCTTTTTGAAGCTCTACTTAGAACCTCCATAACAGTGCAAAATGTGAATTCTTGCAATTTTTCTACTAGTCTTAAACGTTTGATCAGGAGTGTATAATTCCCCATCTTGGCAGGCCAATTCATTCATTCATTCAGCAGAGTATGAACATATTTAATACATTTGACTCGCTGCTTTCTAGCTGATGTTGCTGCTGTCAAAAACAATAAATGAAAGACTTTTGTTATCTATGTGATAAATGTTTCTGTAAACATTACTGGCGACATGCTGACAAACAGAAACTGGCAGGCGCCATGATCCAACTCAGTGCACTCAGACGGTAGGCTTGGCTTGCGCACTAAACCGAGAGTCGACGCTCACAGCAGCCTCATCTTAGGTTTCTGCCTTGTATTTGATCAAGGGCCGCACGGTGGTCTACTCATTAGTCAGGAGACCTGGAAGATATGAGTTCAAATCTCTGTTGGACATCTCTGTGTGGAGTTTGCATGTTCTCCCAGTACATGTGTGGGTTTTCTCCGGCTTCCTCCTGCATTCCAAAAAAAAACCATGCAACTCTAAATTGTCCATAGGTATGAATGTGAGTGTGAATGGTTGGTTGTCTATATGTGCCCTGCCATTTGGCTGGCCACCAGTCCCTACCCCGCCTCTCGCCCGTTGTCAGCTAGGATAGGCTCCAGCATACCCCTGTGACCGTAGTGAGGACAAGTGGCATAGAAAATGAATGACTGAATGAGTTCAATGGACAAATATTCATATTTATTTTAGGTTATAATTATGAGTTTTTTCCATCATGACGGGTGCCTCTCCTGACCGCACATATCCAATGTACAGTATCAAAGCCAAAAACATATTATTTTCATAATTTGAGCAGACAAAAGAGAGTATACAAATGTTGTCCGAGATATAATGTCCTTCACTATTGGTGAACATGTTCAAAATTACTTTAAAAAGCCTTTATTTAATGAAACAACGATGAAACATTGTCAGTAAAAATGTCATTTCATCGTCTAAAATGCTACACACATGAATAACATTTCTAAATTTCGCATGCGGCATCATTATTAATAATAATAACGGATTCAGTTTTATATAGCGCTTTTCAAGGTGAAGTGAACCCATTATTCATGAACACACTGTCCTCTACATCTGTATCCACAGCTGCCCTGGGGTAGACTGATGGAAACATGGCTGCCAATTCGTGCCTCCGACCACCACCAGACATTCATTCAGTGTGGGCAGCACTGGAGGCAAGAAGGGTGAGGTGTCTTGCCCGGGGACACAGCAACAGTGAATGAGTGGAGGGAGTGAGGATCAAACCTTCTGGTTTCTGGATGACCTGCTCGACCTTCTGCTCGACAACATACCACATGTATTCTGCCGTGATTCATATTGACTTTGCCTCAGTGCATTACATGAAGAGCAATGAAATGTTAATTTAGCGAGAGTCAAGCCGAGCTCTTGCAGATTCATATTCCCAGTGATGACGGCCTATGAGTTTATCAGTGAGGTAATTTGATGAAGCCTTTGGCAAGGACCGTATCTCTACACACTGTGAGCCCTGCAAAGCAACTCACAGCTATTAAACGCCGCAATGAAGAGCAAACACTACCCTATTTAGGTCCTTTTAGATGTCAGCAACCGCAAGTGGAGACAAATTGCTCCAATATGAATTCATTATGGGCTGTTTGTGGAAGCGTGTACTCTTTTGGATTGCAACACCATCACATTCATCTGGAGAAGCTATTTTCCCTCATCAATTTGTTATTAGAATAATGAGCACAAATACAGATTCATATTTATCAAATCGAGAACTAATAGATGTTTTGTTTCCATGGAGGTTTGCAATTGTCTTGACCACCGATCCTTGGGCACATAATCCCAAAAATGACTCCAGGACTTGTAATGTCACAATTGTACTTTACAGTGGCGCGAAAACAGGTTTCAGAAGTAAAAAATCCAGTCTGTCATGCAAGTAGATGTTGCTTTTTCTTAGTATTTTGTGAGACTTCCAAATGATATTACAGTAGGGTGTCAATGATGGTAAAGAAGAAAAATGTGACAATAAAACTTAAAATGGAACAATGTCAAGTTGGAAAGCAGTACACACAAATATTGTATGCTCTGGCTGCTGAGTACATTACAGTATGTCTGTGTTATATCTGTGACATTTCCTGTAATTAAGTGTAAAGGTTATTGCTTTTCTGTAGCCATTTTTCCTGGCTCTTTGGACCGCTTTGCTATCGGCGCAGTAGTCAATGATCACACAGTTTTTTCAAATTGTACTAAAAAATAAGAGCAATATATTTGGTTACAGAGCTGGACTTATCATTGAAGATTGAGCAGGAGCCCAGAATGAAAGCACATAAAGCAGCTGCCGCGCCCTTTAAGGAAGGGAAAGTGAAAGTTATGTTGTGCTTGTGTGTGAGAAGGAGAGCGAGAGAACAATGCAACTGCTGTGTTTTTGCCTCTTGTCCCAGTATTTTTCTCGAGTTATATCTAAGTGTTGCGCAACTCTGATTGTGCTATGTGAGTTTATGTGCGTCAAGAAGGCCTTCTATGAGAAGCTATTCACAGAGCTAATAAACAGAATTTGAAGGTGTAATAATAATATCTAACATAACCATCGAGTTTTAGGCTGGAAAAAAGGTACAAGAATACTTTTTGTACCTACATGGACGTCGTTTTTATTATCAATTAAATATCTTTGTATTTTTTTTACTGAAGATGAGGACGTAGGGTCAAGGACCAATTAATGGGTTTTAATGAGCTTTTAAAAAGTTTCTTTCCATCAGCATCTTAGCAAAGCACGACACCCACACACATTTTTATTTTACAATAACAAAAAAAAAAGAAAAAAAGGGTCCAATGTCTGTTCCCAATTTATCTTCAGAGTTGAGTAAAGAGGAGACAAGTTAATGAACAAGCTGACATGTTCACTGTCGACAGTTCCTTTGCTTCCGCTTGTCGTGTAATTTTCACAACATTATCACCTGTCTCGGTAACAGAACAAAAAAAAAAACATCGATTTACCCAAGGGTCTTTTGATTAATCTGTGTTCTTGTCTGTTGTTATTCTTGGAAAGAAAAAGTGGCACAGCAGTGCACACTAATTATCATTAGTACTTACAATAGCCATGGTTAGATGCTGGAAAATGAAACTCTTGCAATACAGGTTTTTTTTTCTCATTCAAACACTACAAAGTATGAACATATTTTTTGAATATAGTGTGAAATCCTTTAGCATTACCTTTAAGAGGATAGAGGTAGGGCTCTCCTGCTGGACCAAAGAGGGATGTACCATCATCACCGTCATGTTTGGGGTTGTCATTTAACGAGGTGTTACCACCTGAAAAAAACATTAGCAAATGATAAACAAGCTATTATTACTACTAACAGTGTTAATATTAATTAACATGCTAATGGATATTAGTCATTGCAAGCATTTCATGAATGCATTTCTTTTGCCCGTGTTACTGTTTCGCAATTAACCCAGGGAGTGGCTGTAATTTTTGCAATCAACAGTGTGCGCTCCGACAATAAAGTGGAAATGGATAGCAATTAATGTCTGTTATTGTGCTTTAGTGCTTGGTGGCTTTTAGAGGATATGCTATACATGTGTCAGCCGCAGGAAATTAAGTTATCAACAGTTCCTTTTCTTGAATCTGTAACTGTGCCATTTTCACACGTGATATGATATAACAAGTAACATCAAATCTCTAACTGACCTCTGTAGCCTCCACCACCACCTCCGGCCATGCAGCCACCGCCACCACCCCCAAAGCCGCCTCGTGTCTGCCAGAATTTTTGACAGGCTTGTCCTCCCTGCCCTCCGAGCAGCACAGGTCTGCCACCCTGACTGACGGGAGCGCTGTCATTCCATCCTCCACCTCCACCTGTCACCAGATGCAACATCCAGTATGTGTAATATGATAAAGTAGTGTACAGTGAATCATAGTTGTGTATGTATAGGGGAAGGAGAAAGACCGGGAAATGGACAAAGAGAATCTGAAACCGAACTGAAGAGATAAAAAACAGGCATATACTAGACTAAATATTTAATTCAGCAGTTTCTTTTAAGGGGGGGGCCTCAGTGTTTTGACAAGTTTGCCTTCCCTTATAGAACATATGATACAGCAATAGAAATATAAATCCCTTTAGAAGTTTCCGTTTTTAAAATATTTGAAGAAATATGATGATTTATTTTCATTTCACCAGCATGCAGGTACATTTGTACACCTTTAAAAAGGGACTCTATGCCGCTGGCTCAAGATTCCATTATTTTCAACCAAAGAATACAAGAACACCACCACCGACCGGCTAGCATACGTAACCCATTGCTGCTTAAGCGAACAGATTATTAAACATTGCTGTTTCTACATTTTTGAACAGAATGTCTTTATTTTTCAAAATTACTAATTCAACTTAATAAAAATTGGGCCAGAATAAGGCAATCGGTCACTCACCGCTGTATGGTTTTCACGTAAATTTCCATAGCGCGTACACACACTCACGCAAAAGCCGCCTCAGAGAAGCCATTTGCAGTCATGTTGTAGTTATAATAGGATACTAAACATTTATACACAATACATACTATGATAGCTCACCTTAGTACTGTAGCTAAATTTGTCTAATCGCTATCATTAGGTGACAACAATCCTAACTAGTGCACATGCGCGTGTTACACGTGTAGTGTAAATACTAGGGATGTCCAATAATATCCTCCCACCAATAAGCGTCCCGATATTGCATAAAAATGTAAACATCGGTATCGGGTTTTTTTTTTTTTTTTTCCTGATAATGAAAACTGATATTAAAAAAATGCTGTGTAGACGGACATTTTAATGCTGACATGAAAATGTTCACATGAATGTCATCTTGTAATACATTTACATAAGACATTGACATATACATGATAATAGATTTACAACGTGCATTTTTGTGAAATGTATGAGATATTTCACTTATAACTGTAATGAGTATATACCAAGGAGGAAGATGACTAAATATTGCTTCATAAAAAAAAATAAATAAAAAAAGAAAGTCAGACATCAGTTGTATATTACATATTTTCATGTAATCTTGGACTAGCTGTGTGCAACCCACCCAGCATAGATTCGTAAACCAGTTTTGGGTCCCAACCCGCCAGCTGAGAATCCCTGTATTTAGCCATACAAAACAGGAAAAAGGCAGTGCGTCAAGTAACATACCTGCAGCATTTGACTTCCCATTGCGACCTGGTTGACTGAGGTCGTAGTCCATCTGTTCCAGCTGGCTCTCTGAGTGGCTGCTGTAGCCTCGGCCACCTCCCCCAGCAGCAATGATGAGGGGGACCCGAAGCCCTTTGTCCACCTGGGTGATTATTCATGATTATTTCATCATCATTGACAGTGTTCTTCACTGTTCCCATGTCAGCACACTACTAAATGGTGCATCACTGTGTGAACTGCTAGAATATAAAAAGGAAATAATGGAAAATGTGATGAAATATTTGTGAAAGTGTAGTGTTTAAATATCAGCATATACGGCAGCATCAGGTACCTGTGGATATCATTCCTTTGATATTTTCCTACCTTAAACACAAATGTAGCGCCGCCACCACCTCCGCCTCCACCCTTTACTTGACTTTTATTCAACATTGGGCTGCTCTGTTCCAGGCAGATCTTATTCAACGTGACTTTGGACTGTGGAAAGAGAGAGAGAGGAGAGAGAGAGAGAGAGAGAGGTAGGGAGGTCACAAAAGATGGCTTCTGTTTGGTGCAGTTGTGTATGAGAAGGTAGATCAGTTATTGACTTTCCACTGCAAAGACAGTTCTGTGATATCATGTTGTGCTGCTTCTCTGTTTGTAGCAAGTACATTTATGACACAGCTTCTCCTCCACGTTGGGAGTCAACAGTGAATGAGCCATCTGAAGTTATTTCACTGAAAAAATCCCAAGTCTTTGTCATTTTCTTCTCCACTAACCTTTCTGTGAGTTTGATTTGAAAGCAAGCATTCAGTGAGTGCTCTTTTCCAACAGATAAATACTTCTGTGTTTGCTCTGCTGCACCATTGGCATTACAGCATCATGAATGACATACTGTTTGGTCACGTAAGTGTGCTGCAAAGTTTGCCCAAGCACTCCATAAAACACTGATAAGGCGTTGCCATGAGGTGTGGGCGGATTGATCCAAATATCAATTATATTGATACCAAGTAGGAGAGAAGTAGGAGCATAATATAAAGTATCGCCAACCCCTAGTTGCCATAACAACGGCAGAGATGCTATTCTTATTACAATCAGTGATCAGTATTCAGTATAAAACTATTTGATAGACTCAAACATGCCCTTGCAGTCAGTGTCCTCACTTGCTCCTCCTGAATCCGCCGCAAGTCAAAGCTCTGAGGCGCTGAGTGCGAGGAGAAGGCGGGGCTTTGCTGACTGTGATGGACAGGTAAACAAATAATGCATTCAAAAGTTCTGGAAGAATCTTCACTTTTTCTACATCTTAGCCAGTTTTGTCATTGTAGCTTCTCACTAGACTGGGAGAAAAATAGAACAACGGCTGTGTACGTGCTCAAAAAGTTCTTCGATTGAACAAAAGCGAACAAAAAAAAAGATAAGCACATGCACAGGGAGCAACAGTGTTTGTAAGGTCACTTCTTTTTGCATTCTCACTGCTGCACCCGCCTCCTCCAGTGTTTGCGCCTTGTTCACTATGTCATTTAAGTGCTCTCTCGCTTGGTAAAGGAATCTAATTTAAAGAAATGACTAAATAATAAATACAAGTCTGATGCATAAAACATCCCTGAAGGCACAACCCGCCAACACAAGACAGCCAAATTGTTATGTGCGTTTAGTGGCGTTCCCTTGACAACAGCACCCTAATGCAGTTCATCATTGAGTGCGTTTTATCCGGGTCATTTAAGTTGTACCATGCTCAACTTTACTGACTATAGCAATATTCCAGTATTCACCTATTGAAGGCACAACTTACCATTTACCAGACTACAACACTGCCAGGTTGCCGGGACCACGTCATACGTACCTTGAAGAGCATGGACTTAGGTAGACCCTTTTTAGTGTTACTCAAGCACCGCTACATTTAATTCAAGCAATCCTCAACTACCCGTGGCAGTATCACTCATTAGGCTCACGTAAATAGTTTGACCTTTTTCAAGGTCATTCCCAGCAGGCCCACGACATTGAAACAAGGTTGATAAATTGTAGAATTAGGTCACGACATACATTTGTTGACGTTTACTCATTGTCGGCTTCTGACGTTGATTTGACCGGTGAATTTTGGTCACTTCTCAACCAGGGTTCCAAATTGGAACCCGCATGTTGAGCAACACAAAAACAACATTGAAACAAGGTGCGTTTGCTGGCGGTTATTCACTGTCGGGTTTTGACGTTGATTTGACCGTTGGATCCTGGTCACTTCTCAAATAACTTTTTGTGACATTTGGACTTTCTACATTTGGGAAAACAGAATTAGTAATAATGAGAAAATAATAAGAATAGTAAAAGAAAAAAATGGTCTCAATTTACAAATACAACTATTTTGCAACGTCGTTTCAACTTTAAACGTTCAGTGTCATGAATGTTGATACAATGTTGTATCAACATTGTATGCCTGCTGGGTTTATAAGACTGAAACATTTTAAACATGTGACCAGTAGGGGTGTATACCTCGGTTTTAAGGTCATGGTTCGCTTCATTTTTGGTACAGTAAGACATATCTGTCAACATTTAAGAGAAAATGAAAAAATAAGATAAAAATAAGATAAAAATGGAAAAAAAAAAAATAATGGAAAGACCTACAGTTCAGGTATTTCGTCCAGTTAGCATTTGCTATCAAACATGACAGATACACAAGCAATGACAATGATTATGCAAAAGATAATGCAGCTGAAGTCAATGCAACATATTAGAACATTTCAGCAATACGCACATTTTCCAATTAATCATGAAATAAGAGTTTCACAAACAAACGTGTAGAAATACACATTTCCATCAAACAACTGACGTTTTTCTACACAACTATCTGCTACAAGTGAGCAGACTGTTGTGTTTCTAGAAACAGGCATCTTGAGAGGAACGTCTTGGGAGGAGCTTCATAACTTTATATATTATATTCTACATATTTCAGTATATATTATACATACTATATATTATATAATATATACTGTGCATACGTTTTTACTTACTTTATTCTTCCTTATACTTGTTGATGTTGAAAGGCCTTACATTGTGGGTACCTACAACAAATACATGGGAGGCGTGGATTTGTTGGACACGTTTACAGCAAAATAGAAGTTCGCCCTGAAATCTCGACGTTGGTACATGTACATCTTCCGCACACCATCGACCTTGCTGTGGACAACGCAGGCTCCTGAGATACTGAACATGAGAAAGTTCCAGGCACAACTAGCATCCTCTCTCATTCTGGTAAGAATGTATTTCTACTGTTTGCCATGTTTGTGGTATCTTTGACTTATTCATTCTTCTCTGTCCAGGTGGACACTGGACACTGTTTCTAGGACTATTACTGTGAATAAATGTCAAAGTTCTTGTTGTTGCAATATAAATGACATAACAACATGACTGAAATTCTTTTTTGTTAAACTGTTCAAGGTCAAAAGCAAATCCTGCTACTGAATCCTTAGTTATGTATTGTTGCTCAGACAATGAGTACAAATACAGGAGATTCTGCTCCCCCATTGGGCCCAATGTTACAATATTACAACATTTCCGTAAAAACTTACAAAAACATATTTTTTTAAAACACCTAATTTTCAGCCTCAAAGACCTCCTACAACAATATCTTACTGGTTGAACATTTTTTTCCAGTGTTTTTTTAATATTTGGGTTTTACAGGGTGAAGTTGTTTGTATTCTCAGTAATGGAATCATCATTTCAAGTCCCACATCAATACGGTCAGCAGAATCAGCAGTAACTAACAATACGTAATGTTGACAACCTTGTAAGTGTTTGATTCTAGTTTTAAGAAAATGTGATTGTTATTAAGGCTGACAAGAATAGAGGAACACATGCTGGCACAATGGGCTAAGCCGTTAAAGGGTACAGGCGGAAAAAGGTCAATAGTTGGGTTTTGATGTTGTCAACATAGCCAGTAAAAGGGGTTACTATTGGATAATGAACCTCTGTTTATATATATATTATGACGACAGACGGCGGCACAGTGTAGCTCCCACCAGAGTCCCACAGTGTCTGACGCTCCGTTATAACTTTATTCTTACCTGAATACATCCACAGCAGTGCAATTCCAACACCATATATGTATCTCCCACTCCAAAAACACGTCTTTAGTCCATTCATTGCAACAACACTTCCTCATTGTCATGGGACAAACCGAGGGATGCGTCAGGGACACTCCGAACATCACAATGTCTTTATCATGCGTGTATGGGTGGTCTCATGAAACGGAAATGCAATGAGAACCAATAAGTGGCTATTCACTCACTTTGTAACCCTTAATGCGGAAATACAATTTGCTGCATTTAAGTGTGCTCGGAAATCCCAGAAATTTCACTGAAAACATGTGATTTCAACTTTGCGGAACTTGATTTAAATTGCAAGTTAATTTGGTGCTGTTGATACATACAAATACATATAATCCTCCCCTGTCATGTATCTTTCTTTCAATAAAATACAGTACAAATGGGCATATTTCAGACATAATAATGGTAATGGTTTCATTTGTTTTGAACATGCATGCACGTTAGATTGGAATACATCATATAGTACAATTCACAGTTCTACATGTCCAAAAAGGAGTGGGAAGTAGTAGAGTTTATTTAATCCTACCCCCCCCCCCCCCCCCCATCTGTTTCACATCAATTGCAATACATTTGTTCACTTCCTGTATTCCAAATGTCCTCTTCGCTCATTTAAAATACATAGGAAAATGATAAGGTCATGCGATAAGGTAATATAAGGTAACATGGTGTGACATGGGCCGCACGGTGGTCTAGTGGTTAGCACGTTGGCCAACACAGTAACAGCCTGGAGATCGGTAAGACCTGGGTTTGATTCTCCCTTGGGCATTTCTGTGTGGAGTTTGCATGTTCTCCCCGTGTGCGCGTGGGTTTTCTCCGGGTTCTCCGGCTTCCTCCCACATTCCCAAAAACATGCAGGTGAGGTTAATTGCCGACTCTAAATTGCCCATAGGTATGAATGTGAGTGTGAATGGTTGTTTGTCTATATGTGCCCTGCGATTGGCTGGCGACCAGTCCAGGGTGTACCCCGCCTGTCGCCCAAAGTCACCTGGGATAGGCTCCAGCATGCCCCCGCGACCCTAATGAGGAAGAAGCGGTATAAAAAATGGATGGATGGATGGTGTGACATGATTAATCATGATTAATTTATTTGAAAACCAGGATTAATCTAATTAAAAATTTTAATCATTTGACAGTCCTAATAAAAAAAATATATATAAAAATATATATTTATATAATACACACACACACATACATACACAGTCATGGAAAACATGACTGTTTCTTCAGTTCATTTGAATGCCTGATTCAACTATTTGTTTGGACAAATATAACAATGACAACAAAAATAGCTCATAAGAGTTTTTTTGGCGGTACAATGCTATAGCTATCCATGTAAGAACTTAAGTGGTTTTGGTTATCAAGAAAACCATGGAATTTGCTAGATATCAGCTCTTAAATTCAACTCTTATGAGCTCTATTTGTTATCATCATTATATTTAGTACCTACGTACCTTTAGTTGCACCAGGCATTAAAATGGATCAATAAACTGAAGAAACAAGGGCGGTCTAATCGATTTTTCCATGACTGCATGTACTGTCAACACACACTGAAGACTGTTATTGCACATGAATAACTTGCATTGGATGTCCTGTATTTTCTGTGTGCTCATTTTTCACTGTTTTGTTTGCAAATAACCTATAAATAACTTGTAAATAACTTATTCTAAACATGTGAGTGTTGATTAATTGACTAATTGCAATGAGAGAAACGGCTAACAATGCATTTATTATATTATGTGTTTTTTAACCTCAATTTGATTCTGAGGTGTCCTTTTCTTTTTATTTATGAAGCTTGGATCGATATGGTGTACATCAGGCGCACAAACTGCACGAAAACCCTCAAACTGTTTCTTTACAAAGTAGTACATTGTGAGGAAGACGATCACCGCACGCCTCCTTGTGTACTAACATGTACTGAAAACATTATCTGAAGCCCATATCAGGCAGCACAGAGTATAAAATTAGTATATAATTCTTGTCTTTTAATGAAAAAAACATATTAATGCAATCTTTCTCTGCAGCACAGCAGGATAAAATTGTGGAGAGGCGCTCCTCTGAGAGTAAAATTATTGTTAGATATCCAGAAAAACATGAACGTCGTTGTATATGCGTCGTGCCTGTGTCATTCTGAAGACGTTTACAAGCGTTTTTAGAAGATGGATGGTCATTTTATGTGCAGAGGAAGTCAGCAACATTGGCATGAAAACAGATCATTCAGAGCTTATTTTCAAACATTGTGGGGCATATCATCACTCAGCGCTCCTTGTTGCTCTTGCCTGAATACTGTATATGCTTCTTGTTGAGTTGTAATAAAACCACAGCTATAGGGGCATCTGTGCTAATAACTTTGGGGGATGCCGTTGTTTTTACAGCTTGCGGTTATGGTTAATTAATTAACTTAATTAACAAAACTATACTTGTATTTGCCGGAATGCTGATTGTTCCAGCCATATGCAATTATAACCCTCATAATCTAGCAAGAGGAAATTGCATTATACATTACATCGTACATTCTAGTTATATTCTAGTAGGTCCAGCTTTTGACACCAAAGTTTAGTGTTACTGCGTCCCACACGTCTGGGTGTTTTATATTATTGATATATATAGTGTGGCCAAGCTGAGTCCCGCCCGAGGTGGTCAGAGGGCCTTGCGTGCTTAACTATCAATAGCCTCGACTTGATGAAAGCTTTTCGCATGGTGAAATGAACAATAAACACTGAACAGAACACTACAGTACTACAATCACAGCGCAAACACAAAAATAACAGCACATGTATCATACAATGTAACACATAAGGCAACTACTACTACTACTACTACGGGGAATACCAAACAACAACATTATATCTAAACACATAACTTTAGCAGCTTTTTACAAAAAATGCCACGAGGCATGCTGGGAAGCGGGAAGCACTCCTAGCCACGTTGGGTGAGAGGAAGTGCTGCCAGGTATCTGGCAGCAAGCAGTTGGCAAGAGAAGCCAATGTTCTGAAGAACTGTTCATCCTTTTTGTGGAAGGCTCGATGCGGCCCAGCCACAGGCAGACTCTATTTCCAGCTGCTGTCATGTAAGTTGAGTGTGAACCCTGCTGTAGACCAATCATTCCATGTACCGTAACTAGATTTTCATTTCAACAAGAAAATTAAAGCCTGATGTCAAATATGATTCCTAGCCAACTAGCAGAGCAATAAAATCACCAATAACCCCATTTTCCTTGCCACCATCTGTCTGGGACTGTTTTGGTGTCCATAAAGAACTATTAAGTGCAGAGTCTATCTGCAAGGACTGCACGTATTCTATCCTAAATGAGTTATGTCAAATGCACTTGTATCAACTTGTTAATTCCCAGGATAAATAATGTCCCATAAACCATCTTACTTTGTTAATATGAGAAATTTCCAGTGTAGAGACTGGCCTACATTTTTGAATGTTTATAGTGGAGATGATGGATGGTTTCATTGGTGACTAGAGGGATTGGGAGGTTTTTAATCTCAGTGTTGTGTAAGCATACAGCGAGGCTGCCAGCAAAGAGCTCCAGAGCATAACGGATGACAACCACCTCTGACAAAACAACACAAGTAAGCCAAGGAGAGACAGCAGGGGATCACTGCAAATTTAGTAGTCTTAAAATGTTAGCATTCAGAAAATGTCCTAAGACTCCCCCGTGGTTCTCCATTTTTTTCATGTGTTAATAATAGTCATGCTTAAGGATTTCTTCATACACTCTACTGCCACAGTGCAGAATGGTTGAAACAACATTGGTTCACCTGTTGTGTTTTTTTTTTTATATCTGCAAATGTAATTAGTTAAGCTGCTTTTGGTTTTATTTTTAATTGTACCCATACATTATCTTATTTTCCTTGAAAATACAGAAGATACAGGAGATTTTTACAACAAGCAAGGGGACAGGTTTTTAACGTACCATGTGTGTTTTTTTATAAATGAAAACTGGATGTCTTTTCCAACATCCCTGTCAAATCCGTCACCACTGGCAACTCCTCGTTAAAGTGGAAACGCATGGTGATAGACCACCACAATGCACATCACCAGGCAAAGTTCAGCACACAGATGTTTTATAAAACTATCACCAATCACTTGCAGCAACAACAAAGCTTGAAGACAGTGTAATTCCATACATGCGCACATCAACTGCTTGTCCTTCCAGTCATATCCAAAAGATGTTTTTAAATATTCTACTTACGACAGTCATGTGTCACGACTGGTCACTCTCCGCTGGAGAAGCTTCATCAACCTTGAGTGGCATACACACCACCACAACCACAGCGTACGTTCTGCCAGTCGTGAATGTAAGACTACGTTCACAATGCAGGGTATGACGGCTAATTCGGATTTTTTGTTAAAATCCAACTTTTTTATGTGATCATTCACATTACGTTCACATTACCAAAAAATGTGACTTGTTAATATGAAAGCAACGTGTCCGGGAAGTGATGTGCATGTGCAACAGCACGATGTCACACGCATTTCCGTGTGTTTACGGAAGAAAAGATTGCTGCAGTGTGTGAGCTCTCCTTAAAGGAACACGTCTTCCTCTTTTCTGTGCATTCTAAAGCTATAAAAACAGCTGAAAAGAGGCAGCTAAGAATGCATGTTGTGGGATGCAACTATTCCGCAATTAGACTTCTGAAAAAAAGCCAAGAATGTGCTATTTACATAATGTGACCTATATTAACCAAGCTACAGCGACATTGTTATTATTATTATTATTATTACAACATTGTTACGCAAAGAACTACTTTACTGGCGGAATGACACCTCGCCACACCACACGACTAGCTATTAGCCGGCTAGCGACTAATTTCACCACACACTCGCTCATAGTCCATCAGCGCCATGAAGAACTTTTGCCTACACGTTTAACCTGGTCTCGCACGGGCGAGTGTCTTGCTGCCCTCAGTCTTCTCTCAGCCACTTGCTTAGAAGTAAATACAGGAGACACTCACGCTCCTCCTTGATGTTTATGTATCTCATGGTCTCAACCGACCACCCCAACAAAGCCAGGCCAAGCTCATGTGTTACTGTGCATTGGTTAAGGCCGTGTGTGTATGTAAATGAAACGATGAAATGACTCTGAATATATGTGAAAAAAACTGAAAAAGATGCCATTTTGAGATCTCAAGTCCTGTAAGAAATACACAAAATGTGTACGTAATCCAAATAAAACTGCCATGTCTTGGTTTAGGGTGACTTTGTGGTCAACCTTTAGTCTTTCTTTACATACTGTGTAAACTACCTGAGTGGATTTTAACTCACATTGGGGCAAGCATCTTCTCCTTTCTGTCCAACCAGAATGTAGAGCAGCTCTCCTTTCCTCAGCAGAAAGTCTCCACTCATGTATGTGCCATGTGATCTGCTCATGGCCATAACGCTTCGACCGCCAGCTGCACCATAGGCGGTGATCCTAGAAGGCACATCCAAGAGAAACACAAAATTAAACTGAAAATAGTTATGGTTCGTTCATACCAGAACATATGAGCGATGAGATACACGCATACTGTAGATGCCCCATCAGTTTATATTCGTAGTCCAAATGCACAGCAGGAAATATTAATTCAAGTATTAATATTAATACAATTATTTAAAGTTGAAATAATTTTTAAACATCAACGTACACCTTGACACTTTGTCAGGGTGGTTTAATAATAATAGTTATTCAGCAGCAAGGCACATTCACCCACATATCCCATATCTGCATGCATTCATTGAACATAATGCAGACATACAAAGGCCAACACATAGACTTTCATAGCAAAGAACACTCATTTCAACTGTCCCAGTTTTTCCAGCCTGAAAAAAACATTGATTGGTTTTTGGGAATGCTTCAATATTACTCTCCCCTGGTGGTCACGCTCGGTGGAGAGAGAAGGCTGCCTGGTGCTCGGTAGCTACCTCAGCTGTTTGCCTAATGACTTTTGGGAGATGCAGAGCGCACATTCATCTCTGTGGCCGTCTGTCAACTTCATTCACTGGCTCTTCCAGATAACCAGGCTGCATTAGGGCTACAATTTCAAAGTTTGGAGCCAGCAAGTGTTTTCTAAAATCTCTGGGACATATGTTACACTGTTGTTAGGTATTTAAGACTTAAGACTCAGCAGTGCTGCGTGGGTGACTAGCAGAGCTGGGGTTTTTTTCTGACTTCCCAGAATTTTCTGAGTTAAATTCAAGATAAACACAGGTCTGCATAAAGGCCCACAGGAGGAATATTGATCTCAGCCTAAGGTGACTGCCACGACATATTGTATATTCTAACAAGCTGATTGTTGTTGATGTATTTTTGAACCCTTATTGTAGATTCTCTCCTCTGCTCATCTATTCTCTTGAGGAAGCACCGATGCCCTGCTGATGCACACACGAGAACAAGAAGTGGGTGGGAGTAGGAGTGTGCAGTATTGCGAAAGATGAGATCCTGAAGGCTGCGGCTGTGCTCAAGAAAGACAGCTCTGGTGTGTTGTGTGTGTTTTGAGCATAATCTCAGTATTTTAAACACACTTTAAATATTTTTAGATCAAAAAGTCGTTGTTTACGTGCAGAATGTTGAGGAATGAAATCAAATACTGAGTGAGAACACCATGAAACTGCCAAAATAAATATGAATAAAAGTCACTGTCAAAGCATGTGCAGCCATCTTTAATATGGTATAATATGAACATGACGGGGTCCTACCTATAGGTGCCAGTTTCCGGGACCTCCCACATTTGAATGCCTTTGAGAGGCCCCCGGGTGCCCACTGTCACGTTGACTTTGCTGATCCTGTAGGAGTTCAAGCACTGGGATGGCGTTGGACCATCAGGCCCTGCAGCTCCACAGGTGTGAAATATCCATTTTTTGGCTGAACATCAAGGAGAGAAAGTACCATAATCATATTACTATTAGACAGAGCGCACGCTTCCTGCACTGAGGTGCGACCACCACAAAATCATCAAGATCGATTGATAGATAAGACAGACATACAGTACACATACACACATTTATCTTTTAGTAAGACACACGTGCATGGATATGGAACCAGCTATTACAAAGTGGCAATGCAAAGTGGATCAGGGATGTTGAACATATTAACAAAGAGCAGGTGTCCGATGTGTCACAACTAATTAGAGATTGCACTCTAATTAGCTGGAGAATAATCTTGTCATGTGGACAAAAGGAGGACGTCACGCTGCAGTGCCACGTCCTGATTTACAGCACGTGAACATAAAGCAGCGCATCTGTTATTGTTTCTATCCGCCCGTCTTCAAAAGTCATTTCTGCAGTTTGTCACGTGACAGCCCACGTCACGTGACCCCTGATTTGTTACCTACAGTGACTGCCAAAAGTGTATTACTTTCTTTATCAGTCAGTGGACATATTATAGAGGGTGGCAATTTCACATTACAGTGTTGAACTGTCACAGCTGACGTGTCTTTTTAACCTTGTGTGGAAGTCAAGGACGGTACCTCTGGAGGTAGACTTGGGTCTCCTTTTTTAAAATTGGGTACTGTAGGGTGTTTTCCTACTATCGGGCCATCCTTGTAAAAGTGTATCCCAGAGTACTGGAGTGGACAATCCGGCCGTCAAACCTTGTGTAGCAGGTAAACAGTGCAGCTGTGTGAAAGTATGTTGGTAACTCTCACTCCCAGTCACACTGGATGTCGAGTTGATGGTCAGGGCGTTTTGCTCAATGGCTAGTGCTCTGGACTCTCATTCTGCATATCCTGGTTCAAGCCTAGGCTGAACGCGGGGCTGGCTGAACCAGGCACTTGGATGCAGAAGGTGTGGTTTCCGACAGGGTGGTTTTCCTGAAACACTTTCCCAACTCTCCACCCTTGCCAGGGTACTAGATGGCGCATGAGTGTTTGTGTTCTGTGGACTTGGAAATGACATTGTGTTAGTATGGACACTTTGGCCCCTGTGTACAGCCAGAGTTGAATCTTGGTTCTCATTTCTGGCAGTCACTCAAACTTTTTCATGGTAAACACTGCAGAGAAGGCTGAATGTTATAGATTCTGTGGATTATTTTAATGGAGAGATGCCTAGAGGGAGTCCAGAAGATGACAGATTGGTGCAGAGTCTGAGGTAATGCAGTGGCTGTATCAAACTGCCATGATGAAGAGAGAGGGAGACAAAGGATGATTTACTCAATTTACTGGTCAATCTATGTTCTTTGGACCCTGACGGATGGTCACAAGCTTTGGGTAGATACCAAAAGGATAAAATGGTGAACATGGGCTGCCAAAATTTGCTTTCACCCATAGGGTGAGAAGCTTGGAAATCCAGTAGCGGCTCAGAGTAAAGCCACTGCTCCTCCACATTAAGAATGAGCTAGCCAAGATGGCTCGGGCATCTATTTTGAATGCCTCCACAAGGCCTCTGTGGTTAGGTGTTCCAGGAGGAGATCCCAGAGTACATTTATGATGTGCTGATCAGCCTATGTCTCTGAGTTGGCCTAGGAACACCTCTGTGATGTGATCAGAAAAATAATTCAAGCAATTCTCTTGGTTACTGTGTCCACCAGACAGTTAATAAGCTACAGTTACTAAATACAAATTCACAAATTGCACCAAATATGACCAAGCCAATCAATTTTTGGAGTGGATATGGATGGCAGCAGATCTACTGACAATTACCCTCCATAGGCTGGATATCATAAACAAGATGGATCAAGGATGGCACATTGTGGATGGATCTGAATAAAAATCTTGCACTGGAGTCAAATTAATTACAAAAGCTTGATTTGCATGGCAATGCTTGGTATTGTTCCCCCGCACACTAAAATCAAAGCCACAAGAACTAGTATATATTAAGAAAGCATTGAATAATTTCAGCTGTACAACTAATTAGCAATCACTTAATGGCCAAAACTCGTCTGTGTTTGAAGTGCATAGGGAGCAACATCCGCTGGCAGCTGCCAAACAGAGCCAATTGGATTGCTTCAGAGCAGCAGTCTGTCTGACTTGAAGCCAGTTTTTATCTAATCCACAGTGCTTGGATTTGTTGTTGTCTGATGTTGCGTGAGCGGAAGTGGAACACCTTGATATGAAAATGTGTTTTGGGTTCAAAGAAGATCACGCTTGTACACCCTGCCTCACTTTTGCAGATGATCATTTTTGTCAGTGTGATATTTTGTATCAAATGCTTATCTTCATCACGCACCCATCCATGTGCACACCCACATGCAGAGAATAGCCTGAGAAAGAGGTTAGTGAAGTCTTCCCCTGTCTCTGCAGATAATAATTACAGAAACAATCTTGGATGTTGATGAGTGGAATAGAACAGTAGGTGAGTGGTGCACGTGTCTTTACCAGGGTGCTGCAGCATGGACTGAGAAAAACCTGCAAGGAGACAGTGTGCACCTGAATTCGGGGTGAATAAAAAATAGTGGTGGGAAGAAGTGGGAGAGCAGAGGGCATCTGATGGACAGATATGGTGGTAAGGTGAGACGACAACCACGTGACCTAACAAAGAGCCCATTAATAAAAGCCCTTACAATGGCAAAGATGGGAAACAAATTGAAACATTACAGACAACAAAAGATGGGGTTCAGTGTAGAGGGAGAGAAGGAGAGAGGAGACAAGAAGCGTGTGTTGGGGTTAATCATGGAGCGTGTCGAGAGAAAAGGGGAGTCTTGCTGGAGTGACAGGTTGGTGGAGTTAAAACCCTCATCAGGCCCAGCACCCGTCAAAGCTTCAGGCCCACGAGGGGAGAATGGAGACACTCAGTGAATGTTAAGCGTCCGCAGCTGTCTTTGAAAGCCAGTTCAACATCTTTGCCCTCTACAGTCACTATCTATGATAATCACAAGGCGACAGTTCAAGTCAGATAGCGTCATTGTAATCGAAGCGAAACTTTCCTTTTCTACAGTAAATGTCGCACATTTAACAAAAGGATAAAGCCCTGTCCTGATGGACTGAAAACCCAAGACTGAAGCCGGCAACTCCAGCTAATACTCCAGTTATGCTATCACAACATGTAAGCAGGTCAAACATGAAGGTATTACTCTCCTGGGTGACCCTCCTGTGAATGAAACAATTCAGCAGCTTGTGTTCAACACAAGCATGTCGCAGCACAAGAAACATTAGCATATTTCTATTTGGCTCTCGTCCTTACTTATCTCAGCCTGTTCAGCAGAGTGAATACTGCAGAGCCAATTGCTGCATGCAGAAAGACAATTCACTCACACCGATCAGCGATTTCAGCTATTTGGTGAAAAGTCCTGTTTTACTGATCTCATTAAACCGCTAGAATGAATTCAAGTCAGTTGTTTGATTTGGATTTTTATTTATTATTTCACGTTTCTGCATGCACACCGTAATCCCTCGTTTATAGTGGTTAATTACCCCGACTGCGAAGTAGAAGTCAATATAAAAAAATTGAATATTTTCATAGTTATGAAATCGAAAAACCTGTCTACAACCTTCTAAATACGCTTTAAACAATATTAGAGCCCTTAAGACATGAAATACGACTCCTATAGTCACCTTTGCATTTGTATTGCCCGATATAGAAGATATAATCACAAAAAATAAGATAACATAGACTCACTTGCTAGCAGTTTGTTGTTGTTTTTTTCTGGACAGCATACTTCCAGCTTACTTCCTTACAGCTTTAAAGGGCTTCTACTACCCAATATAGCAGACAGTATAGGAGTAAATAAGCCATGGAAGACGTAAATACAACTCTTGCTTGAGCAGTGTCACAGTAAAATGTGTCCCCTAGGGCAGTGGTCCCCAGTAGTGGTCCGTGAGCGGGGCTGAACCGGGACACGAGAAGCTTTTCATGTGCAATGATAAAAAAAAAAACCCAAAAAAACCCCACACACTTAAAAAAAAGATACATTCGCAAATAACTACATCAATTAAAATATATTACATTAATAACGCGGCTGGAATTACATCTGTGGCAACATCTTCCTTAATCATGAGCATGTTGAAGATTTTGTAGCAATGTGTGCTGAGGCCAACATTCCATTAGAAAAGTTAGCCAAGCTACATCCATTTCTGAATTACGTACTGGACAAAATGGGCCAATGATGTATTGCATGAATAAATGTAAGGATTTTTGCATTTAATTAACAGACATCTTATTCACTAACCCAAATAGCACACACTCTTTGCTGGTAAAATAAGTGGAAAAGACACAAAAAAGGAATTCAAAAAAAAATTAAATGGAAAAAAATGAATTTGAGGGGAAAAAAATGGACTTCATAGGGCCTTAATGACAGAGCTCAACTTTCCATAACTTTCCAAAAACTAGCTGACCTGGAATTAACAGTGCTTCTGCTAAAGGTTGTGTTAGACTATTTAGTGAACTTCAGGTGTTTCAAGACACAATAAATCAACAATCAGTTCCACACAACCAACCAATTAACAATGAATGAATTTATTGCTATGCCCATCACAATAGTGCTGACACTGTCAGAAAGGCGTCGGGCTTCATAAGACATTTTTTTCATTTTTGGAGTAATAATTTTATGATATTGCGCCTTTTTGGAACATCTCTGAAAATACTGTCCTCTGAAGCCATATTTCTTAAATAGCTGGCAATGTAGTGCCTGGAAACATTTTGAGTGAGCACCATTGTTATCTAGACTGCCTTAATCCTACTGGGAATGGAGCTCACCAGCTTCACAGATGTTGGTAGAGCTGGTGGTTGTTCGACTCCTTGCGCTCCTCCAACTTCCCCTTAAGGTGCTCACGTGGCTTCAGGTATGGAGACAAACCTGGCCAATCTATCACCTTCAACTTCCTCAGCAAGGCCCTTGTTACCTTGGAGGTCTTGGAGGTGTGTTTGGGGTCATTATCGAGTTAGAAAACTGCCAGGTGGCCTAGTTTCCCAAGGGAAGGGATCATGCTCTGCTTTAGAGTGCTTGACTGTAGGCAAGACACAATTATGTTGGTACTCACTCGTGTTGCCAGCTATTTAGACAATAATAGCTGTGTGTCCTGTGGTAGTAAATCTATGGTAGCAAATCTATACTGCTATACAAGCTGGACACTAACTACTCTCAAGTATGTCCAGTTTAGAGAAGATATTGCAATAAAAATGATTGCTGAAATGTGAGGGGTGTACAGTTGTCCCTCGCTATTTCAGGCTTCACTCTATCACGCTTTTTAAAAAAATATAATAATTAACAAGTTCTGCTATTTTGTGGTTGAATATGGCCTGTTATTGGGAGTGAAAAATACGCAAAGTTAAGCAAATTGTATGTTTTTTTTGCCAAAATTAAACATTTCCAAGCATAAAAATGGCAAAATGATCTAAAATACAAATATAAAGCATTCAGGAGACGCATTTAAATGTACAGTATGTAGTATTTAAATGTGTGCAGTATTCTACACTGGTCACTAGGTGTTAGTGAAGTTGTAGTGATGGGTGGATTGTGTAGTTCTGAGCTGTTGTTTAGTGTGGGCTATAGAGGGCAGTGACGTTCTGCCAGTGATATGCGGCGAGGCTGATGGTTGGTGAGGCACTGACCCATTTGGAGGTTTTTTTTTTATGTTAATACAGGTTGCTCAGTAAGAGGATAAATTGGTTAAAACATGTTTTCAAATTGTTTTCAGACAGTATCCAGTAAAAAGTAAAGACGTGTAATAAATGTTTCTGCAACATAATATTATTGGTGACATGCTGACAATCAGAAACTGGCAGGCACCATGATCCAACTCAGTGTGTGCTCAGAGGGTGGGGGGGCTTACGCACTAAGCTGAGAAGCGACTCTCACAGTGGCCTCACCTTATTTTCCTGGAACTCCACACACTACTTCTGAAAATGGTTTAAAACGATTGGAATCAAAAGAAAATACATTCATAACACAGTTCAATGGACAAATATTAATATGTGTTTTATGTTATTATTTGTTTTTGTTTTTAAGTTTTCATCATGTCAAGTGAGGCGCTGCCCCACCTCACCTGTCTCTCCTGACGGCACGCCACTGCATTCTGCGTCCTGTGTTAGAGCTTGCTTTTAGGACACGAGTCCATATAAGAAGGGAACTATGAAGTGTTGAAGTGTACATGCTGGGTTTTTGAGCATCTGCCTGTAAGACATGGTGCCCTGTGTCTCTTTCAAATAATTGACATCCTGACGTGGTCACTGATGAGATAAAAGCCACTGCAGGAAGTACTGTACGCTGTCCAAAAAAACCTCCCAATGCTAACTTGTGAAGCTCTATGTTACAGTATATCTAATATGTCTTATTTTCTTTTATTATGTCTACGATATTGGGTAATACGGGTGTACCGGTGACTTTTGGGGTGTTACTTCATGTCTAGAGGCTCTAATAATGTTAAAACCCTCATTTAGAAGGTGGTAACAGGTTTTCTATGCTCTAACTATAAAAATATTCAATTTATAAGGTATTTATTTATAGGGTATTCTACTTCTCTGAAATTCACTTATCACGGTCGGGTCTGGAACCAATTAACTGCGATAAATGCGGGATTACTGTACACGCTTTTGTGAGATACTATATACAGCATTGCAAACAGCAACCACAATAATAACGAGAAAAGCACTCAGAGAGCAGACCTCCGCCAAGCGCCACAGTCCCCCCCCCCATATTGTGATTCACACCAAAATAATAATCCTACATTTTTTTTTTATCAGTCTTTGATATTTTGTAGAACCTGTTGGAAACTTGTCCAGTATTTTTTTTCCGAGTGCTCAGACCACCATCGTGGAGTTATATGCACAAATGCCAAAAATGGTCCGATCTCGCAATATTAAAGAACCTTTAAAAAATTCCTGAATCCAGACAGCGATCCGTTTCATGCCCAAAATGTAATCAGTTCTTCCATATCCCATTTCCGACAATTCCCGAAGATATTATCGAAATCCATTCAAGTTATTTTGAACACAAACAGACAAACAAACAGATTTACGCAGGCAAACACGTAACCTCCATGATGCGCTTACGCTTTGTGCTTACGCTTTGCGCTGCGCTTGGTGGAATGAATGAGTACCTTGAAACTGAGAATTACCATTTTTGCACGTAGGCTTTTGACACAACTTTTGTTGTAGAAGTACATAGGCCTGTCACGATAACAAATTTTGCTGGACAATAATTGCCCTACAGATTATTGCCGATTATTTTGAGACCATTTTTTCATTAATGTTATGATAATATACAGTATGGCATGATAATGCAAGTACACCGTATCAAAAGAAATCAACTTGAATTTCTTTAACACTGTAATTGGAATGTCAATAGCTTTTAAATAAAAAAAAACAATAAAGACAAAAACACACCAATGAACATAAAATGGACTGTGTCTCTGTTAGCAAAAAATGCACTTAAGCCAAAATCACAATCAATCATAATATTTGTGATTTTTAATCAGTGAAACTTTCATAATTGTCTGATTATTGACAAAACAACGGAGAAATACGGGGAAAAACTCTGACGTTCACAATGTGTGTCAATGCGTTTACTAAAGTGTGACGTTGTGTTGGAGTTTGGTCAAAGTACATGTTTTGGATGCAGCAAAATGTGTTTGGAGCACAATGAGGTGTTATACTTATACTTACTTACTTATACCTATAATCAGGGCAGCTGAAACGAAAGTTCCACCGTTGGGTATTATTTATTGTCTTTGTCACAAACTGTTTCACACAAAATGACACAAACGGGCTGAAATTGACGTCAAATCATTTTTTACAAACAACAGGCACGAATAGCGTATTTGACACTGTGTTCCCTGTTTATTCAATAGGTTTGCAGTACATGTTCACACGGCTATGGCTTCAAATCTCTGCAGTCCGTGCGTCATGACCCTCGAAGTAACTGCAATATCGCTGGTATCCCTTTCAGGAGAATCACCCATTTGCATTTGCTTGCTTGTCACTCTTCACGAGACTCATTTGCTGCACTCTGTGCTAGCGCCCCCCTTCCCCCACTGGGAAAAAGAGACTGAATGACTGACAGGAGAGTTCACTCACTCTGTTCATTCCACTATAGGACCAAGGACCCCAAGTGTTGAGACAGATGCACAGAGTGAACTCTCTTGTCATCCAGCCTGTTTGGAAAACAAACACGCATGCACATGTTAATATATCGAGGCCGACAAAAGTTTGTTTTTATTTATCGTGCGGTTAATTGATATTGGTTATCGTGACAGGCCTAGTTGTACCTATTCACCCGTCCTGCATGTCAATGTGTGATCACCATCTACAAGAGAAACTTGACATTGCAGAGCATTTAATAAGCAAGGAGGGTCGGTGGTGTTGGTGGTTTGTTAAACCTGTTTGAAATTGAAGCCTCAGTACACAAAAAAATCCATTTTCTGGGCTTTAACAGGGAATGGATGGTATAAAAGCATTCTCTGCTAGCAGAAAGAGAAAATAGATAGAGAGACAGATAAAAAGATAGAAAGCAATCCTCTAACCAATCACAACACTCACAATCACTCCACATTTATTTAAGTGGAGGGGGTTAAATGATTTCAGAGAAACATACCTAAGGCTCGGGTTGCGAACAATACACCGATGCAACCGGATATCCGGTTTGACAAGCGAATGATTGGGCTGCACCGGGAGCAGCCTCCTGTATCCATAAGAATCCGCCATAAATGTTTAGATTCATCCATTGTGGAGACATGCACCGTGTATTGCGGGAGAGCCAATCGGTTGACAGTTGTCTGTCTTATATAAACAAAGTGAGAGCCTGGGACGCCGGCCACAGGATTGTCGCGCATGCTCCATAGCTTGCATGACTGAAGACGAGAATGGATGTAAATAGTGGCAGGCAGACTAGCTAGCTAGTCAAACTTGACTAGCTAGCTAGTCAAACTTGACCAGCCAGATCAACAGAGGCGAAAATGGTAACTTTTTTGCTGTGTAACTTACTTTGAAATGTTGCACCATTGTTATTGTCTGAAATGTCCCACGCTTACTGTTATTATGACATTTTGAGTATGGGATTGTTTACTTTTCTGAGCTAACAAAATTTTCATTGCACCAATGTGACAAATAGTTCTATTTACTTACGTGTGCTTGGACTCATTTTTGCCACTTTTGAATAGATGTGTCATTATTTAAGGGGCTTGGCACTATTTATTCATTTTGTATTATTCATTGGACTGAAGGTTACGACTTCTGTTTTTCACTGTTATATTTTATAGGTAGAAAGACGGATCGATATTTATTTTCATTGCACACAGTTGAAAGAAAAGAAACTTAGTTTGGTGGCTACGCTTCCATTTCTAGCAACATTAAGACATGTTCAAACTTAAATGTTCCAAATGTAACAGGTACAAAAATGTAGATATAAAATATAGAATGTAAAACATTGATCCCATCAAACAAAAATATGTTTACTCAGCAAGTCTTGTTTTGGTCTGTGTCTAAACAATACATTCATTTAACATGTTATTCTGTTGATGCCTTACAGCATGTTTGAAACTACTGTAAGAATGCCACTTTCATATAATTGCCATCTTTATTTTATAATGCACGATTCACGTCTGCATCAACAAACATTAACCGTAGAATCTAATCATCGTTTGTACGCTGCATCGAATCGTATGGAATTGTGGTATTTTCACAATATATCGTATCTTAACCTGTGTTAGATTCTAATTGAATCATCTACCACAAAGAGACTTACGTCCCTACCTACGGCTATAAAAAATAGAGAAGAGTAACAACTCACTTTTTCAGCAAGTCCTGTGCAGGACAAGCACTTCAAAGTACGGACTGAGGAAATGTGTTTTAGAGCAAGTTTGATATGACTAACACAAATTTATGACTTTCAATATTGTTGCCCTCCTGAAGGAAGAAAGCAAGAGAGCGTGAGTGGGAAAATGTCAAGTCTGTGTAACTGTCTCCATTGACATTCTCAGGAGACAAATTGAAGGATTTTACACTCGGTAACTGCCCGTCCTGCTCCATTTATTGCCAAAAGAGATCTCTGCAGGGCTCACGCTGTTGGGGGTGCGATGCAAACCAGTGGGGGGCGCACTTACTTTATTACAGTCTGTGTATCACGTCAAACTTGGTGCATTTTGAATAATTGTGAATCTGTGCTTGCACGTGTGAGCGTAGGAGTGAGAAGCAGAGACAAAGAAAGAAACACTGCAGAGAATACATACTGGGGAATAGTCTCATTCCGGCTGTAAAACATCAATCGCTCACACAAATTCACACTTACAGTAATCTGTAGTGTGGGAGTTCATCAGAGGGATCCCTACGGAGGGAGGTGTGGTGGTAATTGATGGTCCGAGGGCCAACCTTGTTGTGCTGCTGGCCACCGGTGGAAATTCTCCATTTGCTGCAATGAAATAGAACATTTAATGAAAAGCTTGCATTTCTCACCCCGTGTTCATCAGTCAGAAAGATATGAATAAGCAGGCTATTCAGTTTGTTTTTTTTGCAACAATCCATTAAGCCTCGAGCCACAACCGCATTCCCAGGACTGAGATCATATGTTGACTGGTACCTTGATCTCATCCTGCCACAACTCTCCCGGAAGACTGCCTGATTGGCTATTACTGCGCAAGATAGAGGAACCTTTTACTCCCAAAGATGTTAGAACAGGGGTGACTAATTTTAGTTGCTATGATCGGATGCTGGCCTGGAAAACCGTCACGTCCACATTCTGTATGTCTCATTGTGGCGTTCTCATGGCTGCTTAGTTAAAAGCCTGTATAGGTGAGTCACTCACAGTGATGACGTCCGTGCATTGCTATCGGAGGCTGGCATGGCACAGAAGGTTATATACAATTTCTGTCACAAAACAACACTTTGCTCAGACACTGTTAGCCAGAGTTGGAAGTATAACCTGGGCTTTGTGGGAGTCTATAAGTTTACCTACTGTCATTCCTACACGTCATTGTATTCCCAGGGCTTGAATCAATCGCAACTGGATTGTCCAGGTTGCATTAGAAGTTGTTTCACCTCTCATCCAAGCAGGCTTCATCAGTTTATGCTCAATGACTAAGTGGGACAGCTCTCGTCTGACTAGACAGGACAGCTCTAGTCTGAGGGGTTGCTGCAAGATCCAAAGTGTTTATCCTAGAAATATAGACGCATGCGCAAGGGCAATTTGGGCTTTAGTGGTGCAAAAATGATAAGATGATAAGATACAATGGAGTGGGGGCCTCTGCCGGCCAACGATATCCCCTAAAAGATTCAATAATTTAACCTCTAATAAGTGAACACGACACAGGCACCTTTGGCTTCAAGCATGTTAATTGGTGGATGATCAGATAAAATAAGTATTTGACCCCCTAACAACCTGCAATAATTCTGACCCCCACAGACCGGTTATGTGCCAATGACCACATTAATTTGTCCTGCCCCTTCCACAAGAAGCTTGGTGAAAAAGAGGGACTGTTACTTACTGACTGCGCAATAATTCAAAATGCAGTACAAGATTGGCTCGCCTCAGCATGATCTCACCGCATGGGGTAAGGATGATTCTGAGAGGAGAAAGTCTGGTGACCTCTGTGCTTGCCGACAAGGTTTTCTCTAGCAAGTACACATTTTGCAAGTCACATTTTGCTCCAAGATTCAAAGACTTATTTCATGCAATCAAATACAAGTTAATTCGTAACCTTTATTTCATGTACGTTTTATGGATTATTTTGTTGATATTTTCTTTCTCTGTTAAAATAAATAATAAAATTGTGTCTGTGCGGGTTTTTCCCAATTGCCCCCAATGTCCAAACAATCCAAAATAATAATAAATAATAAAATAATAATACTTTTATTGTCAGATATGGCAGGGGTGTCCAAACTACAGCCCGCGGACCAAATGCAATCCGTAATCCATTTTTAACTGGCCCGTATCAAAGACTAAAAATATAATGGACTATGGCCCACGCAGAACTGTACTGAACTTTTTACTTTAAACACTAGGTGGAGCTACTGTGTTGAACAAGGCAGCATCTCCACAAGGAAATCCATCCCAAAATAAAAATTGTTCAGGGTAACCATGGTTCATAAATACACAGGACTTGATGGAAAATGCCCTCTGTGCCAATAGATGGTGATCACATGAGGCGTGGATGTTGAGAGTGGCGTGGGAACTTTATCTCAGCCATGGGAAGGATGTACATTTTGTAAATCATGTAAATGATGTAAATCATCAGTAGTGTACCTTTGAATCAGTGGGTGTTTCCGCCTTTCAACACTAGACACCCCCATCAAAGGCAGACAACTACAGGGTGATCAATCTTGAGCTTCCATGCCCAATCATGAGTAAAGAAGTGCCTGGAAAGTGGGGGGACATGAGCTTGGCAGTAAGGTCCCACCTTGAGACCAAAAACTGCCCCGCCAACCAGGTCGTTGCCTAACCCCCTTCCCCCCCCACAGCCCACCCTTGAGTAAGGGCAAAACTCTGCACCCTAATTCAGTTGGATAGATCTTGGCCTTCCATTCTCGTTGTTGTGCATCTGCTGCCAGGTCTATGTAGAACAGTTTCTTTTGTTCGGAGGCTACTTCGGAGGAATCCTCCCATGGGGCCGTGAGCTCTGTGATGTAGACCACCTTTAGTGAAGGGGACCATAGCAGAAATAGCACAACCAAAGAAACACAAGACTGTAAGTGAGAGCTATGCGTGGATATGCTTCTTTGAGGCTGAATGAATGGACAACATTACTCCCCTTCCACCAGGCAATGGCTCAAGCTGGGGAAAGGTGTGCTGAGTTGGAGCGAAGGCTGGTAGGTACCGCAACATTGTTAACCATAGGCTATGTTCACACCGCAGGTCAGTTCCAATCGTTTTGCTCAAATGTGACCTGTATCTAATTTTGAGTGAATTTTATGTCAGTGTGAACAGCAGACTTACAATTTTGCGTCCCAGGCCTTGTTTGTACAGTAAATATAAATATAAATATAAATATAAATATAAATCTGAACTACTGCAGATTAAACTGTCAGGTTGCATACATCCGACCTATACATCATGGAAACGTCGAGACTTGGGGAAAGGTACTCACAAATGTAGATCATCTGACATTTAAAAAAAAAAAAATCTGTCAGTGACACGTCATTGTCCCACACACTCCTTGAAATAAACATAGCAGCAAGTTTCCATCGGACTGCCAGAGCCAAAAGTCTTGCCCTCGTCCTTCTTCACCTCCTCAGCAAAAGCATTTGCATCCTTGAAAATGCCACAAGCGCGCCTTAAGCGCGCACACATCGGGGCATGATTACTTCCGTAAACAACAACACGTGCAACGTCATGTTTTGTGTCACTTCCGGACACATTGTGTTCACATTCACAAGTCTGATTTTTTGGTAATGTGAACAACTACATAAAAGATCGGATTTTCACAAAAAATTTGAATTGGGCATCATGCCCTGCAGTAGTTGTTGCTGTTGTAGTAGTGGTAGTGGTAATGGTAGTGGTAGTGGTAGTGGTAGTGGTAGTGGTAGTGGTAGTAGTAGTAGCAGTAGCAGTAGCAGCACTAATGACAAACCAAAGTTTTTAGTAAAACACGTTTCTTCATTCTTCATTGAGACCGGGCATGTCCAAAGTGCAGCCTATTGCCATTAGCGACTTGCGGCTCGTTTTTTACTGGGCTGCAGCACATGGCTTTTCCTCTGTGGAAGGCCAGCTGTCAAGCACCTTCCAGCTTACGCACGCCCCCACCCTTTCAGGATGAATCGGGACTGCAAGTGCCTCCCGTATGACTTTTCTACAGTATTTATTTGATCTGATTAGCAAGAATAATGATGCCACACTTACATTAAAGACATGATACAGGCTATAGAAAGTCATGGAGTACAATAAATGTTTCTGCAACATTATATGATCTGCGACATGCTGACAATCACAACATATATTGTTTTGCATACAAACATCTATCATTTGTCTAGAAAAAATGCCTGTGGCTCTAATGACTGATGGCTCAATCAATGACTGTGTGGAATCGTCCAAAAAGTAATCAAATCAAGGGATGGTGCAAATCTTTACCTGTTTTGTTGTGTTATCTCAAATTTACTTTGTTTATAACAATTCCACCCAACAAAAACACAAAATCCTATATTTTATTATATTTAGGAACTATCTGACACAGAGATGGCAAGCGTTTCAGTCAGTCTGACACAATGCTGTACTTTGTCTGCACCAGTAACGACCACTGTGCTCACAATCCATCCAGAAAGTGTGTAACATGCTATAAACAGCATCTGTGTATAGCATATCAAAAAGAGGGAAGAACACCTACTGTATGTTATCAGCCTCCAGATTGGCGATACGATGTGTAGTTTTCTCAGGTTTGTTTCCGTGTTGTCATTATCGTAGATGAAAAAATGATTTTCAACAAAAGGTTTCCACATTTTACACCCTCACTGTTTGCTTGCTTGGTGGAAACACTGTCCTAACAATAATGTTTGTACCAAAGCCTTTTCTATGATTCTCTTGGTTTTTCATCTCTTTGTGGTTATGAATAAGCGACAAGCAACAAATGACCACACAAAAGTGAAGTGAGCCTGAAACCAATTCTGTTCATCTGTTTTTTGCATCTAGGAGATGCATAAAAATGAGTGAATCAGATCATTTTGGTATTGTTTTTACTGCCGATAATGATATCGGTGCACGAGTGAGACTTTATCAAACTGCATCGTGAACTACAGCGCAACAACGTCAGTATGTCCATCGTGTGGAATTATTTCCAACTTTCCACCAAAACGCTCTGTCCCATACTGCTGTGTAATGATTCTGTCTGCCTCTGTCTAAATATTTACGTCAGACCAAGTCATACAACGGCAAATTAAGTTTTTTTGTCCAGGGACAGTAGATAGCACAGCATGAGTAACGTTTGCTTAAGTATGAGTGAACAAAAATGGCTGAAAAATGGCTGAATTACGTCTATCCACATCCAGGGGCTGTCCACCCAGGAATGTTTTCAGGTATTTTAATATTTCAATCTTTCATATACAGGGCAGTGGCGTTTTAGGTGCCCTGAAACGACTTCCAGACTAGAAAAATCTGATAATGCCGGCTTGTCGCTGTCGGGTAGACAAGCAAACCGCTACTTTCTGAAAACGATTACGTCACTTCGTCATCGCTGTCTTGTGAAGCAAGAACAAGAGGGAGCCCCGCACGCAAAACAACAGCAAAGGTGGACTACAGAGATGTGTTTGTGCTGCAGTTGGTGCTATGTGCACTATTGTAACAAAACCTTGGCACCTTCTATGAACTACATATGGAGCAGCGATGCATACAGTTACACACATCAATTTCTTGTTTTTTTATGTGTAGCGGAAGACGACGGGCTTTTTCACATGCGTTCTTCCGTCTTCCGTAGTTTTGGTGTGTCACGTTGTCTGTTTACACCTCCACACGTAGGTGTGACTTATGTATTACATCGTTTTCACCCAGTGACCCAACCTGAAAACGTTTCCATATGGCTGTGACAATTTACTGATCCTACGCTGTGTGTGGACGTGGTAAGATTCCATGCCAGTAACGGTGAAAACGGCAAGAAAATGCTACGGTAACATATGAGAACAACCAATCTCTATCCAAAGCTGGCCATTGGAAATGTTTAACATATCCGGAGTTTGAAATGGCAAGCACTGCCTGCTGATGTCTCGATACGTAAACCAACTGAAAAATGAACTTAAAAAACTTAACACCTTTCTTTTCAGACAGAATCATAAACGGCACATCGGGACAGTACCTTAAGTGGTGGCTACGTCAACTTTTTGTCTCTGCCTCGTTTTGACAAATTAGCAGGGCACTTCCTAGAACACTAACTGAGCTTTTAGAGCAAACAACTGCATATCAATATTATTTGTCTATAACTGCCTGCTTGTTCTTCCTGTCCCTTGATATTGCAACGCTGATTTCAAAGCTTAAACTCCTTTTCTACTAACATGCACCAGTTAGAAAATCAATAGCTCATTCCCAAGCCCTGTAATCCTCAAATGAATATGATCATCTAAACCTCTGCTGCTTCAGAGCCGTGTGCAGATTTGATGGATCACGTACAGCATACAAGTGAACACAATACGTTTGATAGGTTGGGCGAGGAGAACCACCTAACACACATCCCTCTGTCCTGCAGGAAATAAGAGGCTTAATTGTGTTATTTCAACACAAGTTCAACATTTTTGTGTGTAGCTAGAGCAACATAGCTGCAAAGACATTGATATTCTGGGCATATGAGGATATTGGAGGATAAGCAGTGCTGGGACATACAGAAATGTAATGTTGCTGCAGGAAGTCGCAATAAGCAAGCAGGTTGGCTACAGAGCGTTATGAACACGATTGCAGAGAAATAGCCGCTTGGGCTGTCACTGTTCATTAGTAGTGTGCTGCAGGCTACCTGAAGCCCTGCAGAAGCCTTTCATGTTGGACTGGTGGGGTCACACAAATATGAATGGGGAATATCTGTGTATCACTGTAGCATCTCTAGGAAATAGCCTCAATATCGAAATGTTATCTTTAAAATGTTGTTTTTCTCACATGAAATATAGTCGGTGTCCTCTTTTACAAATGCATGTCCTGTGCTGCTGTCATGTAAACTTATAAAACTTGAAATACTGACCTCTTTATAAATGAATTGAACAGACACGGGTGTATGTATGACCATCGTCTGTTCATGGACAACTTCATGAGTAAAAGTACAATGGCTACACCAGAAGAATAGGCAAATTCCAGCCTGGCTTTCCTATTCTTCTTGTGAATGAGTGGTTTGCATCTTCTGGTGTAGATTGTACTTTTGTTCATGAAAACATCTTTGAACAGTAGATAGTGATACCTTCACTCCTGCCCTTTGCAAAGTTGTTGCTGTGATCACTAACAATGTGTATGTCATCAACTGCCGATGTTTTCCTTGGTCAACCTGTTAGACGTTACGAGAATACTGAGTACACTGGTAGTTTATTTCTTCTTCAGGACATTCCAAATGGTTGTAGTGGTTATGATCAATGTTTGTGCACTGGTTCATCGTTTTCACCACTAAATGCAGTCAACAAAGTCACAACTGTTCCTACCCTATCTGAAACACAGCGTAGACATTCAGTGCTAATTATTGATTGAATAAGCAATGCAATAGGACACACCCGGGCAACAAAACCCCCACCATGTCCGTCACATGTTCCAGTACTTCTGCTCACATGAAAAATGGGGTCCCATCTTTCAAGTCGTGCATCCGATCCAGAGGTAAATATCTGGGGGAAAAAAAGCTGAAATCTGGCTCTTTTGATGTCAAACCCAAATGTTTTTGGTCTACAACAAAAATAAAGAAACTGACCTTTCTGTTCCAATACTTCTGGAGGGCACTGTACAGTATGTGAGCTACATTGCCAACAATGCAGTCACATTTGAACAGGCTATCATGCTTGGTTAGCCTATTTGCTGGAGGAAAACAAAATGAGAAAACTCATAGCTCCCACTTCTGTAGCTGATTGACAGGAGGCTCTTCACTCATGTCATAAAAAACAGTAACTTCAAAAGCCAAACATTGTCCCCAGCAGCTAAGTGGAACTACGTTCTTCATCACAGAAATCTGACCAGAACTGGACTTAGGAGACCAAGTGGGGGGTAAGTCGCTGTTATTGGACTACAATGCTGATGGGGATGTAAAAAAATCTGAACTATCCCTTTAACCCCTATATCATCAATAATTCTGGATTTTATAAGACAACAAAAGTTATCAAATGAGAGAGCAACCAACAGTCAGCCAAATACTGAGAATATCTTGATCCTGCATATGGATGGAACTGCTTGTGTATGGCTGCGTGGAGGCATCCAAAGTAGGGATTGGTGTCTTTGCATTGCATTAGCATTGCAATGACTGCAGTGGCTTCAAGGACACATACATGCTTAGGTATCTCTATTGCGATTTATGCAAACAAGTAATGATACCACATGAATCTCTTTTGCAGCTAAGCCTAGTGAATACTAAAGTAAAACTGAAGTCAGGTCCAAAGGCCAAAGTAGAGCTGGGAGATGTTCAGGGAAAACTAATCAATGGCCAATCCTCTGCATAAGGTTTACATTTCAATTACATTCCTTCATTCATTCATTATATTCTTTGTTTCTAACAATGTGAAATGTGAATTTCTCTTGGAGATTAATCAAGTATCTATATATCGTTCTATGGCTAATTGTGGTGTGACGTCTGCTCCAAGGAGCGTGTGGGTGGATGTCGGAGCCAGGAGTGGTGGGATGCTGACATCAGTTATCAGTTCCAAAACATCTTGTTTTCGCCACTGACTGTTTTTTCTTCTTGGCCCACCATTTCTCTTCACACGTGTGTATTTTTTCAACGAACTGTGACATTTGTCGACCCGAACGTGCAGACTGCAGTAGCATCCGATACATATCTGTTTTATATCTACATATGAAAGAGGCCAGAGTCCCTTTGAAAAAAAACGGAATTGTACTGTTCACACTGACATGAAAAATCAGATACAGGTCACATATGAGCAAAAAAATCCGAAATGTCCTGCAGTGTGAAAATAGCCAAGATGTATGGTATGCATACAGGGGAAGCTTCACGAGCTTACTGTCTGGAAAGTGAGCAAAGAGGAGATAGATGTTCTCGTGGTGCTGCCAAAGCAATGCTGCAATATCTCCTGGAAATAGTCATCTCTGGAAATAAAGAGGCTCTGGCTCAGTAAGCTTGCGTTAGTGATAGCGTATCTCTTCTAGTTGAGACCAAACATAAGCTCTCAATTACATCCCTACTTTTGACAGTCAACCTTTTTTGTTTGCATTTCATAGCTGTCTTGTTGTCAGTTACATTTGAAAACAAATATACCTAAAAGCTGTACACCGGTGTGAAGACGTGTTTTCCCCCTTCTTGGTATTTTTTTGCATGTTTGTCACACTTAAATGTTTCAGATCATCAAACAAAATTAAATATTAGTCAATGACAACACAACTCAACACAAAATGCAGTTTTTAAATGAAACTTTTTATAAAGGAATGAGCGAGTACATCACTATCTGTATCTGTATCTGTTCACCCATCTAAATTATCTGTATCCGTAGCTGTAGTCGGAGTGGGTGGGGTATAAACTGGAAGTGGGCGTGGTTTAACCAGAAATGGGTGGGGATTAAATCGGTACATTATTTTAAGTTGGAAACTGACATGGATTGATCAGAAGTTGCTATATTTATTATTTAGTATTCAGCTATATGTGTACTGTGTATGTGTGTAAGTGATCTGCAACACTTTGTTATTTAATTATTTTTTAATGATCTGTGTGAAGTTGGTGATTCATGCAAACATCCAGTGATGGCAAACAGGGAAATACTCCGTCAGCCTTGTTCACTGTAGTTTTCTCAAAAGCACCGCGTTCAGTACTACGAACACATTTTTTTAAACTGGCTTTATATCACCAGCCAAATTAGAAGCAACCAGACAAAAAAATATAAAAAAACACCAGCCCTGAACGACGCAACACAAGCCGTTTACAGCTCTGTCTTGTCCCGTGGCGGATGCTGGTCATTCAAGGAAGGAAGCTAATTTTTTCCCACCTACTTCATAAATGTGTGTATTTATTTATATATAAATTCTAGTGTCTGCCATGATGTGCAGCTAGCTAGCAGCTGAAGCTGCTGTGCGAGGCTACTGTATGACCGGCTGTTAGTGGGAGTGATCGTGAGGGGGGGGGGGGAGCTCTGCAGCTGCCGCTGCTCAATGGGGGGAAAAAAACGCAGAGTGACAGAAGAGAGTCGCCAAACACAAAGCTAGTCTTTTCAGTAAGACAGAGTCGCTGAGGATCGGTAAAGTGTCCGGATCAGTTCCAAACAACAGAATGGAGAAGTTGGAAAATGCTCCGGTGGAGGTTCATACTTTATCGCTGATTTGTTCATTTTACTGTGAATCAAAAAGGGATTCCGCCTGAGAAAGATCATCCAATCATCAAGCTAAAGCCGAGCGTCCAGGCCAGCTCACTTCCCCACACGCCCCCAGAAATGCTGAGCATCCGATGGGCGGGACAAAGCATTTATCCAATGACCATTCAGTTTTGTGCAGTGGAACAACCCACTCTACTCTACGACGTTCAGCGCCCGACTGTGTTAAAGCGCCGTAGCGATGCGGGTATGAATGAGAAGGAAGTCGTGTCAGTTACCTGTGATAAGGAGCTGATTCTGAACAAAAGATCTGTTCGTGACCACAAGCTGAAACCAACTTGGGTTCTGCAGCATGACAATGGTCCAAAACACCTTTGAATGGCTGCAGAAAAACAAAATGAAGAGTGGAGTGGCCTAGTCAAAGTCCTGACCTGAATCCTATTGAGATGCTGTGGCTTAAAAAAGCGGTTCATGTTTGAAAACCATCCAATGAATTATCATCTTTGCTGAATTACAACAATTCTGCAAAGATGAGTGGGCCAAAATTCCTCCACAGCGCTGTAAGACACTCACTGCAGGTTATCACAAACGCTTGATTGCAGTTGTTGCTGCTAAGGGGGGCCCAACGAGTTGTTAGGTTTAGGGGGAAATCACTTTTTCACACAGGGACATGTAGGTTTGGATTTTTTTTTTTCTCCCTTAAAAACTGCATTTTGTGTTCAGTTGTGTTGTCATTGACTAATATTTAAATTTGTTTGATGATCTGAAACATTTACTTGTGGCAAACATGTAAAAAAAAAAAAAGAATTCAGGAAGGGGGCAAACGCTTTTTCACACCACTGCATTATTGAAGTGGACGTTTGCCACGAAGTTTTACTGCAGTATGTGGAATGCTTTTAATAATCGAATAATCGAAACTGTTTGTATGCCGTACTGCACAAAAGTTGTTGTTTTTTCAACATAACGTAAAGCTAAATAGCGGGACAGATGCATATTACTCAAAAAACACAAAACCAATTTCCACTGAATTTTGTTGGGTGGCATCCAGCATTAAAATGAAGCTAGAAATTTATTTTCACCATTTGACACACTATGCCGTCAAAGGCACTCCATCTGTTCACCCTCCTCTCTGTAGCAAGGAGTAGTCTGCTAACTCATGCACAGATGGACATAAAATACAAATACACCAGGCCACAATTATTTATTTCTTCTTTTTAATATTGAGAACAGCTCTGCAACATCATTCAGCAGGGTTGCACCATAATCAAATCATAATTTCATTATGTATTTACGGCCGCCGTCCTTGCTGAGCATTGTGTTATGCTAACTGTTAATCTAATTGCATGTTGAACTCCATCAAGCTGATTGATGTTGACACAGAAAGACTGTTTAGTCATTCAACTGATTGGAACATTTAAAGGTGTACCAGAAAGTTTGCATACCACATATACAGTAAATGTACAGTAGCTGCATCCCCATGTATACAATATGTGGGGGATCCGAGTTACAATTTCAGTGAAGTATATGAAACAAGTCTGGTATTCTGACAAATACAGTGCAACCTCGGTAAGCGTACGCCCCAGTTAGCGTGTTTTTCGGTTAACGTTGAAAATGTATGCCGCGGTTTGCATACATTTTCATTTTCTTCCAGTTACAATAGACTGCGCGTTTTGTGTTATTAATACATTAATGTATATGTTAAACAATGTGTACAGTATAATTCATACACTATGTATACACAAAACTAATTAATACACACTTGTGAATTTCTCTTGGAGTTAAATAAAGTATCCATCCATCCATCCATCCATCCATCCTGTGTTCTTAATGTATTTTCATCACAAAAGGTCCTTGTTAGCATCCCATTAGCTTGCTAAGACATGTAAACAGGAACCAGAAGTCAACTGCAGGGCCCGTCTATAATGTCATCAGCAGTTGACTGTGTAGTTCTTAGCTAACTAACACAGTTACGTCACAAGTCTATGTGAACACAAAACAAGTTTTTATAAAGAACGTTGGAAGAGCTCCTGTCAGACTGCTCAATCACGGCGGAATCTCATCATAAACACTAACCCGCCCCCTCCCGAATTGACATGTCATATATATACTCAGGTGCAAAGATGATGTGGCATTGCTATTTATGACACATATCAAACATGTTTGTTCAGGAGGGGAGAGACGGATGAATGTATTGAACTTTTAACCTTGCGGCCTCCAGCCAGACATGGTTGCCATCTTACTCCTGTTTACAAAAAATAGTTTCAACACAAACATATCTGGAAAGGTGAATATAGCCTTGACCCTGTAAAGCAGGGATACTCAAAAACAAATCTTAAAGGTCTGAAAAAACAGGTTTAATGAGTCAAAAGTGTAAGGATCCCCCAATCTCTCCTTCCCCTCCTCCTCTTCCAGATCTCTCATCCCCCTCCTCCCCGTGCACACCTTTGATCCTACATGGCAACACCCTGTTGTAAACACATTTGACGGCTCTGATGTGGAATCCTCGTTACCTTATCCTTGATGGCATCCCTTAAAAGACCTACCGGGAGGAGGAAACGTCACCAGATTGTTAACAACCCTCTAGTGGTAACACCGGCTCTAGTAAGATTGTTTCTTTGTGTTTTCGCCACTCCTTTTGACCACCTGTTTTTTCGTGCACTTTTGCAGTGGGATCCATCTTCTTCCCTGCCTGGCCCTGCTTCTGTGTTCGCTGTCTAGCTGTCCTTGCACTGCCCTCCGAGGATTCCCCTCCCCTATTCATGAAGTCTGAGCATCAATAAACTCTCATCTTTTACTCACACTAAGGTGTGTGCATTTTGGAGTTCAGCCCACAACCCCGAACCCTTTCCTGACAAAAAGTCCATGTATTATAGTTGATTAAGTCACAAGCCATAATATGCTTATATTAAAAACAAAATGTGCCTTGCATTCAAAACAACTACAAAAATAGTCAAATAAAATAACAGAAAAACATAACTTCCAATTTGATTTAAATAAATATTCAAAAACAAAACAAAAAGTCTGCAAATAACCCAAAAATGTAAAAAAACATTACAAGACCTATTATTTTAAAGGCCAGTCATTAAAAACAACAATTACTGGGAGTCGTTTTCAAGTAAATTATAAATGTTATGTATGACTACAGTACTTGTGGAAAGTCACCATGAAGCAGCAGCAAAACAACTTCCTGCTGTCCAAAATCCAAAACACTTTTCACTCACCAATACATGACAGCATGTTAAAAAACAGCCATACAAATAAAAAGCAACATGAAGAAGCACCGGTTGCGCACCACTTAGTATACTACACTCTTCCAGTCTGCTTTTGATAATATGAGCGTGGATGAAAGAAACACAACATAAAATAAAAGTACGTTTAATGATCGTAATTTCTGGACTATAGCGCGCACCCACTGAATTTAAAGAGGAAAAACAGATTTGTACATTCTGTATATAAGCCGCACCTTTCTTTATAAGCTGCATGCGTCCATGTCTTAACATGGGATATTTAGTACACAGAAACATGTGACACAGAAACAACTGCACTCTAAGCATCATGGGAAATGTAGTTTGTAGCCATGAATTAGCCGCAGGGTTCAATGCATGAGAAAAAAAGTAGCGGCTTATACACTGGAAATTACGGTAAGTTTGTGTAACAGTCTCACAGATACTGAGGGTGACGGCGCAAGTTATTTTTGGACATTTGCGTAATTAGATGGTCAAAATCCGACTTGCTGATTCACGCAAGCTCTGATAGTGAAGGAATCTCACTTTCAGCTCAGGGTCCGCAAATAGGTGGCTTGCAGGTTGCCTCTTGAGAGTCACTACTCTAAAGCCTCCAGCAGGGGTGGACTGGCCATCGGGAGTACCAGGAATTTTCTTAGTGGGCCAATCAAAATTGGACCAATGGCCGGTAGTTTATTTATTTAGTAAATATAAATAAAGACAAACAACACTGGGATGAAGCAAAAAATGGCAGCTCAAATTGACACTTGTTTCCTTTTAGGCCGCCCACGAGCTCATCAATTGGCTCTGCCGAATCTTGCTAACGTGTGATTAGCCGTCCCCGCTGTCACTCCATGAGTGGCTGGACTGGCACACCAGTGTTTAATTAGTTGGCTGGATCATCATGTTTATCTGCCACTGTAAGTTGTTAACATGTTGGCCAGTTGTTCCGCCATTAGCTAGATGGATTTTAATGTCAGATGTTAAATTTAAACAACTTCTGTGCCTATGTGTGCATGCATGTGTGTGTATGTGTGCACCTGTGTTTGGAACTCAAGCTAGTTGTGTGTCCCCCAACCTCTGAAATCAAAATTCTGTCCATGGACATAAAACATAGCAAACATATTGCAGCGTGTTACAACTAAATCTAGTTATATAAAGCAGTGATCCCCAACCCCCGGGATGTGGCCCGGTACTGGGGCGTGGGTCATTTGGTACCGGGCCGCACAGAAAGAAAAAATAATTTCCATGATGTTTTATTTTTGAAAAGTGGCCGGATTCTCTCTGTTACATCCGTCTCACTTGACGCATGTCCATTGTCGGTGTGCTAACTTTATCTCATGCTGCACAGATAGACTACTACTGTATTTTTACCATTTTTCTTTCAGCTCATATTTGGTGTCAAATGCTGATACTATGTGGGAATGCATAAAGGTAAGTTTTGATGACTTATTGAGGGCTAATGTGCACATTTGTCTCAAGTGAATTCATGCTAGCACACTGCCTTGTACCACACACGTCAAACAGCCATGTAATAATGTAATAATCTCTCTGGAAAAACACCAGGCTTGAACTGGTGGATGGTGGGTCGCCATTCAGATGTTGTTCATGTCTTCGTTTTACACAATACATAATAAAAAAGATAAATTAGTGTCACGACTGATGGTAGCTGTCGGAGACTTGACCCCCGGTATGCAGAGAATAAGCAGAGTAAGTTTAGGTGACAGCACCGGTAAGGCAACGAGGTCCAATAACAACAATGAACCAGCACCGCGCATTCGACGGCCCTGGTCTTTTAACTGCCGCTAATGAACATTGGCCGCAACTGTGCGGCCACCAGGCGTGGAGCGGCTGTCCCATCCACCACGCCAGAAGCACCGCTTGCCAGAATAAGGGCGCAGGACAGGACGTACTCGCTCCTGTCCTGCGTAACATGACAATTAGATCACTATAATGTACGTTTCATCGTTTCATCAAACGATGCCACATTGCTATATCCAAGCATGCAAGTCACATTTTTGTGAATGTACTGTATATCTGCAGTTTGCAATCATTTCTACATATAACGGCGTCCCCTCAATCATGTCCCCTCCAGAGTTGAAGTGTTTCAAGTGTCAACATGCACCATTTTTTAGTGCTCACAGTCCAATTTGCATCATGGACATTGATGTAACATATTTTTTAGTCTGTGTTCGTGGTTTATTGTCCTGTCAACGGTTTCACATTATACAGATACAGTGAACAAAACACTCCTGTTAAAATGAGTGTTAATGTCCATGCATTACGCGCTAAGCTGTACTCTGTTCTAAAATCAAATTGTTATTGTCCATTTTTCAGATGGTCATATTATTGTTTTCCATACTTCGCTCGTCAAAGTTCGGATCACATGCAGACTTTTTTTTTTGCACATTATCTTATTTAAATCTATATTTAACGATTCCTACTTTTCATGTGCAGATTTTTGATAGGCGGCGGGCCCAGTACACACCCTCTCATGTGGACGTGATCTCACCGGAGACCCAGCAGCCCAGTGAGCCCACCCATGAGTGATTCACTCTCGTTTATTTATTCAAGGCCCCACAATATAAAGGAATTTTGTTCAGTATAGTGGGGTGGCAGGTTTGTATGTACATCGGTGGGAGTGAGTTGGCACAATTTATGTGCAAGGATTGTACTGGGCCAGTCTGGACCAAAAAGCCCAGGGCCAAATTCCTCTTCCAGTCCACCCCTGGCCTCCAGAGAAACATTACCATCCATTTTTTTCTGTTACCAAGCACCAGTGAAAAAACACTTTTTAAAGTTTCAAATGCTCTAAATTGTGTTTAAATACGAAGTAATACCATCAAAGAACAAATAAAGAATATAATACTGGTAATTATACACTTCCTGGCCTAAAAAATACAGTCACACACTAATATTTCGATGGACCGCCTTCAGCTGTGATTGCATTCACTGTGGCATCATTTCCACAAGCTTCCGCGATGTCACAACATTCCTTTCTGTCCAGAATTGCATTCATTTTCACCAAGATCTTCTATTGATCTCGGCGCAAAGTTTCCCGCTGTCCTTCCACTTTTTAATAATTGGACAGTTCTTAACCTGATTTGAGTAGTTTCAGCTCTCTCCCAAGATAGTTTCCATGCTTGATGCATGCTGATAATATGATCCTTGCTAATTTTCCATGACCACATGATGTATCTTTTAACATGGTCGTTTAACAAATGAGAAGCGACTCACTGCATCCGTGAGCATTTAATAACTTGCTGCCAGCTGAAACATAATCACCCATGCAGTAATCCAGTGGGAGGCTCTGATGGACGTGCTTAGCTAAATCCAGGTGGTGACATTTTTTGGTCAGGCAGTGGTATCATGAGCAATCAATCTGATCGGGCATCAAATACGCATGATGCTCAGGCAATATCATCACATCTTTGCTTTACTGCCTGCGAGCTTGTCTTTGAGCTTCCTGTGGGAAAAGTTCCACAGTCCAGAACCAAAAAATGCTAATTGAGAAAAGCAAACAAGCTGTCCATTTGTTGTCCAAGTGCAACCTCGCTTTTTGAACGCCACGAATGCTAGACATCATTTTATCTTACACTAAAACCTTAACCTCTTCAACTCTGGGCATAAAGGGGCCATTTAGCTTGAAAAAGACAACCAAAATACAGTTTTTGTCTGCATAGCCACGGTCTACATGGATGATCTTGGTATCAAAGTAAGGGGGAGACATTGTGGCTAATATAAATGTTTTTTTAACATATTGCACATTTCTACCCTCCTGGGTGAGTGGCAATGAAGCTGTTTACTAGTGAAGGGATAATCGATTCCTTTTACTGATTTGAGTTTTTGTGACTCACTTACTGAAGTGAATCGAGTACTCAATTCACTCCAGTTGGGCGTCACAACAAGCAAAAAAAAAAACAAACCCTCACAGGGAGACAACATATACACACTAAGCAAACACCTCATTGAGATGCTTGGCCCGTTGCAGCGATATGGCGGATCTACCCCTTAAACAAATGCAAGAAAATGGTCCAAAGTTACAAAAGCACTTTTCTACAAAGTTTTTGGAGGCTGCTTTCAGTATTATGTAATAATACTATATTATTATATAATATTATATAATTAAATAATTCAGTATTATGCCACAACATTATGCCACATAGTCAACAAATTGTGTTTGGAATCCCATGAGATCTTGTTTGGACTGTAAACCGGTTGGTACAAGTCCATGCCAAACATATTCCCCGTTCTCTCTTGCCATATCCAATATGGGGGTGACGTCACTGTACGATTCAGCGCTCGTTGTGGCGTCTACATCACCAGATAAACTTCAACATGCGCAACAAGTCCACCTAACCGACTCACTAAACTCGTGACCGCAGCACAATTCACTAAATCCGTGAGCCCACGTCGGGTTCACGATTCCCCTGTCAACACCCTCATGCCGGCATTCGCGAGTTCCCAGGTTCTCAGTCAGGAACAGGAAGTGGAAAGGAGAGTGGATTTGAGGCAAGGAGCAGATCTGTTGCTTTCTCCATGGGGTTAATACATTTATACAAATGCAGTTAGAGACATTTTACATGGTTTCCTTTTTTAATTTAGCTACCGGCAGCAGAGTAAGTGAACGAGTTAACAGAGACCAATACCCATGAGTCCCGGTTCAGTAAAAATGTGAGAGTTTTGAACGGCACCATGTCTACTGTCTGCCCAGTAGGTTTTAACAGTAGCGGAAGGAGATTTATATGTACCAACGGAGCGGATAGCTGTTAATGTATTTTTATGACTTAATTTTAAAATTTGCCCATTTACTGAAAGTGCTGGTGGTTTGAATTGGTTTCTGTCTGAATCAAAGTTTAAAAAATCAATAAACTGAACCCATCCATCCATCCATTTTCTATACCGCTTCATCCTCATTAGGGTCGCGGGGGTATGCTGGAGCCTATCCAAGCTGACTTCGGGCAACAGGCTGGGTACACCCTGGACTGGTCGCCAGCCAATGGCAGGGCACATATAGACAAACAACCATTCACACTCACATTCATACCTATGGACAATTTAGAGTCTCCAATTAACCTAACATGCATGTTTTTGGAATGTGGGAGGAAACCGGAGTACCCGGAGAAAACCCACACACGCACGGGGAGAACATGCAAACTCCACACAGAGATGCCCAAAGGAGAATCGAGAAATGCCCAGGTCTTCCCGACCTCCAGACTGTTCCTGTGTTGGCCAACATGCTAACCACTGGACCACCGTGCGGCCCTAAACTGAACCCAAGTCTGATAAACAAAATAAAAGTAATCATTACTCACAAGCCAGGAAGCAGTTCATACTGAAAGAGATGTTGTCAAGAGAGATAGCTGAACCAGGTCCAGGTCCATCTTCTGTGCGGAACAGAAGCCAGAACCTGTGGACATACAGAGAACCTTTAACTACCACACAACCTGTGAAAGGCTGGGCAGCTCCCAATGGAAATGAAGCAAGGTAGGATTTATTACGCTTATTACAAAATGTCACAAAGCTTTGGAGAAAAATTCAGCAAAAAGTCTGTAATTTGAATTCAACTGTCTGATGCATCTTTTTAAACAGACAATATTCATTCATATTCACAAGGAGAACAAACAATTACACATGCATGAGATTAGCTGAGTTTGGTAAATAAAGTTACCCTCCTGGTGTACAGTTTGATGTATTTTGGTTTGATTAACTCTTTGAGATAAAAATCAGATTTACACTTTTAAGTACTTCTCAGAAGGGTATTTCAATCAGTTTTTAACATATCAATTACCTTCTTGGTAACCTGACTTCGTCTCTTGCTGTATGTAGATGTACTGTCGGCCATGTTCTGACTTCGGTCAGCACTTTAGGCTGTATATCTGATTCTGCCTAAGCTCTACAAAGGTCACTTGAGAAAGACTGGCAGGTTCACCTGGTGGTTACGGACATGACATTCTAATTTAGAGCACAAGTGCTGCTGACTACATAACCCAGAAATCAAAAATTAATCACTCTCTAGGGAGCAGGATTATCTGAGCTTGAATGGCAAAGAAACCACCAGTCAGGCAAACAAAGATGAAATGCCTTATGTGGGTTTTTCTTTCTCTTCTGTCTATGTTGCTTTATCTCTTCTTTGAAGGGAAATCAGGGACAGAGCTAATTGGACGGCACGTAGGATGGAGCCTTGAGTATACATTTCTACTATTTATCAAAGACAGGCGGATTAAAAGGAAAATGTTGCACGCGCAGCAATCAAACATTCCATCCATGGATATGTGTACTATCGTCTCTATGGGATTTATTAATTTCATCTCGTTAAATGTAATTGCTTTAAATATACATCATGAGAGAGAAAGACTAAGAGATTGATATTTCAGAGTTCATTTGCTGTGGGAGCACTTAAGTGTTAAGGGTAAGGGTGATGGAAGGTTACGATGGGATATGGTAACTGGTTAAACACTTCTTTATAAAACTAATCTGATGCCTTCAGAGCAGTCCAAACATTCTGTCTTGACATAACCCGAGAGTGACGGGTGGGTGTCGTACCAGTCTGCCAGCCCGTAAAGTGGAACTGTGAAGAGCTTCCAGCCCCTCTCGGAAGGGGGTTCATTGGCTAAGTGCCACAGTTGGCGCTGCTCCTCAGGGCCTGTGCTGTTCTCCACTAGCCACAAAGACAGCGCAACCTTCTGTAAGCCTCCAGAACACACCCAGAAACGTACCTGTGGCAAACAAAATGCAGTTAGGCAGTTCTGTGTAAATGGAAACAGGCATGAGCAATGCCACAATATATACCAACAAGCAAACTAGTGGGGTTTTTTTGGTTGTAAGGCATGTGACATTTCTGTCAGCAAATCCAAATTAGCAAAGGCAACAAATTCTCATTATGAAACTCGGAAAAACTAGGAAACACATTTCAGCTTGCTTGCAAAGAACATGTGGAGTGTCGAGGCCAAATGCTATAGTTCTTTGTTATTGCAGGACAGGTTTTCCTTGGGTTACGAACAAGTTCCATTCCTACGACACGCAGGAAGTCGAATTTTAGTGTACGTTGGAATTCTTCCCTAAATCAACACTTAAGTCACTCGCACTGTACATGGAGCACATAAAGGATGTAAAACACAGTAATAAAAACTAAATACAATAATTAAATGAAACAGTCATAAAAAAAGCTACAATGCTTACTGATTACTGTCATTTTCATAGGAGCAGGTCCTTTACCATGCTCAAGGATACTGAAGCGACCTGGCAGTTATGTGTAGTGTTAAAGAGTTTTGTGATTTCTGAAACTCTGTGAAGCCGTGAACGTGACATGAGTCCTGACTGTGTGTGTATGGATGCGAGAGGAGGATGGCTGTTTGCAGAGGACAGTTGAGTTTGCTGATGTTGTTTTGGCATGGTTCAGCTGACAGTAAAGAGATTTTTGATCGACCATCGACTTGTCGTCCAGGTAGACGTTACAATACGATCTTTACTCATATTGATGGTCACAACAGTCCAGCGATTGAGGCAAGTGCGCCCAATACTGAGCACATAGTGTATTCTGGACATACTGTGCATAAAGACAGGAGAGTAAATACAGATGTAATAATTACACAACAAGAGACAGGTGGCAAACACACAAGGGAAGGAGGTGATTGTCTTACACAGTAGAGTATGACAGATGATAGCAGGTGAAACTAATGAGACGACAAGTAGCACGAGACAGCCAAAAGTTAAGCCATGAACGAAGGGAAATCTTAAACATCCCAAAAGCACTGAAGATACATCATTCAATTTCTGCTGCTTGTCTTGCACAGGGTCATTGGGGAGCTGGAGCGTAACTCTACCAGCTAACTTTGGGCCTGGTTGTGAGGCAGACGTGCTATGGTAAACATAACTATATCTTTTAAACACAACGGCAGTCTGCAGAAAATCACAAGTTTGCACTCCAATGTTGCCTTTTGTTTTAAAAAGTAAAATCTGTATATTCCTTCAAGGAGAACTGGGTGAAATAGGACTCAAACCATAGCTTGATTAGTGGACAGGACAGAGATTGTGTCCATAAACCAGGCGCCTCTGATTATGTTAATGACTAAGAATCATGCACATTTCTGTTAAGGTCTATAAAGATTATGAAACTGCTGAGCATCATTTAGCTAAATCATGCATGTTCTTCAGTATGCATGAGAAAAATACACACATTCCTTTTGAAAAGTGTTCGAGTACAACGTAAGAATAAATTAGTTGCTAAAAATGAAGCCCAATGTTTTGTTGTGCTGCACTGAAAGAGATCAGACAGCAGCAAACATCTGTCTAATTATTCAGAGTTTAATAGAAGTCAACCAGGAGGATCATTGGGTTGTTATGCATCAGCACCACTCCTCTGTGTTTCTCCACAAATGAATCTCATTTTGTTGTTTCCTGAAAGGATGTGGTCAAAGTAATCTGGCGCATAAACCAACAGGGTGTAACACAAATTAAACTGCAAGAAGAAGAAAACAGCTTTAGCTTTAAAGCTTGCCAGCAAGCACGGGTTGTGACCGTGTCCCACAGCAGCATTTTATTAAAACCAAGAACATAATTCTTGTTTCACCATTTAAGTGGAACAGATGCTGGTTTAGGCTGATAAGCATGACACATAGAGGCAGCGCAATCCAGAGAACAGAATACAGCACCTTTATGTCAAGCACTTGCTTGTCCATGGCAGCTTATCATCCTTTGTGAGACCACATGGCGACCATTGAAAATGCATGATTGCAGGCAGGACACAATGGGCATGACATGAAAGTGAGCTGTGTTAATACCCAAAACGAATATCATCAACGTAGTTGTCCAAAAGCACACAGGATGTATTGAACAGCCCCAATTCAGTGTTGAGAAGAAAGGATTTAGTGTCTTAGTCTGGAATCATAGTTAATCTTTGGCTGGGTGTCAAGAGACTGCGAAAAAGCTGCAATGCTCCAACACCGCCTGCAGTTGTCCACAAATATCAGATGCCTCTTACTCACACTAAAGGGGTGATGAGATTCTCTTCATCCATTTGTTTCCTTTCTGATTACATTACTTATTTTTTAAATTAAATTTAAATTTCCTTTAAACGGTCTCTTGGCTGCATTTCCTTTAGGTATGCCAAGTACACATGCAAGAGCCACAGAACGTGGTGGATAGTCACAAAAAAACACTTGGCTGGTTACATCATCACCAATAGAGACTTTAGGCATCAAAGCTCAGCAACATGCAATGTTCATCAGCTTGCGATAGTTGCATCTCGGCCTGACAAGAGTATAATTCCATTTCAAGAATAGATCTGCAGATGCAGCCTTTGACTGATAAGGTCAGCCTCAATGTCCACATCTGACTCTCCCCACCCCTTCGCCCCCCCCTTCAGATAAAACGACAGAGAGACACATCACTGCATGTTGCAAATACATCCATCCAAGCTTTGATGTCTGTGAACCCTCGTTGGAGCAATCCTGATAAGACAAGTATTTCTTACGATTCTCCTCTTGCAGACTGCTCCATCTGTACTGACCCCATCATTATGCTCACTCTCTGCAGTATAGAATGTAATCACCTCTAAAAGAACCCTACTTCATTTCAAAAGAAGACAACAACTATTCCTCACAGGTACATTCAGTCCTATAATCATTACTTGTACATGTATAAACACCAACCAACCGCATTTCCATTTTTTTGTGTCAAAGCATTTGGTTTGTTGCAGGTCATGAATTAGTCGCCTTCCTCTCCAAAGTCGAATCCTTACAGCCAAGTGAACACACAGTAAAGCCTAATGTCTTAAATTTCAACTCACATTGTACAAGTTAATGGCCTGTGACAATAAGTCAAAGTTAATGATTGACGAGCTCACAAAATGCAGCCAGACTGAGAGACACAACTTGCTTGTATGCTCAGATTCTTGCTTTTCCACTGACGTCCTATTTCCGCCGTCTGTAAACTCATAATGCTAACGCTAAACACAACAAAGAAATTTACTGTGTGTGCCTTCACCTGTAATGAAGCCTCTACTTTTGCGAGGGTGAAGTAAAGCGGACAAGGCTCGGAGATTTGGAAAATCTGTCTTACCTTGTTAACTGTGCAAGATCACTGTCAATGCCGGCCACATTTCTGACATGCTGGAAATTCATCTGATTGTCATACCGTCCAACACGTCAGAAGTGGCCAATTGTTCCTCATTCCCTTCTCTTCCACACGGCTTATAATGCCCAACGAAACTTGTGATCAGCCCAGACAAGGGACTCAGAAATTTAAAAGGGGCTTAATCTGCACACTGTATGCCCACTTTAGAATATTGCTGCCCCATATTTGCTTAGACATCATGTTAAACATATGGTTTTTGCCTTTGAATTTGGGATTAGGGTTGATGGATGATATATGTTTCTCTCTCCCAGATAACTTTGAATTTGGGTTTAGGAGCACTATAAATGAAACACATGCACACATGTTGTCTCAACAGAACATTCCTTATGGAAAACATTGATTCCATGCTCACCGTGCACGGAGAGTTTCTTAATGGAGGAGGAAAGAGAGGACTCCTTAGTAATGCTGAGCGACCTTGGCCTTTTCCCTCCACACTGAGTGTTGCACCTTGTCAAAAAACAAAAAATACAATGATTAATACGCAGAAAAAAAACATATTAAACATAATTTCTGACAAAACTATAACTCTGACTTGTGCAAAGCTTTGACTCGTAACACATTTAGAAAAATGTCAGATGTCACCATATTATTTTCATCTCTAATAACTGGTGATTGGCAGACTTCAAATTGTAATTCTTCCCTTGAGTTCCCCCGTGTAAATGGACTCAGTGATAACAAAAGCAAGCCTCAGCAAAAGCCAAGAGCTCATAAACGGACACATTGAAGTCAGGGAAGTGAGAATGCTCTGCTGACTCCGTGCCTAATGCTAGATCTTTTACATCCTGTGGAACTATAAAGAAGATAACTTCTGACAACAGTTCATGGTTATCTCTCACTATTGGACATGAATGTTCAAAATGTGCTTTTAATGCCCCGGTCTTACAACCATTCCATTTTATGTCCTTTTTAATGAGGTATCTAAACCCAGCTTCCACTACTCAGTAGTTTGGTGAACATCTGTTTGCCCTTTTTAAAATTTTTAAAAAGCTGATATGTAGAAGAGCATTTTTAGCATCACTGTGCCGAGATACCAAACATATTGTTTGACTGACGTGTGGGTGGAGCTAGACACTTTGCACTCTATTGATTCAACAGCCAACTCTCACTTCCGTGTGATTATGGGAATGGAATGTTTGTCGTTGGATTCACTGGCAGATTACTTGGTACGTTTACACTGTAAACTATAAACTATGCATGTAAACTTGACATGCATTGTTTTGCCTAGCAACTGCAGTAGCTTGTCTAAGGCAGGGGTTTTCAATGTGTGAGGCTGGTCTCCCCTGGGAGGCACCAGAAAACTTCAGGGGAGGTGCAGCAGCTTGAAGAAAAAAAACCCCCAAAAACATCTTTTTCAAACCTGTTAAGCTAACTTCAGTTATGTCAAAGGCAAATGTTTTGTTTTGAAGTTCGTACGGTGAAAGAGTAAAAAGAGTCTGGGGTGACAAGACAACTTGACAAAATATCCTGCAGATAAAGCGTGTTTACAAGAAGCCCCAACTCCATTCTATTCTACTATTTGAAGCGAGGCTACACCGAAACTGTGCCACACTTTGAAAACCTCTGGTCTAAGCCATGAAATCATTTTACCTTTATTTTCACAGCTATAGAAGGGGAATTAAATCATTGGCAAGTTGGCTCACCTTTGCTAATGTAGTAGCGCTTTGCCCCCTTTTATCCTCTCAGTATTGGTCTGTCTCTACAGTACAGGACTGTAGTTCTTGGCTAACTAACACAGTTGCGCCACAAGTTTCTGCTTTTCTTACTGATCATGGCGGCAAAATAACCCACAATGGCGTCAAAGAAAGTTGCAAGTAGCAGCACTTAGATAAAGAAGGTGAGAAACACCATTGAATAACGAAATAACTCATAGCAAAACCGGATGGTGGTGTCCGAGTGCCACATCAAAGTAAAAGTGACCTTAAATGTTCATTTACATTTGTCATTTATATGCATTTTGAATAGTTTTCTGCATGTAAAACTATAGTTGTAAAACAATTAAAGTGTTTTGAATTAACATTTTTGGCTGTCTGGAACAAATTAATTGCATTCGCTTTATTTCTTATGGGAAAAAGTGATTTGGTTAGAGTACGTTTCGGTTTGAGTCGGACCTACTGGAACGGTTAAATAATGCTAACCGAGGTTCCACTATATATATACTGTATATAACCAACCCCACCTGGTGATATGGCTGACAGTAATTTGGACATGCTTACAGCGGTGTGCATTTTGTAAATGCTCTACACATTACTTTTATTGGTATATCAATAAACATCCAATTTTTTGTATGTTGCCAGACAGCTGTTTGGTGCATTTGTCCTGCTCTTAGTTTATTTCCAAGGTAATCCTTGTCCGGGGGAACTGTGGTGTCGATTGCTTGAGCACAGTACACACCTCTAGTCGCTCTCGACAAGTTTCCATTCACAAATCCAGGTAAGACCAGGCACTTTTTCCAATAACCGGTCAGGCGGGTTGTGCCAAAAACGTAGTAAGAGTGATGTAAACCACTGCTGATTGCTCAATGGTTAAGAACCTTTGTCACGTGCTATACTGTAACATTAGCTCACCCTGATGATGTGCCTTCACTATTACTCCGCAGTCTCCATTTTGCCGAATCGGTTCGCTTCCTGGCTGTTGTCTGCTCTCATATAAAATTTGTTGACCTTACTTTAGCCAGAGATGTAAAGACAATAGAGCCTTTTCTCTGTTTGCAGGTCTTATTGTAGCTGTGCTATGGGTTTATTTTGAAAGGGTAAATCAACTGCCCAAACTGAAGCAAGTGGAGACAATTTAAGCTTAGGCAATCTTAGCCAGTCCATTGCAGTGAAAAAGTGTCAGCATTCAGGTCCGCTCAGATTCGCTGTTTACACGTGCTAGCAATGATCAGTCTGACTCACACAATATTTTGTTTTTCTTAGATTCCTTGAAAACATACTGAGTTTTTCTCGCTGCAATGATGTCACACTAATTGCACAGCATGTCTACACAATCTAGATAAGGGTTTAACTGTTCCAAACAATAGGGTGTCTCGCTGTACTTGATGGAGTCACGGCTTTACACTGCAACGCACTCAGAAAGCCCAAGACTTCACTTTATGATCTCTGGGGAGATGTGCAGGAGTCACCTGATGATGGGCAGCTCTGTCTAGAAGCCTTAGCTGAAGACTGGAGTCTTCTCCAAGAGACACCGTGGCCCATTACTGACTGCCAACTGCACTCGCCTTCTTCAAAAGAGCAGTAGCTGCCATTGAGGAAGCGGCCTGGAGAGAAACAGGAGAGAGCATATATCAGGGGAAGAGAGAGACGATAATTGGAGGTGGGCTGTGTGTAATGAGTGGACAGGGGCCGACCAGATGATGGGGAGGACGGAGGTACTGTCAATGAGAGAATAAGTACTAGGTACTAGGAATCAAGAAGGTGAGCCACAGTGAAGAAGAGATGGTGCAGCTAGACGTGCAGCGTAATGGTCCAAAAAGTCTCACTGTTTTGGTAAAATTTGAGGGGGATGGGGTGAGGCGGTCGGGGGGTAATACAGAGAGGAGTTTGATAGACTAGAAATAGAGACAGAAAATTGAAAAGGAGATAGGTAAGAGTGATGAGGGCGCATCGAGAGGAAATGAAAGCGCTCAGGTAGCGCTACCATGTGTTTTGGGCGTGAAAATCAAGTGAATGGCGTGAGCCTCAGAAGCATTTTGTCAGCTGACTACTTGTGATATTTTAGTGGCTTGAGCAGCCAATCAAACGCATCCCTCTGGAACCACCAGGGGAGGTGAATGTGTGGTCTGTCTCGCCTCATTTCCACAATGCCATCACGGAAAAGTGCAAACTGTCTCATTTCTAACAAGATTGTCCGTGTCACATTTGTCTCAGTAAATGACAGCAGAAATCAAATACTACAACCTATATAGGGAAAATATCATAAAAGCTACTGTCAAAGGTGTTTCTTTGATGGATTTTTTTTCATTTTACTACTTACATGCCACTTTTACGGACTATATTCAGATAACAGAGTGGGGAATTGAATGAATGGGGAGGTGGGTGGGGGGCTGATACAGACAAGGTGAGACACATAAAAATAGCCTATTTTTGACACAGATCGCCCCTCCCCCAAACCCTCCTGCTAGCTTGACATTGACGTTCTGCTCCAATTTGGGAATAACATTTGAATTTCAGTGCATTAGATTTAAATGCGTCCATGCTAAGTCACCTGGCAGCGGCAACTGTGCGAATGGCAACACACTTATGAGTATTAAGTATTAGAAGCTGGTTCTTGTGATATGAAGTTTTTATTTCCTTCCGTATAGTTCCATCTAATTTCATTGCACTTCATTTAGTTCACATGAAAACTAGCAGAGGGTTACTGCCAGCATCTAAATGTGATTGCAGAGTTTGTAACGCCATGACTATTTGAAATGACAACATCAGTCATTTCTTTTCATCAGTCATTTCTTTGGCCTCACATAACAAAATCACCTTCAACTCAGAATAAACTCCTCCTTCTTTCAAATGGAAGATCTTTGTATTTTCGAATGTAAGACACATGCTTGTGATATCCAAATATTCATCGAGAATATTCAGGTGGAAATGCAGTGTGAGAACGGTCTTAGTTCCCTCTTGCTTATAACATCACTTTCATTCCGAAACGTTTCACAGCCCCGTACCCCTTCAGACATATGACCTGAGGTCTACTGCATTCTTAAAAAACATAAGCCACAGTAAGCACACTATACAAATCTTAGTTTGACATATTTAATTCATGATTATATGATTATATAATTGTTGTTTTGGAAAAGGACATCTTTACAGGACAGCATGTCCTCCTTAATTGTCCCTTCATGAACGTATGCACATCGACTCATCCAGCTGTAGTGTGTAAAACTCACTGGCTTGTATGCGCCACAGTAGCGTAGTAGTAAAAATCTCCAGCCGTATTTTTCAACTGATGTACACTAGTCAGTGCATTCAGTTAGAAACAAATTACGGGAAAATGTAAATAAAAATGCACTCAGAAAATGTACTAATTAGTCACAGCACCATTTAAGAAGACCAGCTCTCATTTGGCATACAGTATACATGAAATCTTAAAGATTAAACACTGTTAACGCACATCATAATCATTAAACACAGCTATTTGTTCATACAACGTGCACAGAACAATGAACAACTTTGTGTCTGCCTCCTTTATTCTGCATTGTGCAGGCACCGTCCACATGATGGGGCTTTAAGCGCACTGCGTGGCTCTGTTAGGCTCTAGTGTAGTCGCGTGGTTTTTAATTTTCATTCGCATACCTCGACTGCAATTAAAGTACCCCTACACCAGGGGTTGGCAACCTTTACCATGAAAGGAGCCATTTTGCCTGCTCTTCCAGTAAAAAATAAAAAAAAAAATAAAATAAAATAAAATAAATATATATATATATATATATAAAATTTTACCTGTGACAACCACAGAATCCAGCTACCAGAAGTGCAGAATACATATGTAAGGCCTACTCTGAAATAACTTAAACACTGAACTATGAAGGATTTAACCATAAAAAGCCCATCCGAGTTCACATATCTGCATGTCAGTGCTGTCTGATCAATATCGTTTACATCCTAGGTTCCCAAAGTGGGATATGCGTACCCCTAGTGGTACGCAGATTGCCATAGGGGGTACATGAATAAAAATTAAAAATGACTTGACCACATTAGAGCTGAACACTGAGATTTACGTAATGCGTGCGAACGCCTCATGTGAACAGCTGGTAGTACAGTGCAGAAGAAAGGTGACAGCATGAAGTTGTTCATTGTTCTGTGTGCGTTAGATGAACAAATAAGGAGGTTTGATGGTGACGATGTGCATTAAAAGTGTTTCATTTTGAAGTTTTTTCAAGATCATTTATGTGCTAAATGAGTGCATTTTCTGAGCTGGATGAGCCTGTCATTTGTTTGTTGACTGGATGCACTGACTATGTTAGAAAGCCCCCGATTTTGCACGTGTCAGTAAATTTATGTTTCACGAATAGTGCGTCTTCTTCAGGCGTTGTGGTCACTTTGTTCAGCGATCCTTGAACACACCGTGTGTGATGCAGATTGAGACTTACGTGTATGACTTTCTCCGACGCTATCCTTCCTTTCACCTCGTCCTTGTTCACAAATGTTAATGCTGTGTGGAAATGCACGGAGGTGAGCTTTGATAATGTTAGCTCTTTGCTGCTGTGCATGTTTTGATAAAGTTTCACATCAGCACTGATAAACAGATAAGTAATCACCCTACAAATCTTTTAGAAATATTGAAGATAATTAATTGGTTAATTAATTATAAAGTAATTCCGGGTCAAAATTGTGTATTTTGCATCGTTACATTTTGAAAGTTTCACATGAGCACTGATAAATCATGCTATGTATCTTTTAGTCCAGACTGCTGTTGGCATGCTGCTGTTTGAATGGGTTGAATCTGAGTCACGATGGCTGTGGTTTAAGTCTGCATATGAATTTAATACCAAATTGAAGGTGAAAGTTCAACAATCACCATAAAGCAGTATCCCAAGTACAAAATTATATGCAACCAACAATAAAGCCTAATTCTCAAGGGCCGTGCGGGGATTGGAATATAAACGAAATCTTCAACATTAAAAACTTAAACTTACTTATGTGTTCATATGATGCACACAGAGCAATGAACAACTATGTGCTGTGTCTCCTTTCTGCTCTGTTCTTCTTGGGCCATGAGGCCATTTTTATTCACGTACCCCCAATGACAATTGGCGTGCCCCGGGAGGTACGCGTGCCCCACTTTGGGAACCTAGGCAACGTCACTTGATTCATCACAGGCAATTAAATATGCTTGTGCTGAATTGATGTCATCCATTTTCCTACTGGTGATGTTTGTTGCCACTCTGTTGGTCTTGTCCTTGACTGTCTTTGCAGAGAGAGGCTCAGTAGTTATTTCATGTTTTCTTTTTATGTAATTTCCTGTTTATTTTTTAAAAATTCAGATAAAACATGCTCTGATATTTTTCATGAACGATTCTTTCAGGTATTCTCCGTTTGTGAACGTCTCCCCCCTCCTTACGATCTCATGCGCAGCCACAACGCTAGCAACTGTAGTTGAATTTGGAGTGTTCATCCACTTCCTGAAAGTATGTTTGCTCTGCTCAACCTTCCGTAGTAGTTCCCAAATAACTCTCTTTTTTGCGCTCATCGGCAGTCGGGTACTTTTCAGAAAAAGCTGAGTGCTTGTTTTGAAAATGTCTTTCAAGGTTACATTTTCTATTTTTACTAATTTCTCGGCACATAGCCAGCATCATTGGCAGTAAAGGAAAAGGAATATTCCCATTCAGAATTCAACTCTCCGAAAAAAAATTTTTCGGGACATATTCACAGTTGTGGATAGCTTACTGCGGGGTTAGCACACTCACAAGACGTATCCTTTGTGTCTCACTGCACACACTGGCCGCCCTCCCCCTTCCCTTGCTCATCCAATAAGCAGTCAGAACACAGTGTAGATGCATTCACGGGCTTGCGGTGAGTTGGATATGTCAAACTCAACTGTCACTGCTGTTACTAAGGCAGCAGAAACATTATTACGTTTCCATGATGTAAAGCACGTAATAGCTGAGGTCAAAGTTCAGGTCAGAATGTGTACACTTTGTCAGCTCATTTCTTTAATTATTTTCAAAGCGTTGTGTCCTATTTCTTTTCACAGCCAATCCAATATACTTGCACAGGTCATAGTTGTCAATCTTTTTGGTTTTCAAATGTGTAATGCCTTTTCCTCATTGGTATTCTACATATTGTTGCAATACATTTTACTTAAACATAATAAACAATAAGGAGGAGTTAATCACCACGATCAGCGCCAGCTACTACAATGGAAAGGCAAAGCATCTGCTTCACTGAGTGTTAAGAAAGTCATATGTGCCAATGGAGGAAACTTGCAGATTACCACTTAAAATTTATGCTTGCATCCCCTTTGATGGAGGCAGTACTCCTCTGAAGTTGGAAGGAATATGTTGGAAACCAGTGGGGTGTTGGCAGAATTTAGATTGACAAAGATCAACCAGATGAAGCTTTGACTGAAAGAAAGCAGAATGCATTTATGCATAATGCTGCAGCGGCAGGGTAGTAGAGATAGAAAGGACAAAACTTTACTTCTACAAGTATGTTCATGTGTTCATGTTCAATTCTTTGCGATTGACATAGGCTATGATCATCCTTTTCCCTGTTAATTAGCCTCAGTGTAGCCTATGAAGGATTAAACTAGATACAATCAGGAACCACACAGATAGATCACAGTGAATAGGGTATCAGACAGTGATTCGCTTTGTGAGGAGTTGTGTTGAGTGATGGAGATGAAAATAAAATCCAATGCCTACGGTAGTGTAGCCGGCTGTGAGGGGCACATATGACAATGAACTTGAAATTAGTGGTGCTTGTCCTCATTCACAGAGGATAAAGGTTAATACTATTTTAAGAATAAATGGATAGGCAGAATGAATGCCATGAGTGACAGCAGACCTTCATGTGTTTGTGCTCCTCTCTAACATGGCAAGGGTAAAGGTGAGTGGAGATTTTGGAGAGAAAAACCTTATAGAGACATGCAATGATAAGCCTACAAGGCACTGTGGTTTGTGTCTTATCACACTCAAATTATAGTCTTTACATGTACACTCACCAGCCAAAACACACCAGCTGTACAGTGGAACCTTGGTTTGCATATGCCTCGGTTAGCGTGACTTTTGGTTAACATAAATTATATATGGCAACATTTTACCTCAGTTTGCAAACATTTTCTGGTTAGTGTACAATATGGCGTGCATCTTGTCGGGTTATTAATACACCGCGTGAGTCCAACTGTGTTGTTAATATATTTGGACCCCAAAACATCCTTGTTAGCATATATATATATATATATATATATATATATATATATAAGTTTCTTGTTGTTCTGGTTTCTCGACAATTCTTCCTGTGGTGGCTATTGTCATATCAATGTAATATAATGCAGCATTACTGACAGCTAGTGACCAGTGTAGAATACTATATATCATAATGTGTCTTTATTGCGTTTTCTGAATGGCTTATATTTTTGTATTTTAGTTCATTTAGCCATTTTATGCTTGAAAATGCTTAATTTTGGCCAAACATTAGTCAAATTTGGTTAAATATGCATATTTTTGGTCTAACAATAGGTTGTAGTCAACCACAAAACAGTGATAATTTATGAACTCATTCAGTACCAAAGATTTATTTATATTTTTATAAACCCGACCGCCCAATCCCAAAGACATTTTTATACGTCTTTTACGTTTTTTTGTGTGAGAGGCAAAAAGAGGTGATGACACAACTGCACACTAATAGATGTCACTGTCAGCTGTGCAAACCATAAAAACGGTCACAAAGTGGCAGGAGTGCATTTGATAAGAGCTTGGCATGGATCATTTGCATGTATTAACACACTCGACAGCAAGGAGGAAGTGGAAGAGCATGGAGGAGTATAGCGTGCAGAAGGTTATGGAAATTCTAACACATGCAAATGCACACACGTGTGCATGACCGCGTACAGACGCGTCCACACATGCACACACACAGTTTAGTTCCAAGTGTAAGAATTGTAAATAGCACATGGTGTATTCGGTTAGAGTATGCTTTGGTTTGAGTCGGGCCGTCTGGACCAGATCAATGACACTAACCAAGGTTCCACTGTATGTCTAATGAGATCCAGTACAAGCGCTATATGCAAGATTCTGCCTTGATAAATAATAACACTCAGACAACACTGCTTACAGTTTACAGTGGTGTAGAACTGCTCTATATTATTTTCATCATCTTATTTATCTACTTGCATAGCAAAATACGAAACCCCTCTCAGTATGATGCAGTGCACCACTAGAAAAGACAGTGGGACCTTTAAAGTCATACATTTAAGTCAGTGGTTCTCAAATTATTTTCTATCATGCCCCCACTGGGGGACAGAGATATTTTCGTGTCCCCCCGCCCCCGATTTGAAAAATGATTGAGAAATTGATAATATCTATTGTAGTAATTGTAGTCTACTGTACATACAGACTGAACTCAAAAGAGGAACCAGCAAAATGCAACAAAATGAAGAGCAGTGAAGCATACAATCAAATTCACGAGTCAAATCGCATGCTGTGTACGACAAATTCATACATGCCGGCAGGTCTGCACTAATACTGAAAGTCCTCGCTGCCTCTCACACTTCACCGTGCCCCCCAGGGGGAACCCGCCCCACTATTTGAGAAGCACTGATTTAAGTTCAACCAGCATTCTCTTGAAAACATGATTCAATAGTCAAACAAAAACATCATATGAGAAAGGTTCAACTGAAACAATAGTTTATTGCTTTTCCGATATTGGAGGGCCAGTGTTCCTAAAGACCTCGGAAAAAAAGCAGAAAACTGAAGGTGCAAAGAGACAGAAATAACAATCCAGGAATATGCGAAGGGTGAGGAATGCTTGCCAAGCATATCTGCACTCTGTTTTTTCTGCCTTTCTCTCCCTCTTTGTGAGAACAGCTTCTGTGTGACACTCAACTGTTCATCTCTTAGGCAGGAATCACTGGCTTCGTTAATGAAGCTGCCTCACAGCCAACGGACTTCTCAGCTCAGGCGTTACAATACAGAGATGAAGGTCAGACAGCAGACACGTGATCATAATGTACTCACGACATCGCTCGCCCTCGTCATCCCCAAGTGGACAGTCTGTAGTGAAGTCACACAGTTTGTCCAGTGGGATCCCAGGTCCTTGGTGACAGTGATATTGGCCCTTGAGTGTGATGGAAGGGCCTGGTGAGGAAGCTGGAAGAAAGTTACATGCAAGAAACATAACAGATTACTATTTTGTTGACAGTTATTGTTTATAATAAACCAAAATGTTACCACGGTGCAGTACAGATCTTAAAATGAAAGTATCATGGCAAAATGACATAACACAATGAACGAATAAACAATAGAGATAAAATCTTATTTTGAAATATAATTCCTTATTGTGTTCTGTGTTTTCTGTTCCCTGCAAGATTTACAATATATGTCAAACACCAAAATACAAATCAGCTGCTCAGGGTAACATATCTCACAAATGGAAGAAACTCTACAGTTCCGTTGCAGAAGTACATCAGTCAGTGACACAGGCTAATTTATGTCCTGGCTGCAAAGCATGCGTGAAATCCTGAGGCTGCGTTGTACGAAGATAAATAGCTTGCCTGGGTCTGCATAAGCATCTGGATTTGAGTACAGTATTCATCAGAAAAAAACCTGACCCAGATACTCTTGCAGGTAGCAAAATTGGAGCTCTCTTTCATTTCCGCAGTCTTGCACACACTCGATATTATCATTTTAAACAACTCAGTTGTATCCTGCTTCCATTTGCATATCATGCAAATCAGACAGGTGATATTTTCAGACCGTGGACATCTCCACCCCACTCACCAGAAGCTGATCACAGAAAAGAAACTAAAAAGAAATGTGAGGAAAAAAGATTTCACTTATGAACATCTTGATATTCCCCTCTCTCAAGTGGATAAAGACTGATTTTTATCATGAATGACAAGCTTGGCTTACTGAACAGTGTCCTTGATCTGTTCTGTGCAGATTTGCTTGCCATGCAGGCCGATGTGCATGTTGAATGTCTGATAAAGACTGCATCGATGACAGGAGGGATAATGTTGACACAGTTGTGGCTTCTGTGCCGATTCTCCAGACAGTGATAGAAAGTACACTGGATTCCCGCACATTTGCGATTCGGCATTCATGGTCCTGCAAATCCACAAATTTTTCGTCGAAACATTTCTTTTCTCTGAGAAAGAACTGATTGTGGATTTGAGGAACCACAGACTGGATACCACCCCCCATTAATGGCGAACATGTGGAGACTGTGATCACATTCAGGTTCCTGGGCACCCATATCTCCGACAGCCTCTCCTGGACACACAACATCACGGCCTTCGTGAAGACGGCCCAGCAAGGGGTCCACTTTGTCTGTGTCCTCAGGGAGAACAACCTGGACAGGAAACTGCTACTACTGCTGGCCTTCTGTCACTCCTCCGTGGAAAACGTGCTCACATACTGTGAGTGTGTGGTATGCTGGCTCCGCAGCTCAGAGCAGAAAGGAGGTGCAGAGAGTTACCAACACCGCCGAGAAAATCATCGGCTGCTTGCTGCCCTCCCTGGAAGACATACTGTATCCAGATCCTTGCTGGAGTACAACCAAAGCCATCACAGTAGACACATCCCACTGCGCCCCCCACTCGTTCGACCTGCTGCCCTCTGGAAGGCCTTTCAGGTCAATCAAGTCCCATACAAATAGAGTAACAGTTTCTCCCCTGGGCCATAAGAACTGCAAGCACAGGAACACACACCTTAATAAAGCTGCACTGCATTTCTCTAGTATCCTTTCTATCCCATGTACAGTATATTTATATTATATTTATACAGATACAGAGATACTAGCTTCATATTTATATTTGCATTATTTTTGTATGTCTATTTAAATATGCACAGTTTTACTTGTACATGTGTGTTTTTATTTATGTTTTTCATTTCCTAAAGTATTGTTTTTCTGTCTTATAAGTGTGTACTGCCGTGGAGGACTACCCCCCACAAACGTGTTGTTTCAAACCGCAATGACGATAAAGACTGTTGTACTCTATTCTATTCTAGCATCTGTTAGAAAGCCCGCAATTTGACATGTTTATGTCTTTATGCTTCACTGAATGTTTTTTGTCAAGCAGTGAGATTTTGCACTTTGTTCGTCAGTCCTTGAACGCACCATTGTATTGTTGTGTGCTGTTTGTTTGGCTAGCAAAGCACTTGCTAGCCAGGTAGACTCCAGTTTCATCTGTTCATCAATCATCGTACGTTATCATCCATTAATGGCAAGTACCTACTGTATACATTTTATTCTTTAAATGTGTTTCAGAAGTCTGAGGCATATTTTTGGTTCTTAAACATGGATTGTGTCACGAGTAAACAAGGACAATTAAAGAGGGAAGGAGAGGGTTCTGGAGATAAATCTGATGTAATATTTTCAACAGTCACATTTATTGCAAATGATGATCCAAAATCGGAAGAGAATGGATTTAGACATTTTATGGGTGTATCGCTTTATTGCGGTATTTCGCCATTCACTGCAAACGGCTAACTAAATGTGAATAGCCCCTCCTATTTCCAATCCAGATCATTTCTGGAAGGCCGTGATAAACACTGAGATTCATTTCAGTTTGAATATTCCCCGCACGTGGAGCTGTTGTAATTATTTACTATTGATCTTTTGACGCTACAGGTCGTCTTTGGGATACCAACAAGTTCCATTCTGATGACTGTGATATAAATTGAGTGTAAGTTGGAACTTACACCTGAATTAACTCCTAAGTCACTCACGCGTGTACAGAACACATGCAAGACATTAGATACAGTAATACAATTATTAAATGGAACTAATGAAAAAGACATAAAAACTGTGGTTACCATGCATACGGGGAGTGGCGTTGCAAGGGAGGGAGACACAGGGACAAGGAAAAGAGACAAGAGACACGGAGAAGGAAGCCTTAATAATGAGACCAGTACATTGCTTGGTTATCACTGTCCATTTCGTAGTAGAAGATCCTTTCAAATGTTCAAGAAGACATCTCTATCCTTGATGATGGTGGCATTTGAGCAGCTTGGACCGGGAATGCAGACACCGTTTGTGTCGCCACTTCTCCACTGAGCGTTTTGCAATGTCTAATTTCCCTTCACTTTTCACTTTCACATTCTGTTTCTTTCAGGCACTGCCACAACAACTGTTACATTAAGAAGAGTTCAAATAAACCGCTAACTGCAAAGAACATAACTAAGTATTTTTCCGTTGCTTGCACATAACCACTTCTCTTTTTCTTCTGTACAGTTTCAATCATTCATAGGAGTGTGTTCATAACCACAAAACGTCGTAACAAGCAATGTTTTAAAAAGAGGACCACCTGTAGATTATGCCCTTAATATTGGTAACCTTCATTAGGTTATCTGAGTGCATTCACTCATCACTGGTTTCTATCCAATTGTTTGTTTGAGTCTTAAATCAAACACCGTTTTTCTTCAGGAGAGGAGGAGTCTATTGGCAGACTCTGGAGCATCTCATTTGCATCTTAGCTGTTACCAGAGACAATGCTACGTCAACACATCACTAAATGTCAGTGTGTCCCAACAAACATTCTGGATGTTCCCTTTTATTTCAATACACAAACGGATGAAAGTGCAATCACAGTGCATTTGTTCTACCTGGCAAGGAATGGCGAGTATTCGTTGCATGAACCCTATGACCAATAATCAAGTAGTAGGATGGAGATACGTGTTTTTGCCCACGTTGAGACGGCACTACCAAAGCATTGTTATAAATATCGAAACTGGGAGCATGTTCCGTAAAATAAATTGTCTTTGTACAATGCACAAATCCTTGCTCTTTATGCAAATGTTTCCAAAAGGGACAAAGGGTGTAAAACCAATGTATCCCCAGGGATACCATTCAAGTTCTGTCAGTATTGTTTGTTTGTTTAGGACAGATTTTGCAATAAGGTCTTTTATAATGAATGGAATTTGATTACGCATGTGTACCTAAATAAGAGGCACTCTTTTTAAAATATCAGATATATTTACCACCCTAACTTAAAGCAGAAAGTTACACACATTGGCACAGAAAGAATAGTTTCTTTCTAAATATTATTCTATCTAGCATATATTTTCATGATGATGGTGTTCAAAGCAACATGATGGCTCTTTAAAGAATGAGCACAATCAACTGTATGGATTAGATAGAGGGGTGACATTTATTACTGGATAAAAAGACATCGCTGGGGCGCCATGTTTACTCTAACTCATGGTGTTAATATCTCAGTGAGTTTTCCCACTTCAAAATCCAAAAAGCACATTTGCCTGAGTAAATGACTTTGGCAATGAACGCCCCCCTTGGTTAGAACAGCTTTGTATGATGCAGCTCAGCTTTTACAAGTTTTGAATGGTAAAAAAAAAGCAATATGTAGTGACACTTGTCTGCAAAAATGATGCAGTTATGACCATCTGCATGGGTCTGGATGCATCCTGCGATGCGCGTTCTCTCCAGACATGAATTATGCATTCAGTGGGGTTTCTTTCAGTTTAATGCAGGTAAGACAATTCATCACGAGAAGGAAGAGTTATCCCCAAACCTAAGGGCAAGGTATGTTAATTCATCAATCTATATTAGTTCAGTGACATTTGAATATAACAACCAAATGCGGGAAGCTTTGAGTTCCTGGAGCAAGTAAGTTTGGCTTCACACGGCTGCTGAAATCCTGGCCTACCGCAGTCCTTAAATCACACATGTCAGATCGTGAGAACAAGCAGGTTGGCCGGGGCCCGGGTATGGGAATGAATTGTCTGTGGGAGTCAGGGTGTTTTGTTATCATTGTGCTCATGGGGTTGGTTTGGCGGTGTGAGGTGAATGATGTATGAGTGGAGAAGAGCAGGAAAGGAGACTTGAGGGCACGTTAGCTTCTCAACAGAGGCCAAAGTTCTGGTGGAATACAGAAAGACAGCTACCAATCATTGTCAATGTTTACAGCTGTTGACAACAATGACACGGATAGGTTGACTGAAGCCATTTGTGCAAACATTTTTGAAAATGTGCTGTATATCGTGTTGTATGCATATTTATATGTATTTCAGCTGTTTATCCACATGCAAACTGCGTTTCAAATTGCTGAAACCTTGTTTTGAAAAGTCGTAAGACGTAGCATTGCCACTGTTCAAATTTAATTTGTCTAGCAACATCATTGAAATAATCATTATTGGCCCATTTCAAAAAACAATTTAGAATGTTAGATCATGTTCTCTATAATGTTATGCCCATCCTTCAGCAATGATAAATGATTGTACTGATTTTAAACATACTTAACTCTCTAAACAACTTTTGATGCAGACTTCCTGGTGAGATGGAATTCAATAGTGTTTCTCATCATCTTTATCAAAGTGCTATCAGCTTGCAGAATCCACAATGAATTTCCGAAATCCGAAGTAGGATTCCTTATTTATAAATGAATATTTCGTAGTTAGAGCATAGAACACTCCCCTCCAAAAGATTGGGAACACCTGGTGGAAATAAGACATAACACAGACTCACGAGTTAGCATTGACAGCATATTTTGTGCGGTGGCTATCGTCTCATCAATGTAATGTTACTGACACATAGTGAGCAGTGTAAAATACTGTTTGTGCTTAAAGAGAGACTCATGATGCACACAATTGCTTTATTAACAAGCGGAGAATGCATATGCAGTGAACGTTCACACAGGAGCTGCTGTCGGACACAACTCACAGTAGTCAGTCTCAACCAAAGACGCTTCTCTCCACACTGCTAACACTCAGCTAAACATAGTCAACTCTAGCTTCCTGACATCACACATGTCACTGCCTAGCGGTCTGCTAACCAACAGCTGCTTGAGGTCCCTCGGTCCAATTACAAACTGTGGGATGATGGGGTTCTTTTCTGTAGCTGGTCCAGCGCTTTGACACGTCTTACCTGCTGAATTTTGGACCATCACAGACTTACATTTGTTTAAGGCAAAACTTAAGACTCATTTGTTCGGAACTGCATAAGAGCAATGTGACCCTTTATTTGTATTGTTTTTAATGCTTACATTTCATTTGTTTTATTATCGTCATCGTTATTTTTTGCCGTTTATCTTGCACTGTTGTCCAACACTTTGGTTTTGCTACAACTGGTGAAAGGGGCTATATAAGCAAAGCTTGATTGACTGACAAAACAGCATTCATTTTAAAGTTAATTACATTTTTGAAAAAACACAATGTTCAAACCGTGAAACCGTGGCAAAGGACAACTATACACACGATATACAGAACATTCACAGCACACCTTTACCTCACGACCAACTACCAGAATGCTTTTGTTGTGATAATGTTTTATTTCTCTGCAATAAAACAATAGAGGAGCTCCATTTAGTGCTCTGCTGCTAACTAACCTAGCTGCCCAGGGACTGCAGATTGAAAGTAGCTATAGCTAAAGCTGGTGTAAACCATCTGTCTTTCTCAATTGCCAGGCATATCTGGCACATTTTAAGGAAACATTCTTTTGAGGGAGGTCTTTATACAAATACTTATATTAGGGTGATGCGACAAATGCTGATGTTTGTTGTTTTTACTTTCCTCTTACGGCAGGAAGTGAATGTGAGAGACCTGCCTGATCAGCTCAGCTGAAGAAGAAAAGAGCAGGAGCACTCCAAGAGAATGCTGATGTGTATTTTGTTTGCCTTATGTTTTTGGAATTGATTTGTTTATTTTCAATCCAGTTTCCATGGATTGGTTTGTCAAAAGAACAAAACCGTCTTTGTGTTGCTACTTGACGACACTACAGACGATTCACTACACAGTCGCCATGCAAACGCTAACCTAATGTAATGCACTGAACCGCACCTGGTGGAAACGTGCCTCCAGTCAAGGTAATTACAGCTACCCATGGGCACCATCTGTTATTTTTTTGGGAGGGGAAAGAGGCAAGTGTCTATTTATGGAAAGGCGTTTATTGGTTCAGTTGGACAATGTAACTAATTAATCAATCTACAGGATGCAATTTAAGAAAATACAGTAGCAGTTAAATGCAATTAGCAACTAGGCAGACAAAAGACTATTAAGATGTATTGTTGGAGAGGCAGGCAGAGTACGATTTCTCATTTGCCATAGTATGAACCTGCTAAATGAATTCATTTTAAATTACAATCACAATATTTTAAATTAAATTACACAGCCGTGCAAATTATAAATATCAAGAAAGACCGAGCCAGAGACGCCAAATTATTTATGATACTGTATATCAGTGATGACTGCTCGCTGACTACAGGGGAAACGGAACTTCCCCTTTAAATTTAATAATATAATTGGTCAAATATACATTGTTAAACTTAAATTGGTAGACTTAAAAAACTGCAAGTGCACTAGAATGCGTTTAATTTCATGAGTACTGTATATTGAGTATTAATCTGCTGTTGAGTGAGTTTGCTCTCTGACACCATCTCTTTTCCCTCGGCAGGAGCATGGACGCGATAGTAAATCTCCATTGAAGCTGTAGCTTCAGCACATGGAAGCTCACAGCAAGAAAATAAGACCCTGACTGGATAAACTGGCAAAAAACATCACTTCCAAGGAAGCCAAGCTTCACTGGGGGTCGATGGAGCAGGGCGGTCCTTGATTTTGGCTGACAGCTGCCAGAGGAGTGAGCAGCTCCCCCCACCCCTCTGCCTGGGCCAATAGAACGAATTGGGCGTTAAGCAGTACCGTTATTCTGTACCTGGTATGGGTGGAATTTCCCCATACAACACAACGCACAACTTCGCTTTATGCACCCTCTTCTCCAGTCGATATCTAGCCATCTAGCTGTCAGATAGACGGCGCACACACTCAAAGTCCCGTTCAAGCTTGACCGAGCCGCCCGTAAAGGTGGTGGTGGCGTAGCAAGCGAATAACACAGGTGCGAGATGCGTTCACGGACATTGGGTCATTACACTATTTTTTTTTTTTAGGCAAAGACTCTGCAACCCATTGAAATTAACTCCACGACCCACTTTTGGGGTCCACCATTTGAGAATTACTGTTGTAAAACAACCACCAATATGAAGCTACTGGTATTTTGTTAGCAGAGAGAAAGGAAGCAAACCATAGACAAACACACTTACAGACTCAATTGAGACCGAATTCAAGATGTAATCTAGGTTGTAATGAAGGACTGCCATTTGTCCTGAGGGGAGAAACTCAACGAGTCCTAGCAGGAGTGGCGCTGCCACACTGAAGGGAAAATATGAGATATTCATGGAGATTTACAGTTGCCGGGATGCCCAAGATGGATGCTGCTGAGTTTCCCACTGGACAGTCGACAGGAGAAGAGGTATTCAGTCATGAATTCAATTAACTGCAAAGAGCCATGCTCGATTGGGCCCACCTCTGTTCAATTACTATCACTAGCTGTCATGCTCCCCGCAGGAGACTGCAGCACACATTAGAAAAGACGGGTAAAAATCTTACACCGAGGAAAAATCTCTAGTGTCCCAAAAAGAATACTCATAAACACAGATTTGTTGCAAAATGATTATTGAAAAAAACAAATGGTAAAAACAATCACAGTTAAAATGTCCAGCAGCTGAAGTCAGTATAAGAGTAGACAGTCGGTGTACATTGTAAGATGAAGTAGTATACGGGTAGTATACTAGTAAACTACAGTGGAACCTTGGTTAGCATCATTAATACACTCCAGAATGTCCGACTAACCGAAACATACTCTAACCGAATGAATTTTTTCAATAAGTAAATCAAGTAAATCCAATTAAACCTTTTCAGAAACCCTAAAATGTTAACACAAAACACAGTTTTATAGTTTTACAATTACAGTTTTACATGGAGAAAAATTAGAAATACATATAAATAACAAACGAAATGGATAAATTAACATTTTAGGTTACTTTTACATTGATTGAAGACGTGATTGTTGACAAAGCCAGCGATGGAGCAACAAGCTCAACACGTACACCACCTCTAACCTCAAATCTCTGCTTTTCTTTTCATCACGGCTCCAAAATAATCCGCAATGGAGCCAAAGAAAGTTGCAAGTGCCAGCATTTAATAAAGAAGGCGAATTCAAGAAATAACTCGTAACATTTTTGGAACTTCTGGTATAGCTGTGTTAGTTAGCAAAGTACTAACTGATGACATCATAGACAGGCAACGGCGCTGACCTGCGCTTCATGTTTCCATGTATTAGCAAGCTAATAGACTGCTAACAAGGACGTTTTGTGATACAAATACGTACATGAAGAACACAGTTGGACTCAAAGTGTATTAATAACACGACACAACGTGTGTCATATTGTACGCTAACCGGAAGATGTACTCAAATCGAGGCAAAATGTCAGCGTAACTATTTGACGCGAACAGAAAAATCGGAGTGTACGCTAGCCGAGGTTCCACTGTATATGGACTATGTAGTTGATGTATAACAGCTTTCACATTTACAGGAAGAATTTCTACAATCAAGTTACACAAAACCCATCCAAACATAACTTCAAGGATCATGCTTTGTGCACTGGGGCACAATCAGGCAAAAGCAGAAACGTGCCATCATCCCCCATAACCAGAAAACTGTTTTCAATGTGACACAATCATGTCAGTGACTGATAGACCAGAGACATCCCCTTCTCTGAACAAAATGACATTTAGGGTGTCAGCACTGTCATTAAAAACTCTTCTTTCATAATGCATAAGTCTGTCCACAGCATCTAGAACATATTATTGCCCTGCCTGCAAGATCTGATTGATAGAGACATCTGTCCCATTTGGCATAGCGCATAGAGGCTTTTACCACGCTACTTGGTGGCCTGGAACATTTAACACTTGCTCCACATCTTAAAAAGAAATAGCTTTGGTAGATTGCCTTGGAAAGGCGCCTGCAATGGAAAGTCTAATTGCACTGATGGGGATGCCGCTCATGTATAGGCTTGAGGCAAGAGATTAGAGGTAGTATGTGATGAAGCCAAATACTGACAGAATGTGTCCTGTCTGGGTAGGTTTTGTTCTTCAGCTAATTTATGTCCAGTCTTATGGCAATTCCATGGACACTTGCCTATACAAACATGGGATACGAATTCCCGCACCCCATATTGTCATTGTCTTGTCCCTTTGGGGTACAGTTCCATATGGCCCCTTATGTGTTTTTCGGTCAAGTCTTCAGCCAGGTCTTCAGGGAGTGAGCTACTGAATTGAACGTAACAACAACGAATCTGTTCCAGAAGACCAAGTATTTTTGGCACACTGCAGCCAATAAAATTTGTGGCCTGCCAGCCACACACGCAGATATAAAGAGGCATTCAAATGTTCTCGAGGGAGAGAAGCATATTATTAGAATACTTTTTGAAAATATGTTCCTGTTTTTGGAAAAAAAAAAAAAAAGCAGCCAAGGAAAACATGTCATGACATATTTTTTCTGTTATGGCTGTATGTCGCCACCAGCTGATACAACATTATACAGTGTTCCCTCGTTTATCGCGGGGATAGGTTCCCAAAATAGCCCGCAATAAGTGAAACCTGCAAAGTGGCCAACTTCATTTTTTTACAATTATTATATATGTTTCAAGGCTTTAAAACCCCTCACCATAAACATTATACACTTTTCTCAAACAGGCAATAACAATTTCTCACATTTCTCTCTTGTTTAAACAAAACCTTCATTTGAATTGAACTGATCAACCATTGGGTGGAGCAGACAGATGAGAGAGGGACGAGAGAGACACACAACTTCCCACAATGCAATTCTTCTTAAAGGGGCAGGCCCGTAACAGTGTTTATACACTGTAATACAAAAAAACAGCACTAAAAAAACTCTGCAATACAGCAAAAGGTGAACGGCGATAGACATATATCGCGGCGTGACTAACCTATGGCTCAATTCTAATCCTGTGACATCTCCTTTGCTTCAGATTTGCTCCTAATTGTTCAAATACTGTGCTGCACGGCAGTCAGTGAGGAAAAGTCAGAGGAGTCAATCACGAGCTATCAATGCATTCACAACATGCCTTTCGACCCAACAGTATAAAAATATAACAATCTGACTCACGGTGTCATCTTACGAAGAACACCAAACTAATCACACAGCAACTTAACACTCAAAGGGCGCACCTAGGAAATATACAAACATGCACCAATCCAAATTTAAAAGGAAAATAACCAACTCTTTTAAAGCCCTCCCACAAGGCATTGCGTCTGAGCAAAGCATTCATTGCAACGCATTCATTCTTTGCAATGATGTCAGCCTCCCTCTGGGCTCTTCTGGCTTCCTCTGGTGGACAGAGGCAACATTGCAGTGCCATCCATGCATCTATCTATTTTCTTTGCTGCTTGTCCACGAGTGTTTGCTCAAACGAAATGCATTATGGGATTTTTTTTTAACTCGCACTGGTACATGTTTGTATATTTCTGAGGTACACCTTTTGAGTGTTAAGTTGCTGTGTAATTAGTTTGGTGTTCTTTATTAGATGACACCGTGAGTCAGACTGTTACTGTAATATAAACTTACCTCCAGTAGTTGGCAGGGTTGTTGTGAGTGTGATTTGCCATTTTATGACGTGGACATGTACGGCTGATGCACCGGTGCGGCTTATACACCGCAATTTATGGTAATTCTATGGTATTCCAACAATATTTATGAATGGCTTTGAAATGACTAATACAACTTTTCTTAAATCCTGCCTATTGAGGATCACTGGAACAGACAGTTTGTGTACAACCTTGAGCAGTGTCAGAGCTAAGAAATCAATACGCGACTAAAGAGAAGCGAGGAAAACAGTAAGCTTTTGCTTACCCCAAGGACCACTACATCAATATATTACATCATTCACGTTATAAACAACATACTGTATTTTTGTTGATGTTCATGTTATCTATAAATGTTCCTGGTAGTTGGTTCTTTCTGCTTAGCATTTAAAATCATAAACGAAAGAAAGAAAACTGAATTAAAAGGTTTATGCTGAGGATGCAAAGCAAATTTATAGACCAACTATGGAGCCTTACTTTGACACAGAATAGGTTTTTCCGACTGAATCCCTTCACCTATCCATCCACGTCTCACTCTGTCCACTCTGCCAGCTTCCACAGACCAATTTCCCTGGTTGCCTCTGTGGGGCTGTGTGTGACTGATGGGCCTAGGGACACCCTCATGTTAGTGTGTACCTAATCGCAAAGTATAGACTTGCTGTAACGCTCCATTAAGGGCCTGCAGCAGCATGCTATACTAGTTAGGGAAATACACCAGGGACCGGAAGGTCACTAGTTCAAATTCCCTACAGAGTTCACTGCTGCCTTGTCCTCCTCTACATGTCAAATTGAAAAACATTGATGGTGACAGTTTGCCGGGTAATATACAAGCACACATACAAAACATGTTCTTCAGTGAGTAAACTGTCTGACGGTGCTAAAGTAAGTGTGCCCTTCTGACTTTCTATGTTAATGAAAAAACTGAAGCACAAAGTTAAATCCTTTATTGAAACATTCGGGTAATGAGCTTGTCAGTCATTAAGGTGGTGTCTGTTTACTCCCAGGATGAGACACAAAGACAGGATAAGAGGATCAGTGACAGTTTGTTTGTGATGCCATGATGAGCGGCAGATAGCAGTAGCCTCACTTCCCATTGGGAAGGTATGCTCCGGAGACATAACACCATGCATGCTGCTTTAGAGGCAACAAAATTGGATTGCTTGCTGGCCCCGTGACTGATGAGTTCATTAAAGTAGAGAATATGGAGAAAGAAGTCAGGCCGGCCACAGCTCCGTTCATTCATCTGGTATCTTCCTTCACTACTCTAGCCTAAGTAATCAAGCAACTGATGACTGCTAAACTCAACAATCTAGTAAACACTGTCGCTGTTGTATACATATACTGTATACATATATTTGGTTCATGTCCCTTACCAAGTTTCACCTCAGCTTTTTGGAGCCATCAGCAAGCTTCTGGCATAATTTTAGTTGGATATTTGTTCACTCTTCTTGGCACAACTGGTAGAGTGCATTTAAAATGTTTGGCATGACTTCTCAGCATAGTCCACACAGTTGTTCTTTTGGGTTGAGGTTGGATCTTTAGGAAGGCAATTCCAGAACCTTAATTTTAGCCAGCTTTATCCATTCCAAAATTAGTTTGGATACGTATTTGGTCCTGGATCCTCTTGGAACATTAAATTGTGTCCAGGTTTTAGCCGTACTTTTATTGACTGGATGTGAAGTTAGAGAATTTGGAGGTGGTCCTCCTTCTTCATGATGCCATCCACTTTGTGCTATGCACCAGTACCACTGGCAACAAAACACCCCCAGAGCATGATGCTACCACCACCATGCTTGCCAGTTGTTACAGTGTTGTTAGGTCTGAAAGCCTCACCTTGTTGTCCAGAAAGAAGCTGGCTCCATGTGGGCCGCTGAAAATTTCATTTGAGCTCGACAATGTTGATTTTGGAGCAGGGGCTTCTTTGTCGGCACCCTTCTCACTCCAGTGATGAAAATGACTGTCAAGTGTGTCAACTGTGCATCATACTTGGAGTCCTAAGTAAATGCATATATTCCACTTGCAGTAAAAAAGACGGCAATTGTCTTTTCTTATTATGATTAAAGCCACAATAAGTAGCTGCACTAAGCAGGTGCAGGTGAAAAACCTTTTCATATTTTGATTAGACAAAATATGAAATAGTTATATAGTTATATATTTTTAACCACATTTTACGATTACTATTTTAGACTCAATCTTGAACACACTTTATGAGCAATTGTTAACCATTTAAGATGCAACATTTAGTGTAGTAATTAATTTACACACCCACAAATTACCAAAGGAAAATCACATAATCTGACAAATGTTTAAAACCATAAAGTAACCAAAGTTAATGCATAAAACAAATATCTTGATAAACCAGAGTCTATCAAACTAAGATTTTCATGATTTCACCCAACGCACCATCATGAGCATTCAGTGAGAGCAAAGAATCACTCTTACCGGCGGTGCTTGAGTGTTTCCGTGCAGTTGCTTAACAAGCAAGGGCAATTGTCATCTTCCACAACTCAGCTCACAGCACACACCAAAGTGAGCAATAGCCGGTGTGCGCTGCGCTGATTGGAATTCATCTCAACTGGTGCCCAGTCCTGCACGCTGAGAGGCGTGATGCCAGGCAGTTTGCCGCAGTACCTACCACTCAGTCATGGAAAGCTCCCACAACTCTGGGGCAAGCCTGATATTACTGTGCAGAATCTTGAACAGTCTCCTCCAAAAAAGATGCCTGATGTCCCTCTGCAGGACGGCACCAATAGAGCCCCCTTTCTCGCTACTGAAACCCAGGTTTTGATCTTCGTCGTCACCCTCTTTCTCACAAGTATGGGCCAAACAGGTCAATATTGGTGAACTAAAACGGCATAGCAGGTCTTGCCCTTTAGGTCTAGCGCTCATCTTCCTTCAGGTGGTGCACTCATTGATGCTTCTCTGAGCCAATCTTTTCCCTGCACCACCCAGGTCTTCTGTCGCATCTACAGAACGGTCCCTGCAACCTCTCTTTGTGGCTCAGGCGTGCAAGCAAGGTCCCAGTCCGCGAAACTGTTTGAACCCACAAGGCTCATAATTGCAGATCCGACGAGTGGTCTAATGGTGAGCAACCTGAGTTGGGTGCGGGCTCAGGCCTAGTTCCTTCTCGGTGCCAGTCCTGATGAGTGCACGGCAGCCGCCACACTCACAGGCAGCGCCGATGCCACCCAGTTCTCACCATTCCAGCTCCCATTTTGTGAAACACATTCTGGAGACATGAGCTGCAATGGTGACATCTTCCACGAGGTCAGAGTGAGAGCCACCCACTGTCATCCCTATAGGATCATCCCATAGGACGAAGTCCCCCACAAAACATTCTCAAGGCCATAACACACCAGTTCATGAGATCTGTGTGCCTTTAAGGGTCTTGACTCGAATCTTCAGAATGTGGACATTTTTGTCTCGTGCTGGTGTTCCAGCAGTTTCCAGCCTATCCCAGCTAACTTTGGGGGAGATGTGGGGTTATAGCCACGACTGACAAACATAAACAGAACATTTTATATCTAATCTCAAATTAAACTGAAGCAAATTAAAGAAGATTAGTTAAAGTCAGTGGGAGACAAGTCCGAGTGAATTCACTGCTCTGTGTGGGTCTTCTGTTCATGCTCAACATTCATTATTTTGACCTTCCATAATGCATTTCCTATGCAAAAAATATGGTACTATTTATGTTACCGAGACCTAGAACACACTATTACTCGTGGATTACATTAGTAAAAGTCCTACTATGCACATTCTTGTGCACAGCTCGCATTGTACAGACTAGTATGTCAGGTTACAACACAAACTCTGGTTAAAGCAAAGTTTGAGTCAGGCTTGAACAATCCATCCAAATTGTCTCACTACAGGTCATTAAGATCAATGAGTCGCTAATTTTCAGTGCAAGAGCCTGGAACAAATAAACGAAACAAATGTCTTTGTCAGTGATCGTGTCTGAGACCTTTAATAGTCTTGATTGAAATTCTGTGCAAGTTAGAAAGGAAAGTAATTCAAACCCCAGGTGGTGGAAGGGAACACTGGGAGTGGCCTTGAAAACAAAGAAGTGTGGTAAGGCTACTCGGTGAGCGTTCAAAGACAGATCACGGCTTCGAATTTGGAGTGACTTGTGCACAAAGGGCGTTGTGTTGGGGAAAGGACAATATGGCACATCTCTACATCGTTCCTCTTTACTAGCCACGCCTTAAATACTGACCAGCAAGAGGAACGGAATGAACCCTGAGCTGAGAACAATTAGACTGTTGATCCAAGCCGACATTTGCATGAGCAACAGCACCTGCTGTCCTATCCGTGACAGAAACCAGTCACCCAAATAGCTTATGCACCTTCATTTGTATACCAATGACAATGCCCCTTCATTCCTTCTCAGTGTTTCGCACACTCATCAGATACCTCTCTCACCTTATGCAAACCAATTAGAGCCAATTTGGGGAACTTATTTTCTCTCTTTTCTCCTCATGCATATTTGACAGTAAAATTTAGCCACGCGAATGAAGGCTCCGATTTTGCTCATCTTGTATTTATTTGGGCTTCGGTGGCAAACAACGTGTTAATCGCCTCTGAGTTAAGGTGCAAATAGAGAGGAACCTTGTTCGCCGTCATTAGTCTGTTCCAGAAGGTTCAGAATCCCAATTCTACCCCTGAGCCCTTCCCTTTCGTCTTAGCCCTTAAAACCTTGGGCCAAAGAGAAAGAGCCACGGAGAAAAGGGACTCCACTTGATTCTCATTACGTCATCACCCTTGATGTCACAGCTTGCTGGCTGTGACGTAGCTGGACGAGACAATGAAATAGTTCATATGAAATGTTTCCCACCATACATACATTTCTACATGACTGAATGTTATGTAGCCTACCTCAGAACACCTTTTTTTAAATAAAAAAAAACATTTTTCGCAACTGTGACATTTATTGCAAAACAACAAACAACTGTAATACTGTAAATAACAGCTTACAAGCAGCACTGTAACAACATTTATAAAAATTGAAATATATATGAAATAGAAATAACAACATAGCAAACTTTAAGAGCATCAACACATATCAAAATCTTATCAAGCATTATCTCAAGTTTAAAAACCTCTTTGGCCTCGAGTCCTCCTGTTGTTGATGTTCTCTCTCAGATTCTTTTTTTTAAGAAAGTCAAGAATGGCATTTTGCTGCATTTGACTATTCCATACTGGGACTGCAGCTTTTGAGGGGTCCTGGAGTGCCGTGTGGTGTAGCGGAGGGATGACTTCAGTTGGCTCAGCATCTCCTGCAGGATTGACACATATGCATGACTGATGGGCTACAACTATTAACTCTTTGTAAATACAATAATAATAGTAATACTAGTGTAGTTATAGTGTGCTCAAAACAAATACAGAGTGGTGCTAAAAAAAATAGATGGGGGACGTTAGGTTCCAAAAGTTTAACAATCTTTGATAAACTGGTGTGCGGTCCACATATGGTTGAATACAATAAACATATGTCACCATGAGAACTGTTGGTGGACTAGGGTGGCTATAACTCACAGACTTCACTACGATGTGCTGCGTTACATGAGTGATTAGATAGCCAATATAAAACGCTAGCGTCACAGTCCACTTCAGTAATGTACATTCTAGCGAACAAGCAAGTTGTCAGGCAATTTTAACATTCAACTTACAATTAACAGGCTCATATGGTCGCATTCTAGTCATTGTCTAATATTCATGAAATGCAGTAGATTGCAGTGAAGTTAGATATTGGTGTTAGCCGGCTAGTTATAACTAGTGACAATCAACGATTCAAAACATGGCGAACATTTACGTGGAGTAGCAAATTACTGAATATCTAATAAAACATGTGTGACGTTACTGTGAAAATCAATAATTATACTTAATTACTTACATTTATATGCTTCTTTCGGTCTCCGTTCTGCCGCTGGAATGTTGTATCCGAATAGACTCCACCTACGCCTTCATTTCAAGTCTGGTCAGCGGCCACACTTTGTTTCTAGGGTTGTACACCCCTTAGCACCCCTGACCAGTTCATTTAAGGAGAATTGAGACACCATTTGATTCTCGTGAACATGCAAAACCTAGGGGTAAGGGCTAAGATAAGAGGTAAGGGCTAGAATTGGGATTCAGCCTTAATTTAGTTCACCCCAAGCAGCTGATAGTGAACATTTATCTTGGCCAAGCTTGACTTGATCATTCCCTTTGATGTGAAATCAGCAAACAACTCGAGCTGGTAAACAACTTGTGGACATTTTCCAACTGTAATCAAAAAATCCTGGAAAGAACGAATTGCTGTCCCTAAAAAAAACAAAAACAAAAACCACACACGTGACCATGCACTGTAGCTACATAGAAAATACTTGCATACATCTGGATGGCATTCAAAGAATCCATGAAATAAATCCAGGTTGGCATGACACTGTGAACCTTTTGACCATCATCGACCATTTGATGAATTGGGGAAATTGGGACAAATAAGGATTTTCTCCAATAATGCTCACTTAAAACGATAAAGCAAAAGTTGCTGTGGGCCCGCACAGCAAATGGAATCAGACACATGAATTCAATTGCAGAGGCGTTTGAGGTCAGCAGAGAGGGATATTATTTTGGTCTTGAACAGTCTATGCATTTCATTCCAGAATAGGGTGTAATGAAGTTTTTAAAAAATCACTGAAGGTGTCAGTGATTTTGGCAGTTTTCAGTCTGACGCGTTTGAGTTGCTTTGGGAGCTTGGTCACCCAGGAGACACATGAAACTCATATTACGGAAACATTGCAAAGGAACACACAGGGAAATCCTGACAAGTCTTATTGCTCAATTTCACTTCATTTCACTTCTTTTTTTTAATAACTGAATAGATTTAATTTGACTTTGTAATTTATACAATCTAATTTATTCACTGTAGGTGACAAAGGAACCATATTAGTAACTTGAATACGTCTCACAAGAAGTCAGTATAACCATTCTGATTAAATATCATGAAATAACAGTACATTATGCAAATATATAATTCATATGAAAAAATCCTCTCACAATAATTTTCTGGGAACAAGTTTGGAACTTCCAACTCAGCTTACCCATGGTGCAGTTGGTGGTAAAGTTGGGTTCAATCATGCCCGTGTCATCAAGGATTCGCTGGTTGTAGCCGGCTGAGATCCGGAAAGGTGATCCCCCGTGGGTCCCCAGTGTGAGGTGAGCTACAGCCCAGCTGCCAAGTAGAGAAAGCAGGAGCAGGATTATTGTGATGAGCTGGCACCACGGCTGACAGATTTTCTCACATCCTCTACGAGGCGGTGAGGTCAGGTCACGTCGGACCTGCTCAACCTGAACCCCCGTAGCCCCGTTGGCAGAAGACGGCGAAGGGGATTCCTCATTGTCTTCCATTTTGGTTTGTTTATACCTCCCCACCCTTTGAGCCTTGACTAGTCTATAAAAGAGTCTTATAAATGTCCAGGTGTTAGGGGACCTCACTTGAAACCTTTGGGTGCTGAAAAATAGAAGATGAACAGGTCCAGAGGAAAAAAAAACAGATGGTTCAGAAGCATGTGGCAATGATTGACATCCTGCCGTAAATGCTGTCCTCCCACAGCCATGGGCCGGCTTTATACTGTACAGTTCAACTGTCCCTAACTACTAAGCAAATTGTGCTGATTTCACTTGGGCTCATATCTTATCAATAATCCATCTCCTGCTCTTCCCACTGGCTCTTGGCCATCTCATTCTTTTACATACAGTAGATGCACCCTTCCAACTCCAGAATCTTTTTGTCAAAAAAAAAAGAATGATATATATGTAATATATAAAAACATATACATATTTTTTTTTAACTAGGCACTTTTTTCTGCAGAAAACACATCCCATTCAACCTAAGTCAGTAATTTATAAATACATATACAATGCACAGCATAGATGTGCCACTGTTAAAAAGATCCCACATTTTTACATCTTTATGCCTTCATTAAGCCTGTCAAACGATAAGATTCACATTAATCACAGTTTTTGAATTAATTAATCATGTTTATCACCATTGGAAACGGTCTGCAATATGAACATGAACTGAACATTCACATCAAGCTAAAAGGCACCACACATGTCTGGAAATATATCTATTGAACAGTAGCTGCTTTCATAATTGCAGAACACTTGAATCTCACTTTAGCCGTGTTATTATGAGCAATGAGGAGCTGCATTCAAAAAGATCACATAATCGTCACGTTTTGAGTGTATTCACAGCAAATTGTATGTTCACATTAAGAGCTACGCAGCGCTCTTGAAAGCATCATCATGTGAACAGCGCCTGACCAAAACAGTGCTAGTTCGGTCCTGCTCTGGCACCAAAAAAGGAGACAATTATATGAACCAATAAGTGAGTTTAATGATAATGTTTTACATTACGAGGGAGTTACTTTGAGTGCGAGTGATAAGAATATCCACTTAGTGTTTTTCTTTGTCTTGATGTTTATTTAGACCACATAGACACGCATTATAATGCGTGTATTCTGAGCCGCGTGCATGCGCACTCGGGGATTGAACTTGTGTTCTCAGCACACAGAAAATCCTTGCAGCGCACAAAATAAAATCCGTCCTAAACTGTAATTAAAATAAACACAAAACAAATGATTCTGTGCCATTATGCAATGCAACTCTGTGAGGGGCGACAACAAGTGGTAACAACACAATGACTAACACTGTCCACCAGCCAATGATGATAGATCCTGTTGGTACGTATTTACTTACGCAACCAATCAATTAATTAACAGCAATTAATTAACAGCATGTTACATAGTATATGCCGCTTTTTTGCAGGTTAGCGTGTAGCTACTGCTGCAGTTGAGATTTTTGTTTATTTTGTTATTTATTTCAAGTAAATTTCCAGAATGAAATCACTGAGATTTCACACTATGTTTGGTGGTCCTTGAACACATCATAGTTGCTGTGAGACGCAAAAGTGAAACGTATGTATAATTTCTACACTCTGATTCCATCTGTTCATCCATCATCTTACATTACCATTGATTCGTGGTGAGTACCTACACATTTTATAATTTACAATGCACTTAGTGAGGCAAATTGAAGAGAGACGGGAAGGATCCTGAAGCTGAATCTAATCTAGTAATTACAACAGTCACTTTTATTGCAAGCTAAACAAGCTAACAGGAAAGTTGGGAGGGGGGGGATGAGCCATGTGTCAAAGATAGATATTTTAATGGGCGTCTCAATTACTTTCTTTTACTATTTTTCACCATTCTCTGGTGGTCCCGGATCCGAACAACCCGTGAAAAGTGGGGCTCTACTGTATAGAGTACACTGTGAAGCACCTTTACAGTACAGTATTAGGTTTGTTGCTTTAGCAAAAGACTCTTTTTCAAAGCATATACTGGAGTGTAATAAGACAAAAAATGTAATGACAATACATGATTTTCCTGCTCTACCACCGCCTTTTGAGTCCAATGAAATCATAGTGCCATTGTCAGATCTCTCAGTTATGAGGATTGGGCTGAATGTGTATTTAATTGTTTCATTACAAAAAAAGTTACCTCATATAGAATGGGGAAGGGAAGTGAAGATAATTTCACGAAATGGAACAAAATGATCTATTCTGTATGAAATGAGACGAGACCTGCACCACCTGTTCACGAGTATCCATGTTTGTTTATACATTTGTTCTTTAGTTAGCAGGTTACCTCCTGGTTCATGTTGGTGGTGGAAAAACAGTTGAGTGGGTGGGTGTCATTAAGGCTGTTGGCTAAATTTGTGAAAATACATTTCTATGTCTTTACCACAATTCCATGGGTTCTTCCTTGGTCCATGCATTATGAAGTTTAGTCAGTTGACCTGAATCCTATTGAGATGCTGTGGCATGACCTTAAAAAGGGGGTTCATGCTGGAAAACCCTCCAATGTGGCTGAATTACAACAATTCTGCAAAGATGAGTGGGGCAAAATTCCTCCACAGCGCTGTAAGAGCCTCATTGCAAGTTATCACAAACACTTGATTGCAGTTGTTGGTGCTAAGGGGGGCCCAACCAGTTATTAGGTTTAGGGGGCAATCACTTTTTCACACTGGGCCATGTAGGTTTGGATTTTTTTCTCCCTTAACAACAAAAAGTTTCATTTAAAAACTGCATTTTGTGTTCAGTTGTGTTGTCATTGACTAATATTTTAATTTGTTTGATGATCTCAAACATTTAAGTGTAACAAACTTGCAGAAAAACAAACAAACAAAACAAAACAAACTAAAAAGACAATACAGCGGCAGAGGTTTGGATTTTGCAAAACTGCTTGCAAACAATGGGAGAGATTGGTGTGAAAGCTGCTATGACAGAAAAGCACATGTCTTAATTAATAGCAGAGCAAAGAATGGCAATGATAGATAAGCAAAGAGACGCACTTTCTGTCAATTTACCGATTTACTGCTTTGGCGTTCACTTTTTAATTTGTTGATCAGGTTTGTCAGTAATGGATGTAAGACACGTTTGAGCTTCCATTGTTCCTTTCATTCCCCGGTGGCTTTATGGAACAAATAATTTGGTGTGTCAGGTAAAGGATTTTATTATACAATAGTGCGCAGAATGTAGGAAGTGGGCTTTTTTCATAAAAAAAAGGGGTACTGGAAAGAGAATTATTCATTATTTGCTTTGAAAAGAGTTTCTCCATGGGCTGCACATGAATCACATTTTTTTTTTGTTAAAATTTAGATTGTTGTATTGTTATTCCGTGAGACATTTTTTCCACATGTACCCACACACACACACACACACACACACACACACACACACACACACACACACACCATGTTCAGGGCCTTGTGCTTACATGTTTGGGGAATTCAATAAAAAAAAATAGGATTATTATTTGACTCATACCTGTCAGCATTTGCATTTGAAAGTAAGTGACATTTTCCGGAAAATAAGGGAAAATAAAACCCAACTCCCAATGTGCTGCACCACAACCAGATTGCTGTCGCTTAAGCATGAATACCAACCCCGTCACCATAGCCATCTGCAGTACCGTTAACGTTAAAGTGAAAGTAAAAATATGGGAAATTTACAGGAAACTTGAAATGGGAGGGTGGCGGGAAAGAAGGGAAAAATACGGGAATTTCCTGGGGAAAACGGGAGGGTTGACAGGTAGGATTAGACTTATTGTCTTGTTCTGCTTTAAATACATTTCTGACTCTGGCTCTCGTGGGGCCGGTCTTGGTTCTGCCTGCCTCCGTGGGGCCGGTGGCTCTCTGGTGGTGGGGGCTCAACCTGGCTGTGTGGGGAGGGGCTTTCTCGATGGTGGGAGGCGGTCCCTCTCCTGTCATGCATTCTCAGTGACAATTACACGTTTACACATACGCGCACATTTATATGCATGAACACATGCACGCATGAACACGTGCACGCATGAACACGTGCACACATACACAGAGATACGTGTACACGCGTACATGCACATACGTACTTCCTCATATAGCTCACTGATTTAACCAGGGTGTTATTATGCTGTTGGTTTTATTACAGTGATGGTGATGTGGTGATGGAATATGATTATAGATATTACAATGGTGTGCATTACAGTTATTGTCATTCTGTTCACTATCATGGTTAATATTTTCATTACTACTATGACCACTAATATGTGTAACTGTTTCAATTCAGTATAATCATTGTGGTTGTTATTATTATTATGTTATATATGTTATTATTTTGGCCTCTCCATCATGGTCTTGATGGCCGTCGCTGACATTTGTTTCTGTTGTTCAGTTATTGTTCTCGTGCTGTGTTGTCTTCCGCTTTTCCCCGCACTCTGTTTTATTTTCTCTTCTTCTCTATCCCCTCCTGCTCCAGTCCGCCCCCTCCAAAATATGCATAACAACAAAACATCAAATAAGGTCAAACATATTTGTATTTCACACTTTTCCCTGCCAGAGCAAATCTGTTGAGCACGTAAGGGCATTTACATCAACAATACTATCTGCCCTAACGGCTGGACAGGACAAAAAAAAAAAAAAGAAACTTCTGACGTTCTTCATGGCAGGTCAGTCAAGAGAACCAGGGCAGTGGAGCCAACTGGCCTTGGGCGGCAAGGCTCACTGGAAGACGAGGAGAGTGAGGAGGAAGTGTTAGTGTTGGGCGTCGTGCCAACAACAGTGGATCGTGAGCCGTTGAGTAAAATGGCAGTGTTTATTTGTGATGCAACACGTTAAGTAAAATAAAAAAAAAAACTTTTCCAAAGTCTGTATGTGCAACAAACAGCGTTTACCCATGTAATTACAGATTGCAATTGTTAAAATACATGCTTTGATAATTTAGTGCAGGGGTCGGGAACCTTTTTGGCTAAGAGAGCCATAAAAGCCACATATTTTAAAATGGATTTCCTTGAGAGCCATATAATATTTTTTAACATTGAATACAAGTAAATGTGGGCATTTTTAAGGAGGACCTCTAAAGTTATTCTTTTTATTAACATTGTTACACTGAAGCTATCCAATAATAAATAAATTACTTTTTACCATTAATGCGACTTCTGGTGCTGCGTGCTTTTGCACCGTACTCCGTATCTTTTTCTTTTTCCAGAATTAGCGATCTGACTATTTGATTTAAGGAAGGGAAGTTCATGCGAATAGGCTACCGCGAATAGGCTACCGCATTATCCAGTGATAATCGAATTTTGGTGTTTGACCCGGAAAATATTGGAAGGACAGCTGGCACTGGCTCTGGCCACCCGCATTGTGGTAGAAAATGGATGGATGGACTAAAATGCATAACAAAGTTTTATATTTTGAGTGTTATTTTTAACACTGTGATTTCTGTAATGTACGTCAGCGAACAAAAAACCAAAAATACATTTTTATCGTGTTAAGACATGTTTGAGAGCCAGATGCAGGCATCAAAAGAGCCACATCTGGCTCCCGAGCCATAGGTTCCCTACCCCTGATTTAGTGTATTGACACCCTCCGACGACAAGTCCGTAAGTCCGTTTTATGACATATTTGACTTCAAAATAATCTGCATGCACTGTCAGAGGTATGTTGCAGAACAAACCAGTAAAGACATGTCATGTTTTGAACTAGTTGTGTGTCTCCATGGCTGCCAGTGGCGTCCCGGGCCTTCAAGCATGTCCTTCTGCATTCAATTTGCTTTGAGGATGACAAAAAAAGACAAGACTGAAGGCAAGAGCTGGTCGTGCTTACTTGTTAAAATAAGCCAAGTACAGACAACCTTGGATATTAAAATGTGACGTTTTGAACAGAATATTCATAATATCCTCGGTGCAGGACAAAACCTAATTATTAAATTAGCCATTCAACTATGAATTATGCTGAGAGTTTAATTTATTGTCAGTACAATGCCATAGCTATTGATGTACGAACTTAAGTGACTTTAGTTATTATCAAGAAAACCATAGGAGTGGCTGGATATCGGCTGTTACATGAAACTCGTGTGAGCTATTTTTGTTGTCATTATTATATTTGTCCAAACAAATGTACCTTTAGTTGTACAATACATTAAAATCAACAAGAAACTGAAGAAACAGGCTTTCTTAAGGCTGAGTCACACTCTTTGCCTTTTGCTGCTTTAAAGAATCTTCCAACGTGTCTTTCTGTCATTGTAAAAGGTACAAACAATAATGTGACCTTCGGGGCTGTTACCAGGCAGCGACCTTTGTGATTAGTATTACTTTAATCATGAAAACTATTTTGTCACATATATACATTTTCTGTTTTTAAAACAATGTCTGTGCCATAGTTGAATTGCCAACCATACCTTGTTTAATGTATGCTGTGAATTATGTGTTTTATGACCAGAGTGTTTACCTTTGGTCTTTGTTTGGGTAGTAGAATGTGCGTACGAGAGTAGAGCAAACTAAAAACACATACCCAAACTAAAAACTGCGGTTCCTCAAACATTCTCTAGCTTTTCTGATTTCTCAAATGTGCACCGCCTCGACAGGCTTAGCATTGCAAGCATTGCCATCTTCTTGTATTATTTTTTGTTCTTTTTTTGATGCCTGATGTCTGCTGTTGCTTTTCAACCACCCTCACTGCTGCTTCCTTCTCTTTTTGTGGACCTGCTTAGAGACGAACGAAGGCATGACCAGATGGGGAGTGAAGCCGTAGCACCCCCAGCACATCACGAGAGCACAGTGTTACAGTGGAAGCCATGCTCCCTTGCACGCCCTGTCAAAGAGAAGAAATTCAACTACCGCGTCCTTGATCACCTTAACATCATTTCACATTCAGGAATCTACATGATGTGAGGATCCAAACCACACAGTCTTGAGTTGTCAGCAGAGCAGTGATGAGACTGTAATTGCGCAGGAATTTCCTTGAGCGTAAAATATATGCAAGCAATACACTGCAACACAACAAGCTCTGAAACGCTTCAATACCCGAAAACTGAGACACAAAACAAATTAGAAAAATCGATCATTTGAATGTCACAAATAAAGCGAAAACAGTGTGAGGCTTACCATGTAACACTGAGCACAAGTCTGTTTGACTTCTAAAAACTTTTTGGATGTCTTACAATAATATCCAGGCAGTGTCTTCTCTGGGTCGTCATGCCCCGCCCATCAGAAAACATGCATGTGTTAATTGGAGACTCTAAATTGCCCATTGGTGTGAATGGTTGGCCGTCCGTCCAAAGTGTATACCACGCCTCTTGCCCAACATCAGCTGGGATAGGCTCCAGCTCACTCGTGACCCTATGAGGACGGATGGAGGGTGACAAATATGGAATAGGTTCAATGCAATCCAATCTAGTAAAACCATCACTAATAAGTCAAAAGTACAAATTACTACAGTAAAACTAAAAGATCAAATAAAAACAAAGACACTTAGAAAAGTAAAATATTTGAAACAAGAAGTCAAAACAATAAAAGCAATGAATACAAGAAGTAGGTAACAAATAAATAAGTAAATAAAATAACACAAAAAAACTAAAGTCAATAAAACCAATTAAAACTAAAAAAGAATAAAAGACACAAAGGACCACATGACTCACGCTGAGTTAAAAGCCAGAGAATAAAAGTGGGTTTTAAGGCGAGACTTAAAGCTTTCAATTGTGGGGGCCGTTTTTACATGAGGGGGGAGAGTGTTCCACAGCTTTGGGCCAACTACGCCCGGTCTCCCCTGGTCTTAAGTCTCGTCTTAGGCACCACCATTTGGAGCTGGTCTTGGGACCTCAGTGTGCGCGCTGGAGTGTACATTTGGATGAAGTCCGAGATGTACTGAGAGGCCAGTGGGGTTGTGGTGGACGATGGAAACTAATCTAAACAAATGTGCTTGTAGTTCAGTCATAAAACTATTCATTTATTCTCCCCTTAGTGCTCTGTTCTCGCTCAGATTGCAAATTACATTTTAATTCTGTGGATGTGTGTGTGTGTGTGTGTGTTATTTAATTAGCATGGAGAATGCATACTGGATGTCTTGACCAAAATGAAACTTATCTTGTGAGTTCTGGTTATCATTACCTCTGAGTTTTATCCAACAGGACAAAAGGTTACATGACGAGCTCTGTACTTCCGTCAACTTGGTTACACTCCCTTAAAGCTTACACAAGGAAAATATGTACGCTCTTATTTACTGTATGTCTTCAAAGTATTTTACATTATGGTCACTTTTTCTTCCCTAGTGTCCTCACGTCTTTGATATCTGGATTAGAACCATTAAAACAGATAGAAACCTGACAGTGTAAACACCAGCTGTCTGTAAAGGCAGAAAAAATACAGTTTATGCATCATATGCAGAAGTTGGTCGAATTGAATTGCACAACCTTTAGGGCGTGAGGGGATTTCACTGCATAGCACAGGGGGGTCCAAAGTGCGGCCAGGGGGGGCATTTGTGGCCTATGGAGTTTTATGTTTTTTAATTGGCTCTAGAAAAAAAAACAATTCTAATAAAATTATGTAAAAAACAAGAAAAATGTATAAAACAACAACAAAAATGGAAAAGGGCAGTAATTTGGTGGCCTGTGGCATTGGTGCTCAGCACAGCACAAAAATAAATAAAAACAATCAAAAAAAAAAACTAGAAAACTAAATAAAAAAACAACAAACATGGAAAAAATGAGCATGAAGTCACAAAATGTAAAATATAAGTGGCCCCAGCATACTTTGGTATAGCATCTTCACATGGTGCCCCACTTGCCCTTCATACAGTACATCTACTATTTCACTATATTGATGAGCAGCATTATCATGTGACCAAGTCAGCTAGAATTGGACACTCCACTTGTGTGGATGTTTTTTATTTTTTATTTTTTTTAACACTGGGGTGGGGCAAATATGCATTGTTGGAAATATCCGTGTCTGTGTGGACATGAGCTTAGACAAATCTGTTTTTGACTGCAATATATAAGAATACAATAAATAGGATTGCACACTATCATATTTTCCATTCTCAATAGTATCCTTGACCCGTGAAGCTTTACGACACATTCCTAAACAATTTGCATCTGTGCAGTCTGCAGTTCAGGTAGACTAAAAAATCTTGTAAAATATACACGGCCTCATACTGTACGCTTTCCGCTGGTGCGGTTACCCACACATATGCAAACATAAGCCTGGAACATATACTATACATACATACTATGTGTACAACCAGAATATGAAATGTACATTAAACCCTAGTGGGGCATGTTGGCAATAAAAAATAATAAAATAACAATAAAAGAAACTTTGACACTCTTGCAGGAAAATGGAGATTCAAAGTTTGCATAACATCTCCCTGTTAATTTTTTGTGTTTGCAAATTTGACAAGTATCAAATGAACTGCAGAATACTGCGTGATTGCTTTGGTTTACATAATAAACACGCAATTATTTTCAGTAAGATTAGGTGAGGTCTGAACAAATGTGCAAAATGTCACATCCAATCAATTTACATTGAGGCCGTCTTCCCGTACACAGATGATTCAGATGTTCCAAACTGGCAATTTAAAGTGTTTACTGAGGCGGACTGAAAGGAAATAAAGAACACACTGGAGTGTTCATTCATGGTTTTAACACTGTTAAGCATTGACATTGTCTTGTCCAAGGTTTGCTGTTTAGAAGCACAAAATGAATACGGTTTTCAATTACATTCAGTAAAGTATGTGTGTTTGTGTCTCTCGTGAAATGCATCTGCAGTAAAAATAAAGGAAGGGGAATTGGAATAGAAACTGCTTTACATGGTAATGGAATTTTTTTACCCCCAAAGTGTCATATCTCTAAGTTTCAATCGAGGCTGTATTAGATGGAAGTGTTTTTTTGCTTCATGGCCAACAGATGACGGTGGTTGGAAATAATGCTGAATTTGACAATAGGTGCATCGAGGCTGAGGGTGGCAAAGCTCCCTGCAGACATACTCCAGCCATGGTGCTCTTTAAAAGTCGATTTTACAAGGTTTTCGTGGAATCTGAGCTGGTTGAAATAACAGAATAAATAACCAATATACTCAGCCTGCAGACAGCCTTTTTTATTAATAAGCCATGAAAGTTGCCCATTCGTGTCCTTGCTTTACTTCCTTTTGTGTACTTTATGCCATACTGACAAAAATACCATTGCAAACCAAAGATAATTTTTTATTTTCTTTTTTACATGTGGTCCGGACCAGAGTACCAAAACACAAATGTGAACACAATCTTGTGTGTCTATATACAGTGTGGAGAAGAACTGTTAGCCCCTTTCCTGATTTCTTGTGTTTTTGCATTTTGGTCACACTTAAATGTTGCAGATCATCAAACAAATGTAAATATTAGTCAGTGACAACAAAGCTGAACAGAAAATGCAGTTTTTCAATGAAACTTTTATTATTAAGGAAGAAAAAAATCCAAACCTACATGGCCCTGTGTGGAAAAAGTAACCTAAGTCTAAACCTAATAACCGGTTGGGCCACCCTAAGCAGCATCAACTGCAATCAAGCGTTTGCAATAACTTGAGTCTTTTACAGCGCTGTGGAGGAATTTTGGCCCACTCATCTTTGCAGAATTGTTGTAATTCAGCCACATTGGAGGGTTTTCCAGCATGAACCCCCTTTTTAAGGTCATGCCACAGCATCTCAATAGGATTCAGGTCAGGACTTTGACTAGGCCACTCCAAAGTCTTCATTTTGTTTTTCTTCAGCCATTCAGAGGTGGACTTGCTGGTGTGTTTTGGATCATTGTCCTGCTGCAGAACCCAAGTTGGTTTCAGCTTGAGGTCACCAACAGATGGCCGGACGTTCTCTTTCAGGATTTTTTAGTAGACAGCAGAATTCATGGTTCCATTTATCACAGCAAGTCTTCCAGGTCCTGAAGCAGCAAAACAGCCCCAGACCATCACACTACCACCACCATATTTTACTGTTGGTATCATGTTCTTTTTCTGTTACTTTTACGCCAGATGTAACGGGACACACACCTTCCAAAAAGTTCAACTTTTGTCTTGTCAGACCACAGAGTATTCTCCCAAAGGTCATTAACTGAGGCAAGCGAGTCCTGTGGTTCTTTGGATGTTGTTGTGGGGTCTTCTGTGACCTCTTGGATGAGTCATCGTTGCACTCTGGGGGCTCAATCACGGTTTTTCAAAAATAAATGAATTAATAAATCATTCCTTTGGCATCAATGTTGCGTTGTTGAATACTGCTTAGTAGAAGTCTGGAACCAGTAAACTGCTGGTTAACCGCTGGCTGATAAATGAAGGATTGCTGAATATTAGGGCCCTATGAAATCTGTTTTTTTTTCTGTTTTATTTTTTTTTAATCAACATTTTTTTGTTGTTATCACCAAAAAAAAAAAGAATTAATGAATGACTTTTTATCACCATTGATTGTGGGTTTTTTTGTGCCAGTGAATAAAATGTCTGTAATAATAAAACAATAAAATTAACTGGTTACATAAACAAGCGCTAAAACACAACTCATACAGCCTGGTTGGCACACACATAGCGTCATGAGCATGCTCTGCTAAACTAAGCTAACTCGGCCATCTTACATTGGCCATTGACAAGTTAGAGTTTCACAGTTTTTTCGTTGACTCAGCCAGTGTTTAGCCCAACATCTTTAGTTCAGGAGGGGCTGGTTAGTGTTTGTGCGGACATGCTGCTATGAATTAGCAGTCCGCTGGAGAAATATTTCCCCACACAAACGTTCCTTTTACTCATATACGTAAATATATACATATAGATAAGTAGCTAAATAGATAGATGAATTGTGAACGGTTGTTTGTCTGTACGTGCCATGCATGATGTTGCTGGATGATTGTCCAGAAGAGTCAAGAAGAATATTTTAGTTTTCCCTTTTTCTTCAAGTATTTTAGATGTTTCTCTTGTATTTCATGATCGCTGTTTTGTATCATGTATATCACATTAATTTGTGCATTAGTTACTTAGCGATTACCACCATTAACACCCAATAAGTTAAAAACAAACAAAAACACAAGGAACGATATATGTTAGACCAGTGACCAAATCTAGGGTTTTAGTCAACGAATAACTAGGATACTGAACTTAAAAAAAGACATTCAAGGAGAACCTAAAACAGTATATAGTCAGTTGATGTACACCTTAGTACAGGTGTCTTGTATTTCTCTGATTAATATAGATTTTACTCCAACTGAGTTAAGCAGCTATGCAGAAAGGACGAAAGCAAATAAACAAGTAAAGATACCAGTGTGTGCTCACAATGATTCATGTCAATGTGGTTCAAATATGCTGAAAGAATGCTAAAACACTATCTGCAAAGCCAGGTCCAGAAACACTGGCTTAACGTATGAACTGCTGACTGACTTGCTGAATGAAGCCTGAATCAGCTTTTTACAAAAAAATACAAGTTAATTTAATCTGAACTGTTAAAAAGTAGCCATTTTTGTAAGCACTTCTTCCATCAGTTGTTAAAGCAACCTGCCTACGAGTGCTTGAATAAACATTCCTTAATTTAAATCGACAATACAACACTAAAATACACTTAAATAAAAGTATTAATCTTTTTATACATACTGTATGTGGGTTTTGGGTAACACTTTATATTAAGGTGCTTGTAAATAACCTTTAATAAGCAGTAATGAAAGTTAATAAGCATCTTATTAGATTAATACAATAATATATCAAATGCTTATTAGCATTATTAAGCCTCTTAGTAAGCATTTATTAAACAATGTATTCACTTATCAACATTAATGGGATATTTCTTGGCAATAGTGCTCAGGTAATGATAATAATGGCTTATGAAGGCTAGTAAGTCCTGGTATTATGTACTTATTAACAGTTAACAATGCTGCTCTGCAGCTACTGATCTAAAGTGGGAACAGTGCCTTATTAGGATGAATAAAGTCACTATGGTTACGGTACTATTGCACACTTATTAACCGTTTGCAATGTTGCTCCGCAGCTACGGATCTAAAGTGGGAGAAGTGCTTTATTCTGATGAATAAAGAAGCTATTTTGCACTAAACAGCTAAAAATACTGTGGGAAAGGTTTCTCATTAGGATTAGGATATAATATGTAATAAATTAATAATACATGATGAATGTATTATTGTATTATATCTAACCCTAATCTTATTAATATAATAATAGTCTTATTAATTTTAATTCCTACTTATTAAGGCGTATTACAAGCACATCGACATAAAGTGTTACCGGATTTTCTTTTAAAATATTATCAACATAAAGGGTAGTAGTGCAGTACTACTGCAGTAACATGTGCACAAAAAAAAGTAGTGCAGCCGTGCAGTCATTGGCTTCTCCAATAGTGATGTAACTCCAGACTGACCTATACTTTACTGATAAAATGTCACACAAATGAATGCGTATTCCCATGGGCAGCTTTAGAACCCTTTAACTGTAGCGTCGGGAATGTGGATCAATCAGTTCAAACATTTTACTATAACATGGCATGAGCTTTGACTACAAAGTTTTAAATTAGAACGAGACACATTTCGGGCACAATTTAATAGAGGTCAAACTGAACACGGAATAACGGCGGGTCATTTGGACTCATTGGAAGCAATGAAAGAATTTATAAGGGAAATTAAGAATGGGACGGTGACAGCTTTGCCAAGACTGATGACTTCGTATGAGAGAGATGACTTCGATATCTCAGCATTAGACGAACATCAAGGCAATGCTTCAAATGAGTGTCAGCTCTGCAATAACACCCTAATATCCACTTTTGAGCTTCCAGGTTCAGCCCTCTTCATTTTCCTAATAATTTTTCCTGTCCTTATGTCAGACTGGGGTACTTCTTCAACAACGTCTTGCAGTGAGATGAAGTCTTTCGCACCTGTGGATTCCCTTGTATCTGATATGGGTGGACCATAATAGAGTTTGTAGAGGTTTCACAACTTTATGGGCATAAATCTATCATATCATAAATCTTCTATTGACGAGTGTTTGAAAAGAGCATGTTGTGGTTTCAATTTCGATGTGACAAAGCTAAGTACAGCGAGTGGAGGATGTATGGATGCTGAAAAAAATGGACTCTATTACGAGCAACTCACTGGGTGCGAATTATCAGGCCGATATGAGGAATTATGATGTCATATCGATAACATAAAAAAATAGCTCCAATAAGGAGAGATTACACATACTTCCGTACTGTGCTGTGGTAGGTTAGCGTGAGCAAACCAAGCACTCCTTTTCTGTGACGTGCTGCAAACGGCTAGTCGTAACTTCCCCGGAGCTCACTACATGTAAACAAACATGGCGTTGATCGTGTGGGACTTTTCACAGTTTCAGAGGAAGACAAATGCCAAATGCTCTGCAAACATTCCACAATGAGGGGGAAAAAAAAACAAGGTGCTTCAACATATGAAACCTTATCAGCCACCTGAAAGACGCAGGGGCCCAGAGCTTGTTTCAACTGCCGTGGTGTTTGGAAAATGCAAAGAGTTTGCCAGAGACGACCACAGGGCGAAAGCAATCTGTGATGTCATCATGGAAATGAGGGCGCTGGATGACCAGCCCTTTACCAGCGGTGAAAATACCGGCTTTTCCCGACTAGTAAACCCTTGGAGTCACGGTTTGTACGTCTGAGTCGCCCCTTTTTTATATGTTTTATTAGTAAGGACAAATCTAAAGGTACAGTTTGTCAAACCCAACTTTGCTTGAGTCGCTCTTACCTCCAAGTGTGCACAAACTACAGTAATAGAATAATAGTAATAGACATAAAAAGTTATCGGTCCTCTGTATTGGTCTGCAGAAGCAGGAAGGTATTGGTATCGGCATTGGCTTGAAAAATACTGTGTATATGTGTGCAAGGTTATGAGTGTTGTGTACTTATGGTTTTGAACATGAGTCTTGTACATTTGCGTACTATGTATGTATATACTGTATGTGTGCATGTGTTATATATCGATGTACTTGTCTGCAAATGGCATACTGCATCTTAAAAGGCCCGTGTGCAGGAGATTCCTCCAGCCCAGAGCCACCAACATTCGTGCGTACTACAAGCACTATATCCCGTCTCTTCATGGTTTCAGTCGGCCGACGTAACACACGCAAGCACATTAGCTGTGTTTGTTGTCAGCAAATGATAGCGATTTGGCAGAGTTTAGCTACTAACTATTATTAAATGTATATCCTAACATAACAAAATGACTGCAACATGATTGCCTCTCTGAGACCGCTTTTGTGTATGTGTACACGCCACGGACATATACTGTACGTGTACCTGTTATTTTATTCAGACCAAACAAACATTTTTATGCAGTTTAATTTATAATTGACAAAAATATTGACTTTTGTTTGTACATTATGTTGTTTTAAGCCACTCTCGGTAACGTAGGCTAGCTAGTGATGGTGTTCTTATATTTTTTGGATCTGAAACGAGACATCAGTCCCTTTAACAATCACTCTATATTGATCTGATTACACAATATTGATAAGCAAGTATCAATAACACATCCAGCTGTTTATTATTATTATTATTATTTTTAAACCGCTCTTTTTAATCTTATACGGTATCGATACGGCACTCTTGATAATAATAATGAATAACAGCAAATAACTAATAATGGCTTTAAATACAGTGGAACTTTGGTTAGCATCATGAAGTTGTTCTAGAAGGTCCAACTCATTTTTCCTCAAGAAATACTGTAAATCCAATTAATCCGTTCCAGAAAGCCAAAATGTAACACGTAACAACTTTTTATACTTTTACAATGATAGTTTTACACACAGAAAACAATTAAAAATGCATTTAAAGGCATATAAATTATGAATTAATGGGATAAATGAAATGTTAGTGTCACTTTTACCTTGATTGAAGATGTGATTGTTGACAAAGACGGCAATGTGGCAACGAAATCCACTTGAACACTGCCTTCGCGTTTTCTATTATTATTAATAATTATTTTAATTTCCTGAATACAAAAAGTGTCCCTCACCTTCGTTATCCAAGTTTCTGTGCACTACAGAGTCAGCTGCTGAAGACATCATAGACGAGCGAAGGAGCTGAGTTCCGGTTCCTGTTTCCATGTATTAGCAAGCTAACAAAAGACATTGTGTGATAAAAATACGTTAAGATCAAGGTTGGTCTCACGCAGTGTATGAATAACAAAAGATGTGCGCCATATTGTATGCTAACCGGAAAATGTACGCAAACCAAGGCAAAATTTTGGTGTCAATTTTTTATGTTAACCGAAAAGCATGATAAGCTAACTGATGTTCCACTGTACACGTACAGTACATGTATATGCCAATTGGCATGGACAGTTATGCAAATTAACCCCCCCCGCCCCACCAATCTACCACCACAAACAGTTCTGTGGGAAACAGCTGATACTGTAAGTTTGTCGGCCTCTCTGGCTGCTCAGTGCATCTGCTAAAAAAAAGCTAAAAACAAAATGATGTGGCTATCTTTATGATGATCCCTGCTCTCTGTTTAACTGAGCGAAGTGTCTTGCTGTGAAGATGCTTGTCTCAGCACTATCCTCATAAGCCTCTCTATCATTACCCAGCAAGCCTTAAAGGCAGAGTCCCTTGCCTCCCATAAAAGTGACTGACGCCGTGTCACTCATAATTCAAGATAAGCTCACCTCTTCCTAAGTTTATGCAACAAGGGAGTTTCTGGTGATACACCCCGCTAATGTTATCAGGAAGCAGGGAATCAGGCGTCTCACAAAAGGACTATACTGATTTTTCCACAGCAGGATAAGCTTATCTAAGAGGCGGGCTGCCAAGCCAAAGAGGTTCTCTATGCTACCACAAAAGCTAGTTCTCCGATGAAGGCCGGATGTAAAAATGTATTTGGTAAACAAACAGAGAATAACACTGAATTACACGTTCAGGTTGGTTTATATGACGTGCACAGGTAGGTAGTCCATTAACTAGACAGCAGAACGGAGAAGATTGATTTCTTCAGTTTTCAATGATCATTTTCAAAAAAGTACGATACCGATTATATTCCTACAGTGTGAAATTCCATTTGCACATGGACGTATTGTGTTGCACATAGATATTCATCTCCGAGAGAAATTCCCATCACACAGAGAAAGCAGACATGCCAGAGTGATGGGCTCTGAGCTGTAACGGGTTGGTTTGTTCCTCGCTCACCTGAGAAACGTCTTCAACCTGATTGCTCTGTAATGGCGGATCCGATGTCAATCATTTATGTTAACTGACGTTAACGATGCTTCATCCGAGGTCATCATTGAAGCTTAAACATTGCATTCTTTGCAAATAATTGAGAGATTCTCAAAAATAGCTGAATTGTAAACAAAAGGCTCATTCTCAAGCAAGGATAAGACATTAACCACTCCATCTGCTAGCTAATCAGAATGTGGCGCATCAAGATGCTGATTCGATAGCACAAGCGTGCCTGAGGCTGGCCACAAGAAAACGACAACAGTCAACAGTCAAGACAACGTGATCAGTCCAGTTGCCATTGATTCAATGCACTGAACGTACCCTAAAATATTATTATTACACTTTTAGATTCCGTCTCATAGCGCAGTGCATTGTGAGTCTAATAACTCCTCACACTCACCCTGCATGACACACACACCCACAATCAGACTTGCACACTGCTTACATACGGCTGGTGGAAAAATACTGGGAGACACACAATAGGTGCAATGTTCTCACTCACACAAGCTTAGCTCTCACTTCCTGTACGAACTTGACTTTCACTTCACAGTGGGCGCGGCAACTGCTATATAGACTCAGTGATAATGGTCCCTTGCTAAATCGCGGTTCGAACATCGCACCCTCACTCTATGGTGTTTTTTCATAAAGTAACTGATCACCGTTTCATGGTTGAATGTGGCCTGCATATTTAAGCAAATTGTGCTTGTTCTTGGCCTAAACGAATCATTTTTAGCATATAAAATGACTAAATGGACTAACGAAATGAACTAAAATGCAAATACAAGGCAGGAGGAGCATTCTAATTGTGAATGTCGTATTTTAGATTACACGATTCGGTGTTCGGTGAGACGAGGACCATACGTGATCATCAGAACAGGCATTTATTGCAGGTTTAAATTTTCACAGCCACAATAATAACATAGTAAGCATAATAATAACATGGGCTACTGCTGGGGCCATAACCCCCGACAAACTAAAACTCAACTCTGAACCACCGGAAAAAGGGCTAAAGAGAAGTAATAGCCATTACGGGACAATGACCAGGATGAGTGAGAATATGCACGGACAGTATTTACAGCATTATGAAAATCTATACGACCTCACAAAACTTTACAAAATCTACATTTACATAGTACATCTGCCATTTTGAAAGGGATACATTTTTAGAAATTGTCCGTCTTCTGGCTGAAAGATGAGGACCAGCTAGATTTAAGTGTCTTTAAGAATGTGTTAATTGTCCATTGCAATATCAGGCGTGAACATTTTCAGCTACTACTGTCAGGCTTTACAACTTTGCATTTAACAGTGTTCAGAAGAAGACAAAAACAACACAGTGGTAAGCTGCAGTCTATCCGATTTATCACTAACACTTTCATCTTTCATACCCATTAGTCAATAATCACAGTTTGGAAAACATCTTTTGTTTTATGTATCACAACACGGCCAAACTTCTTTATTCTCCTAAACTAAACCATTCTACTAAAATCCCAAGCATCTGGAACAGCCACAGTGCACACATAATACCAAATCACCCTGCGCTTTGTGGAGTCATCATGTATGATGGGGTCAACACAAAAAAGGTGCTATTAATCACTGCAGCTGCTTTTCCAGTTAGCATTCTCAATGTAATTAAGGTTCTTGATCATGGTTTCCTTCATTATAAAACTGTAATCCATTATCCTGCCTTGCTATGTGTGTGTGCCGCGCATGCTCTTGTTGCCTGTTTGGACCTCCTGTTTGAGTTTCCTGTGTGTCGTCTCCAACTGCAGTGTTCTGAATAATTCAGACCCCACTGCTCTACAGTTGAAGTGCCGTCTAATGATAGTATGATGATTGAAATGTCACTGGAACTGTAAAACTGTATATTTCAGAGCTGGGAGATTTCACCCTTTATCAGTCACTCACTGAAATAACACTTGGCGCATTGAAATAATAATTTAAAAAAAGGTAGTTTTTCAAGGTTTGTACATCGTCATCACCATATTTTATTGTAATGGTGTGTCGGAATGTTATGTATCTATTGATGAAATATTATTTAATGAGTCAAAAGCAGAAACTGGAACAGGGTATAACCTGGTCTTTTGGCCAGTTAGTCCCAGGACACATACAGTATAGACAATCAGCCATTCATACGCACATATTCACATTAACACCTACGAAGAATTTACAGTCACCAACTGCATGTTTTTGGACTGTGGGGGTGGGGGGTGGGGGGGGGGGGGGGTGGGGGGGTGGGGGGGGGGGACTGGAGTACTTGGAGTAAACCCACACCAGCACGGTGACAACAAGCAAACGCCACCCAGAGATATCCAAACCCAAAAGCAACCTGTTATGAGGCAGCTGTCCACAGGAAACTGTAAAATACGTAAATCAACATGCATTCATTCACATGGCAACGTTTGAGTTATTTTTCATTTGTTGAATGCTTTGCATCTGGTTGGAAATGACACAACATGGCAGAAGACAACAATTACTAAAAAACAAACACTTTTGCACAAACTAAATGATCCTGGTAACTTGTAGAATAACCTGGGGGTGGGACACTTAACTGCGTGCCCTGAGTCTTTTCCTGGGCGAAAAATACAAAAATAATCTTGTCCTTTTATTTTGAAGATTTTTTTGTACAGCGGGGTGTCATCTATTAATACTCCTACAGGTGGTGACAATGGTCGGTCGTGATATTGGAAACCCTCTGTCATAGCAGACAGCCAACAATGTTTGCTAATAATCAACTGCCACTAATATGTTGACTGTGCCAGTCCCGCCTCTTGTTGAGCCTTCGAAAGTGTTTGCTTGGCAGTACTTCACGCTTATTATGATCCCGATCTGCGAGTTAGCCCGCACGGCGGTGTGTTTAGTTTCCCGTTAGTTCCGGTTTCCATGCCTTTTATTTTGTATTGTTTCCGTTTTTGCTGTGTCCCGGTTTCCTCCTGTCTTGCCTTTCTTTTCTCATGTACCTGCTGCCAATTTGTATTTTGGGTTATTTAGTTCAGTCGTTAGCGTGAATCGATGTCGGAGCATTGTTTGACAAATGTTGACTGTTTACACTGCTCTTGTGTGGATTCCTGCCGCTGCACAGCAGCTTAAATAATTCAAGATATACTTTTCCTGCACTTGGGTCCTACTCTCTGCACACCGGGCTCACCGCCTCAACAACGCAATGCCACAACGTGACAGAATGAGCCAACCAAATGAAGATGGCCTTGCGGAGATGGACTTTGGACCTTTCAGGTCTTAAAGGCGAAGGAGGAGGGGAGTATGAGGTTCTCGCCACAGAAGCTGGAAGACATGGTTTAGGGGCCAGATGGCGTGGGTTACACAGGACCCGCCACTTACACACCGGACCGGCTGCAGCGCACCCCGCACCTTGGCGCCCAAGGCTTCAGGCATGTGCTCCATGCTGTAACAGCCCTCCAGTTTTGCTCCTTTGCCTTCAGGTCAGGTGGCCGAGACGTCACCTCCTTCTACTCCGCGTCTTGGCATTCTTGGCATTTCCCACACGCCGGCCTGCTTCACCTGGAGTTCCCGTCCTGGCATCTCCAAGACGCCAGCGTGCTCCAGCTCTCGTTTCTGTTCTGGCGTCTCGCAGACGCCAGCCACTCTCATCTGGAGTACCTGTCACAGCGCAGCTCATGCGCCGGCTCCGCCTCTCATGCAGTCCTGGCCGACTCCCGGAGGGGTCCCGCCGGTTTCGCCAGACTCGCCATTCTCTTGTCTCGCTCACCGTCCAGGGGTTGCGCCGGCGACCCACCACTGGTTCTCCCACCATCCATGTCTCTTTCTATGACTTTGGACTTTGAGGGAGTCTGGGATCCGTCCTTGAGGCGAGGGTATTGTCACAATCTGTATGTTTGCTTGCGTGACAGTTTGGTTGAAAAAAACTGCCATACTGTAGCGTGAGAGAGCGATGTTTGGACCGCGATGTAGCGAGGGCCGGCAGTATTTGTTATCTATTTCATTGTCATATTTGGAGGTGTTCGGATGTGCCATGTAAACCCGCTAATGCTAATAGCTAGCTGGTATGTGGGATTTTCAATGTAAATTAGCATTGAGACGGCGTATTAATTTAAATGTATTCCGTTTATGTCGAATGTCGCAGACAAATGAGTTTGTATCTTATATAAGTTCTATTTGACATGTTTTATTGCTGCATGTTCGGTTTTACCGTGCTTCAAAGTAAGGGCTCTAAAATGGAACTCATCTGGAATCTTTGTTGAGAAACTGTTTTCTGTCTGCTGAGCTGGCAAGTAGAGACCAAATATTAGTGGGAGCAGAATACAAAACATTTCCAGACACATTTTGTAAAAACTTTCTGTTCCTAAATTGTTCATTAAACTTGTTTTGTGCTGGAACACAGTTATTTTGCACTACTGTGCTGGCTTTTCATTAAATATGAGGCGTGAGTTGAAAGATTTCTGCAATTTGCGTCGGCACTTGTCATTAAGGGGTGATGGTGGGACCGCCTGTCTTTAGAAAACGCCAATTTGGCCAAAGTATGAATACTTTGTGACTGGGGATGTCCGATAATATTAGCCTACCGATATTAACCGCCTGATATTGGCGTAAAAATGTGATATCTGTCAATAATATCAAACTCATGGATTGTAGCTTCAGGACAAGATAAATGATATATAGAATATATCTATTCATTTTAATATCTATCTGCAGATGAAATGTCATTAAAATCTGATGGTGCGAAATATGTTGGGGTTTTTTTTATCCCGGAATTACTACATGTCACATTTGCATTGTCCTGTTTCCAATATGGATGCCTTGATTGTACTGTAAATATAAAAGCAAATCAAATACGCATAATTTAGACATCATTTTAACAAAATCATGCAAGAAAACATTGATTTTCTCAAGTGTGGAGTGGATGTTGGTGTATTTTATACATTTCTGTCATTGATGATAGCTCGGTAGTGGCTAGTGTGGGGTGAAAACGAACACACAGCAGTGTGAGGCATATTCATGAAAAACTGCACTTGTTGATTATCAAAAAATGTAAATGCTACTCTGTTGACTTTAAGAACAGAAGATCACAGCCTCTGTTATTATATATTTTCTAGTACGGTTGTACTTGCCAAGGTCGGTGAGTCGATCACACCTTTAGTCTTGACTCAATGTTAAAGCAACGGGGACCAAAGGCACCATTTCCCGCTATGAAAATCGCTCTAACGTCTTTAATATTTGGGGTACAGAAGTGAATGAGGTGTCAAATTTCAAAGTCATCCTTGATCGGTTAGAATTAATCACAGACTACATCTTTAAAAATGTTGTAACATTGCTGCATAGACTGCATGGTTTGGCCTTTATCATTGTTTTGAAAGCATAATTTGCCTATGTTGTGGAAAACACTATTCCCACGCACAGTCCAGTCCTTCACATGTCTACGGGGTAGCGGGAATGTCAAAAATGCGGAAATAGCGGCAAGCAGACGCGGTAGTTTGAGAGATGTTGTTTACAGCCATGTCGAAAAGCTAATTGCCGACGCTGTATCCATTAGTTTCACATGTTGTGTTTGCATGTTAATTCCACGACAGGAGATACGTGATGTTACACGCATGATATCGGAATCGGAAATTGAGAGTTGGACCATATCGGCATATCTCGGATATCGGCAAAAAAGCCAATATCGGACATCCCTATTTGTGACACGACTCCAGGTATAAATACAGTAAAATTCTACAAGCTACTTCAATCAGAATGGCAGTCTGAATGTCTCATCAGCTTTCACCACTTGTGAAGTCATTTGCGTATGTGTGGGTTTTTTTTTTTTTTTTTGCTTTCCTCATCTTCTCAAACGTTATATCCAATTTCACAAGCTTGCTGCTGCTGCACCTTCATTGAAGTGCTCAGCAAATTATTCAATCCAATGAAAACGTCACTTTAGAATTTGCAGTGCTGTGACAAAGATGCAATTCATATGAGGGTGGAAGATCACATGACTAGCTCATTTTTAATGATGACCCAAATTAAATTACTTTGTAAACCCTCTCTACCCAGAGCCACAGGAAATTGCTCAAATCGAGTGACAGTACATGTGATTAAAGTAGTTTTTAGTCAGCCATAAAAATACTGCTGTCTGGGGCCGTCTTCAACTACGGATTTTCATAGTTACATTTTATCTTTATTTATTTATTTTTTTGTAGCTGAGCGCTCACCTCTGCTTTTTTGGATTGTGCTCCTGGAGTGGGTGATTTTATGGCATGGTATGGTTAAGTATAGGTCTTCTGATAAACACACACGTCCTTTCCAATTCTTTATTAGCACAATTAGGCTGTTTTTTAAATCAAAATAGGCTCTTGGTAATAAAAACAAAGGCATTCTTTGTAAAAATGTATGCTCAGCAGCAGCCGTGGCCACCCCGCATGTCGTCAAAATGGTACAATCTTGATCACGACATTCTTATATGATTCAGCAGCAAAATTGGTAGTCGAATGCTCCTCTAGTCGACGATGCTAAGACACCCTTTCTGCTGTGAGAAGGTACACTGACAACATATTATATGTTCCTTGACGTAATAAATGCATTGTTTGACTCACTGTCAATGCTACCAGTGAACTGTGGATTTGCTATTGATAATCAATGTGGAATCTTGGACAAAAGCGCTCGTAAACATAAATCTCCCGTGCCTGTTGGACAAACATGTCAAGGATGATAGGCCAATACATGCAGAAATAATTCAACTTTTTTTGGATAAAGTTGCATGAAAATCCACAAATTTTCTGCGCTTTTGTAAAACTGAAACAGCAAATGTAACAATTACGCTCCAATAAAATATACACTTTCGACAATATAGCCAATGTAAGGCAATATAAGCTTCAGAAAATGTAGCTGTGTGAAAGATGAGGCCTGGAGGAGACATTTGCAGTTTTCATTTCATGTGCAATGCATTCATTAATTAGTATTGGAATTGCTATTTCATTAAAACATAATATAATAAGACATATTACACTCATTTAAAATCACTGAGCAATTTTGCATATACAATACCGTCATTGAATTCTTTCAGCTAAATGTAGCAGCAGCCTGATGTAGAGCATAGGTGTTTGTTCTTTACAGTATACTGTGGGCCCTATTTATGTCAAGTCATGTCTCATGTTTAACAGTATTATATGGCAACATGTACTGTCCTGGAGCAAGTGTTTACTCACTATTTCCAGCCCAGGGGTTACAACAGCTTGAATAGCAGTAGACATTTAGTGTAGAATAGCTGGCAACACTTGCAATTTTATTTAGATACTATAGAAATGCTTTCCAGCTATTAAACATGTCCCTGGATGAAGCATTGTTACAACACATACATGGTCTAATACATAGGTTACCAAAGTATGCAAATTGCCGTAAGGGGTACGTGAATGAAAATGTAATTAAAACGGCTTGACTACGTTCGCGCTGAATGCTGAGATTTACTTAATGTGCTTGAACGCCTCGTGTGAACAGTCACAGCCGGTAGTACGGCGCAGAAGAAAGGTGACAGCATGAATTTGTTCATTGTTCTGTGTGCGTTAGATGAACAAATAAGTATGTTTGATGATGTCTTTCCACACAAGTGTTTCATCTTGAGGATTTTTCAAGATCGTCGGTATTGTGCGCTAAATGAGAGCGGGTCTTCTTACGTGGTTCTGTGACTAATGAGTGCATTTTCTGAGCTGTACGAGCCTGTCATTTGTTTGCTGGCTGGATGCACTGACTGTGTTAGAAAGCCCGCGATTTTGCACGTGTAAGTACGAATTGGGGCGTTATGGCCACTTTGTTCAGCGGTCCTTGAACACGCCATGGGTGACGCAGATCTCCAGCGCTGCGCAGACAGACGTGTATTTTCTATCCTTCCTTTCACCTCGTCCTTGTTCACAAATGTTAATGCTGTGCGTAAAGAACTGCGTAAAGAGGTGAGGTTTAATAATGTTAGCTCTGTGCTGCTGTGCGCTTTCTCTTGGTGCATCATCTCATGCTATATGCGCTCATATGTCCATTTGGCTCAGTAATAAGCCTTGTATTTAATTGATTTCCTAATTGATTTCTGCGTGTGCCTTTGTTTCCATCACTAATTACAATTATTACGTTTACGTGTAACATTAGTCGCATCGCACTGATTATTTCCATGTTGATGCAGACCAAAGCACAGAAAAAGAGATTAAAGATCACAGTTCACCACATTTTACCGGAGCTTGTCACTACTTAAATAGTCAATACACATACAAATACATAAAAATTCATCCAAAGAAGACAAAACTGCCAGGAAGTATCTTCCACCTCTAACCCCGCCTCCATGTTGAATTAGTAGCCTGTGTGTGCAGTTGACAAATAAGGCACATGATTTGTAATATAATGTGATAATATATAATACATCAAAGATGTTTCATTGTGTGGTTTATGTTTCTTTAAGTGTGTAGGAGGACATGACAGTCAGATGTCTGAAGGCGTACGCGGCTGTGAAATGTTTGGGAACCACTGATCTAACTAGTCTACCTTTTTATACATCAATTTTTACTCATAAAACCCTAACTTGCCACCATAAACATCCTAATTCCACACCCAAGTAGTGTTGTACTGTATATGCAGAACAGAGACACAGAAGAAACATGACATGAAGATCATCTGCGACCACAGTGTGACAATACGCAGCAAGTGCAAAAATCACAAAAGCAATCTACAAAAGACACAAACTTTTATTCATGCAAGAAATATTGCTGTGTGTGCTACAGCTTCACTGAGCATAGTTTGTTTGAGATGTGAGTGAGTATACTGCATAAACAACCAATTTCGCTCCATTTATGTATGACAAATGTATGCAGGAAGTTTGCCTTGTTCCCGTGAGTATCCAATTAAACTGTTTATGAGTGTAATTTCAAGGAAAAAAAAGAATGTTTACATTTTCGAATTGCTAATGACGGAATGATATGCAAATAAATCATTCTGTGTGAAAATGTCATTAATCATAGCGAATCAAAGTGGCCTGGCACAACTCCTGTTCTGCAAATATTAAAGCACCGTTGCACCGTACTTGGGCGGCCATTTCTGCCTACATAATCTTTCCCAATATAGTTGAGTGTATAAACACACCAAACAACAATAATTATCTTTTCATAAAACATGTTTTCCCACAATCTACCACATCAGAACACTTTTTGAGATGAACCACCCCAACTAGCCAGCTCAGTCCTCTGGCTCCAATCAAAATCAAGGACCGCCCTGCACCCCCCAGTGAAGCTCAGCTTCCTCGGGAAGTGCCGTTTTTGGCCGTTTATCCTGTCAGGGTCTTACTTTCTTGCTTTGAGCTTGCATGCGCTGGCGCGACAGCTTCAATGGAGAGTTACCATCGTGTCCGTGCTGCTGCCAAGGCAACAGAGTTTGCATCAGAGAGCAAACTCACTCAACTGCAGATTAGCAGTCAACACGTAACAGCCGGTCAACATACTCACGAAATTAAACACATTCTAGCACACTTGTAATACCGTTTCAAAGACTCTACACATTTAAGTTTAAACAATGCATATTTGAACAATTATTTTATTAAACTCAACGTGGAAGCTCAGCTTCCCTTGTAGTCAACGAGCAATCACCACTGCTAGCAATGGATTTGATGGTGTTGTCTCAACGTATCCTACCAATGTTTGATACCTCAGTATAATTACTAAATAAAAGTAACGTACTATATGCACAGTTGAGTTTCTTGTTGGAAGAAATACTGTCGAGCATCATAATTAGTCATACCTGCAAGTCTGTATTCTCCAGGTAGACAGGTTTTCATTCTTTAAGAACACTTTGACCAATACCATTTTTTGTAAGGCTATGTAACTTTATGATTATTCCTGTATTGTATCTCATTAACCGTGCAAGTTTAACTAATTAAATGGTGTATTAGTGTATAATAAAGGCAGTATTAATTCATAATCAGCAGTTTCAGAGCATTTCCAACCCTCTGCCATTGTCTGATTCAAAGTCACATTTACCAAAGAAAGCATCTTAATCGATGTGTCGGATATGCAGCAAAAGATTAGTGATTAGTTTGATTGCTTTTGTTTAGTTTTTATTGTCATAGTTACATCGTTCTTAATCTATTTGCTCGTCTTGCTCCCTGGTGTCTGTTCATTGTCTCCTTATTTGTTTCAGCGTTTTTCTCATGACCATCCTGTATCTGTCCTGTTGCTCGTGTCACTAGCAATCAGCTTTCTATGCCCACTTGGGTCTTGTCTAGGTGTGCCTCGTTTGACTTGTGAGTGTATGCATTTAGTCGATGTCCACACAAACTTTTCACATAAATGTACTCCTATTTTCACTTTACATTGACTAGCAAAGGCGCCACTGTGGGCATCGAGGGACGCTACTTCTTTACTCTCCAATATGGCTCCAAAGCCCCCGTTAACAACAGTGGTTTCGGACAAGCACCGATCGGACCTGTAGCTGGTGGGACAACTTTGATAAGCAAGTCCTTTCTTTTTGGAAGAATGCTGTCAACGACGTGGTTATTGTGCTTCACATTGAAAAGCATCCCTTTGTGTATTTTCCTGTTTTGTGCTACCGTCATGAAGGCAGTTCAGCTAACAAGGACAATTAGCCAGACACACAGGATTATTCTAGTGATGGCTGCATCACACCATACGTCCACACCGATCTTCTCTCGCAGCTCGCCATGTTTGTTATTGTGCTGCCCACGGAAATAACATCGTTGATGCTTCTGATTGGCCAAAATTGCCATAACAGTCCACGGCTGCAGTGCTGCCATTATTTTGGCACGCGCATGACAGCCCGTGAATGAGTTTTCATGTGGACAAAGGTTGTTTTAAAATGCCACTGTGTGGATGAACAACACCGGAGAGGAGCAAATGTGCGTTTTTGGAAATATCCGTGTTTGTGTGGACGTTGCCTTAGTTTGTTAGTTTGTGGTCAGTCTTTGTTTGGTCATTTTTCTCTTCCTTTTTGTCTTCATTGTCCTTGTGTGTCAGCGGGTTTGAATTTTTGAATCCTGGCTCCCCCAGTGCTTTTGTTCTCATAAATAAATCTTTTTGAGATTTACCTGCTGCCTGCACTCCTAGCTTCTTGCGTTTAAGTCCACCTGGCTTTTCTTGCACTACACCACAAACCATAAGAGCAACTTGATACATTTACTTAAAAGCTATTATTGATTCTAGTTGTTACTGTTGTAAACACAGTGTCAGTATTATTATACGGATACTACATATTTTCAACAGATTACCTCCCTTTCTGGTACTTTCTTTTCCTTCAAACAGAACAAAACCTTGCTGAAAAGCAGCAAATTGTGCCAGAAAGACCGACATGAAAAGACAACCTTCTTGGAAGAACATAGCCATGAAAACTTGGAAAAAGATGAAAAGGACTATTTTGCCTCACTTTTTGTCTTTGTGACCTCTTTTTGTCCTCTAGTCTAGCCTTGAGTTTTTGCAAGTCAACATTTTAAGCCATCTATTCTTTGTCGTGATAAGTGTCCAAATCAGTGAGAGTTGCATGAATCCAGTTTGGCATGAGGGATGAAGTTGTTAATCCATGAGAAGCTGCCGTGCAGTCGGCTTTTTGAATTAGTGTTGCCAAAAAGCCAAAGAAAAAGCAAAACATTTGCACATTTGCAGTTAATCCAGCTTGTTGAGTTGAAGCCTCGTAAAATTGACGACGTCATGCACAACGGCGGTTCAAATTCCCCAGTTCTTGCGACATAAGAGGGCACATTTTTCCCAAAATTATTGTTCCATTCCAAAACTTAACAAGCAGACCTGGAGTGGACGTCAGGCTCCTATGTCGTTTATTTTTGTTTTTGAGCGTCTGGTTATAAATAGTATTTTCGAATATAACAATTTTCAAGCCATACAGAGGAGAAAATTATAAGCCGTTTTAAAGTAAACTTCCAGTATCATTTGAGTATCCCGTTGCTGAGTGTGCTGGTTTTCAGCAATCAAAATATGGTGACTCTGCATTATTTCCTGTGTGTATATGACTCGATCAGAGGACGGACACCCAGTGACGACAAACAGGGAAATAATCTGTCAGTCTTGTTTTGTTTTCTCCAAAGCACCACGTTCAGTACTACGAACAAACCTTTGCAACTGACCAGCCAAATTAGAAGCAAGCAGACAAAAAAAAAAAACACTGGCAGTGACCCGTTTACAGCTCTGAACAAGTTTACAAAGCAACTTTGAATATTATACAAACTGAAATACAGCAAAATAGAAAACGTGAGCTGGAGTTGAGCCAAGCAAGCAAAGAGTCACTGTCTATAGTGTGTCTGTGTGTGAAAGGGTTCTGGCTGTAGAGGTCAGGCCAACTTTGGATTTTTTGGATATGTGCAACCAATTTGATGCAACTTTTAACAAGTCATCTTCTTACAAATGACCGGATCTGCCTCTCACATGCAAAACATGCATGATTTTGGATGCAAGAGTAACCCTGTAGAGGACTCACACACGCACACCAACAAGGACACGACACACACATGCGCACACACCCCCACACACGCACACAGTGCTGCACACACACACACACACACACTCCAGGGCTCACAGTTTAAGCACTAGGCCATATGTAATATACATATAACATACTATATACTATTTAGTAATAAGCAACATACAATTTTACTGACAAACATACACACACACCCTAAACTGTGATCACTATAATCCACACACAACAGACAGGCTTAAAAAACTCTTCCCTGCACTTCCATCTCAGTCTTATTGAACATTTTAGGTGCATATTTAGCTTCCAAATGATATGAGTATCAGTGTATGTTTGTTCTTGATTTCCATGCTACTCTATGTCATTACATTCCAACCTTCCCAGTTATTCCTTCTTTCCCGACTTGCTGATTCGTTCTCTCTTGCGTTTTGCTCAACCATTCATCTTTCACTTTCCCTCTTTTCAACATTCTCTGACCCTAATTCTACACAAGAAACCTCTGAGTAAACCCTGAAATCATGTACCCACGTTGATCACTCGTCCCCTCTGCGTTTTTATAATCGTTTTCCTCAGACCATTGGCGCCAGTGTCTCCGAAGAACAGTCTCTCTTGTGTGACGCCAGCAGGTCATAGTCGGAGCTTTTGCTGACTTGTTGACACTTTTCTTGCACAAACAGCACATGCTTCTCCCCGTCTGCCTCAAGGCCTGCTTTGACTATGTATCTGGCTGCTGGTCCCGGCTGGCCTTCGCCCATTGTACACTACCTGTGAGCACACACTATTTCTGTTTGACCTTTGACATACTTAAACAGTTGTTCATCGACTCAGCAACTTGTTTAATAAAGCATTATTTGTATAAACTGCTTGTAATCACTCACGTAGATCATCGTAAAACAATTATTTTCATACTGTACTTACAGTAAGGCACTCAGTTAATAATTCAATCAATAAATCATCAATGCAAACCGTTATTCTAAAATCTTCTTGCAATGAATATTTACTCACTCGGCTAATCAAGTTAATAAAACAATATTATCCTACACTGACCAATCACAGAGCGTGAAGAATGAATACATAAGTAGTTACCCAGTGAGGATTTCCCTTCATCCCGATGACGGATAATGGCAAGCTGTGCTCATGCTTGTACTCGGCGAAAATGCATACTCTTCATACAAACCTGCTCTTGGTCTCAACAAATTAAATGGAGCAATTTTAAACATTACCAACGCTATTGGTGATAAGAAAAGCCTTTGGTCTTCATTGAGACTATGTATACAAGTTATTAGTTTTACATCGCTCAAACATAGTTTAGCAGTCGTGAGGTAAAACCCATAAAGCATGTTGAGACACATCGTCAAGTCATTATCAGGCTCCTTCACGCCTGCTATCAGCGGTAGATTACATGTCAAAAGTGATGCTGTGAGCAAATATTTCAGCCGATAATCATGGGCGGAGGAAAGGCTGGGGCTCCTCTCCAGAGTGATATTGTGAGAAGGGATCACTGGGCTGACCTGTGATCTTATTGTTCTTAAGAGTGATAGCTGAACATAAAGCTGCCTGACACTGCTCAGGTGAAATGTAGCAACAGAGGAGGTGAAACAGATTACCTTGCTTGGGAATAAAATACTCTGAATCGAATCATCTCAAACTCATCTCCAAAGGCGGCTATCAGACTGATGCGCAGCAGTCATGATACACAGAGAAAAGTAGGCCATATACAAGTCTGACATGCCATACAGCACATGGCCATGAATGTCATATTCGTTTTGGGCCTTTAATGATGTATTATTCATGCATTCACATATAGTTATTCACACAATTCAAACAAACACTCACACAATTATTCACATATTATGAAAATTAACAGAATAGAACAGAATAACATTGATCTCATCAGGCTAGTATGATCCAAAACTAATACTACCCTTGGTATTGATGCTAACGATATTAAAATCGAACCACTCACCCCCAGCCGATAGGGCTTTCAACATAGTAGTATCAGCAAGTATCTTTTTTGCCATTCGTCTGGATGACAAAAGCAATCCCACCAGGTTCAGTTGTACTGTGCTGAAGTCCAATTATCTCCATCCCTTGCCACCTTCTGGCCCACACAGTATGAGGAAAAGAAGACAAAGAATGCGAGAACGAAAAGGAAGCATCTCCTGTGAAATAAGAAGACCGTGGCAGTGTCCAAGTACTTTTGTTCAGCATTAATGGAGTGTTACTGTGCCATAACAGATGGAGACGGTTGTCAGTATCTATGGAGATGATGTGTTTTGCATTTTAGATGTTTGATCGAAGACGCACACTGCCACTTCAGCTTCACACACTAGCTTCCATGTGCCTTCTGCTTGGGATGAAAATGTAGTGTTTTTACGTGTGGTTCTTGTGTTGCATCCATTTTAAAAGTTGGGTGACAGATGATTTAAAAAAAATGGATGTGAGAGGTGCATCAGCAATGCTCCCATCATTACCCCTACTCGTTCATCGTTAAATTTAAGTGCGTGTTTAAAGCGCACTTTGTTTTTAACATTTTATGAGACATGCTTATACTTCTGACAATAATAATGTCAAACACTGCCTGCATAGCTAATAAAGGTTTTATAATGCCAGTTTGGAATGTATTGTTTCAAATATAACTTATCTCAATTTGTTTTGAAAGTCTAACACATCAGAGGTCAACTAGTCTCAACAGATTTGGGTTGAACTCCAGGGTACCATTGTATTTGTTTTCTTATACCCACGCCCTTTTTAAGAAAGAAAATGAATTAAAATCAAATTAATAGTAAAAGAAATAAAATATAACTATTCTTACCATGTTCATCAAAACTGAACATTGTTATCTTCGTAAAGGCAATTTATGTCTGTGTGTGTCGCCTGGGAATCATTACCCAACAATAGGTTCTAAAAGCGCTGAGTAAGAATGAAGGTATGAGTCTCTCTGAAGCCTGGTTTGAGCTTCTACGTAGTCACTACACCGTTCCTTCTGATGTGGTCGTGAATCTAAGTTTTCGTGTTCCGCCGAAACGCAAGTGTTCTCCCCTGAGTCAACCAGTGAGCAACCGACTATTTAGCTTGTTAGCTTCCTTCGTCGCTAGTGAACAATGGGAGATGGAGAGAAGCAGAGAGTCTAAACAATCTTTTACAACAGTCACTGTTATCCACTGTGGTCCAAAATTGGACAACAGTGTACAGAGTCATATACACACAGGAAATAATCTACTAAAAGCCAGCCAATTACAGCCTTTATGGTCCGTGCTGGTGTGACATGACATTTTTGCCTCAACACAGAAGCATAAACCAGGCTTTACCAGTCATCCTCAGAATTATGAAGCATGAATTCCAATGTTATTAATAATTACATACGGTTATCCTTTCATCTGCGGCAACGACATCTGTGCTGAACCAACTTGCATAACATTAAATAAAAAAAACTGAGCAACTCTGTTTAATCAAACTTTCAATGAAGAGCATTTACATTATTTAGCATTTTCACTATATTACATTTAGAAGGACTCGTGCACTCGGTTTAAAAAAATACTGAGGTCAAATCAAGTATGTACAAAAAGTTGCATGGTATACTTATATACTATATATATTATATATAGTATATACTATACTATAGCTGCTGTCTACGCTTGAAAGGACTTGGTTCAAGTTACATGATGGAGATTTTGTTCTCCCATGTGGTTAAATGTGCAGATGGACCTTCTTAATATGGACCACCAATGTGACTGCACTGAAAATGTCCAGATCAGATCTACCTTGTCAATGAGAGCCTGACTTCATGAAAATACGCCCATCGATGACGTATATACAGCCCAATGTGCTTGGACAAATGTGTCAAAAACGTTCTGATCTCTCGATGAAAAGCATTTAAGGAGCAGATAATCTGATAAATGAACAGTCTACTCCTTTTCCACAAAAAATAGTAATGACAATAGCTACAGGCACTTCTGCAAATCCATTGGATTGCTACATGCCATCACAGAGAACAAATGATCTTTGAGAGCCACCACTGTCTCATGCGACTAATGCATTGACACAAGGCTGCATTATGACCTATTTGCACTTATTTCAATCTCTCCTACAGTGAGGCAGAAGCATGAACAACCGCTGCTGATGTTTGGATTTTACTAGTTTTATAAGAAGCAAATGAACCGCTGACATGGAGCAATTTGATTGCACATTCATGTTCTCTAATTCAACTATAACATCTCTATTCTCTCACTGTACAGAAATATAGCAGCCATCCTGTACTGTATATCCCGTTCATTGTCAAAGCAGGGGCTGCTATCCCAGCTGACTGCTAATATTGCACTAATATTAAAAGTCCTCCCTGCCTCTCACACCCACGGACACTTCCCTTTAGAGTATAAAACAAAATAAATATCAGGAGAATGTCTATCGGGAGTCATGCCAGTCGACATATTCAGATATTAAGTCGGCTTTTCGACAGCAGTACACAACCGCTCACTTCTGGTCGTGTGATGGCGACAGGGCGGTAACAATGGCAACAACAAGCCACACTGGAAAAAATACCATTCCAGGGCACCTAGGACGCTGTTGCCGTGTGGCTGAAAGGCTGAAATGATAAAATACTTTGGATCTGAAAACGTTTCAGCGTGGACAGGCTCTTAGGGTGGCCATTCAAACTGTGCTGGACTTCTGGAATTCCCCCTTTCTCTCATGCCCCCCAGTGGCCTGTCTTTAAGCATTCATGCCCGTTTGCTAGTGCCATCGCTTCATTGTGCACCACCATATTACTCCAACCTTTGTGGCATATGTCATGTCTTATTTTGAGTCACTCTTTAGTTCTGCAGCTCAGAGCGGTCACACCAGCCAAATGTACCACACTTGAGGTGTTAAGTGGTCCCAAGCACAGGTCAAATGGCCTAGTGAAATACCCTTAGCGTGAAACAGACTACACCTTGGACTGATCAAAAGCAGTCATGGGTTGACTGCATGTGGCATTGAATGGGAATTGATCCCAGGCCAAATGCACATAAGTTAGCTACATTCTGCGAACAATTACGACGACCAGTGGCCTAAGAAATAAACAATTTAGTATAGCATGTAATGTCTGTGAGCCACTGTGTGTGTACTGTATGTGTGTCGATGCAATTCAAGCTACAAAAAGACTACTCAAACATCTTCGCTCTTGCAAAAGAAATAACTTTACTCCCACGGGGCAAACAGCATGTACTAGAATTTGTTCAGCACAAAAACAGCATTAAAAAATGACAGCTACATTTTTCACAACACTTTATTATGAGAAAAGGGTTCTGTATTTTTTTTTTAGTTAGTCTGTTTGTCTTTGCACTCCTGTCCATCACCTTCTGCAGTGAAATGCAGCCAAATGGCTCTGGCTCAATTTCCTGTGATAATTACCACCAACAACTGATTTGTGTGTGTTGGCAGGATTATGCAAAGTACTTAACTGATTTTCACTCAAGTTTTCTGGAGGGTTGTGGCATGGGCTGAAAAGGAAACTATTACGTTTTGGTGCAGATCCAGCAATGAGTGTGGATGCAGACTTTTTGTTTTTATTTTTTCACAATGGCTATATGATTGGATGAAAACAGCAGGTGTGTTCTGTGATTGAAGTGCCTGGCAAGTTGTGAATGACCGGTAACACTTTCTACTGGAGAGAAAAAGACAGGAATGTGCCATTTGTAGATATTCACGTCTCAGTTCGTCTGTCATTTTTGGTATTTCACCAGACCACCAGTGTTTGGGTGTCATGCCTTGGACACTGGACCCTTGCCTCGGACACACCTATCTATCCAGGTTGCTCAGTACAAAACAGAATGTACACCACAAAGCAGGATGTTCTGTTGCTATAGATTAACATGCATACTACCTCCCACCCTGTGCACATTAATCACTGGGTTTGCAGCATGACATCAAATATATGGGGGAGTACAAAGTTTACTGTGGACCAACTGTGGTCAGAGGCACTGCTTGGGGTCCCAGCCCACATACCTAATGTTTGAAATGTGCTATCACCTTTGCAATAGAAAGTTCTACATGAGCTGATAAGTTTTTAGAGTATATGTGGAGAGTTTCGTACTGAATTCCATAAAAACAAGAGTCTTTCTTTCCCAGGTGGTTCAATAATCTCTCACATACTCAAATATTGAAAGCCAGGTTTATTTACATTTTTTAAATATCCACTTCCTGTGATATTCACCTACAAACAATGACAATATGCCCATCCGCACACAATCGGATGAGCTGGGTGGAACCCATCACTCCTTATATCGCCTCTCATGGCTGATTGGTTCACCTGCAAGCATCACTGACCGTCAGTCCTTCTCGTCTCATTTTTTCCATCGCTCATCATCACCTCAGACTCACTCCAACCCCACTCTCACTCTACCGTCTTTCTCTCTATTAAATACCATACCCATTACTCTGCGCTGCAGCAGCAACATCCATCCCAAGTTATATCAGCGATGCAGCTGATCACATTACCTGTTCTGTAGCCATTCAGTCTCCTGGACAGCATCTGACGTGTGTCATCAATCACTAACATTTACTTTGACCCCTGCACAAGTGAAAAGATCTAGCTTTACATTTGTAGGCAAACGTCTTCCTGTAATATCAGCTTCAGATGTAATTTGCCATAGCTGTAAAGATTAGAGGTGATGGAACAAGTGTGACATCTCGCATATATATATATATATATATATATATACACAAATTATAATTATACTATGTTACTAGGATAGAAGTACAGTTATTATAATTATAATAACACATTTTAAAACGATGCATGTTGAGTGTATTAGTCTGTGCTGACACTTATAGTTCGGTAGTTTCTTCAGGAGTAAAGCTTGGGACATTTTGAAACCCATATTTTATCTTTAAGCTCATTTCGTGTTCAAAGGTTTAGTTTCATTTTTATTATCGGGCCATTAGCTACGTAGTAAAATAAAAGCATATGAATTAAGTTGGAACCTGACATTTTTGAGACATCTTGTGTGACAAAACTGAAACTTAAAAAAACACTAATTCAGTCTGGTTCATGAGCACCAGGACTCGTGTTCACACATGAATAAGCACACTTCACCACACTACCGTAACTTGATACTATCTATTTGTATTTTATTGGACAAAAACCAAACCTGGCAAGTGTGAATACCGTAAGCTCACTCCCTGTTTAACACAGGTTTCATTCATAAAATAAATAAGCAAAGTTGGAGAGTGCCACAACATCTCTGAAGTTTTGACCTGGAGGTGTTCAACATATAACTTACATAAATTAGATGTCGTGCACGTAAGTTAGGAATTCGGAGCAGAGTTACGACGCATAGAAACGAAAAAAAAAAAACCTCTTTTTAGCGCATGAGTGGGACAGTACTTACGTTTCAGACTGCAGTAATCGCTCCAGTATCCATCTGATAACATAGCTACATTAGCTACAAGTGCAACTTGTACGTCATCGCATCGCAGAGTTTCATTGTGAACAATGAAAAGTTGTAAGAGACTTGTAGATTTATATACAGCTGCGTGGAAATTTGACTCTAGTTTGATTCACTTTGTATAGACTGATTTCAGGAGCAAAATGCGAATGAAAGGGTAGAAAAACATACTAGTACTCCCTTATGCGAGTGAAATGCTCCACGGTACAGCCCTGACACACGGCCAGCGAGTCTATCTAGGGAGGGGCGGTCCCTGTGTGTGATTAGCCAATCACAGAGTGTGAAGAGTGAATATATAATGAGTTTCATGCTCGTACTCGGCAAAAAAGCATTATCCGTAACGGATACTCGTTTACAACGGCTTTTATACTGTGGTGGTGCGCCACGATCAATTTCATGTAGCGGAAACTCTGCATCCAGTATCTGATGTCAAAAACAGCCACAGAAGAAGCAACGTGATTACAAAGCAATAGCAAGATTGAAAAGATATCAACAACCTAGGACTCTACACAGGCCTTGCAGTCTACAGTTGACAATATGGAAATGTATTAATATTCATTGACTTCATGTGAGTATGCGCTAACCTTAGTTGCCCCGTCAATAACATGATTGGCGTGAAGCCCTGCTCAGCTCGCTTATCAATAGTAGCTTCCAGTATACAGTCTTTGTGGCATGAAGATACAAATCAAATGATCATACCATGCATTCCAAGCAATGCTATGGAGTACGTTCGATAAACATGACAAGCTGAAAACTATTTAAATGACCAAAACAGGGCCAGAAAATTGTTGACATTGACACCGTCCCTAAAATTTCCATCAGTGTGCATCAGCGTGAGGTTAAAACAATCCATAATGTGATTTTTTTACATTGAAATGTACAGTTCTCACTTGTACAGAATTATGTTTAAAACTCACTTAATATGATTCTGTTTAAAAAACATAATTAGGGTTGAAACAGATTCCATGCAAGGTTGATGACTTGCAAGTTGAATAGTAATTTACTATTGAGGAAAACCTTATAAGTGGAAGCCTAATTTATTGCTTCTTTTTAGGATAACATTAAAACTGAGAATTCAAAAGGAAAGTAATTCATCCTTTGTTGAACTGACATTCAGACTGGCACTTCCACTGTGAAAAAGGTAATCATTTAGAAACCTACACATCCAAGCTTTAAAAATGACAGGATAAAAGCAGTACCACAGTGACAAAATACTTCTGTCAGCCTATTCTTCACTGAGTGTTGCAACAGCAGTGCAAGGCCTTATACACAATTTTCAATATACAGTGGTGTGAAAAAGTGTTTCCCCCTTCCTGATTTCCTATTTTTTTACTTGCCTGTCACACTGAAATGTTTCAGATCATCAAAGAAATTTAAATATTAGTCAATGAAAACACAAACGAACACAAAATGCAGTATTTAAATGAAACTTTTTATTATTAAGAGCGAAAAAAAAAAATAAAAATCTACCAATCCTACATGGCCCTGTATGAAAAAGTGATTGCCCCCCCTTAACTGAGAATAATTGATTTCTATCAGTCTGGAAAAAAGTTATAAAGACATTTCTAAAGCTTTGGGACTCCAGCGAACCACAATGAGATTTTAGAAAAAAATCGGAATTGGACATCATACCCTGCAGTGTGAACGTAGCCGTAGAGAGGTGTACCCACCCTGACCGTTTTCTGGTGAGTCTTGGTGTTTCTCTTTATGTATTTTTTGTCCACTTTGCTTCAGTAGTTTTTTTTTGCGTATTGGTTTTGAGGACTGTTTTATGTTCCGTCCCCAGTTTTTGTGGGGATTGTTTTTTGTTATTCCTTTGACCGATCAGTGCGTTATTTTTCCTTGCTCTGTATTTTTATTTGTTACACTTTTGTCTGTCCCATCCTACCCTAGACACCTTTGGGATGTAACATTTGGGGGCTTGTCCGGGATACACAGTCACTGCCTTGTGGTCTAAAAAATGCACCCGCCACTTTCCAACGCCTGATGCAGTGTGCACTACAAAGGTCATACAAAAAGGTCTAAGTCTCACCCAGTAAAAAGACCTGTCGATGAACATTTGTATTGTGGTAACACACTGACACGTCTTATGAAACTACAAAAGCTAATACAAAGTTCTGTCTTAATTTTTTCGCAGGTGAGGTCCTCTACAAACCTCAACCACTGATGAACAGGCTGATTCCCGTTTGGTCTTGGATGACAGATGACGTACTGTCCAGCAGAGAGCTAAGTCCATAGGCATCAGTTCAGGTGTCTGAAGCGATACGCCACTGTAGAATGTTTGTGAACCGCTGATCTAGATTATGATTCATTATTAATTATTAATATATAAATAACGGTACACGATCTACTTGTCTATATGTGTACTTGTTCTTTGTGGCCAGTAAGCTGTTCATGTTGGGTCAACTTCTGCACAACAAAATGTGAATTGAAAACATAGTTTCCGCATTTATCGTTCAAGTATTTATTAGTAATACAGTGAAAATTACAGGAAATGTGAATATTTATTTTGCAAGTGGATTTCTGTGTGTGCCCCGAAATTTTTTGCATGTGCTCCTAAAATTGTATGCTAGGGGCCACAGTGCTCTTGGAAAAAAAAGTTAGTCTAAAGCCCAGAGATGGGTCCCGCAGATACCGGAAACATCTGACATCTCTGTCCAAAAGAGCGCAATACTGGGAAAAGATAAGATCCTGTGCAGAACCCTCAAGCTGCCAGCTCGGCGAGAAAACATTTTTTTACCCTGACAATTGCAAAAAATATTGTAACATGGCTTATTTGTCCTCTCCCCCTTTGCTTTTAAACAACAGTGATAAGTAGCTTGTGTTATGATATTATGGCAGCCTTATCAGGCATTTAACTTTCCCTCATCATCCTACCAATACTGTACATTCATTCCACTTGAGAAACGGCACAACATGCAAGCACCTATGAATGCTTTCGCCCCCCCCCCCCCCCCCCCCCCCACACACACACACACACACCCACCCACACACACTTCAGACATTACTGCCAAACAGAGTGAATTGATTTCACCAATATCCCTCACAGGCTGTTAACATTATATGTGTACTTGAATGGACAAACAGATGGTTGCATTATTGCACACATGAGAGGAGAGGCAAATGTGCAATGCACCATATAAATCTAAAATGGTGAAGAAAAGCACTTATAGGCTGCTGTTACACACATCAACCTGGCCTTCCTCAGCATTGCAAAGGATGCCTTAAAGGGTCAAAAAGCTACCATTTTGGCTAAACAAGGACTTCACCATATACCAGGTCCATTCACCTGGCAGCTGTCAGCCCATTGGCATTTGTGGGCATCAAATCTATGTGGATTTCTAAGCCTATCAGACTGTGAGCTATGGCAGCGCTACTGTGAGGGATAATACACTTAATATGGAAGTGGCAATGCCCGTGGCAGGATTGGAACCGCATATTAAGTGCTTTGCACACATTATAAACCTTTCAATGCAAGATGGCCTTGAATTTTCCCCACTTCTGCTTTTTAATCATCATTAAACAGCTACTGCGGTGTTAATGTCCAAACAGAAGCTGTAGTAATTCTACTATTGATCAAAATTATTTAAGATTTGTCAGATCAAAACACAATCACTGCAGAAGACTTCTATCAAAACATGTGATATGAGCGTTTTGGAAATTCACTGCTTCCTGATTCAATATTAGAACTGTAGTTCTTTTAGCAAACAAAAATACTGCAGTCTGAAATCTATTTTACATGTCTTTTCATAACTAAAAATGAGTAGTAGTAGTAGTAGTAGTAGTAGTAGTAGTAGTAGTAGCAGCAGCAGCTGTTCAATTTGAGGAAAAAAGTTCAATAGTTAAAAGTAGGGGTGTAACAATTTGTTTTAATAACGATTCAATTCATATCACAATGTGTGGTTGCGATACAATTCAAGGATGATATTGGTTCATTTAGAACGATATGATCCGAAACGATTCGGTAACTTTACATCAATAACCATTCAATAACCTTTTAGGCAAAAATTCAACTGTGACTGTGAAACAAATTCCTGGACAGTGCAGGTGAGGTTTCCTAGATTCCTGTTGTTTTTTGTAAGGGAATCAGTTATAAATGATTAATAATGCTGAAATACTTAAGAATAAATAATGAAAAAGTACAAAAAAAGTAAAATGAAAGACAAAATCAGGATGAACAGAGGGTGGTATAGCTTGGCATGATTAATTATTTACTTTAAATAGTGCAATCCAAACATGCACTTTGCACCCAATGAGGTACCTGATGAGCGAATCTATTTGAATGAAAGGTGCAACAACTAGCAAGAATACACTGACAGACGTTTTGCTGCGCACATGTGTTAGGAATGTTACAGAATTTTGGAATATGTAAAATCAAGTCTGTGGAAGAAATTAAAGCAAATTTCATACCGGGAAATAGTCGCTTTTGGTTCCCATTGCTTTAACATTGAGTCAAGACAAAAGCTGTGATAGACCGACGCACCTTGGGAAGTACAACCATACTACTAAATATATCATAACTTAGGCTGTGACATTTGTTTTAAAAGTCAACAAAGTGGCCATTTCCATTTTTTTTGATAATCAAAAAGTCCAGGGAAGAAAATGAAGTGCAACAATGCAGCAGCAGCATGCTTTATTCGTTTCCACGCCACACTTCTATTAGCATGTACACAGTAGTTCCGGGGCAAAATTAACTTATTTTGCATAATCCGATTTTAATGAAATTTCATCTGCAAATAGACATTAAAGTGAATTTATATTCTGCATACCACTTACCTTGTCCTGAAGCACCGATCCATGAGTCTGAAAAGCTTAAAGTTGGACTTAACCCAGATCGATCTAGTTGAATCGTAGGAATATAAATCGATGCATCAATGTACCAATTAAAAGCATCATAATGCGTAGGTCACGCATGCAAAGTTATGACATTTCAAAATGTACCTGCATAGTTTTGTGACTCAGTTCAATTTGAAAAAGTGTGTTTATCCAGTCCTTTATTTTGTCGTTTTCTTAAAAGCAATGTGAAAAGATAGTCTTGTTTGGTTCTCATGAACCCAGTATTGTGTGTTGCCTCCTCTTGTCTTGTCTCGCGAGCTGAGTGTATCGTGACACCACTATAAACTGATATTGCACACAAAAACAACAAATATATATAATACAACTTACATACATCATAACAAATACAACTATCTACAACATATAAATCACCGATGCTGCAATGCATGATGCAATGTGTCTATGCTATGGCGTGCAACTGCAAATCCTTAAACACAGAAGAGCGTTCATTTCAAATAGAACATCTATAATAAAATATTTTATGGTTAGTAAGTAGGGTTCCTTTCCTGTGTTGAAAAGGGACGCAGTTTGTCCTGTATTATTGTGAAAATCAAAAATAGTTAGTAAAATGTCAGTGGAATGAATCAATGACAGAGCGCTTTATATTATGTTTTGTGGCAAACTTTTTCCTAGTCCCTTTCCATCCCTGTCACCAATAAGAGAATACAAAAGCAGAATTACCAAGTAACTCTGTGCCACAATGTCTTTTGCGGCAGAGGTGAAAGAAATCGGGTTGGCTTTCAACAAGGTGTCCTTTATTTATTTTTCAGAGAGTTGGCAACCCTTATTAGTGAGGTAGTTAACTAACAAAAGTGATTTTGACATTTTGCAACAGTCTGAAGCTTGAACCTGTCTGACCTTACTGGGTGAATAGTGAAGAATCCTCAAAAGAACATTTGAGGAGTTACAGATGCCTTTACCAAGGCAGATACCCAGATGCCAGATCCTGCTCCAAGGACAGGAACATCTGCTTAGCAGAAGCTATGTGCATGCCAACTATGACAGTGTTGGAGAAGGGAAGGAACACGAGGAATGAACAATGCAGGTGGATGGGGAAGACAGCAGAACAGCAGGATGAGTGTGTAAGTGGCATCCTGTGGATCTCTACAATGAGGTCAACGGACAGGGTACAATTTTACTGAGGTTATCTTGTAAGCGCAGTGATATGTGGCAGGCCATCTTGGTCGTGGATGAAAAACATCTCAGGACCTATTTGGTGAATAGCGCCTCATTTTTGATCCCCAAGGATTCCTCCCCCTCTCTGAGCCACACAAATGAACAGCAAAAGGCTTCTTGGCTCCAGCTAATAAATGAGGGGGTGAATAAGGCTCCCCGCAGCCGAGGCTGTTGGCTGACCAGGCCTAATCATGGAAAAGGTATTCTTGTAGGACATGAGGCTCCCTTTGCTTGAATCATCTGTCAGAGAAATTACAAGTGGAATCTAATCAACGAAGCCACAAATCCGACACTGTTTCCTTTATGCATCATTATGTGTCAGAGACTGTGGGGAGGTTATTGCTTCAAATCAGCCCAACCTTGATTTGAATTCTGTGAACGTAGACAAAGATTCCTGTTTAAATATCAATCTGCCCTGGAGAATGAAAACTACTCCGCCCTCTGCATATGGATTGATTCATATCTTTGACCTGCCATTAAAGAGGGAACAATATGTTTTGGCTCAAGCTCCTTCTTAACTCACTCAATACCAAAGATGTTAAAAGTTTTTGTAAACCCGAACACCCGATCCCGACAACGTATTTATACGTCTTTTACATTTTACAGAGGTGATGACGCAACTCTCCACTAATGCATTTCACTTCAGAGCACTTTTAGGTCTTAAAAACGGCGTCAAGGTTGCAGAAGTGCATTTGATAAGAGCTCGGCAGAGATCGTAAGAATGGAAGAATCGCACACGACAGGAAGTGAGAGAGCGTGGGGGAGTGTAGCGTGCAGAAGGTTACACATTGTATGGAAATTTTAACACACGGACACACGCGTGCGCACGCGTGCACACACATGACCATACATAGTTCAGTTCCAAATGTGAAAATTGTACATAGTACAAGGTGTTGTTACGATGTAAAGCAACCCTTTTTTGTGTTGTTAATGTTGTTAAAGTTGTTTAGATATTTGAGCCGTCACAAAACCAAAAAAAAATTGTGTCCAAGTGAAAGTTATGCTTCAAATGTATCTTTTCACAAAAAGCTCATCTTCTCTGTTTTCTAGTCAGGAACTGATACTTTCCTGAAACTTACCTATGTTCTACTGCTGACTACTCGAACATGGAAAAAGGTAGGAACAAACTTTTTTATGATGAAACACTGAAGACCAATTTTTCTTTTGGTAGGCTCTATGTTTAGATAGCCATAGTACACAATAGTCTGAGTGCCTTGAAAGATCAGTCAAAATGGTCTACAATGGTACTGAAGGGGTTGTCTTTTGAAAAATGGCTGGGATTGAATGAGTAAAGGATACATTTTGTTGTGGGTGTTTGCCTTCAGTCAGTCACATTCAGTCCTTATTTGTTTCTTTTTGTGTCGTTATTTTGTTTCTTTTACATTACCAAATGTGCAGACTGAAAAGGTGTTCATATTTATTTGGGGCTTGGAATACAATTACTTTTTGATGAGATGTACGATTTCAGAACTATGTATGACCAGCGCTGATATGCCATTTCTTAAATTTAGCTTCATTTTATTTTTGTGAGGCGCTCTGTTCGACAGAGGTCGCCATCTGGCTTTGTAGATAATTACTGCAATGATGAATATGTTTCAACGATGCCTGAGACAACCTTTTCTGCTGTGTGTAGTGCATTCCTCAAACCGAAGAGCGTTACAGTATACAGTAAGAAGTGGTCAAGCGTAACAAAGACACTCGTTTCCAATGCACGTTAGCAAGACTTGCTGATATCTTTTGAGGAAATCTAATTTGAAGCACAAAATTTGCTGCACTCACAAGTATCAATTATGTCATCTATACATGGAAGTGGGAACTAGTCGGTTTGGTAATAGGTAACACATCTGCTGCCCAGCCCATCATCACTGTGATTATATGACTGAATGGCAGCAATGGATGCAACTGCCATTGACAATGCATGTACAACATGACATAGTGGGGAAAAAAGTTCCCCTCCCATTCAGTTTGAAAGTGGTAAGTGTTTGGCTTTTTACTTTGTCCTTCTTCCCCACTCCGTTTAAAACTCTTTCTTAAAAGTTTACAATAAATAAATGCAAGGCTAACTAGTAAGCTCGCTAACATACTATGCTTAAGGCCGTGGCCATCTCTTGTGTCCCTGCAGTGATCCCGTAGCCTGTGCATTAGCAATGTGGTGTAAAGAAAGAATAATGGGATCATAAAAGTGACTATAGGGGTGTTATTTCATGTCTACGGGACACTAATCATGGTAAAAATCATATTAAGAAAGTTTTAAACAGGTTTTCGATGCTCTAACTTTGAAATGATTCCATTTATTAAAATTGAATCCTATTTGGCGGAAATTCACTTATCGCAGTGGGGTCTGGAACCAATTAACCGCGATAAACGTGAGACGACTGTATTTCACGACACAGTACTTGAGTTCAGGCCATCCAAAATCAAGGGCACAGGTGTGTTATGTGTTATGAATGCCCAGTTGTCCACACAAAGTGTTCATGAGCTAAGCAGAGGACCTGAAAAAGAAGCGCTATTGGCATGACAATTTGGCACACCGACTCACGTGCAACAATACGCCATGTGGCTCATAAGTCACAGCTTCATCAGGTGTTTGACGCCTTCCAAAAGAAAAACAAGGAGGCAAAGTGGGGTCAGAGTGCGGCTTTCTAATCAAGTGCTACTTATCAAATGCTTTTTTATTTTTCACCATCTAGAAGTAATTCATTCAGCAGACTGTGGTCAACACTCCCTTTACACTCTGCAAAAAGCTAGATGAATCAGATTCTCTCACAAACTCAGGATCAGAATTACTTAAAAATGAATCACTCAAAGCCACCCAGTTTTCATATTTCTTGGCCTGAACACGAGCCACAGCGCATAGAGGGAACACAGGTGGCAAGTTTAGCCCGGCTGGCAGAGGCACACGCAGTGGGAATCGGCTCTTCAACCACTTCAGGAGAGGGGAAAAACTTCATCCCCAGCCAAATCGTTCCCCAAAAATTAAATCTATTCCCGCCATTGGCAAGTAGCACCTAACGGCACCTCTGCATTTGCATGACACAAATTTCGATGATAAGCTAACAAATTGCAGAGGCACACGCAGTTTACTCATCCCAGCCCCCACGCCAGGATATCTAGCCACAGTAAACCAAACACCATCACGAATAACAACAGTGTTTTTTTTGGTTTTTTTTTTAACTGTTCAATAGTTTAAGATGTCCTCTTTTGACAATGAAATGCAGATGTAGACTTTCCCATTTACACTGTAGCAGCAGAGGCCACATATTGTTTGGTCACTTCAGTGTAGCCACTATGTGCTCTGATGATTCTCTGAAAGGTGCTATATTCCTACTCCCATTGAAGCTGCTGTTGTGAGTTTGGGGCGTAGGTGTAGGATGGTGTTAAGGCTTGGCAGCTAAACCAGCTACCCACTCTACCTAGCAAGTTCTAACCTTCAGATGCATGGCTTGGACCTCCAACTCTCTCTGTCTCACTTCTGCCTCCTTTATGCGCAGAGTTGATTCAAGCTCCTCTCCAGAGTCCCTTTGGTTGGCATGGAGAGGCCCTGAGGTGGGGGTTCAACACCAGTCCCCCTCTTCAACTCCAAATGAGCTGTGTCACATACCAGACCGTTTTCTGGCAGCGTGTGATGCAGGAGCTCAGTTATATCCTTTCTTAGCGTTCACAGCACCTCAAAATAGTTGTCCATTGTCTGCCTTCTTACAGCCATTTAATTTTTATGCAGTCGGATGAGTCATAAAACCCCCAAATGAAATGTTTACGCCACCTGATTCGGCACCTACACAAGAAAAACTGCCAACCAAGTGGAGAGAAAAAACAACACACACCAAGCACATGAGACACTGTCAAACAGAAAGAAATGACGAGCACCCATAAATCAGGAGCTAGGGGACAATGAAACATGTTTTAGTGCTCACTTGCTTTTTTTTCCATCCCTAAGAAGCACCAAGAACTGGGTTTTCAAATGGTAGTAGCATTTATTAATTGGTAGCAGAAAATTAAAGCCCAAACCAACAAACAACAACGAGCTGGTGTGCCTTACCCTGGCCAAGCTAACAAAACAAATAAAAACAGGGACCTACCATAACTCCTACATGAGAAACACGAGAACACATTTTTCAAACATATTCGTGGCATATTCAACATATCCAGACGATCGTGGTTTGCAATATCTACGATCTACACATGAGATGACACAAGAACGCAGCCAGAGGCATGGCTGGTGTTAAGGATGGGGGGAGTGAAAGACAGAAAAAATCCTCCTCTGATCAGACAAAAAGGTGCACTCGGCAATGACCCTGCTTGTGGTCACACAGGAGAGACACAACACAAAAATGAAAAAAAAATACCTCACATTAGAGGTCATAACACTTCTTACTCCACGACCCAATCGCAATTGCCCTGGGATACACTGGTGATCAGTCACATGGGATAGGCTCCATCCACATACACCACCAACCCTGACCATGTCATTCATTTCAGGCGTTGGCCAAAAATGATGACAACTACTGAACAGAAATAATGTTTCAATACAACAACAGCAAGTCATGCCTTCATTGACATGGTAGTCTGTCCTAACACTGAACTGGGATTTTCTAAGGCAGCTTGTGCATTCACTATAATGCAGTAACATTACAACAGATGATGCTTGCTTTCAGAATCATCACGCTGGAAAAAGGCTTTTATTTTTTAAAATGCCTCTTTCCACGTTGTGTTTTGTACACTGCTTCTGGGGTTGTGTTTCATCAAATTTGACAGTACAAATAAAACCAGTTGTTAAACAAAAGCAGGAGCATGTGTGCAAAAACATGTAGCATTAGGTTCAGCACCGGCAGCGGATCTTGTACAGATTTAACAAGGCCAAGGCGCTCTTGCTTTTCTCTTTTCCTCCAGTCATCAAGGAAAATCCATGTAATAAATTGTGCTATCAAAAGAGTTGCTACGCTTTCATCTCCACTGAAATGGGCCTCTGGGCTGACAGGTGATGAAGGGTTAACGATAACGCAGGCTGATGTCTGTGATCACAGGTAGTGGAGGTGCACAATAGTGGAGAATAGAACTGTAAGATGTTTGAATGCAGAGGGAGGGTGACATTTTCCTTTGTTCAAAAGGAGAGAGGTTTACATTTTCCTTGAAAAGGTATAACTGTATTGCAGTGCCAGAATCAGTTTTTTTTTTAAGTTGCTAAATACTCAAATGTGACAATCTGCAGTTAAGATGCAGTTATGTTCACAGGCTATGTGGGACTGTTTGCCGGTAGTTAATAATTCAAATATAGATGACACATCTGTGCAAGACGGACGAGACTTGAAGAAAATGAATTAAAAAACTGCACACTGAGAGCCTTCAGCAGACATTTTAACCCAGCCCCCCCTGACTGTGAGGCACCGTGCTGCCTCCCTTGGAACCACAAAGTTGAAGATCACAATAATTAGCATATTGAATTATGGATATTTAGCCTTGTGGCAAATTATGTAATTCATTTTTGACACATGATCTATTAATGCATATTGATGCTAATGGTGGTTAGTACATGTGCATTTTAACCTTCATCTCATCAGTTCGGACACGTTTAAGCATAGTAGTAGTTTCATCTGGAAACACAGAGTGGTAAATGGAAGCGAGAGGTATGTTATACGGGTGTCATTTTGCTGCATCACTAAACACTGGCCTTTCATTCAGCAAGTGTAATCACATGGTTCAATATGTAATGGCATGGTGGCATTTAAGTGATTTCCCTGCTGTTTACTTTGCATTTATCCATCCATCCATTTTCTATACTGCTTATCCTCATTAGTCTCACAGGAGTGCTGGAGCCTGTCTCAGCTGACTTTGCCAGCCCTGCTCAATGTAGGACGAGCTACATTTACACAACGCATGAACCATTTACAGAAACTAAATAAAATAACTACAGTAATCGCTCGCCACATCACGCTTCAAATTTTGCAGCTTCACTCTATCCCGTTTCTTTCCAAAATATGTCAGTTACGATGATAAATCATGTTGTTTTGTGGTTGAATACAGCCATTTATTAGTCTGAAAATATGCACATTGGCTAAATAAACTAGCATACAATTATAAGGCTTTTAGACGGTGCATTCAAAGACAATGGGAAGATATGTCGTATTCCACATTGGTCACTAGGTTTCAGTAATATTATTGTAATGTTCGGTGAGAAACACAAGCACCATACTTGATTATCGGAACAACGTGCTTTTATGGCAAGTTTGAATTATCTCATAACAGGCACAATAATCCCTAATTGAAATTCCTAATAAAAACACAGGCTACTGTTGCGGCCGTAACCCACGCCAAGATGAAACTCAACGCTGAAGCCCTGATATCACTTCCTGTCCAGTCAACTTCCGTAACAGAACCCATTTATAGGAACACACACGAGCATGAGTCTTAACCGCATGTCTTAAATGGCTTATTTAGCCTAATTATGTCTACTATATTGGGTAATATGTGTATGAAGGTGATTACAGAGGGGTTAATTCGTGTTTAGAGGGCTCGAATAATGTTAAGAACCATACTTAGAATGTCATAAACAGGTTTTCTCTGCTTCAACTATGAAAATATTCCATTCAGCAATAAGGAATAAATTCACTTATCATGGTGGAGTCTGGAGCCAATTAACCACGATAAACAAGGGGTTACTATATATGCAGACGCTATATACAGTAAAATAATATGTAGTTATGTGCAAAACTGTGTACAAAGAATAACCAATTGCTATTATAATTTTTGGTAATATTAATTGTGCATTGCTATAAGTTTGAATCAATGTCAGACTTTTCATTTTAAGAGTTAAGAGTAAGAATTAGTTTTTTTAATCAGTTATATTGAAGCTGAATTTTTTTCCAAATGTTGTGGCGTCCCCTGGCAGTCACGGTGCCCTAATTTGCCTACAATGCCTAACGGGCCAGCCAGTTCTGGGCGAGAAGCAGGGTACAACCCGGACTGGTCTGGTCGTCAATCAGTCACAGCTCACATATAAAAAAAACAAAACATTCACACTCACATTCACACCTGTGGATAATTTAGAGTTGCCAGTTAACCTAACATGCATGTGAGGTTAACAAACGCCAATTTGGTTTAATTAAACTGCATTTGTATAGCGCCAATTCACAACAGACGTTATCTCAAGACACCACACATGGAGCAGTTCTAGAGCTCGTCATATTAAAGCGAACCAACTGAACCCCACATGAGCAAGCACTTGGCGACGGAGGAAAGGAAAAACTTTCTCTGGGGAAGAAACGTTGAACAAAACGGTCTCCACAGACACCAACGAAGATTCAACCTGGATCTCCTGACTGTGAGTCAGATGTGCTAGTCACTTCGCTTGGTGATAAAGAAGCCAATATAAATGACAGAGGCCAAAAAAGGTGCTGTAAGGCATTCTGAGAACTGGCATCAGCCCCCTCGCTGGAAGTGCCGCATGCTTTGCGGCAACCGTTTAGTAAAAAACTTGCATGTTTGGAGTTAAAGTTGTTGTTTATTATTCCACACAGCAGTAATAGTCGCCCTATGTGTTATCTGTTACATGTTAAGAACAAAAAATGTGGTTCAACTGTATTGATTTGTTTGTACATATTGAAGAAATGCTTATCAAACTTTTTTCTGCTCCATGCTGAGCTTATGGATAAATCAAGCCATCAAAATAATAAACATTTGATACAATTATATTTTTACATTTGAAATTCATTTTACACATCATTGGGTAATAAATTAATTTAAGCAACAAAAAAAAGAAAAAATCCATTTGGGAGCCAAAGAAGCGGGCCAGTGTCACGCTTCGCAGGACAGGAGCGTGTACTTCCTGTCCTGCGCCATTATTCTGGCAAGCTATGCTTCCGGGGTGGTGGAAGGAACTGCCACTCCACGCCTGGTGGCCGCACAGCTGCGGTCAATACTAATCACTGACAGTTAAAAGACCAGCGCCGTCGTATGCGCCGCGCTGGTTCATTGTTGTTGTCATTTCCATCGTTGATTTTTCCGTGCTGTCACCTACCTGTGTATAGTTGATATTATTTTTCCCACAGAGTTTTTCCTCTGTTATTTTTAGTTTGTTCCTGTCCTGCGCAATAAAATTACTTTTATTTTTGCACCTTGCCGCCTTCTCTCTGCACCCTGGGGGTCAACCTGCCGACAGCTTCAACGTTCGTGACAGAATGAACCAGCCAGCAATGACCCCCGCAGAGACAGCTCCCCGCAGCTTCGCGGAGATGGACGTCTTTCTTGAGCGTTTGCTGCGGGAGCATTGGACACTCGGTAGGATCGTGGAGCGCCTGCGGGAGGTGAGAACCAGCAGTGATCAACGCAACCAGGTAGTCGGATGCAAGGCCCACCTCCAGCCCCCTCGCCACCCTTCTGGACCTCTCGGTGACGTCTGGAATCCGTCCCTTGAGGGGGGGGCTATGGTCGGCTGTGCGTTCCCATTCGCACAGCTTCTTGCGGAGCGGACCGCAGGGACGACGTTTCGCCAGGTTGAGGTCAGGTCACCTCTGGTGCCCGCAATTTTGTCCCGCGGGGCCGAGGTTGGATCACCTCCGACAGCCGAGAGCAAGCCGTCGCCCGCCGAGGCTCCTCCCTCGCCTCCGACAACCGAGAGCAAGCCGTCGCCTACGGTCGGCTGTGCGCGCTCAGTTGCACAGCTGCTTCCGGAGCGGATCGCAGGGACGACGTTTCGCCAGGTTGAGGTCAGGTCACCTCTGGTGCCCGCAATCCTGTCCCGCGGGGCCGAGGTTGGATCACCTCCGACAGCCGAGAGCAAGCCGTCGCCCGCCGAGGCTCCTCCCTCACCTCCGACAAACGCGAGCGTTCCCTCGCCCGCCGAGGCTCCTCCTCCACCTCTGACAGCCGGCGACCCTCCGCCGGTCCTCCCTCCACCCACCCTAGAACTCCTGGACTCATGGAACGTCTGGCATCCGTTCCGTGGGGGGGACGTACTGTCACGCTTCGCAGGACAGGAGCGTGTACTTCCTGTCCTGCGCCATTATTCTGGCAAGCTATGCTTCCGGGGTGGTGGAAGGAACTGCCACTCCACGCCTGGTGGCCGCACAGCTGCGGTCAATACTAATCACTGACAGTTAAAAGACCAGCGCCGTCGTATGCGCCGCGCTGGTTCATTGTTGTTGTCATTTCCATCGTTGATTTTTCCGTGCTGTCACCTACCTGTGTATAGTTGATATTATTTTTCCCACAGAGTTTTTCCTCTGTTATTTTTAGTTTGTTCCTGTCCTGCGCAATAAAATTACTTTTATTTTTGCACCTTGCCGCCTTCTCTCTGCACCCTGGGGGTCAACCTGCCGACAGCTTCAACGTTCGTGACAGCCAGCTCTTTTTAGAGAGCCGAGCCAAAAGAACCAGCTCGGTTGAAAGAGCCGAAATTCCCATCACGACAGCTTATTAAATCTCATTAAAACTTGCAAAGTGTGTTAAAATGTTTATTTATTTGTATTAATAAATTGGACTTGACTGAATGATGAGATTTGTCTTTGAGGCCACGTAAGGCTTCGATGCAAACAAACTGCCTGCCAATAATTACAACACTAAGCCAAACAATTTCAGGTCCGGCCGTGTGCTTCAACGGTGCAATAAGCCAGCCAGAGATCCTGCTGAAACAGAACAAAACACGATCACGCAGGTACGGCAGCCATATTCTGTAGATTGTATAGATCTCCACCTGTAATTAAACGTTTGAGGAAGTCAGTCATGCACTGTATGATTCAATTTGACGTCACAGACACCCAGGATCAATTATTATGCTGCAGCGTATGATTTTCTAATAATATTCAGGCAACTACCTATTTTATCTACAGTAAATGACAAGACCATTTCAGAGAAACTGCTTCTAAAAAAGGATGACACATGATACAAGGGTGGGCTTGAATGGTACATTTTCAATCATCATTTTTGAAGTCTACTTTCGGATAAACTGTTCAAATTGAAAGGGGCATCTTTCAGTTTAAAACTGTCCACTTTCCTCTTTTTATGTGTATAAACTTCACAGTCATTTCCTGCTTTCTGTGTAGTTTGAGAGATGTGGAGGGATAACATGCCTTCTGTCAGAAGCGTCTCTTGTACTAGTGTGCTTGTCTAGACAACATTCCTTCTGGGTGAAATCTGCCAATAGCCACTCCCTGGGGAATCTGATATATTCCCCTTTTCTGTTGCTGTTTCATTTATTAATGCTGTGAGTAGATATGTCAGCAATGTTTCTAAATGTCAGCAGATTAAAAAGAATTAGGCTGTTTTGTTGGGTTTTTTTTTCTGTAAGGCGTTTTGGATGATCTGACCTTTTTCATTTGTCCTCTTTGGGGTCAGCAACAGTATTTGTTTAGTTCATATCAGTTTTGTTATTTTTTTTTCGGCAACAAGCTTGCTAACTCAGTATTGGTTGGTTGGTTGGTTTAATTTATTTCGAACATGCATATGTCCGAAAAGGAGTAGGAAGAAGCAGAGCTTATTTAATCCTACCCCCTCTTCGTAGCATATCAATTGCTAATACATGTGTGTACATACAAACACGTGCATACATATATATACACCTACATCTGCACCTACACAAGTACGCACATATTTACATATACAGTATACAGGTACACAAATGATAAAAAAAAAAAGTTTTTATTTTTTTTTCCCCTTTCTCCATTTTTTCCTCCTTCTCCTTTCCTTTTCCCTTTCTATTTATCCTGTCCTTTCTCTCCTGTTGATATCCACATCGTCTTTAGTGTTGCACTGCTAGTGACGCTGGGTTTGTATACAAGAGTTCCTTTTATTAATTATGTCGAGGTTATTCCTGTGGAATGTAGTCCTTCTCTGTCTTGTAGGGTGTTTCCTCCATTATGGTTATTATCATAGTAATATAATGTTTAATATGCATCCAGATCACTGATATCTTGGACAACAAGCACTCTTGCGACTCCTGGACTTCCTTTTAGTTTGATGTAGATTTTCCCGTTAGTGCTCCAAGTGTTTTGAATCTTTCCTCAGGTCTCGTGCTTTCCTGGCGATGTCGGAATTGCGTTTTGTGAGATGCTCATTCATGTAGACGTTGGTTCCTCTTAGCTTCTTTCCCTGTTTCAGCAGTGCAGTTTTGGATTCCCTGTTGGTGAACTTAATGATGACAGGTGTGGTGTTGTTTCTACCATGGAGTGGGACGCAAGTGTCAATACTGTTGACATCGACATCCACCTCCTTCGACTGTAGGAAGTTGGCAATCTGCTGCTTTATTGAAGGAACATCTCTTGACTTGGGTGTGATTTGGAGCCCTGTGAGGACCACATCATTCATTCGTGCCATCTGATCCATCTCGTCAATGAAGTTTTTAATTTGCTCCTTGATATTCTCCTTTGCTTCTTTCTCTTCCTCAAGGGTGGTGCGAAAGTCAGCATTGTCCTTCAATAGTGCCTTGATATCATCCTGTAGAATGTTGATATCATTGCATAATGCTCTATTTTCTTCCCTGCGGTCTTTAGCGTCCTTAAGATCAGTACATGAAGTGGCTTTCATATGGTTTATAGCCTCCTTGAGAACAGTGCGCAAGGCAGCATTATCTTCCAATAAAGCCCTGATATCATCCTGCAGAACCCTAACATCCTTGCAAAATGCTGTATTTTCTTTACGGTTTATGCCCGCGATCCGGAATTATTTTGCGTTTCGATTGTAAATATGCAATTTGCAATGAAAGCGCTGGTTATGGGGTGGGGGCACTGACATCATCTTCACTGACGCCCGTGTGGATCTCGCCACATCTCCGTCTTTGTCGATCAATAATGGTGAAGGTGAAGTAACATTAAATGTTCCTTTATGCCTTTCATTCCTCATTTATATGCATTTTTAAATGGTTTTATGCATGTAAAACTATGATTGTAAAACTATAAAAATGGGTTTTGTGTTAACATGTTTGGCTTTCTGGAATGGAATAATTGGATATACATTATTTCTCATGGAAAAAATGATTTGGTTAGAGTATGTTTTGGTTGGGGTGAGATCCTCTGGAATGCATTAATGACCGTAACCAAGGTTCCACCATATTGCTGCTTTAATTCAGTAATACCCTCGCCTCAATATCCCTATGATACCATCTGTAGAGTACCGGTATGTTTTGTTAACTTCATCTTCATGCTGCTGGTCCTATTTTTCTTTTAAGATAGCAGTAAAGTGTCAGTAGATGTTTACAACCTGGATGTAGAATCAATTTTCTTTATCATCTTGCACGCCTCCTCTACTTCACTGCAGCATCTCTATGCATAACACATACTGCATCCCGGAATAGCCACAATATGTTTTTTTATAAATCAAAAAGTCCAAAGGCAGTGTGCTCTGCTGCCACAGTGACATACTGGACCCTGTTATGACTGTAATAATTTAGTTTTTGCATAGTAACCGTTACAATTATTATACAGTATATGTCATTGGCACTGGAGCATTTCAGTTTTAATTACAGGAAACTAATAGTCAATTTGAATGTGGCTATTTAGCTTAACTCCAGTGCATCTGTTTGTTTTGTGATGGATTTGAGGAGCTATAAGTGGAAATCCCGAAGTGCAGATTTTGCAGATGCCTGAGAGGAGTGTGCAGCACAGGTGCTGTCGGCCATGTATTGGAGCAGTAATTGAGAGCATGGAAATAATGAACACATGCACGAGTGCAGCTCGAGTGGCAACTTGTAGGGTAACACTCAGGAAGGGACCATAACGACCATCTGTTCCTCTTCAAAATATGGGTTGGGGTAAGAGTATTAATGACATGAATCAGTGACAATGTCAACATGATGTTTAAGGCTCCTACTGCCTTGTTAATGTTGCTATGAAAGGTGGTTCATGGTTCACACCACTGTCAGGTACAATATTGAAGTGACTGTTTGCCACCACGAACCGCTTTTCAAATCCAAAACTCCCCTGTGAGTAAAAGTTTTTAAAGTTATGGAAAAGCCATACGTCAAGTCCACAAGAGCAGCCAGCCGAAATACTGCAACTATTCAAGCAAATAATAACAGTGACTGGAGGTGATTATCCATCTGGAGTGGGCCAAAGAAGCTCTCTGAAAGAGAGAGCAAAAAAGCTTCTCTTGATGACCAATGCATCCCCCTGCTGTCCTCTCAACTGTAATGGACTTTGCAATTATGAGTTTTACAGTCATCATGGGTGAAGACAAAGTGAGTAAAAGATGAGTTAAAGTTTCTTTTTAAAACCATCCCATCATCATACATTAATTGTGACTACTGTTCCGACTGTTGCACAGGACATCTGCTTGCTGGCTGGCAGCTAAAGCCAATGTGTTTTTTTACAATTTGGCACATTTGTGAATTCACAGCTGCGCTTCAATGCATAGGGAAAAACTGTGACTGAAGTGTTGATAAATGGAAGAGCACATGATTGATAATGCTCAATTCATGAATGAACTAATTATACTCTGGGCGGAGAAAAAAATGATTTACTAATTATGTGATCAGTGACTTAAATGAAAGCATATTCAGACAGGTCTATTTGTGTATGCATCTGTCTTCATTTTTATTCACTTTACCTTGTAGATTGCTTGCCCATGTGGCACAAAGGTAGATTTCTTTAACATGTGGGGGCTTTTAAGGAGAAGTTAGTCATTGGTGGATTATTCCATGAGTATGAGTCGTTAAGCTACAATGGAGCGCGATCTCGGCCAGCCAGACTGTCGGTGGCTCTACCTTAGAGGATAAATACTTCATCATCCTTCACCATCCCCTCACACTAGAGCTGTCCTATCTAGTCATGAGCATGAACTGATGAAGGCTACTCAGATGAGAGGTGAAAGCACAGGTATAGTAAACACTCTTAAATTTGATGTCATTTTATGTATAAAGATACCAGATGAACAGGTTGCAATTATACAAATCCTTTGTCATAAAAAACTTGTGTTGGTGTTTCCAAAGTTAACTTCCTGTGTAAAACTTCTTATGCCATGTCATATACTATCTGGATATACTATCTGCCATATTATCTGGATGATAAATCGTGCTTTTCTTATGGTATGGTTGGTCCTGTGACTTACATATGAAACATATACACATACATACACACACACAAACATATATATATATATATATGTGTGTGTATATATATATATATATATATATATATATATATACATATATATACACGCACACACACACATATACATATATATATATAGACACACACACACACACACACACACACACATATATATATATATGCACACAATATATATATATAGACACACACACACATACAGTATATATATATATATATATATATATATATATATATATATATATATACACATATATGCATACATATATACATACACACAGATAGATAGATAGATAGATAGACAGATAGACAGATAGATAGATAGATAGATAGATAGATAGATAGATAGATAGATAGATAGATAGATAGATAGATAGATAGATAGATAGATAGATAGATAGATAGATATATGCCACCGCCGGAAGTACACTGTCAATGCTAAAGTGTGAGTCTATGTTATGTCTTATTTATGTCTAAGATGTCTTATTTTCTATTATTAAGTCTACTACCTGTACATTGGGTAATACGAGTGTAAAAGGGACTTTGGGGGGTTATTTCATCTCTAAAGGGCTTTAATAATGCTAAAAAAAATATTGAGAAGATCGTAAACAGGTTTTCTATGCTCTGCCTATGAATATATTCCATTTTTTAAAAACGGATCTTACTTAGTGGAAATTCACTTATTGCAGTCGGGTCTGGAAGCAATTAACCGCGATAAACAAGAGATTACTATATAGTGTTAAATGCATCGTCACACGCTTGGGTAAACTTACATTGTTACCTGATCTGTCGAAGACCATTTGACACAACAAACACAAATCTCTTCATCTGAATTGCAAAACATATATTTGAAACCTCCTCAAAATCCTGTATTGTTCTATTGCACAGACAACACATTTGTAAAAGTTAGAGAAGGTGACATCCAACTATTTGGCCTTATATCTGTGTCAAACATCCTCATCAGAGTTTTGCATTAAATATTTGCAGAGCCGAAATACACACTCGCACATGTCTACAAGCTTATCATACACAATTGTACAGTACGGCACCTTGCCTGTCCTTGACATATAATGCTATAGTCACCAGAAAGCTGAAAACCAGAGTTCAAAGCAGTATCCTTATCACCTCCAGACCCACAGACAATTGTCTTGTGGTGAGGAAGGTCATAAAACCGGAATTTAAGTAAGGCCAGCACAAAGTGAAGCAACTGCAAAAGCATATGAGCGATGTGAGAAAGCCTAAAGGTGACCCATCCATCTAGCTCTTGTTCAGTCCGAATGGACTCTTTGTGGAGTGAATGCATCATTATCATTAATTTACATAATAGGATACACCGGTATATTTTATCTGCTGGTTTTAGAGAAAAAGACTGCATAGGCTGATAAAGCCAAAGAGCTTGTCAAGTGATCCATATCATATCAGAAGCAATTTATCATTAAAACAGTCCATTATTATGATAAATATAGACATGAAATTATCCTGCTCTATGTTATATACAATACGTGTGCGATGGAGTGGTTGTGGGGTAATAAGATCCTAAGATAGGGTTAGTGTAATGTACTGTATAATGTAATAGATACGTGGGATTAAAACCTTTCAACTGGCTGATACACGGCAACATTGGCATTCAAACAGCAAGAGGGCGGATACTGTATGTGTGTGTGCACAAATACATGCACTTGAACACACAAGCTCTGGTTTGAGTTTCAGTCCAGCCACAAGGGAGCATTACAGACACTTGAAAGAGCTGAGAATATTTAAATGAATCAAATCCGTTGTGACTTGCATTTAGAGGTCTTTCATATAAATGCATCAGTTCCTATAATTGTTCAGCTATGATGACAATTCATGTGTGATGTTAACATCATTTTGACCTTTCAGGTTCATCAGGCAGTCACACTGACATATTTTAAAGTACTTAAAACTGCTGCTTCATCCTACCTCAGACCTTTATCAGATTTAAATATTGATCATGAAAATTAGGTTGTACCTGATTTGCTGGCAGGTTCTCAGTGGTGACGCTGCACTTATAATATGTTCATATTATCTTCAGTTCATATTTATTTTCTTAATTCTCATCTCCATGCTGATGCACAAGCAATTTATTTAACACACGGTGTAAAATGGAAACATCTAGAAAAAAAAAAACATCTGACCACACCTTGTGACTCACAAAAATAAATGTTCTGGCCATTCCCCAAGAAAAGTTGTTGTTCATCTGTGTTTTGGTCCATTCCAAACTTGATGGGGTAAGGAAGATGCACAATTTGTCACCAAAGATTAATAGCTTCTTGCAAAGTGAGGGTGTCACTTGGTAGGCCTGAACTGCAAACAATTTGCAAACGGGGCAAAACACGTACTTGAGGCACTCTGGAAAACTTAAATCAAGGGCATAAATGAGACCACAGAGCATGACAAACCCATTATGACAAAGCCAAGGTTGTTAAGGACCTTCAGTCACAATTCCCTTGTCGTCCAGTACCCCATCACCACCCCAATCGTTGAATTGTGCAAATCCCCATGTCTGTGGCTGTGATGTCCTCAAACGCCACACCCCACCAAAACACAAACGCTGGGAGGCTGACAACTCTTTCGTTACAAAATGTGACATAAAAAGGGAAATACATACACAGTCCCTTAACAATATACTGTCTAGATAGACAATTATTGAAATTAAAAATCTCAATCCTCTTTCATTCTGTAATTATGACCCTTCCACCCCGGCCTGGCTCAGGTGGTAGAGTGGTCATCTCCCAACCTGAAGGTTGCGGAGGGTTCGATCCTCCGTCTGCCCGTGATATCATGTTGGGCAAGATACTGAACCCCTAGCTGCTCCTGATACTGCGCCATCAGTAGGTAGATGTGCTAACATTTCAAAGCGCTTTGAGTGCCTTGGAGGTGGAAAAGCGCTATACAAGTGAAAGACCATTTAACATTCCACTCCAACATTAGAAATAGCGTGGTGGGGGATCTCTGTCCAAGCAGCAGAGGCAGAGGTGGTGTGGGTGGATGACGCCTTTGGACTACAAACGTGAGCGCCAAACCACATCTAATCTGTAAAGCATGTGAATGTCCTCGTGCTGCATCCGAAAGGTGCATTTGCATGGGCACACAAGCATATGATGCCTCTTTCCCAGAAACGTCAGAAGACAATGGGGAGATGAACGCAGTGCCTCACTCATATTAATGCCTTCATGAGATCACACACAGTACGCAAGCTGCACTTTTCTGACTACTAAAACCAAACCAAAGTGCAGCTACCGCGTAGCCATGTAAAGCATCCTCCAACATGCCAAGTATCATGTGCGTACTCTTGTGTCGCTATGTACTTTTCAGACCGAGGGTCATTTGAAGTGTAGTGGTTTACATAGCTGGCTTTCACTCAACTGGTGCAACGCGATTCCCGGTCGATGTGCAGAGTTAGCCTGAATAAGCTCCAACCCCACAAAATGCGTGGTATAGAAAACAGATAGATTGATGGAAGAACATTTTGGACCTGCTTGTTGTCAGTGTGATCTACAGTCAAAAATGGCAATGGGCTGTGTTTGAATAATTAGGGATTTGTCATATCAAAAGATTGTGGGAGTGTGGAAATAGTTTAGCATTTGCATACAGCAGCTGCCGGAAGAAATGACACATCTCAGACCATTTAGTTTCCTTTCTTTATCAGACAGCACGTGTTACATAATGTACATAATCATGCAAAAGCGTCCACTAAAAAGGTGCCACCATCATAGTCATAACTGCATCTCATTTTGGGAAGAATGTGTTGTCATGGTGAATGTTTAGTGTTTATCCTTGGCTCGACAGTGAGTCAGAAGCCCTTGAACCAGGCTTAAAAGGGGTTTCACATCACAGCGTGTGTCCAACTTTATCAGGCTGCATATGTCGTTACTGCCAACGGAATAATAAAACATTTCTTAAATTTATGTTGATTAGTTTGTGTGTAAAAATAGTTATTTGAAGCAGGGAAACTCAACTGTGATAAACGTGTTTATTTGGAGGGCTGCGGGGTGGAGCAGGTGTGCTACTTTTAAAATGACCCAAAAAAAGTCCCAACGATCTACCTCCTATTATAAATATTAGTGATGTCCGATATTGGCTTTTTTGCCGATAACCAATCTGCCGATATTGTCCAACTCTCAATTTCCGATTCAGCTATCAACCGATTCCGATATGTGTAACATCACATATCTCCTGTCGTGGAAAGACTGGACTGAACTGGGCTTATTACCTTATTATCTATTATTATTATGATGTATTGTTAATATATATTATGTATTATTGCACTACAAATTTGACATGATCTGTTCTGGATTAATTTATTCTTATTCTAGTTTCAAATTTTTCTCTCATGTCTTGCTTTGGTTGTTTTATTTTGTGATGAAATGTTGAGGTTCATTATGGCAGAGCAAATGTGAATTTCTCTTGGAGATTAAAAAGTATCTATCTATGTAAACACATATCTGTTGTGAAGCTAATGGATACAGCATCAGCAATTAGCTTCTTGACGTGGCTGTAAACAACATTGTACAACTCGCATGCAAGTTACAAGCTGGCATGTTCTATCTCTTACTATAAAACATATAACATCCTGTATATATAAAATCTAACCAGTAACCTATGAAACTATGAAACTTAATACTAATGGTTAGTATTTTACATTCACAGTGTCAAAGTTTACAGGTAATCAAAGTAGTTGATATCATTCAATAATTCACAATTCAATTCAATATGTCAATAAAGATAATTACACATAATTATTCCTCAAAAGTTGTGTCCGTAACCTGTCATGGAAAAATTATTGCACCCCCCTTTTTTCTTCAGTTTACTGATCCATTTTAATGCCTGGTACAACTAAAGGTACATTTGTTTGGACAAATATAATGATGATAACAAATATAACTCATAAGAGTTTAATTTAAGAGCTGGTATCTAGCAACTCCCATGGTGTTCTTGATAATAACCAAAATCACTTAAGTTCTTACATGAATAGCTATAGCATTGTGCTGCCAAAAAATGTAACTCTTATGAGCTATTTTATTGTCATTGTTATATTTGTCCAAACAAAAGGTGCCTTTAGTTGTATCAGGCATTAAAATGAACAAGAAACTGAAGAAACAAGGATGGTCTCATCATTTTTTCCATGACTGTAGTGTTCATGAGACACGCAGGTCATGTATTACGTCCAGTTAGCATTTACTATCAAACACTACCAATATAAAATAAATGAAAATGATTAAGCAAAAGACAATGCAGCCGAAGTCAGGCAAACATATTAAAAAGGTTTCAGCAAAGGACACATTTTCCAATTCATTTTGAAATAATAGTTTAAGAAGTTTAAGTGTAGAAAACACTAATTTCAATAGTAGAGTAGACACGAAGCAAAGACATCAAACAATTCACTTTTTTTCTACATAACTAGCTGCTGCAATTGAACGGATAACTTTTGTCATAGATATAGGCATCTTACCGCTGAGTTAGTTTATCCATAATCAGAATAATAAATAGCTTGAGATGTCTGTTCACCACTTGATCATTGCCACGGGGCAACAACAGCGAATCAGGAGGGGAGCTTAATGTCAGTTGACTGATGTCATATGACATCTACAAAGTGACATTTATGTGATTGACCCCAACTACCTTTGCGATTGACAGGTAGCTCGCGATCAACATAATGGGCACCCCTGGCTTCCAGTCAGGAGGTCCGGGCGGACACTCTAATTCAGTGATCCCCAAACTCTCAGTCCACGGACCGGTTCGCAGTAATGTAATGTAATGTATTGTAATGTTATGTATAAAACAAAGACAAGCACAATGTAACTGAGTGCTTGTTAAGATGACTACTGACCATGTGAAAGCTTAGCATGAAAGAAGGACGCTCAAGTCCAACGACACCCTTCCGGCCGTCACAATAAAAGCGCTGTGCATTTCATCATGTCTGACTGCACTGAATAAAATCAGAAAAGTAGCTTACAACAACATCAAAATCAAAGAACAAAATATACATATACAGTACATATAGGCTACACACACACACACACACACACACACACACACACACCCCCACACATTTCTTTATATATAAATAAATAAAAGCAGACATAGAGCTTTAAGCGACAGCGTCACTCAATCGCAACATTGCTGAATCATGTCGTTGCGACTGTGCCGCTCAGAAGCCTGTGAGGAAGAAGTAACTCTTTATTTAGCAAGCAGCGTAACAACAATGCTCACCATTCCACGTGTCATTCTTACTCACGGTGTCTTTAAAGAAAGAACTATGAAAACATCACACAGCAACATAATAGGTAAACAAACAACAACTGACAAGGAACTCCCAACCAATAATGCTGAATAAGCAACTATGTGAGCCCTGAAGGTGTAACTCAGCAGCTTTTTACAACAACAGTACAGCAAAGCACGCTGGGAAACAAGAAGAGCTGTGTCAAAATCATTTACGTAGACGCCGCATCGAGCGCTGAGCCTTACGTCAACATCGCCGCCATATTAGATGTGGCAAGGCTGCACTGTAAGTATTTTTATTTTCAATATTTTAATAACACAAATGAGGCTGAATTTGTATCCAAATTATAACATTTTACAACAAAAACAAAGACATTCTCGGTAAAAATGTATGCTCAGCAGCAGTCGTGGGCACCCCATGTAGTCAGAATGGTACAAGCTTGATCACGTGACATTTTCATATGATTCGACGGCAACGTTGCTAGTCGAATCACAACTCCGAATCTAATCGTCAAATACTCGACTATTCTAAGACACCCCTAGTAGGAGCCTGGAGTATATTTTCCAGAGAGAAGACTATTACATCGTTGTTCGATGTGTCGGTGCCAGGCAACGTGCTAGCAAAATTAACTCAACACAGATGTGACATCATCAAAGCTCAACTGTACGCATTCACACACAGCATCAGCATTTGGAAACAACGATGAAGTGAGAGAAGAACGTGGAACGTATCAGTCTATTTGTTAAACGGAACTTTCACTCTGAGCACACAATGGTGCGTTCAAGGACGCCTGAGTGGGAATAAACACTCAATGAAACACAGCAAAATAAACATACAAAAATGTGTTTTCCACGGACCACCGGCTGGGGACCTCTGCTCTGAATTATCGATGACTGCGAGTGTGAGTGTGAGTGGTTGTCTATGTGCCGTGTGATTGACTGACGACCTGTCAAGTGTGTACTTGCCCGAAGACAGCTGCGATAGGCGACCTTAATGAGGACAAGTGGTATAGACCACACATCTAACATAAAGAGGTGAAAAGTTGTCACGCGGGTTAAAGTAAGAGATAACTGCACACGCCATACATGTTGAGCTTGTTAAATTACATGTTTGTCAAAATAATCCAAGTGCTGTCGGTTACCGGCGTTCCGTGATACGCCGTTTTGTGGTTACACACGCCCATAAGTTAATTATTTCATTAGAACTAGTTAAACCACAAAACGCCATGGAAGAATCCACTATGTGCTCCATATTGGCTGCTCTTGTGACAATAGCTCGACCAATGTCACCAGAAACAGTATGAAAAAAACAAGTTCGGGTGAAAGAACCGTCTTTACATTCAGGATAGTATTTACCAAACAAAACTAGTACTTACCCGGTGATAGGAGGTAACGTGTCAGTGGAGAAGAGAGAAAGTTGAGGCTTATCCCGCTCAATGAGCCATATGGTGTATTGCCCACTTTGCTTGGGGTGCAGGTACAAGGCCATGTCTAAGCTACAGGGGGTTGGGCCGCTCCACAGCCATGGACTCAGCACCCAGGGGCCCCCAAAGGAAGAACGATTCACCCACAAAAACTGACCTAAAGAGGAAGGAAAAACAAAAGACTGAGAACAAAACCAGAAAAGTGTAAAAACAGAATTAGTCATGTTAAAAATAGACACATATCTTTTCAGCAACGACTGAGTTGAGGGTGTTGATTTAAACTACTTTGAAGGGAATGCTGAACTTGCGCATGTGAAAAAACACCCAATGATCCCCATAACAGAGAAAAAGTTAAAAAAGGGGCTGCAGATGAGAAATCAAAGCAATAAAATGTATTATTCTTTCCCTTGCATTGATACACTATGAAGTCTCATTTCACTTTCAAATCAATTGTGCTCATTCAGGCAGGAAGTGAGTGCGCGTGTGGAGACGCACAAAGAGTTGAACTTGAAAGGAAAATCCATTTTTAATGCACCCTGTTAAGGAATGCACTGTTGATGAGTTGAAGTTAAAAATGCAAAGCCAAATCCGACAGAATTAATAGATTTCATTATTCTCGTGAGGCATTCAAGATGAATATGCCGTGACATTACAGATTATTTTGTTGTCGCTGTGAAATTTTTTTGCTGTGTTGAGCAACCAGATCTGGAAATAGTTTTTTTTACATAAAGTGAATTTATTTCCATTCCCATTCAAGTTTGTTTACGGACGTCTCCCTTTCCTCCTCTTGATAATTGTGAAACCAGCTTAACGAGGATCAGATTGTGTTAAAGTATATTTCTCAAAGTAGGACACGCATCTCCTTGTGTATGTCAGCAGCTGCGCTCAAACCGCCTTTTAACATTAGTTGTGGCAATCTGCAATTCATATGTTGGACTGGGATGGAGAGGATGTGAAAAGGCCATGCAAAAATGTTTGTTGTGACTGAACTGTGTCTCGGGGAGGATATTTCCCATTATTGCATCATCACAAGGTAATTAAGCATTTTACAACTGGTACTCATATGGACTTATTAGATCCCAGTCCTATTACATTCCTTATCAGGTTTGATTAGCTTTACCATCTTACATTTGCAAGAAATCACAGATTATGCTAATTACAGCTCAATCACCTATTGCCAACAACCTAATTATAACGTGTACAACCTGCAAGCTGAACTGAGCATAATACATGACGTGCTAACTGAGAGTATCTGACACAATCAGTTCCGCTCCAGTACTTCACCATACGGCTGCATCACATACTCCAAATTCTCAAAGTCCCAATTCATCAAGTAAGAGACAATGATTAGTGTTGGGCAAGTGACTTCCAAAATGTAATACATCGAAGGTCAAACACAATCACAGGAGATTAGTCAGCACCCAATTTGTAGGAATTTTTATTTTTATTTTTATTTTTTTTTAAGAGGAAAATCAAGAACTCACATGGAAGCCCAAGCTTGTACAATGTGATCTTTCCTCTCGCCATTTATGAATGAGATTCATATTTCCTAGCAAGCCTAATGTGTTGTTGTGAGCACTGCACACGCCGCTTTGAATGTGTATTGACGAGCAATCAACGTGACTCACTTATTTTGTCTTGATTTGGAAAACAAAACCTCACCGTCCTTGGATTGCAAATGAAAACACTCTGGATAATCCTCATTTGGTCTTTTTTAAATATTTACATGGATGCTTGCATAATGATCCAAACATATGAAGGTTAATTTTTTTGCCTAAGAGAGCCTGAGTGCTGGAGGCAATGTGGACAGATACTTCCCTTCACAACCAGCACTAATTCGATGGAAAAGCTTTAACATTCAGGCTGGAAGGGATTTTGGCCTGAAGGAAGATATCTATTAACTCTTCTTAGCCAGTACCAATAGTTGCGGTACCACATTAGACATCGTAAAATGCTCACAAAGGAGAGAAATGCCGAGCAACTCTAAATCTTTTGACGGTCGCAACCATCATCAAGTATAAATATGGTAACCTTGAACATGTGAAAGGATTTACTCTTGTGAAAAGGACCGTGAAGTGGTGTCATTATTGAGACTTTTTTCTCCAGATATGTCTCTCCCTCCCTTGCAACGCCCTTTCTAGTATGCAAGTCAACTACAAGGATAAAAGTAAGGAGCTGTTTTCTCTTTTTTTGCTGCTTTTATTTAATATTTTTGTTATAATGTTTTGTACCGAACATGTTGAACTGTGAAACGGTAATCGCTAGCCACTTCGCGGTTTTCAAATTAAATGAATGAATAAATTATTGCCGTTTTGTGGCCTGTTATTAGTTTTAAAAATATGCATACTGAAGCAAATTTTATATATTCTTAGTTGCATAAGTTGGGTCAGCAACCCACGGCTTCAGCGGCGCGTGCATCATCCTCCTTGTTGCGGCTCCCACGCCGAGCTATTGTCTTTTTTTTAACACCAAAGTAGAGGAGATGTGCGTTTTTGAAAAGAGTTTGAAATATCTGACTCACTGCAAGTCTGTGAACGCATCTGCACTGCGTTCTGACTGCTCATCGGCAAGGGAAGGGGGCCAGCGTGTTCAGTCTTGAGAGTGTGCTAACCTTGCGGTAAGCTATCCATAACCATGAATACGTCCCTATAAAAAAAACTAGACAGCCTAATTCTGAATGGACATGTTCGTGTCACCTTCACATGTCCTTGTTCTGTTTCGCTGCCTTCTCCTTGTGTTTCTTTGTCCGTTAGATCCCCTACTCCCGGCTGGAGGCGGAGCTGCTGGACGCACCTGACTCCTATTACCACCTGTCTATTTATGCCCAGTACAGCCAGCTGTGCGGCGCCGGATTATTGCACCAACTACTACAAACTCTAGAGCTTCGTCTTGTTAGCAGTTCCTTCGACACTTCTCGCATTGCGCCTCCAGCAGCTACCTGCCTCTGCCAGGTTAACATTTAGTTTCACATGGTGTAACTTTTTTGCCATCGCCTTTTGTTAACGTTTTTGGACCATTAAAGACTCTTACTACCTCCACTGCTTCTGGGGTCCTGACACACACCGCAGCATAACAATTCCTTTGCCTTCACCGCCAATGACGTTGGCGTACCCACCCGTGTGCTTGATATGTGGGGAAAAATTAGCCAACATGAGAAAATGTCATGTTCAAAGACATTTTCAAAAGACGCACTCAGATGGACTTTAGACAGCTATTTTGGAGCTCGTACGGAAGGTTGGAGAAGTGCTTGAATGCTCCAAACTTGAGTACAGTTGCCAGTGGTGTCGCTGCACTGGAGAATATAAAGAGGGGGAAGCTGTTCACAGATGGAGAATCCATGAAAGAATCGTTCATAAAAATATCACAGAGTCTATTCTCTGAATTAAAAAACAAACAGGAAATGATTCCGAAAATGAAAGAAATGCCACTCTCTGCAAAGACAGTCCAGGAGCAACAGAATGGCAACAAACAGTAGGCAAATTAATAGCATTACATTACATAGTCATTCAGCACAAGCATATTGAATTGCCTGTGATGAGTCAAGTGATGTAAAGGATATTGAGGAGACAGCACTGATATACATGCGCTAAATACGGGAACGACTCAAAAAAGCATACATAGTTCAGTGTTGAAATGATTTCCAAGTAGGCCTACACATGCACTCTGCACTTCTGTTGGTTGTCACTGGTAAAATGTAAAAAAAGAGTAAAACTTTTTAAAGTTTATAAGCTGTGTCATGTTTTGCGGCCCCACACAATTGTTCTTCACTGGAAGAGGAGGCCACATGGCTCTTTTAATGCTAATGGCTGCCGAACCCTGACCGAAGTTAAGCATTTTCAAGCATAAAAACAGCTAACAAAAATACAAATATAACGCATTCACAACACGCATTCAAAGATGTTATAAGTAGTATTCTACACTGGTCACTTGGTGTCAGGAATGTTCCATTGATGGGACAATAGCCACCACAGGAAGTAACGTACGTTGTCTGGAAAAACAAGGAACTCTCTCAATGCTAACATGTGAGTCTATGTTATTCGTATGTTAACTATGTCTGTTTTATGTTTTGCTATTATGTCCACTATATTGTGTAATACTAGCATAAAGGTGACTATAGGGGTGTTTTTCATGTCTAGAAGGCTCTGATCATGTTAAACACCATATTTAGAAGGTCATAAACAGGTTTTCTATGCTCTAACTATGATAATATTCAGTTTACTTGTATAAGTAACGAATCCTACCTTGCGGGAATTCACTTATCACGGTTGGGTCTGGAACCAGTTATCAGGATTACTGTGCTCCGATGTAACTTTGTATGTATGTTTGAAATAAACTCGTAGTAGCCATTACCATTACCATATTATTATCTATTCTTATCCAAGAATAGAGTGAATAAATGTCAGGATCTAAGAAGGAGAATTACCATTGAAATTACACAAGTTGGGAAAGTGTTTTGGAGCACTTCCTAAACAACTTGCAGATTCCGATACAGTATTCTGCAGTTCCAACAACTGTACGCAGATACATGTTATTTGGACTTGTCACCACTTTGCTAAGGTCTAGAAGAAGCACCAAACTGTCACCTTCTGATAAGCCAAAATTGGTTTGGATGTTCAGGAACTACCTAAACTGGAACTGCTGGAATACCAGGGTCACTGTCTACTGTCAATCAGTTTTTTATTGCCATGGACTGAAAGAGATGCCAACTCATAATGAAGACAAGGCTCCGAAGTCTACACCTTCAAGCTCGACTGAAATTGGCAGCTGCCCACATAAACAAGACAAATGTTTTCTGGCCAAAAGTTTTTTTGGTCAGTCGGGACAAAGAAAGAGCAATTTGGCCACGATGACGCATGGAGGAGTGAAGGTGCGGCTTTCAGACCTAAGAACACAGTAGTAACTGTCAAGCATGGTGGTAGGAGCATCATGCTCTGGGATTGTTTTGCTGCCAGTGGTACTGGTCCACTAAACAAAAAATGGACTGACTAAAAATACTTTAGGAGGACTTCCAAATTTCTCAACTTCACCTCAGATCAACCTCATTCAGGACATGTCGGCTATTCACATTCTAATAATGTCCAATTCTTCCATAATTCTACATTTTTCCTGACCAAAATATGTCACAAATATGTGATAAATTTCCGACAGCATTTCAGCTTAGCGTCAGCTCTTCAGCATTCACATGCGAATGCTACAGAAACTGCATTCATTTGGTGATACAACATATTCTTCGAACCTGCAAGGATATATACAAGGATCTTCCATTCCATGTAGATTTTGAAGTTGTATGTTGTTATGTGAGATGAAAATTCAATGGTTTCATCGCAGATCAAATAAATCTTGGATAATGTTTGGTCTGTTCTTGACTGATTATTTAATCCTGGATCTCCTGGTTGTATCGAGTGGCTCAGAAGGATTCAACTGTAATTGTATCCTCTAAAATCATTTGCAGTGGAAGTCATTACTGATGTGCTGTTTGCAAAACACGCACACAATTTTTGGCACACAGATAATGTTGATGAAGTACAGGAACTTTAAAATGGTTAACTTTCGTGGCCGCCGCCGTCACGCTCATTAATTATTCTGATAAGTGCTTTGAACTCCTTCTGTTTTGCTTCTAACACACACCAGCTGCACAGCAAGAAGCTAGGCTATAGTTATGGGGAAAATAACTCTATGCGAATTAAACGTTATTAAGTTACTTATGTATTGACATATAAAAGTCATGTGGTGTCCAAATCATCACAATTTTTATCATTGTCCATATATTTTGGTGAGTGCAAGGTTTTATTTGCCACCATTTTTCATGAACTTAACATTGTACGTTTATCTTTTTACACATTGTTTATAAGCCAAAAATAAGCAAGTTATGAGTGCAACTCAACTTAAAATTCAGTCTACCTTTTCAGGTTTTAGTCAGCAGGTTTGGAGAACGTATCATATGTACACTTCTCAGCACAACTGTATATCAGCAATAACTAATAGCAGCAGCACCGACCAGTCTGTTGTGTAAATAATCAATAAGCATGGATCAGCGCACATATAGTAATAATAAAACTGAAATAGTACTAATGCATCATGCCCATAATCTTTCAATCCAGGCTAAAGACAGCACTTACACAATACTACTCACACAATATCATGTAGCGTTTAATATAATAACGTTGCTAATGCACGGCTTCCCGTTGCATGTGTTTTTCTTATATAGTACTAGAGGCATTTTTGTAGGCTTGGGCATTAATTAGTCCCAGGGGGTCTTCAAAAATTTAGCAAAAGGGCAAAGCACTCATCACAGCAGAGACAGGGAAGAGAGAATTTCACAACAGAGGTTGGGTTGGGCGTTCAAACCAACAATATCAGCATTCTTCATAGATGGGAGGCCAGTGGGTCTCGCAGAGTCATGAAGTTTTTGTTGTTGAAGTTTCATGAACTTAGCTGGACTTACTGCTCATCCATCAGACCTCCCCACCCATTTGTAACTGTGCACGCAAAAGGGCAACATTTTATTCAGAATCCATCAGATATTCTGGTCACTGTACACAAACTTCCCCGAAATGATTAGCCAGTATATTATTTAAAAAATCATGGATGGCTTGGTTAGCATGAGACGATACGACACTTAATCCAGTGGCATATGTAATGCAGTGACGTGCGATGAAGTTAATGGCTGGTGAGGCACTGACACCTTTGGAGTTTTTAAAAATATTAATACACTTTACTCATTAAGAGTACACGAAAAATACACTTTTGCTAAAAATTTAGTTTTCAAATACTTCTTACTCACGCATATATTTTTATATAAAGTGAAAAACATGTGTGGTCTTACCTTTGTTTTGTATATTAGGTACATGCACCCTGTCCTTCTTCAGCAAAAGCTCTAATACTTTGTTGTAAAAGTCTGATCACCCCCTGGTGATCTTAGATATCAAATCCTCCATTTTGGTAGTCAAATTCATCCATTCATTCATTCATTCAGCAGAGCATAAATACTATGTATTTAATGCATTTGACTTGGTGCTATCCAGCTGGTGCTGCTGCTGTAAAACAAAACAACAAAAAAAATTCTCAGTGGAAGGACGGCAGTGACAAGCACCTTCCAGCTGAAGCATGCCCTCACCCCTTCATGATGAAGATAGTACTGCAAGTGCCTCCCGTGTGACATTTCTATGTATTTTATTGTCCGATTAGCAAGAATAACGATGTCAAACTCACATTAAAGACGTTACACAGGCTGTAGAAAGTCATGGTGTATAATACATCTTCCTGCAACGTTATATTACTGGCCACATGCTGACAAACAGAAACTGACAGGCACCATGATCCCACTCATTGCACTCACTATGTGTACTCTCAGACGATCAGCAGAGCTTGTGCACTCAGCCATAAGAAGATGCTCGCGGTAGCCTCATCTCAGGTCTCTGCCCTGTATCTGATGACGAAATGTGCAAATTCAGCGATATTTTTTTTAAGATGTTAAAAACCATTGGTATAATACAGAAAATATATTTATAACACAGTTCAATGGGCAAATATTCATGTTTATTGTATGTTATTTGTTTTTTTTATTTTTTCATCATGCCTCCCCAAACCCAACGTTACTGATGTAATGGCACATTCAAGACATAGACATACCGTACCTACTGCAAAACGTGGCCATTACAGCATCACAAACTGAATATTTTGAAGGAATTAAAGCATGACTTCGAGAATTTTTATGTGTCTTTGGAAGGTTTTTGTGGAACAGAAAAGCGTCTCCTCCAAACTTTGTTGCCACAAAATTGGAAGCATGTAACTATTTGATAGATTTGTAATTCTGTATGTTTAACCTTAAGCAATACAGAAGTACACATCTAGCTTAAATGGTGACTCTAATTGTCCTTAAGTATGAATGTGAGGGGGTTGGGGACCACTGGTGTACAATATGCATACAGTATGTATATAGTGTTTGTTTTGGTTTGGATGGTTGATGAGGGACTGGATGTGAAATAAGGAATATCCAGCCAACAGCCTCTCCGCAAGGTAAAGGAGCTGATGGATCACTCTCTCCTGGGAAAAAGTCCACGCTTCTTTCCCCTGCCAACTTCTCCTGCCTGGACTGCTGTCCAGGGATAATCTGAATGCTGCTTTCGACAAGAAAGCTTCTAACCCTTTTTCCATGGCAAAAACGTGTGTGTGTGCATTTCCGTAAGCACCAGGTTATAAGAAGTATGTTACAAGTGTAACAATTATAATGTAATAAATAAAGAGAGAATGCATTATTGTCTTTTTTTTAACCAACAATTCTCACTCTCCTGCACAAGGTTTGCACAAGGTTTACACCCACACAGCGTAGCTGTTCAACCAAGCTGAAAGCCCATCAACGCCTTTCTCTCGGGTGTGAGACTTCTATTGCCATGCAGACCAAAGTTGACATTGCTGGTATTGAGATACACAGCAGTAATTTACTACTTGCCACAATCTCAGATTAAAATCAAGTACACAACGACTCAGCCATACTCAACAAGTCCTTATGTTTATTATTGGATGGCTGGCTTCACGCTGCGGTGCGGGTAACACATTCTCTCCCTTGCATCAACACAGAGGTTTCATACTGTGAGTGTGTGCTGGAGGCATGGTGAACATGGTGCTCACAGGTACTCACAGAACATGTCAAGCCTCTTTGTCTTACCCAAACACACTTGATCTAACAGCTCCTCAGAGAGAATGGTGAAGGGTTCAAAGGTGAGCTTTTGTCTTTATGCATAGATACTCTTCATAGTGATATTGGCAGTACAGATTCTGGCTGACAAAAACACTACAAATGTATGAATGGTGCAATAAACGTGTACACATTTTTGATGCTAAACAAGGTGTCTGGTCTTCCGATTTAACGACTGAAACAAATTTGTGTGCTTTGTTGATAAAATGTGTTGTGGTTTGAGCTTCACATTCAATTTGAATGTATTTAAACGTATGACAAAACAACACAATAGAATACAAAAGTCATAACATGCCTAACGTTCAATTGAGGTTTTGCACTTTGTCTCTAAGGCCATGTTCACTCGAACACGGATATTCAAAAACGCACATTTCCCCCCACAGGGCTAGTGTGTAGTGTGTCTAGGCGTTCAGGTGTGTCAGATTAAAGCATGATGAGATTTCTCGTTTGGAGAAAAGCTGACTGTGAACTATGGCATTGCTACTATGAATGATAATACAATAGTATGGAAATGACTGTGCACGAGGCATCATTGGAACCATTTTTGGAAGAGCTTTACACACACCTTGCAATCCAGCCTGCCTTGGTGTTCCTAGCATCATTTTTTTTTTTTTCCATCGGAATTGAACAGCAGTAATTCTACATTTTATCAAAGTTACTTAACGTTTGTCAGATCAAAACACACAGATGTTCAGACGTGTCTGCACACCTAATCACTGTCTATGTTCACACTGCAGGGTATGCACGACAAAAACCACAATGTCACACGCATTTCTATGTTTTTATGAAATTAAATATTGCTGCAGTGTGCTCTCTTTAACACGTTTGTGGAAGTTTCAAGGATTTTGTGCAAAGGGAGTCAATATTTTCTTAACCAAATTATTCTGCGTAGGAGATTAAGAAGAAAGACTGCAGTAATTTTGCCTATGCCAGTTTGTAGAGAACTTGCTGAGATTGTCTGTCTGTTCAGGAATGGTGGGACATTTCTGTGAGCCCCTTCATTGACACTTTTTAAAAATACATTTTCGGATGACACAAAGAACTTTTGCCTACATTGGTGAGTACCTTTATCCAAGTTTCTCACTGTACTTAACAACCTTAACCAAAATTAATGAATCCATTAATTTATGTTGCTTGTAGACAACTGTCATATTTGCCAACATACAAATTCCTACCAGTGATTACAATTTAAGTCCAAATATGTCGTTTTGCATACCATCATCTATACCAGTATTTGCTAAATATGCCTGTGAATATTCTCATTCATCCAGGTCATTGTATTCAATCGCTCGCAACTGGACTGTTGAGGTTGTCTTAGAAGACGTCTCGCCTCTCATCTGAGCAGGCTTCATCAGTTCATGCTCAATGACTAGGTGGGACATGAGCATAAACTGATGAAGCCTGCTCAGATGAGAGGCGGAACGTCTTCTAAAACAACCTCAACAGTCCAGTTGCGACCGATTGAATGCCCTGGCAATATCTGCAAACCATCTATCATGTTTACATGTTTAGTTACATTAATGCTGGAATAAAACCTGGAATCTAACGACAATGTGCACAACTGTGGCTCGTAAACAAAGTCTGTCTTTATATACTAGCAGTGAGCTAACCCCAACCCCTGGAGCCCCAAATCTATCTGTTTCTCTTCGTTTTAATGCGCTCTGCTGGGAGATACTCCTTCCTCTCTGCCTCTCTCGATCAACACTGTTGTTGGTTAGATTCAGTACATGGCTCAAAAAGAAGAGAATGCAATCACTATGGTAATCAAGTCTTTCACCACTCTGCTGGATCTTAATCCATACTCGCAATTCAACTTATTTAGAAAGCCCAAAGTCCAGAGTGACGGGACAAACAAACTTTCAAACTGCCAAACAGTCACAAAACAAATAAGGTACGTTTTGAAAAGTTTATTGTCCCTCAAATTGACACTAAACAATGTGGCCAAATCTTTGTGTTTGTATTAATTATTAATATCAACATTTTAGCTTTTTCTAGTTACAGTTTGTCTTTTTGCTCTTTTTTTCTACTTTTGCTAGGTTTTTGTTTATTTAATTTCTGCAGTGCGCCACATTCCGCAGATGGCCCCTGTGCCATACTTTGTACACCCGTGCGTGTTTCGCCAGGAAGGCAAGCTGTTGCCAGGCAATGGAGGAGTGTGTCCCAGCTCTGCCTTCTTGAAACTGATGCTGATGAGGGGTTGGGTTGCATTGTGCAGGGTTTTTTACAGCTTCCAGACTTGCATTGCATTTAGTCTGATCTTGGAGGGACGCCCTGTTCTTCGGAGGTTCACAGTGGTGCCATGGCACTTCCACTTCTGACTTCTGGACCAGTGATGCAACAGTACTTTTTGGCACACTGAGTGAACCTGCAAAGGCTGCATAGCTTTGTCCATCTCTATGCTCCTTCGATGTCATGACTGTTGTCTGCTGACAAGCATGGGATGACTGTGGACAGGTGACTATTAGGCACAATTTATAGGGCGTAATGAAGCCTATACGAGTCACAGGTGCTTAAATAGTATTTGGTGTGCAAACATTTTCGACTAAAAATGACAACTTCGGTGCAATGCTATGAATACTTTTGCAACAATAAAATACAGATTTATGCAATCTATCTATAGTAAAGAGTGCTTATGAACAAAAACAGTGATGGATTGTCATGTTTGTGCTATTTCCTTTCATGCAAACCGAAGAAACGCACTTTTTCTTTGTTCTGTGCTGAGAAATTGAGTGTTGCTCATGGGTATGAATACTTTTGCAACCCACTGTAAAGTTCTTACATGAATAGATATAGCATTGTACTGTCAAAAAAATTAACTCTTATGCGTTATTTTTGTTGTCATTGTTATATTTGTCCAAACAAAGGTTTTATCGGGCATTAAAATGAACAAGAAACTGAAGAAACAAGGATGGTCTAATATTTTTTTCCATGACTGTATAGATAGATAGATAGATAGATGGCTGATAACTTGAGAAAAAAAAACCCTCTTATAATTTCTTAGACGTATCCCTTACTAAATTAGAGGTGTCAACAAATTGACGATAACTATTTTGGAAGTCACATGTACATCTATTGTATATTTTATTTAAAAAGGGTTCGGTAACAAAAACACTGTATTGTATATATATATATGATATTTTATTTTAAAAAGTGAAGACACATTTCAGTGCAAAATGCATTTAGTAAGAAAGATGAACAACATTTCTGCACAATGTAGCTATGTTTGGCTAATTGGAGACTCTCGTGCATAGGTGTGAAAGTCGGTGTGAATGGTTGGTTGTCTAAATGTGCCTTGCGATTGACTGGCAACCAGTCCAGGGTATCACTCTCGCCTAAAGTCAGCTGGGAAAGGCTTTGCTCGCCCGTGACCCTAACGAGGACAAGCGGTATAGAAAATGGATGGATTGGTTGTTTATATTACTTATATTTGGCCACCGGAATATTTCCATCCAGGGAAGAAAGCACTTGCAGAGATGAGGCAGTGCCCTGGCAGTAACCACAATGTCAGGTGCAACTAATGTTTTGGCTGGAGATTACGACACAAGGTGAGTTTTTTTTTCTATTGTAAATCAACCATAGTAAATATTACAATTGTGCAATATTTCCTTCATGTCTATTTTACTGAGCAAAGGGCTGATTTTCAATACGTATTGGAAACCCTGCCTGCAGCGTTTCCAATACTGTGAGTAGCAGGCACTGTTGCACCTTTGGCTTTGGGCAGTAGTTCGGCTTGGCTTCACACACAGACTGGCAGAGGACACAAAAAGAGAACAAGCAGGGCATAGATCTCAGCACTTCCACTGGCATCCAGGCTTGCAGTATTTCCAGGAACTTACAATGCCAGTCTGGCATTTTTCCATTAGACACCAATAAGGGCTTTGCTGTCTCTCTGTCTCCCTTAAGCAAAGCACTGAAACGTGTCTGATGAGTTCCCAGATCAGGGGCACCGTAGAATATAATATAGAATATAGATATCCAATATCGTTTTTATGCGCACAGTGAGCCACAGTTGAGATACCAGTGTATTGTGGTATTTGCAAATTGTGTTCTCATTGAGATATTCATTATGATGATATGTGAGAAATGATTTTGTGTTGCATTATCTTGTTTTCGAGAGTGTCCCACACAGTGATATAGAAATGTTTGATACTGCTTGATGTCAATAAATTTGTTTTTATAGTTGCCTTTCTGAAGAAAACATTTTTGTTATGCTTAGTATTGAACATCTTCACTGCTTGTTGAAGGGAAACCTAATGCCTGAGCTGCACATTGTTTTGGATTATTGTGGTCGCTTTTCCTGACCACAGATCTTGGCCACAGTTACGTGATAGTTTGTGGCTCAAAGGAAAAGTACACATCAACGTCCTGGATGTCAGATACAGAAGTGTCCCACGAAACTTAATGAAGAGGAAGCAATTTGTGAAGCTGAGATAACATAATTCGTCATGCTTAGATATAGTTTGTAGTGTACCCCAGGGGTCAATACTAGGACCAGAAGTGTTTATTTTATGTCTTCATGACATCTGTGAAGCCACAAAGGACTTAAAGTTTCTATTATTTGCAGACGACACCATTGTGTTTTGTTTGGGGGACAATTTGCAGGAGTTAATGAAAACAATCACAGTGGGAAGGAACAGAAGAAAACGGTGGTGTTATAAATGTAAACAGTCAGCATTACATTAAAAAAATGAAAATAATTCAATTTGGCAACTGCAAAAAAAGGCACAAAATACAGATAAATGGTATAGACACTGACAAAAATGTACAACTATATATTATTTTGTTTGTTTGTTTGTTTCTACTGTTATGTAGGAACATTCATGCTGTGCTGCTGCTGCGCTACTATATTTGGAAGATACAGCAAAATACAGTCAAACTTGTCTATAGCGGCCACTAGAGGGAGTCTGCAAAAGTGGCCGCTATAGACAGGTGGCCTCTATAGACAGGTTGGCGTCCAGTTTGAATGTTGACCAGTAGAGGGAAAAAAAAAGAAAAAAAAGGGGGAAAAAATAATAATAATGTTGACCAGTAGAGGGCACTGCGGACTGCGGATGAAAGTTGTACAGCACTACTAGGCTTGTTATTATCATGGTTCATGGTTTTAATTCATCCTGAACATGCATATGAGTCAAACAGTAGCACATCACATAGTCCAATTCACAATTTTGCATGTCAAAAAAGGAGTAGGAAGAAGCAAAGCTTATTTAATCCTACCCCTCATCAGTTTCACATCAGTTGCAATACAATTATTCACCTCTTGTTCTTCCAAGTGTACTTTGTAGGTCTACATGACAATGTAGTGCAATCATAGCCAAGGTTTTTACTTACTAAAAGGAAGCTAGAGGCTTAATAATAACTGATAGAATATATCCACGACCCACAGAACAAAGCTGTGTTAGTAATGTCTTACGTTTGTTTTAATATTTTACTTTTTATACGGCAGAGTGTCATTACAGCTTTAGTTCATCAGGAAGTGACGGGAAGTGACGGTGGGCGTCCCGAGCAGGAGAGCTAGGCTCAGTGCTAGCTGTGAGTTTTGAGAGAGTTGGGAAGTGTGTTTATGTTGGTGTGGATGTAAAGTCCTGCAGTGTTCTCCGCTGTTAATAAAGCCATTAAAGTGCATCGGCAACGTGAGTCTCTCCTTCCCCACAACAAGCGGCATTACAGTATTGACACACATTGTGCACATTGTCTCACACCAGGAAATAAACGGTGTCACTTGTTACAGGCATTTCCTGGACAACTATGTAGTGGGGCTTGCTTAACCTTTGCCTTGTGGGCAAGCAGGAAGAAGAGACGATGCTGAGAGATGTGTGTGTGTTCTGAGCTGCTGTCTGGTGGCCGCGTTCAATAAATAAAGTTGGCAGAAGCAACAGGAGAAGTTTCCTTCTTTGCTTCGGAGCTGAATAACACTGTCAAGTTAACAGACTAGTAGGAACAAAAAAGAAGACGGCTTTTTTTGTGTCGAATACAGAAGATGAGGACTTTGATGGATTTGTGGATGAGGATTGATGAAAAATAACGTGAGTACATTTTAAGATACTTCAATTAAGTACAACCGAACTCAGTTTTGCTCCCGCTGCCGCATGCATGCAAGCGTTTTGTTTTTTTTATTGTAGCGTCGCTGGGAGCACGTCCTGTTCCCAGCCTAATTTGCGGTAATGTTTTGGTGCAAATGCTCTTAAAGTTACATGTTTGACCAGGAAATAGCAAGCTCAAAAGAAGACGGCTTTTTTATGTGGAACAACTGACAGTTTGTGTGGATCTTGTGAATGATTGTGACTGAGCTGGGACTCAGTAATTAAAGTCTACACACGACGGCTTCATTGATTGAAAAACAAAACTTTTTCGTGCATGAAGCTTCTACTTGAGTCGGTAATTTGGCCGCTATATGCAGGCAGATATTGACCAAGGGAGACAAAATGGGTGGCCGCTGGCCGCGTTGGACATGTGACTGCTATACACAGAGTCTATAACATGTAAATTTGCTGCGGGGGATTTTTCAGTGGCTGCTATAGGCAGGTGGCCGTTTTATAAAGGTGGCCGCTAAGACAGGTTTGACTGTATATCCAAAAGCAGACTTGATTCACTAAAATTAAGCACAAAGCAAGCAACCTGCTCCATGATAATGTCCAGCATGTTTTTTGTTTTGAATAAGACAGGAGAAATATGACAGGGATCTTACCCACCAGGTATAGCACTGTTTAGTGAAAAGTGAAAAAAATAAGCCCCCACTGGGTGATGCAACAGACCCTTTTTTCTGCCATTATCAGTGACCTTTAAAACGGCTTTAAACACTTATGGAATATAATCATACACAGCACGCTCGTAAGACTTCTTGGGAAGGGGCAACCTTTGTTTCAATAACAGTTCAACATCTCTGCATGGCTTCCCATTAAATTGGTCAGTCTAAAATTGGAATGTAAAGACAGTTAGGCGAACGTGGCGGCACGGTTTTCCAGTGAATGGCACTGTTACCTCACAGCAAGAAGGTTCTGTTTCTTATCAGCAGCCTGTAATTCAGCCACCCTACAGCAGTAACAGAAAACTCTGAACAAAAGTGCAATTTAAAAATACAATGGATTACAACAGACAAAAGACTCTTTGCCACTTTTACAGATAATGTCGGCAGCACTGTACTGTGGCGTGTTACTCTATTTTTTTCAATTCATTGTCAAGTTCCACACTGTCCTGATGCTGTGGTGTCACCATATTTACGTAGCTGACATGAGCCAAACCTGAATGTGACCCCTTGGCGCAAACTCAGCTTTTGTGTCAGCCCTGTGAATGACAAGTGATCTGTCCAGGGTGTACCCTGCCTCTCATCCTTAATCAGCATGGATAGGCTCCAGCTTCTTTGTGGCCCTGAACAGGATAAGCAGAATAGGAAATGGATGGATGGGTGGGTGAGTCAAAGGCAGTGTTTTACACAGGTGACGGCTTGCATCAAAGAGGTACCTGAGGCCTTGCATTTCTGCGACGCTTTTAGCTAACTGCTAATGCATCCTTGATGTTTTCTAACGGGTTTGCGTCTCATTTCAATTTCAGGTACATGCCTGTTGTATAGCTAAACCATGGCTCCTTGCCTTGAGGCATGTGCCCTGAGGAAAGACAACATGTACTCGTATTTCACCCATTTACTTGAGTTCATAGCTGGAAGGAACAGAACCATCACCCTTTGAATGCTCTTTGCCATGGATAAAGCAAATAACCCCTGCAGCGTATTCCTATTAGGTGCATTCACCACACAGCCAACAACTTTGAACTCATTTGATATTTGTGCCATTAACTTTTCGACTCCACACTCACCAGCAGCAGCAATTCACTTTGACAATGCTGCCTGAAGTGCAGTGAGGGAGACTTTTTTTCTATTGGCTGGCTCACCATCTCATTAGTGTCAATAGTCAATTCTGTTTCTACTCAGCATGTACTCTCTTCCCACCTGCCATCAAAGCGCTCAGCACAATTGCACGAGCAAAACAGAGCAAGCATGAGGCAAAAAGGAGAAAAAATAAAAGGCAGACATGCTATCTTTGAAGTGGAAAGTCACATAGGGCAGGTAACCCTGTAGGACATTTGTTCTTACTATTAGTGCGTATTAGTGCAAATCAAAAAATCCCAAAATCACTTATGTATTTTCTGTCATAAATGTTATTATTAGTATTACCTTGTGTGTGAGCAAAACTTAATAAACTTTACATGGGATATCATTTAGGGAGATAAGGGTATTTTGCAAATGCTCTCTTGATCCTCTCTAGATCCTCTCTAGGAACTATTAACAGGTCCTCAGGCAGATGAAGTGCCTTTTGAGAATGCCATTTCTGTCCTTACTGAAACATTATGGAGAAAAATATTGTGTCATCCTTCATTACCATTACATACTTTGAATTTCGCAGCTTCACTCTGTCACGTTTTTTGCACAAATGTATAAAATTTTAAAAAATGGTTAAATACGGCCTATTATTAGTCAAAAACATGCATGTCGAAGTAAATTAAGCATTTTCAAGCATGAAAATGGCAAAATGAACCAAAATACAGATATAAGGCATTCAGAAGATGCATTCAACAACGCTGTGAATGATATGTAGCATTCTACACTGGTGTCAGTACATTCATTGTCGATGCCACTTGTCCTCGCTAGGGTCAGGGTTGCGGGAGCCTATCCAACGAGAGCCTAGCCCAGCTGACTTTGGGCGAGACAGGTCTCCAGCCAATGGCAGGGCACATATAGACAAACAACCATTTACTGTATACTCACATTCATACCTATGGACAATTTAGAGTCTCCAATTAACCTAACATGCATGTTTTTGGAATGTGGGAAGAAGCCAGAGGACCCAGAGAAAACCCACGTAGAGGGAGAACATGCATGCTCCACACAAAGATGCCCAAACGGAGATACGAACCCAGATCCTCCAGATCTCCTGACTGTGTGGCCAACATGCTAACCACCATGTGGCCCTGGCTGTAATGTTACTATAATGTTCGATGAGACACATCAACTCCAGACTTGAGGACATCAATGGAACATCAGGCTTTTATTGCAGGTTTGAATTATCTCACAACAGGCACAATAAGCTCCAATAAGAAATCCCGAATAAAAAAACACAGGTTACTGTTGCTGCTGTAACCCACACCAAGATAAAACTCAACTTTTAAAGTGGGGCAGGCAGCCAAGTCTATGTGTCTGAAAGATGGGTAACCGATAAAAAAAAAAAAATAGCAAAGGCAAAAAAAAAAAAAACATGTTTATTGTATTACTTTATTCCTTTTACCCCTTCTGGAGTAAAATAAGGCAACTCTCCTACTCCTTCACTTGCAAGAGGACTGTACAAAGAAGTCCGCCAATTTGTGAAAAAGCATTCTCTCACAAAGGAACTCTTTGGTGGTCTGAAACAGATGCAAAGTTACTGATCCATGAAATCAATCCCTGGGAGAGCAGGCTTTTAACTTCCTCTAAAACAATAAAGTGGCTCAGTACAATGGGCTGACTTTTTGTCAAGAGGTTGCAACATAATCAAACATGCATTTGATTATGCTGCATATAACCCTCATGTTTGTTCTTTGATGGCAGGGTAGCTTACTAGCTAACCCTCCTGATATTCTTGGTACAATCCCGTATGGTTGCCACTTTTTTTGGATTTAAAGCACGTATTAACGGGTATTAGCTTGCGCTTCACCACAACTATTTTCAATCTGACAGCTAGACACCTGCACCAGATACATCACATGATCCCAGAAGAGGATGACGCTCTGAAACAGACCGTGAAGAGATGAAGAGTGAGCACAAGCAGCAGCTGAAGTGAATGGAAAGCGGTCAGAAAAGTAAAAATACTCAAGCACATTTCAGCTGCCGGAATACAACATTTGAAAAGGCAGGGATCATGCCTACTGCAAGATTTCAACATTATGTACACTAGCATGGGCAGGTTGGCCCATGCTACTTGATAGTCTCTGCATAAGAACATAAAATAGCTGTTGACGACAGCAGAACATGAACTAACTGTTAAGCAACCTGAATGTAACCTAGAAAAACGTATTTTGTTTCAACAAATGATTAAAATAGCGTGATCAGTACATGCCTGGTTCTACTGCAGCCGACTGACACAAGTTTTAAATCATGTGAAAATGTCGCACTAAAATCTAATGTGCAGGGGTTGGGGGATTTACTTGTATATATATTTTTTTATTTTGTAAAAAGGCTACAAAAACAAGAGACAGGTACTTAAAGAGAAAGCTTTGTGTTATTATATATATCAACATTTCAGCTTTTTCTCATTACGTTATTCCTTTTGCTGTATTATTCCAGTTTTTAAACATTTTATTTAAAAAATATGCTGTGGGCCAAGAAAAAACAGGCCGTGGACCACAAATGGCCCCTGTGCCACACTTTGGACACCCCTGCTTTTATAGCTCTTCGCCAGGGTTGAGCAACCAAAGCTCTCATTAACTACAATATTTAGCTTGATAGCGTCCCATCATGAGCGAATGATGGTAATTAAGAAGAGAGGAGGAGTGTTACAGAAGCTGGAACTAATCGATGTGCGAACGCACGACAACAATCAGTAGATCCAAAATCAGAGAAGAAGGCATTCGTGAAGTTGGGCATTCTGGAGGATTTTTGTGGACGTCACGCTAGATGCAGAGACTGAAGGCTTTGTTATGCTTCAGCGTTATGGCGCTGCTGTGATGCCGGATGGCTGAACAAGGACACTAAAACCATTGAAATGTAACAAAATGCATATATGAGCGCAGCGAGGCATAAAAGCGTATTCAAGGGTAAAAATGCTTACCATGTAGGAAGTGTTGGCAGATCTGGGAAATCAGATGACAATCAGTCATAGCTAGAAAGTTAATGTGGGGAGATGACTTGAAGTGTAGGATGATGGCAGTTATCAAGGAATGCTGTGTCCTCACCTTCACAGAAACCTGGCTGACGGAGGATATACCGGACTCGGCGATCCAGTTGGAAACATTTGCTTACCGGGGAGATCGGACTTTAGCGTCTGGTAAACACAGAGGTGGCGGCGTCTGTGTTTACGTAAACAAACGGTGGTGCACAGACGTACAGACGATGGAAAAGCACTGCTCGCAGGACATTGAGCTGCTGATGGTGAAATGCAGACCTTTTTATTTGCCTCGTGAGTTTAGCGCTGTGTATTTAACTGCTGTTTACATTCCACCACGAGCTAACACCGCTAACGCACTAGGCCTCCTGCATGACATCATTGATAAACACGAGACCAAACACCCAGATGCTGTATTCATTATATCTGGCGATTTCAACCACTGTAACCTCAGGACTGTCCTCCCCAAATATTACCAGCATGTGAGCTTTCCCACAAGGGAAAATAACATCCTGGACCAAGTCTACAGCAACATGAAAGGTGCTTTGAAGGCTGTTCCAAGACCCCACTTTGGAAAGGCTGACCACATCTCTATATTCCTTTATCTAACATACAGACAACTTCTTAAACAAGCTCCCCCTGTACGTACAGCAGTTAAAGTGTGGAATGAAGAAACTGATCAAGTACTTCAGGACTGCTTTGGCTGCACAAACTGGGATGTGTTTAAAACTGCAGCGGGGAGGGAAGATTGTACTGTTGATTTGGATGAATATGCTTCTGCTGTTACTGGCTACATTAGCACATGCATAGAGACTGTTACCACCACCAAGTATTACAGAAAATACCCTAATCAAAAACAGTGGATGAAGTGTGATGTAAGGGCTAAGCTACGTGTTCGTTCGACTGCATTTGTCATGGGCACCGCTGAGGACTACAAAAAGGCCAGATATGACCTGAGGAGGTCCATACGAGAGACCAAAAGACAGTACAGACAGAAGCTGGAGGGCTACTAATCCACCTCAGACCCTTGGCGCATGTGGGCGGGGCTCCAGCACATCACAGACTATTGCTGATATATTTAACCTGTCGCTTGCACAAGCCTCTGTACCGACCTGCTTTAAGTCCACCACCATAGTGCCCGTACCCAAGAAGAGCAACGTGACCTGCTTGAATGACTATCGCCCTATAGCACTCACTCCTATTGTTATGAAGTGCTTTGAAAGAATAGTCATGACCCACATCAAAAAGAGCATCCCGACGGCAACTGTGGACCCTCTACAGTTTGCATATCGCCAGAACCGGTCCACGGATGATGCAGTCAACACTGCCATCCACACAGCCCTTTCTCACCTACAGGGCCAGAACACATATGTCAGAATGCTATTTATAGACTATAGCTTTGCTTTTAATACAGTCAGCCCCCACAAACTCACAAATAAGCTCCTCACACTTGGCCTGTCTCCCTCCCTCTGTAACTGGGTGTTTAACTTTCTCACAGGCAGACCCCAGTCAGTCAGAGTCCACAACCGCACATCCAGCTCAAGAATTGTGAGCACTGGGACCCCACAGGGGTGTGTGCTGAGTCCGCTCCTCTACACGCTCTTCACCTACGATTGCGTGGCCTCCCAGAACAACACCAGCATCATTAAATTTGCAGATGACACTACAGTCATCGGACTGATCACTGGTGGTGTTGAAACATCATACAGAAGAGAGGTGGCGGACCTCATAGCTTGGTGTCATGATAACAATCTCCTTCTCAATACAGATAAGACTAAAGAGATGATCATCGACCCAAGAACAAGGGAAAAGGAGCCGCATAGACCCCTGTTTATTGATGAGACTGAGGTGGAGAGGGTGAAAACCTTCAAGTTCCTTGGCACACACATCAGCGAGGACCTCACCTGGTCTCACAACACCCAACAAATTATGAAGAAGTCCCAAAGGAGACTGTACTTCCTGAGAAGACTGAGGAAATTTGGCATGTCCACCACAATCCTGAGTTGCTTCTACAGATGCACTATCGAAAGTGTCCTTACCGCCTCCATCACTGTTTGGTGATGGAGGCGTGAACACGTGATAGGAAGGCACTCCAGCGGGTGATCAAGACCTCACAGAACATTGTTGAGGCAGCCCTCCCCTCACTGCAAGACATTTATAAAACTAGAGTCCTACGCAGAACACACAACCTCATCAAGGACAGCACACATCCACAACACTCATTATTCACACTCCTACCGTCAGGCAGACGCTACAGGAGTTTGAAGTCCAGGACCACAAGGCTGGCAAACAGCTTTTACCCACAGGCCATCAGGCTTCTCAACGAAGCACTCGCACACGTCGCAAGCAAAACACACTCATAGCACTTATTCATTTATTTATTTATTTATTTATTTACTTATTTATTTGTATATTTTTTTTGTATTAATGTCTCTTCTGTTGGTGTTGCTTAATTTATTGGTATATACTGTATGTTTATGTTTCTTATGTTCTTATTCTTTCTTGTGTTTTCTTTCTTTTCTTGGGAGAATGAACAGAATAAGATTTTCATTACATAGTATAACTGCTGTTTTACCATGCACATGACAATAAAACTCTCTTGAATTGGCATCAGTTGGTAGCAACAAGGGTTTTAGAAATGATGAAAAACCACAGCAAAAGGTTCTTCTTTAAGCTACCTTCTTTTCCAAGCCAAATGAGATTTTTATCAAGGGCATATGCCCAAAACAGCATCTGACTTGACAGTGCAGCAAGTAATGAATGATACTTTATTACAAAATGAGAATTTCTCACAAACTACGACACAGGTTTGAACAAACTTTGTAGAGGGATGTGGTTGGGACTCCTCATTATAAAAACGGAGAAGTTTTGTCGTTAATGGAAATTAATATGAAAATCTGCCTTACATTCACCAACAGCACTGAAGTGGGACATTATCAAAACAGTTTCTGCAAACGCCCTCTGTGTGTTCCTTCCGAAAGGCAAATTCACTTTTCACTCTGCTGTGTATTTGAGTTGCATGCATTACATCGCAAAAAGACCACATGCTGAAAGGAACGCCGCACCTATCGCAGTCAATGCCATACAATAAAATAGTATGAGTGGGCCGTACAGCAAGTCTTCATGTTTGTGAATTTCCCAATGGCGATAGCGGGGGGAAAAAAGTGTGTGTGTGTGTGAGTCGGGGGTACAAAAACATGCAAACTCGTCATTTCATTGTGACATTATGTTAGTGACAAAGCATTTTGTGTGTCTTTAAGGAAATTAACCCTACTAGCTCACTGTAGGATGTGTTTAGTAATCTTAAATCAATACCCTGTCAAGATTGACCACTACAATTTTTAGAAAGGCCTTTTCACAGTTTAATGTGAATGCCACTATGTTCAGCCAGAGACAGCATGTGCCGCAAGGCAATTCAATTTGAAGCACTTAATATTTAACTGTGGACTATGTTGAGAAATGAATAAATTGACTCCTCTCCTCGATGTATATGGAAGAAAGAAACAATAACAGTGGGTTTACCCTTGGGGGTTGTCTGAGCAAACACCATTCTTAAAGGGCTTTGGACATAAAAGGTAATACAAACATGCCAATACAACAACAACAAAAGACAATTGTCAAGAAAAAAGACATATGCAGTAAATGGTAATTCTCTGTGCAAAAATGTTACGTTGATGGTGGAGGCCAGGAGAAAATGGCTAGTCTGTTTTGAACTGACAAAGAGCAAGCAATAAGCATCTGTTACAAATGGGAATGGAGCGACATGTTGAACTTTGACGATTTTCAGTTTGATCATTTATGAGGACAAAGATAAATAGAGGCAATGACTCAAGTGATCTAACCAAAGTTTGAAGACAAGATATAGTGCCTCGAGCTACATTCAGATGTTAGGATCAATGATTTGATGTAAAAAGCATAAGAGATCTATCCTATGTACAGTGTGATTGATGCTGTTGAAGCTGTAATGGTGTGAGGGACATTAGGGATCTTTTGGGCTCCTCCACAACATACCCCATTATTGTTGCATGAATGTGACTATTTACCACCACACTATACCACCACACTATACCATCTGATGGATCAAGTACAAAACAACTCGGTTTAATAAAACAACAATAAATCTGTTTTCTTTAATTTAATAATGTATGTCATGTTTAATTGTATGTATTATTATATTGATTATTATACAGTATAGGAGTATTATTTATTACGATTGTGGAAAAACCTTGACATTTATATTACCATATTGTTACTGCACCTTATCACTTTTCTATGTATTTCATTGAGATGTGAAACGGATGGGGGGTAGGATTAAATAAGCTTTGCTTCTTCCTACTCCTTTTGGGCGTGTGGAACTATGCATTGTATTATGTGATGTATTCAAATATAACTTGTATGCATGTTCAAATAAAATTCAACCATTACCATCACCATACATGTGAGCTCATCTAATTCGGACTGGACCAGTGCGGGTGAGACCATGCTCAGGCTCCCATCCACCAGCACTATGAAGGGATTAGCGTGGTGGGGCAAGTGATGACAGGGATCATCAGTTCACATCAGTAGCAGAGGGATGGGCCTGCTGTGAAAACATGTCACACCTACTGTGCTAACTATTTTATGGATGTGTATGAGTGGGGAGGAAAGTGAGGAAAAGAGAGATAGAGACTGATAGTAGGTCGGATCAGCTTCATTGTGGCTGTAAGGTACTATTAATGAGACCAGATGTTCCACACACCTCTTTACCAGTGCTATTAAAGGTGTACACACAATAGGCCGACCGTTCTCAAACTTTTTCTGTTGTGGAGGAAGAAAATTCCCTTGTGTCACTGAACAGGGGGACTCATTGCAGTTTAGCAGCACTTTTTTTCATCCTTCACAATGGACACCATCTCAAGAGCAGCGGGTAGTCTGAGCTCCTCTGCGATTGCGTGTGGTTGCTTGGAATGTGCAGTTCTGTATGCAACCATTTAGGAAGCTATCTGTGCTTTGTTGTTTACACAGGCAGTTTTTTTTTTAAACCGCTTATCTGCTTTCGGTAATCACAAAGTTTCCTCTTGAAAAACTCAGGTGGCTTCCCAATGTGACTGGGGTGAATGGTCTCCAAGTGTCTCTTCAGTTTGTTAGCTTTCATACAGTCCGCTGCCAGTGTTTTGAGACACAACACACAGAGAGGTCCTTCAACATTCATCATGAATGCAAGACTGAAATAAATATGAAGTCTTTTCTTGTCTTGGATTTTGGTAGTGAATCATTGTTCACTTCAACTGATTTGTTAAATTCAGAAACATCGCACAGTTTTCTTTTTACCCCCGTCAGAAACGTCGTCATTCTCCAAACCTATACTTGTCACCACGGCAGTGTGACTTTTGTTGTTGCACATTCCGAAAACAAACAGCGCCTCAACCTAGAAAGTCTCCACTCCCACCTAGGGGGCACACCTGTCAGTTTGAGAAACACTGCACCTCGCCCATCGTACCATGCCCATTTCATTCTTTCAGTACCAAAGACATATTTATACGTTCCTATAATCCTGAACGTCCGATCACAAAGACGTATTTTTATGTCTTTTAAGTTTTTTTGCGCAACATGCAAAAAGAGGTGATGACTCAGTTGCACACTAACGGATGTCACTTTTAGAGCAGTTTTAAGCCATAAAAACGGCCACAAGGTGTCAGAAGTGCATTTGATAAGAACTCGGCATAAATTGTAACACATGCACACGCACGCACGCTAGCATACACATGCACACACGCGTACATACACATGCACACACACAGTTCAGTTCCAAATGTGAACATTGTAAATAGTTCATGTGCTCCATCTGTAAACAGTCATTTTGATGGAAAACAACCCTTTCTGTGTTCTTTATGTTGTGGCATAGCCGTTTAGATATTTGAGCTGTCACAAAAACAAAACATTTGTGTCAGAGTGAAAGTTATGCTTGAAATGTGTCTTTTCACAAAAGCTGGTTTTCTCCCTTTTCTTATTGGGAACTGATATTTTCCTGAAAGTTACCTATGTTCTACTGCTGATTACTAAAGAACAGAAAAATGTAGAAACAAACTTTTTTTCTTTCTTTTTTTGGTAGGTTCCATGTTTATACTGTATAGCCATAGAACACTGTTTTTTCAATTTTCTGTGTGCCTTTTAATATCAGTCAAAATTGTCTGAAATGGCCAGTAGTGAACGGGTTGTCTTTTGAATAACTGAATGCGTTTTGAATTGAATGATTGAATGAGTTAACACTGAGTGTGTGGTACGTTTGGCTCGCGCCAGCGCACTGGATCACACCCTGTTGCGGCACACTTCCTATCTTTTTGCATGATTGGAAAAGGTGGTCTGAGACGTTGCACGAGTCCATGCACGTGCACAACATAGCAAAGTCATTCAATTAATGCGATTGTCCTTCGTGCGAGTAATTAATGACAGCAGCAACCTTGGAGAAAATAAATAATCAGAACGACTCCAAATAAGATTGGAAATAGCAGAATAAGTGCACAGTGTGAGCGCAGGCCAGCACGAGTCAAGAGAGGGAGTCGCACCCGAGTCCAGATCCAATTCCAATAACCCAGTGTGAGTGTGTCCTAACAGCAAAGCCAAATGCATTTAGAGATTCATGTTACAGATGGCGATATGATGGTAAAAATTAAGTGTTAAGCGTTCCAGCAACAAAGTGAAGACTGGAAGCTTATTTTGCATTGGAATCCGTTCTAAAAAGATAAGTCTTGGCCGCAGTTTTGTTCAGGACAGTTCCATCACATCACTCTTGGATGGTGTGACCACCAACAGAAGTTGTAGTGTGGCAAAAATATGTTGGTAAATATGTCATCTATATATATATATATATATATATATATATATATATATATATATATATATATATATATATATATATATATATATATATACACACACACACACACGTATTTATGTACTTACACATTTATTTATAGACGTATTATTTATTAAATTAATTAATTTTATTTAAAAAAATGAAAAATCTGCAATAATTTTAAAAGAATAAAGTCTAAATATTAAAAGAAAAATTGAATCAAATCTAAAAAAGGTCATAATTTTACAAGAATAATGTCATAATTTTATGAGGAAAAATAACATAATTTAAATAAAGTTGAAATATTAAAGACAAAAACATTATTTTAAAGTGGTAATATTATGAGAAATAAACAAAACAAAATAATGGTGTAATTTTTTTTTTTATTCAGTTGAGGAAAAGTTATAATATTGTGGGAGTAAAGTCAAAGTATTATGGGAACAAAGTCAAAATATTATGAGAAGAACATTTTTAAGAGGGAATTTGAAATAGCTGGAAAAAAGAAACTAAAACAACAGCAGAAATTGAAAAACCAGCTCCAATTGTACGAGAACAAAGTCAAAATTTGAAAAGAAAAAAGTCGTATTTCAACGAGAAAAAAAGTACCAATTTTATTTTTAAAATACATTTTTGAAAAATAGGGTTGGGGGAAAAGTTATAATATTATGGCAATAAAGCCAAAATTTTATAGGAATAAAGTCATAATATTACCAGAAGAAAATGTAAGATTATAATATAAGAATAAAGGTGGAATATCTGGAAAAAAAACAAAAAACAACAGCAATAATGGAAAAAAATAGCAAAAAACGCCAAGTGCATCCACAAAATACGCTTTTTCACCTATATCACAACGCAGAGATGCAGTTCTTCTTGAAATATACACATGTACAGTGTTCCCTCGCGATAACGTGGTTAACTTTACGCCGCCTCGCTATTACACCGTTTTTTTTGGGTGTGCAATTTTTTACAGTGTAGCATGTTTGTTATTTTAATAATTATTCATTTTTCCATTTTCTCTGTCTCTCTCGCTCTCTTTCGCTCATGTTATGCGGGCGTTTTGGTGGATTTGTGGTGTAGGTAATCTATAAATGGGGTCCATATTTCATTGAAGGCTGAAATATGCTTTTGTTTGTGAGCTATGTTTTTTTTCTATGGATGTGTGAACTGATCCAGTGGGTAATAGTGCATGCTTTTTTTTTATTTTTCTAGTTTTTTTTTTTAGTTTTTTTCTTCGAGATAGTTAGAGACATGAGAAGGGGGTTATGATATTTATTAGGAAGGTCTATTTATGTGATATCTTCTAGAAGACACAGTGATGGATTTAATGGGATCCCACAGCCTAAGATGGTTGATAGGTTATCAGTTACTGAGGACCAAAAGGAAAGTAGAGGAATGTGCAGACCCATGTGGCATGCACATAATTATCTGTGAAACCCAGAGTGCATTGTGAACAGGTGTCTGTGTCTGATAATTCCATTTATTGGAATCAACTTGGTGTTCAACAAAATTTGAGAAGCGCTTTATATTGTATTAGTTGTAAGTTTGTGTTTATTGTCATGGAATAAATATTTCTGCATATGGCTGTCCAGAAGTCGGGGTTGGGAGATTTACCTAAATCCTTTTCCCTTTGGTGGACGGTAATGTTTGCTGATGTTTTGATGTTATTATTTTATGAAGTGTGGATCTTACTTTTCTACTGCTGGTGATTTTCAAAATATTGTCTATTACTGAAGAGGTCTGTTGTGTACATATAGTTTGAGATTGAATTATATGTTTGATTTGTTGATAGTGGAGAAATTCTTCTTTCCCAACCCTGTACTTGTGGATTAATGTATGAAATGATATGAATGTATGGTTCTTTTCCCTTTTGGTGCCAAAGTGGAAAATGAATGGGGGACTTCCATCCGTCCATTGTCTGTGCCGCTTCTCCTCATCAGGGTCACGGGGGTATGCTTGAGCCTATCCCAGCTCACTTCGAGCGACAGGCGGGGTACACCCTGGACTGGTCGCTAGCCAATGGCAGGGCACATATAGACAAACAACCATTCACACTCACATTCATTGAATGGGGTACTTGTGCAATCGAAAGTCAGGGTTGTGCCATGGGGTGTGTATTTACATGGTGTTATTGAAGAATCAGTGTTTTTGTTTTTTTGTTGTTTTTTTTTTAATAGTTTTCCACCAGGCTGTAAGACTCGTGGATATGATGATGGATTTGAAATAATTAAACTTTTCAACAGACTGGGGTAAAAATGGGAGATCTGCAATGGGTGTTTTCTGGTGTTGACGCTATTCTAAATGTATCCATGGTTTGTTGTGGTATTGTTCATTAGTCCAAAAGAACAGGTGTTGTAATGGGGTTGCCAAAAAATTGGTACTTCTAAGCCTCCATGTTGTTTGCTGTTTTGTAATGTTGAGAGAGAGATGCTAAGTTTTTTTCTTTTTCCAATAAAACTGAGTGGTTATGATGTTAAGTGATTTCAACCAGTTATCAGTGGGAATGGTAGGGGATCATGATCAACAATTAATTAATTTCAGTATGAATTTTCATTTTTCCAGCTCCTGAGAGTGCATTCTATTTTCTTTTGTAATGGGGTGTAGTTAAAATTAAAGAGCTCTGACAGCCTGGAGGAAACGCTAGTACCAAGTATTTTATATCGCCTAAGTACAGGAGGGGAAAGGATGCTTGACCTGCAGGATCCCATGAGTCTTGAGTTAGTGGGAGTAATGTAGATTTTGACCAGTTTATTGTGTATTTGGAAAGAGTGGAGACGTTGTTAGTAACTGACAACGATTCTTGCAATGATGTGTATGGGTTTTGTAAGTGCACTAATAAATCACCGGCATCTCTCTGCGTCTAAAGAGAGAATAATACATTTATTTTTGTCCAGGTTATCCGATGAATGTCTAGTTTTTATGAAGCCAGTTTGGTCCAGGTGAATGAGTGATGATAAGCAGTGATAAAATGTCCCATAATTGTTTGTAAAACTCTGCTGGTAATCCGTCTGGTGCTGGTGATTTGTTGTTTGGCATTTCATTTCGAGATTTGTAAATTTAATTTGCGGTGAGTTGTGTTTCTAACGTGTGCTTCAAGTGTTAGAAAGTCGAGTTTGTCTAAGAATGTTTCTATTTCTACGATATTGGGAGTACAGTTAGAGGAGTATAAATCAGTGAAATATTCTTGAAAGATGCGTCTGTGTAGGCTCTCAGTCGTACAGGAGTTGTCCAACGAGGGAAAGGCTTCTTGAGACGTCATCTGTACTTCTGTGAAGAATGTGTCGGACGTTTCGCTCCTCATCCAAAGAGCTTCGTCAGCAAACTAACAAGTGCTGGTAGCCTAGGCCTTAAATACAGTACGAGTGGGCGGAGTTGGTGTGCCAATGCCCTCCTCCTATTGGTTCCTTACACTAAGACTGGGAGGAGTGGTGGTCTAATGCAAATGAGGTGGAGCCAGAGCCGAGCCAGAACAATAGATGCTAACAAGCCAGTATCAGAGTCGTTCATACCCAACTACAGGGAGCTACACTTCCCTTTGATCGGAGGTGCTAATGGGAGGAGAGGATTAGACCACCACTCCTCCCAGTCTTAGTGTAAGGAACCAATAGGAGGAGGGCATTGGCACACCAATTCCGCCCACTCGTACTGTATTTAAGGCCTACGCTACCAGCACTTGTTAGTTCGCTGACGAAGCTCTTCGGATGAGGAGCGAAACGTCTGACACATTCTTCACAGAAATACAGATGACGTCTCAAGAAGCCTTTCCCTCATTCTTGAAAGATATCATTGGTTTCATGTGGATTATATGTTGTAATATCTGATTTATTCTGCATCGCTCAGTACTGTATTGTTGCCTTTTCTTTTTTTATGTTGCAGTACATTAGCTAATAGTCTGCTGGATGTTTTACTATACTGGAATTGTTCATATTTTGGTTGTTGAGTTATAAAGTCTCTTTTTTCTTTGTTTAGAATATTTCCAATTTTAGGTTGTTTCAGTTCCTGTAGTGTCTGTTCATCTGGGTTAGTACTGTATTGAGTGTTTAATTGTTTGATTTTGAGTTCCAATGTGTTTTCCAGTTCCAGTTGTTTTCCTTTCTGTGTGAGGAGTAGGATATGATTATGCCTCGGTTTCTCATAGAATTGATGGAGGGCTTTCTGGAGGGTCCTTCATCTCCAGAAAGGATGCCCACTCTCTCTGTATAAGTGTGTTGAAATCTGTGTCCTTCAGGAGAGATGTGTTGAGTCGCCATCTTGAGTGTAGCTTGTTTATTTTGGTTTGGTTAGATATTGTTAGGGATACTGGAGCGTCGTCACTAATTATGATAAGATGTATTGTGTTTTCTGTTTTATGCTGGTTGTGTGAGCTGCTGATGAGAAAAAAGTGCAGTCTCGAGGATGTTTGATGGTGGACGGAAGTGTATGTATATTCTACATGAGTGGGGCTCTTCATTCTCCAACTATTGCTAAAGGCCATGACTTTGGATATATTGTTTCATTATTTCTGATGGGTATGTATGTTTTGTGTTACCAGATAGATTTAAACGGTCTCCAGCTAAAATGATGTTTGCTTGGTCGTGCAATGTTGAAAAGAGAGTATGAAAGAAAAATGGGTCATCACTGTTTGGTCCATAAATACTGGAAAGTGTAAATTGTGTGGTATTAATTGTTACATTCATAATGAGGTATCTTCCTTCAGGATGTGCAATTATTGAGTGTTGCATGAATAAAATGTTTTTATTGACAAAAATGTTTACTCCTCTGCACTTTTAATAGGACTTGAAACTAAACTACACTCTGTGTTTTGGCAAGCTATTTAATTCAATTAACGACTTGCTAAGGCCTCATTAGTTCAATGCCCTTTGACACCAGTGTTTATTTAAACACTTTTTTTTAAATAAAATTGACCAGACACCCAGATTACATACAGTAGTGTGATTGCATCATATTATATTACATATTATTACTTAATATGTTATAATTGTGATTTAACAAACCCATAGCATAAACTAATCCTGCCAATAGAAAAAAAAATCCTCCTCTTGTTCTGTCTAAACCAGGGATAGGCAAACTACGGCCCGGGGGCCACATGCGGCCCGCCAAGCGTTTTCCATCTTTCATAGTGTTACTAGCAGCAAAATCTACTTACAATACTTAATACTTGTACATTTTTCCTTACTTATCTTGGATCTGCACCATATTTTCCGGACTATAAGATGCTCCGGAGTAAAAGGTCCAATACAGCACCACTGCATGTCATTGTCACAAATGAGGACAGTTAAGGGAGGGCGTCTTTGGGAGGTTTACCCCCTCCATGATACTGTTGCTAATGACAACTTGAGGCTGACACACAGATCTAAATATGCCATTAAGGGACTCCGGAGGTAATATAGAAAGAATGGGAAGGAATAAGGAATGGATGTCTCACTTGGGTTTTAAATGATATTCTCACACTTGATTTGCTAGTTTGGTGGGAAGAAAACTCTATTCAGCATTAAATTGGAGAGACAATATTCTCATGAGAAATTCGTAGAAAATAATACATTTTAAGCATTATATTTGCTGGTAATGTGACACATCGCAGACATGCTATCGATGCACTACTTGCTGAACATTGCCTTGAACACACTAAACATGGTCACCAACACAGACAGTTGTTCCGCTGTGTCTGTCAGCTAAGCGAACTGGTCTTCGTAAGAACACTCAGGCTTGTCATAGCAACACTTTTCCTCTAACCCTCAAACTTCCTTATTCATGCATGTTTATTTCACTCCGTCTTCAGTCTTGCTTTGCCATCATTATGTTACACTATTCTGATTCATCATTTTCTATCTCTGTGTGTCCACTGTCATCGTGAAAATATACAGTGCAGTAATAGATAACCATGTTAAAAAAGGAATGGAAATAGAAGCCCCAAAAGCACTGATGTTATTTCCTCTGGGTATATATGGCGTCCACAGGGAATGTACAGTACAATCACAACATCAGTGCAAGACTGATTGAGCTCTACAGTAAATCAGGGATGGGCAAACTACAGCCAAGGGGCCACATTCAAACCCAACAACACGTAAACATGCTCAGCTAGAGCCTCTTGTTCACCATTAGCAAGATTTTTTATTACCAATAATTTTTTACGGTTATGTTTTTAACAATTTTTGTTAATCCATGTGGTTTGCGTTTCCAGTGCACCTCAAAGTTCAGGGTAATCGAACAGATGATATTAGGACAGAGTTGTTTTACTAAAGTGTAAGTAAGTAATGGAAAGTGATGGAAATTTCGTCTCACTAAAAGGAGTCTGCTTTTTCGCCTCCCAAGTGGCTCCTCAGATTTGTTGTTGTCTTAAATAAATGTATTACCGAAGCATGTGTATTGTGTAAAATGCTCTGGGTGCTCTAACAATAAAAAACATTGAGTGACAGGTTATGGCTATCTGGTGTCTGGACAAGCCTGTCAGTAACGGTATCCAGGACAGCCAGGAAGCCATCGTCTCGGAGAAGGATGAGCTCATGGGGGTCAGACAGTGAGAGTTATAGGATGTAATCAACCAAATAGTCGAGCCTCCCTATTTCTACATTAGGTACACAACCTTACTGTTCTCATGTTCACCACAGGATCAATATGCAGATGGATTGAGTAAGGACAGATAGCTTGGCAGCAGGGAGAATGTGGCTATTGTATATGGAATTGAAGACATCGGTCCTCAAGTAAGGGATCGATTGGTTGATGTGACTTTAAGTCTTGGCACAGATATAAAAAGTTCTTTAATACTTATTCAATACACCATAATAAATGCAAGTGTGCTGTAATCATTGGAAATTCAGGTAATGTCTGAAAAATAGTGTATTTACTGTGGCATCATCAAGCATTTCGCAATGGTTTGGTGGAATATTTCAAGATTTCACATTCAGATATGTATGTATGTATTCAGATGTGTTTCAGGAAGCAATTAGAACCACCCGGGGTTACATAACATTGCTAAATAATATATGGCAACGTGAACATTAAAATGAGGTGTGGACCTTGACAGCTAATGACACATTTGAGCTCAAAGACAGAGCGAAGTACTTCAAGTTTGTACATTAGAAATTGGTCTTACAACATTCTTGTTTCGCCATGATGCAGTAACCTCTTGGATCAGAGAAGTTCTCAAGGTTTAATCATTGATGAAAAGAGAAAAGCAACCTTGGCTAATCCATACCAGATCATTAGCAGTGACTTATCAGGTGGGACAAGGGAGTCTGAGAAATGAAGGGTGAAGGAAAAAGCTCTTGGGGTTGGTAACTTTAGCGCTTCCACCTAAAAACATCGAAAGACTGAGCTGATGAATCACTGCAATAACCAGGAATCAGAACAGAGTAATTGTTAGAGAAGGTAAAACGAATAGAATGATCTTTAACCTTTACGGCTCACCATGGATTGCCATGGATTAGGACAAAGACTGAATACCTTATTTACAGGTAATGTCCACAAACAACTACTGTACATAGTGGATCATGTTCATCTTCTATAATTGAATTAATTTAACTCCGTGGTGATTTACACTTTGTCCTGTTGATATGATGTCATATTGGGTGATGCAGCTTTGGTTTTTCCATCTACATAGCGTGGGGCACAAGCCCGAGCAGTGTCTAACATACTGTTTGGTGGCAAACCAAAGACAACTGTAGTACTTGGTACACATGTGGCATAATGCTTTTCTCTGTAAGTTCAACTCTCATGGTCACACTACTGTGAGTCAACATGTACTGTATTTCATGTACAGTCGTCCCTCGCCACTTCGTGGTTCAAGTTTCACGGCTTCACTCATCACGGTTTTTCAAAAATAGATTATTTAATAAATCATGCTGTTTCGTGGTTTAATATGGCTTTTTTCATTATTGAAGCAAACTCTACATATTTTCTGCCCAAATTAAGCATTTTCAAGCACAAAAATTTATAAATGTACTAAAATACATATACAAGGCATTCAGAAGACACATTCAAATACTCTGTGAATGATATGTAGTCTTCTACACTGGTCAACAGGTGTCAGTAATGTTTGTTGAGGCACACAAATGCCAAACTTGATCACCAGAACAGTAGGCTTTTATTGTTGTTTTGAATTATCTCACATCAGGCACAATAATAACCAATAATAACCCTTTCAATAAAAAACCCTGAATAAAAACACAGGTTACTGTTGCTGCAGAAGTAAAATTGAACTCTGAACCCCACAACATCAGTTCCTGTCCGCCTGCCACTTAGCTCCCCTGGAACACATTTATAGCAACACACACAAGCACAAGCCTTATTTATGTCTCACATGGAAAATGTACTCTTATTATGTGTATGTTGGTCATTTTTCAACAATTTCTAATGCAAAACTGCTCTTTTATTAAACTGAGACACAGGTCTCATAATCTTTGTGTTGCCATGGAGACAGCCCTCAGCCCATGTAATGATTTCAGGCCAGGTTGCATATACACCATACCCACAACACTGTCTTTCAAATATAAAGGCCAGATGCGTACAAGGGTATGTCTGTTATAGCAGCAACCTGCCTAGGGGCAAGCAATGGAAATGACCCCTAGTTTGTTCATATTTACTATATATACTATGTATATACTGTGTATATACTGCGATTGGCTGGCGACCAGTCCATGGTGTACCGCGCCTCCCGCCCAAAGACAGCTGGAGTAGGCTCTGCCTGTCGATGTGTGAACACTCATACATGCTTATGTAGTACATACACGTATGTAGGGATGTGTGAACTTTGCAAATACACTTTCTACACATGCAGCAGGTGTTTGCTAGTATTTGCCAGTATACTGTACACACGATCACCTTTTATGGGATATGGAGGTCCCTTGGTATCGACTCGAGCTGGCGCTGTCCTTCCTTTGCTGAAGCCCTTGCTCTTCTGCCACCACAGTGGATGTAGGAGACAGCTGTGTGGGTCTTGGCAAAGCCGAAGATGGGGGACTGATAGGTTCTTTGCCTGGTTGAGCTTGAGCTGCATCGGGGGGAGCACTGGTTTGTTGCATGTAATTGTCCCAGCCAGGTCCATCTTATATTTCAGCAGCTCTTGTGATAAAATAATCACACATCACTGCATGCATCGCCAATCCTTCAGTCAGCTCCATAACTACCCTCTTGCCCCGGTGGCCCTATGCAGAACTGCCCTCTCGCTTCCAGACGTACGTTTACATATGATGCAGATGTCACAGGCCACCCACACTTTCAGCACTGATTTGGCTGGTTTGGTGGGAATGTATGTATTGAATTTGCAATGACCCTGGAAAGGAACCAGCTGCTCGTCTATGCAGATGTCTCTGGCAGGATTGAAGTGAAGAAAGCGCTGGTGTTCCCACTTAGGGAATAGCAGTGAGCTTGTTTCCAGATGTGGGACGATCATCGAACTGCAGCAATTACAAAAGTTGGCATCTAAAATTCTGTGAGAAGATGGTACGTCTTGACTGGTCACGCCACAGGCTGCTGGTGCTCTTATCCCATTAGCGGTAAACCTTGGCCAAATTGGGCAGCTTAAGCCATCTCCCCGACCTGTTTATCGTCTCCAAAATGAGCTGGATTATGTCATCAGTGATAAACAGACCCAAGCATGATTTCACTTCATCCGTAATGCGAGCAATAGCGTTCCCTGTCAGTGTGTACCCATGTAAATAGCAAAAAAATGCTAGTATGCTAACATTAGCATGCTAGCAATGCTAACATTCTAACACCTCGCATGATAGCGCAATATGATAAAGGCTAAATCCCCCCATATTTGTATCATGTCCTCATGACTTCCAAGTTTGTGTGCTCAGAGGAGCGCAGAGCCCTGGACTGACGATGAACAGTTAAAAGATCTGCCAAGTATTCTGGTGCAAGACCATTAACGACCTTGAACACAAACAGGAGTACTTTAAAATCCATTCTAAAATGTACAGGGAGCCAATTGAGATCAAGGAGAACCATAGTGATATGAGCGTGTTTTGGCGCATTCGTGAGAAGGCGAGCAACTGCATTTTGTACCAACTGAAGCCTACAGAGGAGAGAGTGATTTATTCCAGTATAGAAGAGATTACAGTAATCGCGCCTCGAGTTAATGAACGCATGAATAGCTTTTTCAAGGTTCGCTCTTGATAAAAAGGGCTTCACCTTTGCCAAGAGCCTGAGGTGGAAGAATCATGCTCTGACCACAAACTATTTTTTTTTTATCAAACTGAAGACGGCTGTCCAATATAACATCAAGGTTCTTCACAGCAGGAGCAAAAAGAGGGTGGGATTGCTAAAACCTTGTTTCCTTCATTTGAATGAAGGCAGTTCTGCGACAGCCATTGTTTGATGTCATGCAGACTACTATGGAGGGGATTTAGTGCATTCTTGTCACTCAGCATTAAGGGTATATAGATCTGCATATCATCAGTATAGAAGTGAAAGTGGTCCTAATGGTAGCATGGAGAGAGAAAATGGAATAGGCCCAAGGATTGAACCCTGGAGCACACCAGAAGAAAGTGGAGTGACTGTAGAGGAAGAATCATTAAGCATTACTGAAAATGTCCTGTTGGTGAAATATGAGATGAATCATTCAAGCACAGAGCCATGTAGACCAACACGAGACTGCATGGTCCACAGTATCAAAAGTGGCTGTAAGATATACGCTCATAAGAACACTTTTTTAGTGTCGAAGGCTGTGAGAATGTTAGTTTCTCCATGACCTTGGACAGAAAAGGCAGATGTGAAATCGGACGGAAGTTGGACAGAAGTGATGGGTTGAGTTTGAGCTTTTTTTTTTGGGCCAGACTACAGCTTGCTTCAGGGCAGTGGGGATGATACCGGCAGATGATAACAGCTGTTAATTAAAGGAACAAGGCTGGGACCAATAGTGTCCATAACCTCCTTCATTATCCTTGCAGGGACAATATCTAGAGGGCAGTCTGTGGGGTTTACCTGCTGGCCTGATCTTTAAAGATGAGCAAAGGAAATTGGCTCAAAGTTCTCATAAGTGTGTTTCAAGGAGGAGCCTGACAGATGAGCCCTTATCCATTAAAAAAACTGTTTCAATGTATTACATGTGTGCTCAGATACATCATTAAAAACAGATAGGGTCAATAACAGAGTGTTGGTATAAATAACACTGTGGTCAGTGTAGCCTGCCTACACTGATGTTTCAGAGCGCAAGTGATTGCATTCAGTCATGGGTCAGGTCTGAATTTGGTGACTTTGTCCTTGAACAGAGCAAAAGAGTCCAAGATCTGGGAGCATGTACAGTGGAAGGAAGAGAGCAAGGTGTCTGGACACATTTCAGTGTTGAGGAGGGGATAACCCAGCAGCGTCAAGAGGCGACGGGCTGGTGCTGGGGACGCAAAGCTGATCTGCTTAGATGAAATATAGCTGGACAGAATTATATTCATTTTCAAGCAAACCTGACCTAGAGATGTCCTTACCAATTCACAGTAGTGTATGTTTGTAGTGTATGTTTGGCAGGAAAAAGTCAACCTGGGCAATCACAACTCTCTGAAACATACAGCATTTATTTAATAATGATAATTTGCGTTGCTGAGTAAACAGAATTAGTTCATTTGAAGTCCAGCTTTAATTCAGGCCAAATTCATCTGAAAAGAAAAAGAAAAATAATTAAAACGATTGACTTTTGGACTTGATACCTCAGTGTATTTTTAGTACAAAGTGTTATTTTCTGTTCTTTTAATGAGCAATTACATGCCAAGAAGATAGAGCATAAAATGCTGAGAGTCCTCCATGGTTGACCTTTGATTACAATGTACTGCTGCTTGTTTTTAATTGCTTGGCTAAATGATGTTGTGTTACACAAAACAGCTTTCAACATCTCATCCTCACACCACATGGGATCATACCGTGATGAGCTAAACTGGACATTTGAAATGTTTGAGTGATTGCAAAGAACGGACTGTATGAAAATGGATGGATGGATGGATTTTAGAGCATGAAGAGGTGTATAGGAAATATCAATATTTCTCTATCGATCCACACATCACTACTGTTCAGTTTCTCTGCCGATCCTCAGTGCTCCTCGTTATATTGTCCTCAGTTTCTGGCTTCAATAGTATCACCTTCCTATGATGTTAGCGCTGGGAAGCTCATTCTTTGCTCACCCATACAGACAAAGCATCTAAGAAAGGGACCACTTTATTACAAATACAAAAAGGAACAAATAACAAACACATGCTGGAAATCATTACCATCCAGTCAACTTCAAGGTCCAACTGTGGGAGCTTGAAAAAGAAACCAAAATGTAATATTCTTCAAATTTTGTTACCATAGGGTAAGAAAGCCATACATTGAGCGTTCTTTTAGGCACAGAAAAATGTACTGTCTTTGTTTCCTGTATTTCACTGTGTCTATAGTCCAGATGAGAGTGAGGTATAGTCGTTGATTTGTCATACCATATTCTACTCCATCTGTTATATCTCATGCCAGGTTGGTACTGTGGAAAAACACCAGAAGCATGACTGTCCAAAGAATCCATGATCACTGTTTTGATTGTCTAAATGTTTAACGTTGTCCTGTGTGTTTGCCAGACCAATGGTTGCATTGCCTCACACTGTTCTCATTACTTACCTTACCCAGAGCAATGACATGGCAAACCACCTCCTCACACTAGCCATTGGAAAGAGCATAATGTGTTTTTTGTGTGTGTGTGTGTGTGTGTGTGTGTGTGTGTGTGTGCGAGCACTCTGCAGTCACATTGCAGTGACGCCAGAGAAATCACGATAACGGCTAATAATGTTTGCAATAAAGCCATTTAACATTTCATTTCACACATGTGTCAAACCGAAAAATAGGTCACTTAATCAAAGTCGAAGCCTCCTAGAATTTAAAGGAGAAAGTGAAACTCAATACTGCTGACAGCCACTATATTGGTGTAACCTCAATTCGTCTTGCTCTGTTTATTCTTTACACCAGATGACATTAATTTGTTTGCATCACAAAGCATTAAACAACACAGGGACTACAAAACTCACCTTAAATATTTAAATATCTAAAAACCTTAGTGATTTTTCAGCTTCAGTTTTAGCTGGAGTAAAATACACTCATGATCAAAATGTTAAGATCAGTTGAAAAATTGCAAGAATTTACATTTTGCACTGCTGGGTCTTAAGGAGGTTCTTAGTTAAAGCTTCAAAATGCAAAAAGAAGAAAAATGGGAGTGGGACAAAAAAAAAAAGCAAGTCAGCAATTCATAGTAGTGATGTGTGGATTGATACTTAAATATTAATACTTCATGCTTCATGTTCTAAAATTGATTCTCAAATCAAATGATGGATATTTTTGATACTTCGGTCATTTAAGGTAGTCTGAAACGTTTCCGTGGAATCGATGACCGATCACCAGCGGAGCCACGTGTGAATTGTGAATAAAGTTTTCATTCTCATATAGTAGTTCTTAATAATTAATCATCTATTTTGATGTTTTTATTATTTTATTTCATTTTTTTATTGTTTAAAATACCATTTTCACATATTTTAGATGATTTTATCATGTTTTTTTCCTGTTATTGTAGATTCATGATTTATTTAATCAATAAATGAATTACATAGCGTGTATTCTTTATGCTATGATATGAAATACATAAAAATAATACATTTACCAGACACATTAGGTGAATTTGCAAGTATAGGTATCAGATCGGAAACGAAATTAGTGATATCGATAGCATGAATTCATATTCACACTGTCATCATCTCTTGATGGCAAAGGCAAAACAGCTTTCTATCTTTGAATGTGTTTGGATTGTTGAGCTGCATAAGCAAGGCCTCTCTCAGTGTGAAATTGCTGCCTGGCTTGGACACAGAAAAACAGTCAAGTGATAGACCCAAAAAAATGTCACTGGCCCTGAGCCGGAGGATCCGACTGACTTAACTTTTTGTCTCTCTTTTTTCTTCTTTTTGCATTTTGAAGCTTGACTTAAAACCTCCTTAAGATCCAACAGCGCAAAAATGTAAATTCTTGAAATTTGTCAACTGTTTTTTACAATTTTGATCGGTAGTGGAATCTTACCAAATTGTGGGATTCAAGACAAACTATGTTTGCAAGCTTAGTTATCATGATGAGTTAGCTAGTTAGGGAAACACCACTTGCAATCCCCCATATCACATCCATGAAGTATCCATCCCTTATTTCCATGCTAATACCAGTGAAAATGTGGGGAGACAGCAGCTTGTCGAGCTCAATTATTCAAAATGCCCCAACTGCACTGTGGTTAACCAAGGGCTTGAACATGATTATGCAAATATGCTTTGGTGCCTAGCCTCCAATCAGGATCAGCTTTGATTGTTTATTGGAACATACATACAGTACATACAGGACATGTATGGCTACAACATTAAATGCCATGAGCTCAAGGACCAAGGCCTGATGATTATTCCAGTTACAGTTAATCCAGAATATGACTTTTAGATTTATAATTTATGAAGGATGGATTACGGCTGAACAGTTAATTGCATTTCCAATGCTATTTGTTCACACTGTAGTATCCCGATTAAGACACTGACTGCTGCTGCTTTTTAGAAGGGTTAATGATAAACCATAACAATGATAACCACATCAGTCCTAACCAAGACCAACAACAGCACACATCAGACAGTGCAACTCGCAGTTGAGGTCACCATGTTCCCATTTTCTACATGTGCACCAAACAATCCGCACATGTCCTTGTTGTCTACAAATCATGTCATTGTCACAGCTAGTCATGCCTAAAGGTTTCTTCACATCAAGAACATTACTGACTCTCGATTATCACTGCTCACATAACCCAGTCCTTTACAATACAGCATATTTTTCATGCAATCACTTTAAATGACTGAAATTAATTGGGACAAAGACACATTTGTTTTGCTTATGTTTCTGTAATGAGCAGTTCAATGAAAACTGTATCTATTTCAAGTCATGTAACTTTGAGAAAAATATTGGCTCAGCCTATGGAAAAATACATTTTATGCTAAATATATCTATTACTATGTCCGCACAAAAAAATGGCAATATTAGGGGAAAGAATATATTTGATTATTTTCCCAAATCTTTCATTCCTGGTGGGGGATTAACCATACATGTTGTTGGATACATGAGTTTAGACTGCATAATGATCGTGGTTGTTTTGATATTAAAACGTGTTAATTGATTAAATTCAGTCCTGTTTTTCATCAATTTCATCAAAAATTTCCATCAAAGAGATCCCAAACTACAGTATTTGCATTTATTATATAAGATTTTTAAAACAGCGTAACCTCTAGAGTCAACGCTGAAGCCAGAGTTTTTGAACTCCACTCTTTCCAAAAGCTCAGGTTCTACGGACAAACCCCTGGATGTGGATGAGAGGCCAAAATGCATAAAAAATATTCATTTTTAAAATATCCGTATCTATTTTGTTAAAGCTATTTTTTAATTGTTGTTTTTATTTTTATATTCGAACGGTACCATGTTTAACCCAGTTTGATCCTTCCATCCATCCATTTTCTATACCGCTTCTCCACATTAGGGTCGCGGGGCTTGCTGGAGCCTATCCCAGCTGACTTCGGGTGACAGGCAGGGTACACCTTGGACTGGTCGCCAGCCAATGGCAATGGCATAAACAAACAACCATTCACACTCACATTCATACCTATGGACAATTTAAAGTCTTCAATGAACCTAACATGCATGTTTTTGGAATGTGGGAGGAAACCGGAGTAGCCGGAGAAAAACCCACGCACGCACAGGGAGAACATGCAAATTCCACACAGAGATGCACAAGGGAGAATCGAACCCAGGTCTTCCTCATCGCCAGACTGTTACTGTGTTGGCCAACATGCTAACCACTGGACCACCGTGCGGCCCAGTTGGATCCTGTTTATTTGAAATCTTTCTGCCATTTTTATTATTCATTTTAAACATAGTGCTTCCTATTTGTATGTGTTTTGTTATTTTTATCTTTGAGTTTTATCAGTTTTATCTTCCAGTGTTCCTCAGAGGAGTCCTCTGCATTGGGGTTATGTCAGTCATGGCTGCAGGGGGTCCACCTTGTCAATGTCCCTGTGGCGGGGGTCTGATGGGCTCCTGGTGCAGATTTCTTCCATGATAGTGTTTCCTCATCTGGCTCCTCTGTACCCAGCAATATTTTAATTGTGTGCGTAAGTGTGTCAGTGAGGGAGTTGTCGGGGGCATTGTTTTTAATTCTGCAAGGCTGCATTTTACATGCAGGACAAGGGCTTTATAAATAAAGTTTAACTTGATGTAAAATGATATGACCCTTGCACATACCACATACACACAACTGATACTCAGTATATTACAAACATAATAATAATTTCAAGAGTCCATACTAATTAATTTCCTCTACAAGTCCATATATTTTCTATTTCGAATTTCAACCATCTGCTGTCAGATTTGTGGCCCATGACACAAAAAAATAATGAATTAGACTTCTCAGTCTTTCCCCATTTCCCCATCACCTCAGGAGCTAAAATGGCAGAAACTGTTTCTATCTTCCAAGGTATGATAATGAATGGTTGCTTGAGAAAGTCAAACGTGTGAAGGGTGTTTTTCAGACTACTGACTCAGGAAACTATGTTCAGCACTTCAGCGGGGAACATTACATGAAAAGATATTATCTAAATAGCTTTTAGCAAACATTATCCTGCTTTTATCGCGTGTTAGAGCAAAGTGAGAGGCTTCAAAAGTGTTCAGGTGCTGCAAGTTCTGAATCGTCGCTCCTTCATACTAAATTCAAGCGAATATAGTGTATCAAATTATGAAAGTTGAAACTCCCCTATTAGGGATGAGCTGGATACTCGTTTTAAATGAGTAACCGTTACGGATAGTGCATTTTTGCAGAGTACGAGCATGAAACAAGTACAGCTTGTCATTATCCGTAATCGTGATGAAGGAAAATCCTCACTGGATAACTACTTATGTATTCACTCTTCACGCTCTGTGATAGGCCAGTCACACAGAGCGACCGCCCCACCTTAGACAAACTCCCTACAGCCAGAGAGAGGAATACGCAATGCATTTGACAAGACAGAGTTGAAAACAGGCTAGTCACTGCCTCCACTCCGGACAGGTTTTTTTTTTGTTTTTCCTCAGCTCAACTCGTACCTCAAGTTACTTGGAACTTTGTTTTGTTACATAAACGGTTATTTTGACAAGACAGATCTGTAAACGGCTTGTGTCGTCACTGCTGGCAGTTTTTGTTTTGTCTTCTTGCTCCTAATTTGGCTGGTGATATATCGTCAGTTGGAAAACTTTGCTTTTAGTACTGAATGCAGTGCTTTTGAGAAACCTCCAATGAATTAGGCTGACAGATTATTTCCCTGTTTGCCATCACTGGATGTTTGCATGAATCACCAACTTCACACAAATGATTAAAAAAATAGTCGTACAGATCACTTACATACACAGTACACATATAGCTGAATAATAAACAATAAATATGGCAACTTCTGATCAATCCATGTCAATTTCACACTTCAAATTATCTACAGATGTTAGCACCACCCATTTCTGGTTAAACCATGCTCACTTCCGGTTTATGCCCCGCCCACTCGAAGTACAGATAAATTACATGTGGGTGAACAGATACAGATGCAGATATAGATAGCGGTGTACTCGCCCCTTCCCATCCCCTATAATGGAGGAATGTGATACCTTCACTCTTACCTTCCTCCAACTCTTGGGCACTTCCTGCTCTCTTTTCAGGCTTTATGTTGCGTTCCTCCCGTGTGTCCCCTGTAGCCACTATGCTCCATGCAAACTCTGGGACAAGACCACGGTTCTGGTCACATGTTCTGCCATTGTCACATGGCGGATCTAGTGAAGAGAGACACAATTATCCTGTGTAGGCACAACCTTTAAACCTATATTACAAACTAATTGTATGTAACCTCTTGTGATTCAAAAGTATGTATCAAAAAAATCATTGTTAATTTAACAATTGCAAACATTCAGCATGACCATGGTCCATTAATTGCACACATGAAGGGGAAAATACCATCCAGATAATAAGCTAATATTAGCTAGGAGCAAAGAAGCACTTAAAGCATCTTATCCACTGGAAAAAAATGTACGATGTATTGTCAGAACGTTGCTATATTTATTTCATGCTTTACAATTCTATTATTTGCAATGTATTTAAGCTAGCAGATGTGACCGTCCAGCCATTGTATCAATGCACAATGTGTGCAATGTGCAAAGTTGCTGATCACACTAATGAGTGTGTCATCATAAGCACATGGCTAGAGGGGAAAAGTTAATTTAACAGTTGGGTAACCAAATGTTAAACAAACACATGAATGATGTTCAAATAGAGTGTTGTGCCCATTACACATGGAGCTTTTTCCTGCTGTCTCTTTCACCCAATTGGAAACCCGTAGTTGTGAATATGGAGGTCATTTTCAGATAATAGTTTTTTGTTTTTTTTTTTTCTAGTGGGAAGCAAGGAACATCAGCGCTTCTTCCATTAAAGTTGTTTGTGTGGTTCTCTGGTTGCTTTGGCTTACTCTGAGAGTCTTATGTTGACATTATTGTCATTTTATTGTTTGTGTGAATGGTGGTCTATCTTCATATGTGGCCAACCCCTGATAACTCTATACCAGGGGTCCTCAATGGACGGTGACCTGCGAAAAATCATCCAAATAATGAAACCAGTCAGCCTCACTAGAGCGTTGCTCATTCATGCAGTACTTCCTCCGCTCTGAAGAGGCAACAGCAAGATATAAATTACCGGGCAAAAGTTTTAGAAGACTACAATTTCTCTGGAGGAAAAACCCTACAGTTTCAAGTGTTTTAAGTGGTCTGTCTCTCTTCCATCGTTAATTCCCTTTTTTCTTGCCATTTTTGTAACAACAAATGACTTTCTGCAGTACAATGCTGTTCAACTGGTGTTCACCAGGGTATAGTACCACAGTGTGTTTCCGAACACTGTTTTTATGCAGACAGAGGAGGTAGTAAGTACTCCAGAATCAAACACCTGTAGGAATTAGTTGCACCAACTGCCAAGGCTTGATTAACCTCCATTTCCACAGAACTGCTTTAAATTGGTGACCCATCTTGTGGTCCCTGGAACAGGCCTTTTTGTATAATTCTGAAATACACATTATTTTTCAGTTTTGGGTAACCTTACCTTTTTTTTAAACCTCTGGCACTACACCACTTACGTTTGTACCATTTCAAGCTATTCATCCGACTTGAACGACATGAATTTCAATAAATGACTGGAAAAATTGGGGTGTTCTAAAACTTTTGACCGGTATTGTACGTGTACAATAAAGCAGTGTACACAAAATAGAGCAGCAGGACGACTTGCATTAAAACAAATATGGTGCTACCGACTCTAAAAAAAGGAAAAGTGACTCGACTTAAATATGCCTTTACCAAAAATGAAGTTGGGAGGCCGATGTATTTGGACTATAGCCTGTGGAGGCACATCACAACTTTGACATATTCCATCCATACACCCCACGATAGTATATTTGTCCTGTCTGGCCCTCACGGTCACAGTCTCTACTGAGAAAAATTCTGGCCTCGAACAAATGCAATTGAGGACCCCTGCTATATACAGTGGAAGTGTTGAAGTGGCTTGATTAAAGGAAGGATTGACTTTTAAAAAGTGTCTCATCTATTTAAGGTTTGTACGGAAATGAGCCAGGATGTAACAGGAATGAAGATTTATTTGAAAGGATCAACTCTTCTCCCACTCATCATCATTCTGCTCTACAGTGTCTTTAAACCAATCCCTTTCCTGAAGTGAACAGTTCTGGTGTTCATCATACTAGTTTTGGAAAAAAAAAAATCACACTTATTTTCACATCTATGGACAATTTGGAGTATCCAATTAACGTTTGGACTGTGGGAGGAAAGTACTCAGAAAAAATCCCATGTGAGCACAAAGAGGTCTGAGCCAAGATTCAAACCCAGATAGTCAGGGCTGTGAGGCTGACGTGCTAATTAGACTTCCACTGTACTGCCGCCTTTGGAATATATGAGTGAACCAAACCCACGCTGGCTGCACATACTAAAGAATGAATGATGATACGGCAAAGGCACGGCACCGGCCCTACTGTATTTATAGCTCTCCAGCCGGGAGCAAGCACTTCACGTGCAGTTCTCCTCCAAAATGCTAGGGGCAATGTTGTTTACCTGAGCAAGAACACTCTCTTTTCTCTTTCATTAGCGAGCTTCCGGTGTAATAGTAAACAATGGCGACATCCACGTAAAACTAACATATTGTAACGACCTCTTGGCGTTGTAACAGTGATGTTCTACAGGGTATTGGTGGGTTGTTGTGAACGTGGAGAGGAAAGAGACGTGTGTGAGCTGAGCTGCATATTGTGTTGAAACTGCACTCCTGTTGGCGTTGAAGTTGGCAATAACACATAAAAAGCCACAGTACTACATAGGTGTCCATATTTGCAAAACAAAAATGATGTACAAAGAAAATCCGACCAATCACAGCTCTGCGGTCCGAGAGGTTAGAATTTTTTGGAGGTATACATCACGTGCAGCCGGAGGGTTTCGAGGGGGTGCTGCGCAGTGGTGCAGCAGCATAATTCAGTCTTCAGTCAGCCTAGGGAACCACGACTATCAATGACTATTATGTAGGCACATGGTCTCTGCATGCAAACTCGGAGAAGTAACCTCCATGGCAGAGTTTACTGTATGTCCCATGAAATGGAATGAGCAAGGGCATATACACTGGTAAGTTTGGAAGTCCATTTGAGTACTATCCAGTTAAAGTGCATATGTACAAATAACAGTAATAAACATTGCAGTGCTGTCACTTTAGCAGCATTGGTGTATAATCATACTGCAGTTTAAAAGCTCTCTGGCACAATGACAATGAGGAATATATGCTGCCAAATGATGTTGACAAATATACTGTAACTGTAGTGTTTGAGATGTTGCTCCCCTTATACCCCCAGCATTTGACATAATGACCAAGATGTGCACAATTGCAAATGACCACAACTTCTACACTTTGTTAAAAGCCGTGATGACCCCTGGAAGACTCAACAGACCAATGGTTGTTTACCTTTGAATGCACATAATAAACAAGAGGTTACCATACCATAGTTACCATAAACCATAGTTTTTCAGGGTCATTTCCACATGGAGTTTTATTTCTCTCAAGTCTACCTAAAAGAAACTCTTGGTTGCCATTGATTCTGGTTTGTCAAAGCTGTAATAATTAGCTATGTGACAAATATTGAGTTTACTTACACAGATTACTTTTTTGGGGAATGCAGATGCCCTAAAAGCAAATAAATCCATCCATCTTCTATACTGTTTGTCCTCATTAGAGTAGCGGGTGACTTTAAGGGAGAGGCGGGGTACATGCTGGACTGTTCACCATTTAATCGCAGGGCACATACTGTACAGACAAACAACATTCACACCCAGCTTTACACCTATGGGCAATTTAGAGTCTCCAGTTAACCTAACAAGCATGTTTTGGGATACGGGGGGAAGCCAGAGTATCAGGAGAAAACATTCAAACTCCACACAGACATGTTCCGACTGTGACGTAGACGTGCTAACTACTGCAGCATTGTGATGCATCTCGGGCAGGAAGTCGAGGCAAGGAACAGATTGTCACTTTTTCCACGGGGCTGATACATTTATACAAATGCCACTGCACAATTAATGACATTATCCAATTTCCTTGCTTAGTTTAGCTAGCGGTAGCAGGGGTGATAAAGTGAACAAGTTCATGATTCAGAAAAAAAAAGAAGTGAGTTTTGAACGACTCATTCATGACTCCCACATCTCTGATAGTGAGATTAGGCTGACCAAAAGAAGCTTACTATGATGACAAGAGATGCGTGCATTTTTATTAGATGACTATTATTAGAATCAAAGTCCAGTTGTACAAGCAATGGTGTTATATGATGTCATACTGTAGTCATGACTGCATCCCTTGAACATTTTCAGATACATATATTTTATATTTATATTTTTTGATTTTATAACCCGCAACCCTGTGACACTGTGCTGCAGCCAGTCACTCAGTGTGATACCAAACTGCTTAATAAGACTGCTTTACGAGGTGGACGGTTTCACCCATAGCTTTGATTCCATTTATTATGGCCAACTATAAATGATGGGGTCCATACACTGAATTTGTTCACGTTTTAAAGTAAATGAATTCATTTTAAAGCTGCAGGTGAAGATATTCAGTAACCATTCAGTAACATGCAGGGTGTGTTAACAAGGCTGCTTGATTTGTTAATGAGCCTTCCATGACACCGACCCAGCACTCATTCATCTCATGTAGGAGAAACTGATCAATGTGTCTTGTCACAGAGCCCAAGGTGATCGACTGGCCATTTTAATGTTGGAGAAAATCTATGAGTCAATTCCAAGTAAATCTGACCTGCTGTAGGTGATTACAAAATAGCAGAAAATTGATCCTTAAAGCAGGGGCGTCAAACTCGTTTTCACCGTGGGCCACTTTTTATAATTATATTTTAGGAATTTGTTACTAATTAATGATTACATTAATTTTTCATTAATACCTAATACAAAATAGTCATTTTAAATTGGACGACAACAAAAAAATGTAAGGTTTTCTGTCAATATTGACAACAAATACATTTAACAAGAAAGATTGTCTTTTTGATTTTAAAAAAAATAATAATTTTAAGTTGTTTTTGTTAGTAATATTCATTTTGTTCTTACTTTAATATATTATTTTATTATTTCTTGTAAATGTAACGGTAAATGTTTATTCAATTATTGTAAAAATATGTTTTAAATATTTAAATGTTTACTTAGTTAAATATATTTATTTTAAGTTAAAAAATATAAAATTATAGCATACAGCATACATATAAAAATACAATAATATAAAATCTAATTTTACAATAGTATAAAAGTAAAATAATGAAAAATAAAGCTTGAAAAAGTAAAGACAAAATTAATATTAACAAAATAAGTATCCTTTTGACATACATTATTTCAAGGCTTTCATGGGCCACATAAAATGATATGGCGGGCCAAATCCGGCCCCCGGGCCTTGAGTTTGACACCTGTGCCTTAAATTATCCACCAATATACAGTATGTCCCTGCTTCGGTGCAAAAGTTTGATTTGATTCGGGATTTTCTCCGAATTTTTATTTTTTAGAATGTCTGCATTGCACCAGTACGACTAGCAGCAAAACAAATTGAATTGAACGAATAAGGGGGGCTACCACCAAATTCTTCAAATTCATCTCTAACAGGTAGATTTCTGAAACCTGGACATTTGTTCACTCATCTTAAAACCCTCCAGAAAAGAAACTCTACTAATTCTTTTTTTCAAAGTACTGTACATTGGAACGTCAAATTTCGTACACCTTAGTTTTTGTAGGATTCGGTTTTGGACAAAAATTCTTGCCACAAATATGAGGTGGCATGGCTCAGGTGGTAGAGTGGTCATCTCCCAACCTGAAGGTTGTGGGTTTGATCCTCCGTTCTCCTGTGATCATGTCGAAGTGTCCTTGGGCAAGATACTGAAAGTACTCTTATACATACAAAAAGTCATTTCAGTATGCTTAAAACCAGCAATGTAATGTTTGCCATTGTACACATTCAATTATACTCATCTAGTTTGGACATGACGACACATAATTGTGAGGTCATCTGCTGGCAACAAGCCAAAAGCTCTGCATACGCTGAAGCGGGAGTTTTTGAAAATCTTCACCCTGGCTTTTTCCAAAAGCTCAGTTTTTAAAGACAAAAATCTATGTTTGCGTGTGGACGAAAGGTCAAAACGCATAGAAAAATATGCGTTTTTAAAAAATCCGTATGCATGCGGACACAGCCTTAGACATAAGAGACCCATGATTGTATTTGGTTTTGCTGGTATATGCCATTTGTACAAGTCAGTTTTCTCTCTAAACACCGTCATGACGGTATGGAGGCTTTTGTATGAAAACATCACCCAACCAATTGTGCACTTCGGTCAGGATCCAATTAATGAAAATTAACTCAGTAACTTTTCAATATGCAATATTTGTATTTAATAATAATTGAAGCCATGATGCAAGTTATGTTTTTGTCCACAACCTGTAAAATGAAATAAAACATCTTTTTGACTACCACCAGTACTTATATGCAGTTATCAGTAATTCATCTTGAGAGATAATTCTTCTATTAAGCATCTCATGGCAAGATTTTCACGATACAATATCTACCTCCAGTATGATAAAGGATGTCTTCATATATTTACTGAACATATTTAGATGTATTTCAAATGTTTGCACCAGTAAACTGGGCTTGACTGTCTCCTGCAATCCGGTGAACAATGCAAAAGTAGAGGGCAGGCAAGACAGAGATGTTTATCTGTTCTGATGGAGCCCTGATGCGAGGTGTCATGGCCAATTGGGTGCAGAGGATCTTTGGGGGACAGAGGCGGCTGGTCCTGTCCATCGTGCTGAACAGGGCTAACAATCCTACTTACCTGACATGGGCATCAAGTTGTTGGGAAAGTTCAGGTCATCCTCAGCTACCCAGGAGAAGCTCCAGAACCCCTGAGGAATGCCAGTCTTACTAGTCAATGATTCACCTGCAAGGAAAAGAAAATAAGCATCCCACCGTGAGTGCAAATGTCACAAAATGCCTCTTTTTTGTATCACATAGAAGCTACAGTTGCGCAGAAATTATTCAACACTCATTGTAAATTGTAATTCGATATAACTGAGGTCTGCACTCAACGGCTATTCCAAATGGGCTCCTGGTCCATTTTCCCCCCTATTTATAGTAAAATTATGCTCCGCCTCCGACACCTCCATACCAACGGCAAACCAAAGTTCATCACCGCAATGGATCGCTGCTTCATCACTGCTTCAACGCCTGACACCGTTCCAGCAATCAAGATTTCTGCGTTGGCGTAGCGGACCCAAGCGTCCACGAACTTCCGTCTAGCTGCGGCAAACTTTGACTGGGCATTGTTGGAGCGGTGATGAACTGCGGTGGCCGAGCGTATACGGCGTTGCCTTAATGGGGGCCAACTTCTGTTAAACGGTGGTGCGTGGTTACGAGCGGTGATTAATTTTTTTCACCGCTCCTGGAACGCTACAGCAAAGCTCTGGCGGTGTGACCGGGGCTTTAGGTAAATCTGAATTGTGTATACTGTAGATGTGAAAGATTGTGTGTCTGGTTAGGTTTCAAACATGACAACACATTCTAAACCCATTATTGTAAAGTCATACTTATACATTATTTATACATCTTCTACCTAAAGCTCATTGGAGTACTACTGTCTTCCTCCCAGGTCAGTGGATAATTAGTACACAGTCACAGTCCAATAAAACACAGCCCAAAAATCTGACTTCTGCATAAATCAATCTGTTTAAATGAACCTTAAAGAGAAGATTGATTATAAACACTCCCTTGCATGGCCCTGAAAAGAGCACAGTGTAGTAGTTACACTGCAAACTTGGCTGAAATTCAATTAACAGCGCTTCTGCTGGTTGCAAAGAAGTAGTGCACTCTACGTTGCTTCCATTTCTTCAAGATAAAAAAACAAATCAAATCCACACATTCTTATTCTTAATCATTCTTCATGATCAATTAATTAATTATCGATTATTATGACAATTACTAACCACTAAACACAGAGTATACACCCATAATATCATCTCCCTCTTATTTAGTTCTAATATGATGTATGTGTATGTATGTATGTATGTACTTTATTTATCCCACAGCGGGGAAATTTACTTGTTACAGCAGCAAGCAAGCAAGACGAATGATGATATTTGAGTTAAAGTAACAAAATAACGCTGTTTCATGGTAGCATTTATTTCTGACATAATGTGAATGTGATCCGTGAGACTTCCAATCGTGCACTGTCACCTCAACATTGCATCACTGTAATCCAGTAAGCGCTCCAGATATGAATGTCAAGTATGTTTGATCTTTTGAAATCCCATCTCGTCATTAGCAATAGCCTGTAAAGCCATCATATGGCCATGTGATCAAAACCACAAACTGGGACACCAGCACAGCTATGACGGTGAGCAAATCAGAGCCCAAACATTATATACACGCCTGTGTGCACAGTTGGTAAGCCATTTACTAAGTTCCCCCGACAGAAGCAAGCTAACTGAGCCTTTTAAATAGTCCATTTCCTCAGAGCCACTCCAAAGCCTTCAAATGTTTAGTGGATTAATCAATAAAGCTTCAGTCAACCCCTTAAAATGGGCATACACTATGTGAATTAACCAACCCTGATTCCGAGTCAGCTAACCCACGGTACTGGGACTGATTTCAAGCCAGGTTGTGCATTAAATTTTTTGAGAAATGAATGGCAGATAGAACAGCACGTAACGATGTAACAGAACGTAAAGATGTATGAGAAAGCTTAAGCTCTGGTTAAGAATGAATAACATCTTCATTGAGCCCAGTTTGTAGAACATTGAACATCTCAGTAACGTCTTCTTAAGAATGAGTAATGAATGAAACCGCTGAAAAACATCTGAATTACGTCTATCAACATCCAGATTGCATCTTATAAAAGACCAAGTTACACCCATCGCATCATCACAACAGTCTTGTTGCGTTTCAGATTTATGCTGCCAAAATCTGGAACAGTCTTCCAGAAGACGTGCGACAATCCTCAACTTTGGCAGTGTTCACATCCAGGCTGAAAACGCTTCTATTTAACAAGACAACTGAAAGTATTTTATCTGCACTCTTCAATTATAATTCATTTTTACTTTATTTGTTTCATGGAATAATTTATGAAATGTTTTGTAAGGATTTTAGAATGATTTTATGTTTTATGAAATGATTTTATGAAGCGATTTTACCTTTCTTTTCTGTAAAGTACTTTGAATCACCTTGTGTATGAATTGTTCTCTATAAATAAACTTGCCTGCCTTGCTGAGTCTCATAAGCGACTTACTGTCCTGCAGGAGAGAGAGCCTGACGATGAGCAGGCTGCCTACATGAAATATGCGAGTATATACGTTACTGTATTTCTTAAATAGAATTATTGACATGGATCCATTTAATTCTATTAATAAACACGGCATGGCTGTGAAAACATTTATGTTTTATTCTATTGTCAAAATGTTACGGATTGTGCATTCTGTGGCTGACTCCAGAATATTTACATTGTTTTAGGTGAAAATAAGTAGAAAATGAATTGCAGGTGATGTATGAAGTGCTGTCAATAAACATTATTTCACAACAAGCCAGTGATCCAGAAGGAAAGCAAATAATCAAAGAAAAGAAAGTACTGTAAGTAGAAAGGATGAACTGTCTCTCCATGTATACTTTACAGATGGTGGAATCAAGGCTGCAATCAGAGACATTTTTTTCTTACATTCACCTCATGAGACTAGTGCACAGTTAAATGAAGTGAGAATTTCCAGCTAAAAGAGATGTTGGTAAATGATGAATCACAAGCAGAGAGTGAGGTGCAGCTATTTGAAATGGAAATGAGAGAGACACTTTTTGCACTGTTGGATTTTCATACACCTTGGCCTCCTGCATCTTGATTGTCCTCCTCTTTTTGCCCATTAATTAAAGATTTACCTTGGGATACATACATTACTGCCTAACTAAATGGATTTCCTGTCCGTTCCACTGATGCGCTATTAAACGTTTTTCAAACTCTACCGCCTCCAAATCAGGCAGCTAAGATTTGGATTGGCTGCTCACTCTCCGCGACAACAGACCACATTGATTTCCATCAGAGGAGCACTCATGTCCACTAAGTACTGACTTTCACAAAATTCCAGTCACGTTGCTCCCTCGACCCCCCTCCCGAAATCACTTGTGTGCACACATTCATTCACCTTGATCATTCTTCTCACGAGACGTCTCTGCTTGAAAAGCCAGCAACAAGAATCCCACTCATAAACGACGGCATGGTAGCACAGTGGCTATTTACAGTTGTTTCCAGTTGTTTCAGTGCTGTGAAAATATTACAAGCGTTCAATGTTTAATGGGGTTTAAGTCAGGCAGGCAAATATTACTCATGCTAATGTAAACCATACTGCACTGGTTATAATAGCTGTATGTAGTAGATAAGCTGTTTGTAAGAGGCTTTCTCTGTGTGTCTATCATTTTGGCATGAACCCCATCATGTAAACAAGTGGGGATTTGTGTTCAAATGTAGGACGCAGCTCCTAAACTCAAGAGTGTTGCCCATAAAAGATGACTTAAGGCTACCAATTACATAATCTGCACACAGAATTTTGGAAGCGAGAGATTGCATCATGTATGGCTATCAGAACAAGGGACAAGTCAAGGAGCTCAGTCTCAAAGGCACACATTCAGTACGTACTAAAGACAAAAGTTAAATCATTGGAAGACAGCTGCTGCTCTTACTTGAAAGAAGTTTTAACAACATTGCTTTTTTTAAAACTCTCCTTTTAACATTACAATGATATTGCAATCAACTTTCACCAGTGATGTGCGGTCAGTAGAGGCACTGTCATAATGAAAAAAAACGAATAATGATAACATTAAATAAATATTCATATTTGCCAAATGAACCTATATTACAGTGTATATGTTACATCTTTTTTTTCATCTAAGTGCACAAGCCTAGCCTACCATCTGAGTACACTCAGTGAGTGCACTGAGTTGGATCATGGCACATGCCAGTTTCTGTTGGTCAGCATGTGGCCAAAAATATAATGTTGCAGAAACATTCTTATTATATAGTATTATTCTTCCTAATTGGTCAATATAATACAGATAAATGTCATACGCTGAAGCACTGCAAGGGCGTGTGTGAGAGTTTTGACAACAGCAGCATCAGCTGGAGATCAGCAATTCTGATGCCATGATGGAGGATTATATATCCAAGCTCATACTTTTACAATGTTTACAACTGTTACTGGAGAAGGGTGCACGTGCTTCAGATACAGATACAAGACATGACCACAAATGTTTTTCAATTCATAAAAAAAGAAATTATTACCTGCATAACATTCCAACTGGACTTCTGTCATGCTCATTAAAGAAAATAATTTTGCTATCAGTGCCAATATAAAGTGAGAGACCTAAAGAAAGCAACCAATCAGGAATTCACGAAAGACACATAAAGTGGCTAAGCCACAGATGGTAGTCATCAAGTTATGTTTGTGACCGCTGGGTGTGTGATCCAACACCGGAAACACTAATTTATTGAGCTTCTAAGGCCCCCTCCTTCGTCATTAGGGTTGGGTATCATTTAGAAATACTGGTAGCAAATTGGTACTTTTGAAACAGTTCCGGTGCTTGTGAAATGTAAGCTGAACGTAATAGTAATTTAAATAAAATTATAACTAAGTAATAATGTCACCAGTATGAAATAAAATCCCCAGCTAATTATCATAATTATCACAGCAAAACTAGCAGCAGTACAGAACAAAACACAGGGGATGTGCTTGACCTGCTTGTGTTGTAATGCTGATATTCAGAATTCCTCTGCTCGCTTTGACCATGATTGATTGATAATTAGGAAGTGTTGTGTCGCTGTTGTGGGTAACGGAAGGATTAAATGGTTGTGTGGTACTGGAATTGAGTATTTTTGCTGGCATAATATATAAAGTTTCTAAAGAGAGTCAGACTCAGTTTCTGTGTAGAGAATTACAAAACGTGAATTGCACCTTGAAGCACTTGTAGGTCTGCATTAATTTAGCACCAAAAGCTACCTTTTTCAGTTACTACTATTAACATCGGCACCTGTGCCATTATGGAACAAGTTTCGGTACACTCAGTATGAACTTCTGGATTTTGTAATGAACATGTGCACAATTCACGAAAAATACACAATTTATGTCACTTTAGGCCATTGAGCCACGAAAGTGAATGTCATACTCAAATGCGGTTAATCTGCCTGTGGCTTGAAAGAGGAGTGAGGGAAGCCACCTGTGTTCAAGTTCCATCTCTGAACAGAGTGGGAGGTCTGTGCCACCATCTTTCTCCCACATACAATGCTGTTCTTTCGTCCCTTCCTAAAAGATTCAATCATTTAGCCTCTAACAAATAAACAAGGCGCAGCCATCTTTGTTTCAGCCATGTCCATGACCATGATTACATCTAAATGGAGTGCTAACGAAGGTGACACCACCCAAATGACCAACATTGGCTGGCAGAAGCCCCACTTCATTGTGTCCTAACGATCGCCATTTGACACCACAAAAGAGCAAAACCATTCCTGTGTGGACATGCCTCTTCCTTCAGAGGATAAATACTTTGGCTCTTGCACCAAATTCTCAGACTAAAGCTGTCCGATGTAGTCAGACTATTGTTTGTCCCACCTGAACAGTCCAGTTGTGATTGATTCAATGCCCTGAGAATGTGGCTAATCTGTTTTCAATCATTCTAAAGTAATTGTGACTTCTACCTTTGTGGGAAAATGCATTGACCAGACTGTAGGTATCAATATGACCTGTAGGTGTCATTTAACATTTTAATGATTAAGACATACCGACTAAAATTCAAACCTAAGATCAAATTTTTCTACCTAACAAATATGTTGGACTGTGGGAGGTAGTTGGAGTATCTGGAGGTAACCCACACTAACTACTGCACCCACCACACATAAGCTTACCTCACACGTTCAAATGAGACACACATGCAGTTCTTTGGCAGTGGCGGAGCTACCGGGTGGCCAGGAGTGGCTGTGGTCACCCTTTGTCACTCTCCAGCCACCCCAGTGGCCACCCCCACACCTAGAGGGACAATTTTTGCAAACGCAGCTCTGTGGTGCGGAACATTAAGCCTAAGCGCCGTTTCTGCTTGGACGCATTTCACTGCAGCACACAACAGAAGAAGAGCTGCCTATTTTCAGTCGAATAAAACCGCGTCTTGCATGAACTGCAAGCGGTAGGTAAGTTTTCCATGATTACTTTGGTTGGTTCCGGTCAAGTTTTCTCACTATGTTGACTCTGACTTAAATTGTGAAGCATGATTCAGCTCATAAATCTGTTAATATTGGAAGCTATCTGTAGCAGCATGAGTGGGCATGTAAACGAAGGAGTCTAGAGTTAAAACAGGAGTGCCGATCGGCATCCACTTTCGTATTATGCCCTGCACGGGTTTGGCCGCCATGATGGGGAGCAGAATCCAGAAACAATGCAATGAAAACATGTCCTCGGCACACTACTCAGCCATTAATTGCTCTAATAGACGCTCCAAAAGCAGTGGCGGAGCTACTGGGTTGCCAGTGGTGGCCACAGACACCCTACTGGCCATCTAGACAATTCAGGTATCAACTTATTGCCACCTCTATGTGAGTAATGGTCTCACCTTGACCACACCAATGAAAAATGTCTGGCTCCGCCACTGCTCTTTAGGTTGAACAATTGAAAGATTTGCTGACAGCAGGAGTCTGAAAGCTTATCTCTTAGCATTCATACAAATAATCAAAGCAAAAGCTTGACAGACTGCAGGGAGCAAAATAAGTGATAGCTAGCTGATAGGAACATATCTCAGCTGACTTTAAGCAACAGTCAACCATTTACACACACAGTTACATCTTTTGATCAATTTGGATTGTCCAGTTAAGCTAGTATAAAGGTTTGGAAAACAGGAGGAAACTGGAAAAACCTGGAGAAAACCCCTGCAAGCATGGAGAAACACACAGAAAAGTCAAATTAGAGATTTAAATCAGTAACTTTCTTGATCGTCTTGCTGTAAGGCTACAAAAATAACCACATACTTTACTTATTATATTAGTTGCAGTCACGTGTGGTGAGGCACCGACTCCTTTGGCGTCAGAGTTACACGTACACCCTTTCAGGTGCGGCACAGTACTGTCTGCCTGGCTTTATGATTTTTCTCAGCAGTTCACAGTCCAATCAGAAGAATCATTATGTCACACAATTACAGACACACATTACAAAGGCTTAGAAAGTCATGCACTGGAAAAAATGATTTTTTCACCACAGTAAATGTTACTTTAGTTATACATGTAAACCAAGTGAGACAACCGTAGTTAATGTATTTATTACACAAATATTTGTAATATTAACTTAATATTAGGTAGTAAAGTGTATGTTGTTTTTGTTAGGTACACAGCCATTGAGCAAAACACGCTGGGAAACAGGAAGTGCTGCTGTCAAAACCAAATACTTAGATGCTGCATCGAGCGCTGAGCCTTACATCAATGTCACCGCCATATTGGATGTGTCACGGCTGACCTGTAAGTGAATACAAGTAAATGTATTTACTTTCTAAAAGTGCCTTTCTACAAAGAATTTTAAGTGAATGCCCCTCGTTTATACATTCACACACGCACTAGTATACTTGGGAAACAGTTAGGCACCAAAAGCAATGTATTTGGCCTTCTATATATATATATATATATATATATATATCATAGTTTTAATGCAATAAAATAAGAATATAAAGTAAGAACATGAAAGTTGTCAATCAAAATAATCAGCAAATTCATGTATTTTAAACAATACCCCTTTAACTAAAAATAAATGAAATCTTTCCGAAAATAACATAAGTAGCCAACAAAACAGCTGTACTTTAAGAGTATTGTTACTTTACAACAATTTTACTCAAGAAAAACATGTGACGTTACACATATCGGTATCAAATAGTAAGCTTAACCCATAACCCATCAAGTCTCGTCTGCCACTGAAAGAGGCTGATGGGAAATTAACTAAATTGCGTCATTTGAATAACCTTACCTGACCGGACATGTTTTTGTTTTGTTTTTTTATCAGTCACATGTCCATATGTTTGAATACAGGGTTTCCAAGAAGGGTAACGATGGGTAGTATGGTAATGACAACATATCAGTTATATCTGTTCAACATTCAGTCCTTAGTTTGTCAGTTAACGAGAAGCAAAAGAGAGGAAATAAAAGAAGCAAAGTAGAAAAGACATGAGGTTTCATCAGGAAAATGGCTTACGGTAGACGAGGGGTCACCAACCCGTCAATCATGATCGATCAGTCGATCTTTGGGACTTACCCAGTCGATTGCTGTTGTAATTTCCCTAATTATATGTTTATATTTATGCAGGCACTGTTCAAGGCGGACTTTCTTTTTTTTTTTTTTTTTTTTTTACACCAGGAACCTTGCAGGGCCGCTAAGGGTCCTACTTAGGATTAATGGCACGTTGAAATGCATGTATATGTTTATGGCTGTCTGGGTTGGTGATAAAAGATGCCAGACAATACATCAGACATGATATCAATATCAAATGAGCCAGCTCGATGAAACTCTGAATTGTGTATTAATAAAGCCCATCCTACATCTGGATCTCTGACCACAGTGGCTGCGTAGACAAGGTGCACTACTTAGGATCTTATTAAGAGCCAACAGTGCAAAATGTAAATTCTTGCTATTTTTGCTAGCAAAATGATGTGAAACGACCGGCTTGTATTGTAATGTGTTGTAATGTTGAGCTTCAGAATTCGGGTGTTAGTGATTGCAACTCGCTGTGAGTACGATTGGTCATTGATGAGGTATTGTTGTGTTGCTGGTGTGGAGTGTTTAACAATACAATGCTCAAACTGAGCACTGCTGTTGATGTGTTAAGGTCGGCAATTAACTTTAAAAAGATCGTCAGACTCTGTGTGCCTCTGTATTGGCATCGGTACCTTTATTACCTTCTATACCTTCTCAATACAGATAAGACTAAAGAGATGATCATCGACCCAAGAACAAGGGAAAAGGAGCCACATAGACCCCTGTTTATTGGTGAGACTGAGGTGGAGAGGGTGAAAACCTTCAAGTTCCTTGGCACACACATCAGCGAGGACCTCACCTGGTCTCACAACACCCAACAAATTCTGAAGAAGTCCCAAAGGAGACTGTACTTCCTGAGAAGACTGAGGAAATTTGGCATGTCCACCACAATCCTGAGTTGCTTCTACAGATGCACCATCGAAAGTGTCCTTACCGCCTCCATCACTGTTTGGTACGGTAACTGTACAACACGTGATAGGAAGGCACTCCAGCGGGTGATCAAGACCTCACAGAACATTGTTGGGGCAGCCCTCCCCTCACTGCAAGACATTTATACATCTAGAGTCCTACGCAGAACACACAACCTCATCAAGGACAGCACACATCCACAACACTCATTATTCACACTCCTACCATCAGGCAGACGCTACAGGAGTTTGAAGTCCAGGACCACAAGGCTGGCAAACAGCTTTTACCCACAGGCCATCAGGCTTCTCAATGAAGCACTCAGACACGCCACACGCAACACACACTCATAGCACTTTATTTATTTATTTATTTATTTGTATTATTTACTTGCATTAATGTCTCTTCTGTTGTTGTTGCTTAATTTCTTGGTATATATGTTTATGTGTTTATGTTTCTTATGTTCTTATTCTTTCTTGTGTTTTTCTTTCTTTTCCTTGGGAGAATGAACAGAATAAGATTTTCATTGCATGGTATAACTGCTGTTTTACCATGCACATGACAATAAAACTCTCTTGAATCTTGAATCTCTTTATGGTAAAGAGTTTTGGTATGCATCCCTAATAGGCGCTGCTTTGTTAGTCATTAGATAGGAGACAAAACATGACAAATAGACAATACAGTAATCCCTTGTTTATTGCGGTTAATTTGTTCCAGACCTGACAGTGATAAGTGAGTTTCCACAAAGTAGGATTCCTTCTTTATATATGGAATATTGTCGTAGTTAGAGCATAGAAAACCTGTTTGTTAATATGGTTTTTACATACATTTTAAGAACCTTCTAGACATGAAATAACACACCTATAGTCACATTTACACTTGTATTACCCAATATAGTAGATATAATAACAGAAAATAAGCCATTTAAGATGTAAATAAGACTAGTAGTCATGTGTGTTGTTATAAATATGTTCTGGTGTTGGACAGAAAGTTACGCCGGTGGCTCAGAGTTGAGTTTTATTTAGATAATTGTGAGATAATTTAAACCTGCAACAAAAGCCTTTTGTTCCAGCGATCAAGTCTGGTGATTGTGTTCTAGCAACATTACTGACACCTAGTGAGCAGTGTAGAATACTATCATCATATAGCCACAGCACCTTCTGAATGCTTTAAATGAACTAATATACAAATAAATATCTGTATGCAAAATGAAAAATTGTAGTGTGCAAAAAACATGGACAATTTGCTTAAATATGCCTTTTTTAAAACAAAAATAGGCCGTATTCAACCATGAAATGGGATGATTGATTTACTCATATATTTTTGAAAAAACGGACAGTGAATTAGTGAAGTTCGAACAGCAAAGTGGAGAGGGATGGCCGTAATTTTTCTGTGTCCCTCTGCTTACGTGCTTAAACAATCTGTGGGCACAGGCACAAACACAGATGCTGCACTCATCAAAACATGCTCTTCCATGAAGACGTGCTTTCTTTTTGTCTGGGCCATTAAATGAGCTTCCTTCATAGTGCCTCTTATGTTCTATGTGCATGTTATTCAGATCAATAAGAGAGATGATGACGGGCAAAAACGAGAGGTTCTAAGTAGGGCCTTTGTTAGGAAAGTGAGTTGCCATAATTTGATTATTAATTTGCTGCCATCCTCAGGCAATAATGAGGCTCAGGCTCACAATAATGAGGCTCAGAAATGTAAGTCAGTCTGTACGAGCCACACAATAAATTATGTGATTGAATTATTTCTGTTAGACAACTAAAACGACGAAGTGTGCTTGTCCCACAGCACTGACACAATTAAGGGCATGTTCCCTGACTGTCTTCCTTTTCCTCAAAGTATAAGTTGGATCAATAGCTAGTCTTTGTGGGGGGAAGTCAAGTGACCTTTAAATCGAATTATTGAGTGTAATGTTGATTTGAAGCTTCAGTCCTTTAGGTTACCTTGCAAGAGGCTTTGGTACATGAAAGCTACACATATGAGCCTGAATGGCTCGCGTTTGTGAGTGTACAAATATACATTTTCTTTAGTTTAGCAGGAGGATTAAGCTTCTGACTTTGTCTTTCATGGTCAGCGTAATGCACAAGTGACCCGTCACATCAATGGTAACAAGTGCAATACTGACAAGTAGTCAGAAATAAATTCCATGGGATTCCTCTTTTCATCTCCGGAGCATAGCGGATTTAACACAGGGCTTGGATGGGGTGTTGGGGAGATAAGTGTAAAATCACCTTGCTCAGGAATACGGCCATTAATGACATGTTCTGTAATGGAGAAGCAACACAAAACTGTTTGAAGGAAGATAGTGTGACTTTGTGGCATTTGATATGTTTGTCGGAATTAATAAGTGTTGTGAAGTGTATATATATATTATAGTGTGTATATATATATTTGTGTATAAAATTTATGTTTGATTAATTGTGTTGCTCAATTTGTACTGGAGAAGCATGATACCGTATCTTGCAGTAAGTTATACTGTATTTCTGATATGGTTATCATCACAATGGTCTTTTGTGCCATCATTGTTGGTACCCTCTGTGCAGGCACCATGAAAAACACAGAGCACACTTGTAGAATCGATCTTTTACATGCGCATTTAGCTGAAGTCTCACAAGAATTTTGCATGACATCATCCATGATGGTTTTAACTCCAACTCCTTTCAGCTGTAGAAATGGTAAATAGACTTTCACTTATATACTGTAGCTCTTCCTCCTTCAAGGCACTCAAAGCGCTTTGACACTGTTGCCACATTTACCTACTGATGATGCAGAATCAGGAGCAAGGATACTTCGGCATGGTCACAGGAGGACGGAGGATCGAACCAAGAACCTTTAGGTTGTGAGACAACCACCTGAGCCACGGCAAAGAGGTCCTATGTACTTCAGTAATTTAACTGAGTGATTTTTTTTAAAAGATGGGATCTGTACATTTATGAATGGTGCTGCAGTGAATAGGTCCTCTGCAGTCCCGTGTGTGTTTGACTAGTGGGCCAGCACAGTAGTAGCACAATAGAAGGTTGAGCAAATTGAAATTGGGCAATAATGGACACGGTAGTCTATTCTGTGCCTTGCACCCAGGAGGCCAAATGGTGACAAATGGAGTGGAGGGCAGGTGAAATAATAATCAGAATGGCTGTCCCCCATTGCTATTATCTGATATGAATCAGTCCTGCAAAATGAAGTAACCATAACCTTATTTCACACTTTTACTCATGCATCATTTTGAGTTTCATCTTATAGAAAGACATTAATCCTATCTTAAGATTTACATGTCCATAATTTTTTCAACATTTCAACATTTTTTTCTCCCCCATCTATGATTCCGACATTGCTTTCTCGGGAAAATCCCTGCCTCAATGCAAGCTCATTTCACCTAACCCCCTGAAAGGGCATTGAAGGTTGAGTCACATAATTCTACATTTGTCTTAGAAACAGAGGGAGACGGATATGAATCACTTTAATGGCCTCTGGTGTGCATGAAGCATTGTCGCAGCAGCTGCTATAATATCTTGTCATTCACACAACGGTGAATGCCACTGCATGGCTGCCACTTTACAATGGGTGTCTCCATGCTCCAAGGGGGTAAAATGATGACATTCCTCCACACAGTAATGATAACATTTGGAACTCAGGACACGGGCAAGGTGGTTAAGAGACTGTCAGACTGGAAGTCATTGTGAGTCAGCCACTGTCACAGAGGAAGGGCCAAAAAGCCTGCACGTCGGATGCCTGCCTTCATGCCACTCTGTGTCTGACAGCTGCCAGCATTGCAGATCCAGGGCCAGAGCCAGAGAGGATACAAGACAAATAGTGGGGTGAACGATGCAGGTGATAGCTTTTATATGTACACTCACACACGCACTTTACCCCACTAATTTGCTAATTTACACCCATTAACAAGGAGCCAATAAAAAATACACAATTCCGACTGAGCAACACTTCTTACCACTGCTGCAATACAATAAACTGAAAATCATACCAATAATAGGTCAAGTAAATGTGTACATGATGGATTGTTGAAGTTCACAGTGGGTAAGCTGGAGATCATTACAAGTCCAACAAATGCCAGACCTAGAAGTTCCAATAAAAGACAAAATTGAAAAAAATGGGCGTGCAAAATACTTGGTAGGACTAATCATTTGACATGGTAATAGATCAATTTGTGGTGTGATTTAGAATATATGAATTTTTTTTAAGAAACTGTGATGGCCCTATAAAATCTGTTTTATTTATTTTTTTACCAAAATTCCCTTTTTCCCCGTTTAAATTTTTACCTTTTCCACTTATTTTACCAGCATAGAGCGTGTGCTATGTGGGTTAGTTAATAAAATGTCCATGAATGAAATAAAAATGCTTCAATTTATTGATGTAATACATCATTGGCCCATTTTGTCTAGTAATTCAGAAATGAATGTACAGTAGCTTGGCTAACTTCCCACTAAACTACGCCAACCCTGCTAGCTTCCATTCATGCTCTGTAACAGGATTTTCCAAGGTTTTTCGCCACCGTTTTGACATGTTTAGTCGTGTTTGTGATGAGATTCCGCCACGATTGAGCGTTTTCTTCTTATTGTGGGTGGTGGGAGTCGAGTGCCAACCGGCTTTGAGGCACATTACCGCACTTACTATGTTGGAGTGTGGGCCAGAGTTACAAATATTGTACAGCAACTGGATCAGGCCGATCTCGTAGCGGAAGCCAATATTATCCGATCTTCAAAATTCAGCGGATCGGCAACCAATCCCAAAGACCAGATCGGAACATCCCTAGATCAGATGTTTTTATTTCGATTGCTAGTTTCGATGCTCACGAGAAATATCCGCGAGCACCAACGAAGAAGAGGTCATTCATGAATGAATGAGCACCAGCTGGGAAGAGTGGCTAAAAAGTTTGGCTTAATTTCATAAAAAAAGAGTGGTTGGGTCAGTGCAACATTTGCAACATAATGATATCATGCAAAGGAGGGTGCACAACAAACATGATTAATGTTCACACATTTATGGTGTACAAATAACACAATACCTCGTCTTTGATGCGCTATGTCAGACTTCCTCCAAGCAGTCAGAATCAAGGAAGTCAAACAATAAATGACATTTGTCTCAGGGTTTAGGATGCTAGCTGATGTGGAGGTTTGGTGTAAATAAAGGACGGGAGCTATGGCTAGGCAAGTTTATCTGCACAGTACGTCTCTGTTAGCAACATACAAGGGATCTTCTCAACCCACACAACACACTTCCTGCCTTCAAAATAAGATTGCTTTGGGCTATATCCTGTTTAATTGTGTTAACAAAATGAGGGTGTCATAAAAAAAAAATTGTTTACACCAAAATTGGGGTAGACAACAAAGTACACTAGGTCCCCAACTTACGAACATCCGACTAGCGACTCGCATATACAAACAAGCCAACTGGTCTATATTTTATTTTATTTTGCCTTGTAGTCGCTCAATCAGTATTTATACTGCTACTGTACATGCTTGACCACTGTGACGCTGCTAATGGGACCAACACAGGAAGAGTTAGACGCTGGGGAGATAAAGCTAAATGGAAAGCTAAATTGTACAACCCGGACAGAGCTTGTGATTAAAGTTTATGAAGAGTTAATAGGCCTGCTTAATTCTACACCACCCACAGAACACTACCTCTTTTAGAAGAGTCTAACAACGACGACCATTTGTCCTTTTTTCAATAACTCCTCCTTCTCCACCACAACGACGTATGCTCGACCACTCCTCTTCAAAGGTAAATAACATTCATCATTACGTATTATTATATCATTTTTATTATTGTTTTTTCATTAATCCTCGTTTAATATTACTATTGCATTCAAACTCATATTTACATACATATGCATATACTGTATATGTATACACGTACATGTAGTACCTATATTATTGGTAATATTACCTTTTCCCCTACTTAAGAACAATTCGGCATAAGAACGGTCGTCTGGAACCAATTGTGTTCTTTAGTTGGGAACTTAGTGTATACTACTTTTCAAAAGTAAACATTTTTTGCGTACTTCTATAAAAAGAAGCTTCATAACATTTAAATTCAAGTTGAATTCTTTGATATTTATACACTGGTAGAAAATAGCCCTGTAAGACATTTATAGTAAAGTTGATAAAACATTTCTTCCAAAAAGAATTCTGTTTAGCGACCTCACATGAACCATGCTAACTTTCATGACCCTGCCTTTTAAAAATATCATAATAGAGAATCGTTAGGAACCGGAATTGAATAGTTCAAATTCAAACGATGCCCAACCCTACATATCAACAGTGAAGAAAGAAAATCCTTGAAAAATATTTTGTGTGTGTTTCTTAGAACCTCTCAAACATCCCAGTTCTTGCAAAGCCAGCATAGTCACCAGACATGTCACCCAACGACTACGTTTGGGATGCTCAGGATCGGCGTACAGTATATGGTGTTTGAGGCAAATAGTGGATAGTAAGAGCAAATAGTGCTCACTAACACAGACTTGTGAACACTGTTTGAAAGGTAGGTCTTTTGTGGACAGCAACAAAAAATGTTTGATCTTTGAGTTCAGCTCATGAAAAATGGGAGCAAAAACATAAGTGTTGCATTTATATTTTTGTTGAGTGTTTATCCAAAACTTGTTAAAGAGGGAATAAACACCACACTTGGATTTGTAAAGCCTGTGGAGATGTAAGGCTTTAAGTACTCTAAAATGAATGTTCAATGACAAGTCCGACTGCCTTGCATGAAAGATAACATTTACTGTTAACTGTGACTCATTAACAACGTGTCTGATTCTGTTGGAAGGAAAATCCTGCAGGACAACACAGAACAATCCTCCTCCCTTTGTGAATTTAAATTAAGCCTAATGTTCATTGAAGCATGCCCAACTGCATTTCGCCTTGCCCTTTGCAGGAGCATTACTTGGCAGGAAATAAACACAGTTCAATGTTTGGGATTCCACTGCTTCGCATCAGCAGGCGCCATCATCTGATTGCCTGCTGGTGCAAAGAGGGGACAGTCTGTTGGCTCTGCAGTGAAGTCGAAATCCACAGAGAGCTAGCAGGTAAACTGTTCATGTTGCCCTTCTTGCCGGCCTTAACAATCTCACTTGCCAAACAAATTGCTCCAAGCAGATGTTCTTCAATCTGCCCATTGAGCATTGAGTGTTGTGCACTGCTGCTGTTGGGGGTGCTGCAATTGCCTCCACTGCTGTGTTTCAGTTTGGATACCATAAGGGCTGACATACGAGCAGCCCCCATCAGCATTGTGTCACCCATTCTAATTCACCATATTGGCAATTAAGGGCCTCCAGTATATAGTATAAGTATGTTCCAGCTCATGGCAAAATGCATGAGACAAGAAATTCTTTTCTGTAAATATTTTTCATACTTTACACTTAAGTCACATTATCATTTAGTGACAGAACAATTTTGGTTCAATTTGACATTGCAACCAGGTAGCACTGTAGAAGTGGTTTGTGCATCTACCTCACAGTCACAAGCTCCGGGTCTGAATCTCTGTTGGAGTGGAGTTTATATGTTCTCCTGGTGCTTGTGTGGGTTATTTCGTTTACTCCCATATCACACACATACAGTACATGTTTATATACATGCTAATTCGCAGACTCTAAATTGTCCATAGGTGTGAATGTGCCCTGTGATTGGCTGGTGACCAGTTCAGGGTGTACCCTGCCTTTCATTCGAAGACAGCTGGGATGGGCTCGAACACACCTGTGACCCAAATGAGGAAGTCTCACACAGTTCCAATAAGTGCTTGGTATACAGTGGTAAATAAATGACCACGCTGGTATGATGTCATGTAGCTCCGCAGCTACTGTCATCCCCCTTAAACAACCGAGAGAGTTCACATTACCAAACTGTGCTGTCACAAACTAAATAGATTAGTGGAAAATAATTCTATGCTGCCTTTCTGAGTCAATGATTCACTTCCTCATGCATTCATAGAGGATTTAGAATGGCCTTGACAAATGACATTCCATTAGCTCCTCCACGACCCTACAAAAACTACTTTAACACTCACCCTGCCTTGATGTGTTCCTGCCGTACTGCATTTTTATTTCTTTGTTTTTTGTCTCACCTCATCTTCAATCTTTATTTTTTCCTATTTGTGTCCACTCCCTGTTGATCTTCTTCTTCGCAGAATTCCATCTCTTCCTTCACCTCATTCTACTGTATATTTCACATCTCTACAGCAACCATCCTCCACATTCCCCATGTCCTTTGCCCTCCTCATCCCATCGACTTGCAGTGGCTGCAACACAACCCTCCGCTATATTTAACCGTTAACAGCCTAGAAGTCCTTATTAGAGGAGATGGTTCATCTGCATTGGTTTGAACTGTGATGGCTTTTGACGCGAACAGTCTGCCTAGGGAAACTGGTATTTAATGGTTTAAGGGTGTTTGAATGAGAGGTTGCGGACAGAGCAGAAACCATTCTCAACTTACGTAATGAGCCTCACTAATGACCGACTAAAGGTTTTCCATCTAGCATTTTTTCAGCTATATGCGTACCTTTGAGGTTTCCTGGGATTCATTATATTAACCTTATGGTGGTCATTTCTTATTTGAAGAAGCCAAATAAGCAAAAACAATGTTGATAATGTGCTATTACCGTGCATTCTAACATATTAGTTCTGTCGCGATCTTGCATTTACGTTTACGTTTTTTGGGGGGGGTATTTTGTTTTGTGTGTCATTCTTTCCTGTCTAAGCTCCCTTGCCTTTCATTGCTAGGCGGAGCTACAGGCCTTTGAGGTTCTCCTTATTCAATGTGGCAGCAAATGAGGCACACTGTATTCATCCGCGGCATGTGAGACGAGTAACACGCTGCAGCCTTGCAAGGTGCAGTGCATATTCCTTTGCTGCACGTGTTGAAACTAGTTCCCGAGTGAGTCTAGTGTTCACGAGTGATGTGTTGGTTGCGAACAAAACTCTCTTCGAAGTGAACGAATTCTGAAGTGAACGGAAAACGAACAGCAGGAAACAAAAGCTGAGGCACTTTGTGTTTCTTAATGGCAATCTTCACCAAAGTCTAGCAAAAGCTGTTCCCTGGATGCTGCTTTTTCTTTTAGTTTTCCAGATTTGAATTTCTATTTGGTTACGTAATATTTTATTGGTGTTTTGTTTCACTGTAACTAGTTGGCAATTTAGAAATAATACACACCATCCCTTTTGTCTAAATGAGTTGGGTATTTGTTTTTGTGTTTTATAACCTTTTTTTCCAATGTTTTTTTTATCATATCAACATTGATATCATTCTATGTTTACATTAAAAACTAATCTTACACGTATTTTGCTAAGAAATCAATTTAAGCAACAAAAACTCTGTTTATGGAGGGTATTATGTAACATTATGCGTTATGTAACTTTACAGTATCTGTTGGCGTATTGTACTCCACTCATCTTCTTGACTTATTGCTGTGTTACCAGTAAGAACTGCCTTATTAAACAACCGTATGGTCTACAACGAAACAGCACCAGGGACATGATCAGTCAGAGCCAATTACAAAATCTGCCCATTAATCTTAGAATTGATGGCTCTTTTGTCCTTGGTGTGAAACACCCTCCACAACCTTAACTACTGTATTTCTTTTCTCTACAAGACAGAAAGTTACACAGTATGTCGAGTGTCATGTGCAAACCAGATGAAGTGTGACCACTGTCACCTCCCATACCTGTCACGCTTTGTGAATGAGGTTAATGTGAAACATAGCTTGAGTACCGGGAAACCCCTGATCAGCGTTAGTTAATAAAACTGCCTCATAAGCAATTATATTCATCAAATAATTATGTATTTTTATAGGATTCATCCAGATGGCTTGCAATAAAAATGCAATTGTTATTCCTACAGTTGTCCTGTGCTTTACTTACCAAAGTACATAATCATAACCGCCATTGAAGTTTGAACTCCATCTGTCATTCTTTGCGATTATCATTACTACAAGTTGTAAAAATAATTATGTTTTGCACTGGTCGGGTTTATCACCACGTACAGTATGTAGGCGCCTGCCTAATTATCAATTGTTGATTTGTTTATTTTGAGGGGACGGTGCTTTCAGAAGGGTTCAGCTAGCGTTTCATTTTCCAAAGTTTTCCTACGAAAAGTACATACATGCAAAAAGTTAAAAGTGCATGTGTAAAAAAATATTGTCTTTAAAAGGAATGTTTCGCAACTCTGTACTCATGCAACTTGCTATATTTTCATTTCTGCAACCTCCAAACAATATCTACTGTTGAATCCCCACCTCAGCCATAAGCACCCTTTATGGTTGGAAGTGGATATGAGGTGGACCTACCGGGCATATTTAAATGTAAACTGCACTTTTTTTATTTTTTATTTTCCTACCATCCACAATCCCTATGTGAGACAAAAACACACTTTCCTGTGCGGCTATGTGAACGCTATGTGTGTTTTTGTCTCACATAGGGAACATAGATGATGGGCAAAATTCCAAAACGTTTAATTCCTTTAAATATGTGCCGCTAGGTCCACCTAATATCCACTTCCAGCCATAAAGAATGCTTATTGGTGAGGTGGGGATTCAAGAGTAGATATTATTTGGAGGTCACGGAAATGAAAATAGAGCAAGTTGCATGAGTACAGAGTTGCAGAATGTTGCTCTTGCTGTGCAGGCTGCGAGCTACACAAATAAAGTTTTTGGATTTGATGGTGAAAATAAATAAAAAAACAGGAGAAAAATTGCACCCTTCACCAAAGCATGTGTGTCAAAATGGCAATGAATGTTTTTTGGTTTTTTTTACATGTTGCACTAATAGCTATATGATGCATGCAATCAATATTTTAAAGCATACCTGATGTGTGGACTATTAACGTCATCAAGGGGCATCAGACATTATTGTGTGTTTGAGAGGTTATTGGACAGAATTTAACATTATATTCCCCCCAAAATGACTCTATTTAGACATTTTACAGCAATAATCATTCCACCCTGTGAATGAAAGTGATTAAACAATTAACCAACCGAAGAGATGAGTCAGCTTTTAGCTTTATAAAACTTGAAAGGAACACTTACGGTTGCCACAGTGATGTACAAATAAAGTTTGATTGATCGTACATCAGCGCAAATAATTGGTTGTGGTTGAAGCATGAAGCGTACTAATGATTTATGTTTCATGTGAAGTGGAAATGTGTGTGAGTCATCTGGCACAAGCCCATATAAGTTGCCCGTCCTCACTGCCTCCAAAATGTGGGCACAAAAGCTCCAGAGGGTGCACCTTTTTCCACCACGTACGGTGATAGCTCAGAGAGAGGATTCACACCAACAACAACTTCTCAACGTCGTTTGTGATCTCTGTTTGGTTTGTACCTTTACCGCTTTCACATTAGATTCCTTGATTTCTTCTTTCTTTGCCAGGATGGACTTGCTGTTGATGCTGCAAACGGACTAGTTCGTGTAACATTCTCATTTGAATTTGCCAAACGAATGAGACTTACAGGACACTGTAGTTTTCTGTAAAATAAGTATTTGAAATTAATTCGTGGTTTGACTATGGATTATTATTAGTAAAACAATATTGATAGATCAATTACTGTATATGTAGTATTTTGGCCACTAGGCGTCAGTAATGTTACATTGATGAGACATGACATTAGATTACTGTAGATTACTTTGTCCTTCTTCCCCACTCTGTTCGAAACCTTTTCTTAAATTTGGAGCAAATAAATGCATTGTTTAACAATAGCATTGTAGTATGCTATTGTTTAAAGCAGCGACCATCTTTTGTGTGCCTGCAGTGATCCCACAGTTGAGCAATGTGTTGTAAACAAACAATAATAGGAGTGTAAAGTTGACTATAAGGATGTTATTTCATGTCTACAGGGCTCTAATAATGTTACAAATTATATTTAGGTCATAAACAGGTTTTCTATGCTCTAACACGGAAAATATTCAATTAATAATATTTAATCCTACTTTGTGGAAATCCACTTATCACAGTCGGGTCTGAAACCAATTAACTGCGATAAACGAGGGACGACTGTATGTGAAACATTGTGTTTCTATAAAATGTTGTGACTTATGAATGTTTGTTATTGCTTCTGAAAAACGTGACATGCAATATACTTACAACAATATCATCAGTGATCATATGACGCGCACCGCTTTCGTCAAAGATAATTACAAGCCTGCATTGCCATTCACCTCAGAGAAATATCTTAAAACCAATGTTTCACAGTTCCACTGCCTGCAAAATATTATGATTCAGATTCACTCATTGTCTGTCAATAAAAGATTCAGAGTGGCACAGTTAGCTTTCAACCAAAGTTACAAACAAGCCAGAAAAGCCTTCAGAGAAAATTAAAATCCTTAAGCAAACCCAGACTAAAAACGGGACAATTAAAATGGCTTAAATAACATAGCAAAAGCTTAAGATTTCAGTCCCAAAAGATTAACATTGTTTTGCACTTAGTTTGGCCACATCTCCCTGTATCTACTGTTTGCTAATTTATGGTGGATGTACTTTATGCCAGCATTACTGTAGATTATAACCACAGTAATGCTGGCATAAAGTACATCACAGTACGGGCTTTTTTTTAGACCACACCCAACACTAATAATAATCATAATAATAACACGGGCTACTGTTGCGCCGAAATTCAGCAAACCTCAACTCTGAACCCCTGACGTCACTTCCTGTCCACATGTACGGAACATATTTATTGCAACACACATGAGCACATATTATATTTATGCCTTAAATGGCTTATTTTCTTTGATTATATCTACTATATTCGGTAACATAAGTGTAAAGGTGACTGTATGAGTGTTATTTAATGTCCAGAGAGCTTTAACAAGGTTAAAACCCGTACATAGAAGGTCGTCCTATGCTCTAAGTACGAAAATATTCCATTTATAAAGAAGGATCCTACTTCATGGAAATGCGTTTGTTATTGGGGGGGAGGGGGTTCGTACATTATAGCGATCTAATTTATCTTATTTATTATGTATTGTGTAAAACCAAGACATGAATAACATCAAATTAAAAGCACAAAATGAATGCCGACCCACCATCCACCAGTTCAACTTCCAGCCAAGTGTTTCCAGAGAGATGATTACATTGCTGTTTGAGGTGTGTGGTACAAGGCAGTGTGCTAGCATGAATTAACTTGAGACAAATGTGCACATTAGCACTCAATAAGTCATCAAAACTTACCTGTACGCATTCCCACATAGTATCAGCATTTGACACCAAATATGAGGCGAAAGAAAAATGGTAAAAATACAGTAGTAGTCTATCTGTGCGGCACAGATAAAGTTAGCACTCGCACAATGGACATGCGTCAAGTGAGACGGATGTAACAGAGAGAATCCGGCCACTTTTCAAAATAAAATATAAAAAAAAACGAAATAATGGGAATTATTTTTTTTTCTGTGCGGCCCGGTACCAAATGACCCACGGCCCGGTACCGGGCTGCAGCTTGGTGATTGGGGACCACTGCCCCAGGGAACACATTTAGCAACAAAAACGAGCATGAGTTCCTCTCTCTGGCTGTAGAGAGTCTGTCTAGGGAGGGCCGGTCGCTGTGTGTGACTGGCCAATCACAGAGCGTGAAGAATGAATACATAAGTAGTTACCCAATGAAGATTTTCCTTCATCACGATTAAGGGGAATGACGAGCTGTACTCGTTTCATGCTCGTACTTGGCAAAAATGCATTATCCGTAACGGATAATCGTCTAAAACGAGTATCCGGCTCAACCCTTGTAACAATGTTACATTTGTTTTTTGTTGGGAATACGAGAACAGTTGGAACTGCTGTTGTAAATTCTAAAGTAGCCTTTACAAATGTTGTGTTTCCTAGCGTGCCCCCGTACACTTTACTGACCATCTTGAAATCATCTAATTCCTCACACACCCAGCCTCAAGGCAGCCTGAAGGCCTTTCACTTGCGTTCTCTCTGCCTTTATAGTGTCCTCCAAGTATTTTTGTCACTAGAGATTTTGTCTGAACCTGTACTCTGTTTTAACTCGAAAAACAAGCTCCTAGTAATTTGTCACTGTTCCCTTATCTGCAGCAACCGCACACTGTTCTTCTCTCTACAGTGCAGGTTATTCAGCCCGTCCTCAGTAAAGCCCGCAACACCGATGATCCTCTCCCTTCACTCCACAAAGCTCTCAAGTGCACACAATAAATATCTTACGAGCTGAATTGTTTCAGTGATTTCAGATCTGAGACAGTGTATTCATAGTCCACTACAAAGGAAGCACAATGACCTGGTGACATGAATCACATACTGCTTGAAGCAAATACAAAAAAGGGGGACTTGTGAGGTCCTCTCACCTCTGCTCTGATGGGCAGGCTCTCACGAACATGTGAGCATCCCTCTTTGTGGGATGCAATGAAGACTTCTCATCAACTTAGTTTAGCTCACAGGATTAAGAAAACAAGTACATAACCGATTTCCAGTAGCCTTTGTAGAGTGGAGCAGTATCGCCTGACAGACTTTGGCTTGTCAATCAAATGACTCAGACCATCACGTTCAGGATTTTCAGCCTCAGTGGAGGCCTTTGTGCTATTTAAGTTTGCTTTAGTTATCCATTTATTTGGATTTGGAAGCATGGCATTTGCTGAGAGGGGAATATAAATTGGTTACCTGTCAAGTATGTCTCTTGGCTTTGGCACAAAAGGTACTGAGTAGCCAATAAAAGAAAAATAAAAATGAAACACATTTTCAGCCATGCTAGCAGCATTGTCTGTTCAGATATTCAACCAGCATGGTCCAGGCAGAACCGTTGTTCATAGAACTTTGCAGTGTTGTATTTTGCTTTTATTATTATTTTAATTTTGATTTCATTTTATTATTTGTACTGCTCGGGAGAGGCTGTGGATGTTCTTCACACTCACTGAAATATGTTTATCTATTTAATATTTGAATATAAGTTTTATATCTACCACTGTTATTGTTGTGTACTTATTATTATTTTCGATCTTTTTTATTTCAAATGTGAATAATAAAATTAAGTTTTGGTGTTAAAATATGGCTGTTAGATACATTTCCATCCATGTTCCATATCTATTTGAATTAGCACATTTCCTGACCAAATGCGGGACAGAAACCTCAGATTTCATTGCTGCAAGCATCTCCTCTCAGCTTCGTCTGCAAGCCTGCCTACTGGCTGAGTGCACTCAGTGAGTGCACTCAGTGAGCGCACCAAGATGGACCACGGTGCCTGCCAGCTTCTGTTTGTCAGAATGTCACCAATAATACAAGGTTGTAGAAACATGTATTATACAGTATATGACTTTAAGTGAGCGTAAGTTTGACATCATTATTCTTGCTAATCCGACAAAGAATACAAAAAATACAAATAAATGTCAGACCGGAGGCACTTCCAGTACTACTTCAATCTGAAGGGGGTGTGCGTGAGCTGGAAGTTGTTTGTTGCTTGCTACCGTCCATCCATAGAGAGGAAAAGATAGCATAGTTAATCAGACTCTTAAAAAGTCGGACACGATCAGATTAAGGCGTTTACATGTGTTGGTTTCAGCTGGTTTCAAAATCACCAAACCACAATAATTCTGTTTTTATTTTTTTTGTACGTAAAAATCATAACCAATTTGAACACATTTATACTTACAGTATACAGCAGGGGTGGGCATTTTCGATTTGCTAAAAATGTTTAACATACACTATTGAAAACTATAAAAATGTCACACACTCTTCATCATACAAACAGTCCGCCTGGAATCATTTGTCTTATTTTCGTTGTGAAAGTGTTATACAATGTGCTGTATGTGCTTCGTCCCATTTTTCAGGCACACATTAATAAACCAAGAACCGAGTGTATTTGTGGTCTTCAGTAAAGACACAAGTGTTACCTGGTTGCTGCCTTTTCTTTTTGTTTTGCATGTTTTAATCTATGTTTGGTCACACTTTACAACAAGGTACACAAAAATACAGTAGTTACTGAGGAACTAATGAGTAACTAATGAGTAGTGGTGAGCGTTATAGTTATGTAGGTTTGTTCCTCATTAATATTAATTTTGTGTACCTTATTGTCAAGTGTTACCTTATGTTTTGTTTTGTTGTGTTGTGTTTTGTTGATGTTGTTCGATTGTAAATACAAATGTGCATGCTTTGTTTTTGTATTTTATATATTATTAGAATTTTTTGTAGCTGTTCATTGAGGATTTAAATCAATCAATTTAAATAGTAAACATTTGATCACATGTATTTTTTTACATTAGTAAATCATTTTACACAATACACATCTTTTGGTAATGAATTAAGACAAACAAATCTGAGGAACCACTTGGGAGCCGAAAAAAACAGCTCTTTTTAGTGAGCCAAGCCAAAAGAACCGGCTTTCTAAAAAGAGACGGAATTTACGTCACGAGTAAGTTCTTTGTTCATGCTCAGGTTTATTATTTACTACTATGCAAAACTTCATAATACTTACTTCATAAAACTTCAGAATATTTACACAAAATGCCAGTTTTTAATTTCCTTCCATTTGAGTTGAGCTTCAGGTCAGCTTTAGTCACGTAAAGAATATTCTAGAGAGAAAAGAGAAACTCATCTGGGCCACATGGTAATTATGGCTGGTAGGCATAATATATTTGGGGGTGTCAGGGACTCTTGCTGATGTGAGGGGTTTTTTTTGTCAGATGACACCTTCACACAGCATACTAAAAAAATCAAGAAGAAAGGAATCAAAAGGAGTTTGTAAAATATGTCATTAGCACTAGCATGCAAATACAGTTTGGTGTTTTCAGGCCAAGCTTGGAGGTAAAACCTGATCAGAGGCTAAAGGCACTGAGACAGGAGGAAGCTGCAGGTGCGTCAGTGAAGCAAGAGACACTGGTAATAGGGGCAAAATCTCTCATCATTGTCTTCAAGCAGTCAGTGTGGGAGCATCATTAGGCAGCCTGAGTATTATCTGTATAATCCAGCTATCCTTTACACCCACACTTTCATGGCAGTTCAGCGGACACGTCACGGACACGGTGGATTAGGTGATAATAATGTCTGGGGAGGTGTTGATGACGCTGACGAAAATGATGAAAAACACAAATGGTGTCATCTCTCTAAATATTGATGCACGAAAGCAAAAATAGCTAGGAAAATGAAAATGATCAATTAAATAAGTTGGCTAAAATATCATTAAGTGTTACAGCCCAAACCACCACATTTACAAACACAAACTTTACCTCATGACGCTCCTCCTATGTCGTTTATCATTAGCTTCATACATTATTCAGTGAAAAATGAAGCAAAACGTACAAAGTTACATTCACATAAGTGGGAAAAATATATTTATATTCAAAGTTGAATGTTGCATTGTTTATTGTTCAGTTGTATTTATTTATTTATAAGCATAATATTTTTATATACAATGGGTTTTCGTCAAAAAGCTATTCCAAGAGGTTCGACGAAAACTGAAATGTATGACAACCGAGTCATAAGAAATGATGTAAATCCAATGAATCCCTTCCAGACATCCAAATATATTTGCACAAAACACATTTTCTCAAAAATAATTGTAGCTTTACATACAGAAAACAAAATGAAATACATATCATTGAAAAAAGAAATGTATAAGTGAACATTTAGCATTACTTGCACCTTTATGAAAGTTGTTGGTGAACACGATGATGCGTGGACGGAGGAGGGCAGGGGACGGAAGAGCCACGCTCACGTTGTTTCACTCTAGCCTGTTACAAGTGTAACCTTAAAGAGTGGACGGTTCGAGCTTTATACTTGCACACTTTAACTTCAGCATCAGGTACAACCATCTATCATTTTTTCTACACTGCTATCCTCATTAAGGTCATGTAAGATAAAATCTATCCCAGCTGACTTTGGCGGAGAAGCGGGGCACACCCTGGACTGGTCACCAGCCAATCACAGGACACATATAGAAAACAACCATTCACACATATAGACAATTTAGAATGGAAGGAACCTTTACGTTACAATCCTATTGTAACGGACACTATATTCCTACTTTGCTATGAGTTCTCTATTGATTTCAAGTGCTTAACACCTTGTTTATCAAAGCATTCCCTGGTCTATAGTATTCCAACTCTGAAAGACCCACTATCCATTCTTCACCAATTCATGGATGCTTTGTTTGGGCACTTGAGCACCGTAAATTCGGGTGTATAAGCCACACCCACAAAATTTTGAGAAAAAAACAGATTTGTTCTTATATAAGCCGCACCGATGTAAAAGCCGCAGGTGTGCATGTCATAGAATGGGATATCACTCTATCTACTTTTCTTCCCGATATTGTCCAACTCCCAATTAGCAATATGTGTAACATATCTCCTATCGTGGAATTAACAACACCACCGCCATGCATGCTGCCTTTCAAGCAGCTCCGTTTGTTTATTCAAGCACATTTTTACGTGCCATAAGGGCATCAGTGTGATTCCCTGTCTACCCATTGATACCGAAGCGGCAGAGCCAGGGCTAAGATGACGGTCAAGCGGCTAGCAAAGAAGTGGAGATTCAAGACTTCAGTGCCTTCTGTTTTCATGGGAAACGTGAATTCACTCCTGAGCAAGATCGACGAGCTGGCAAGAATGTCAAGACCTTCAGGGAGCGCAGCTTATTTATGCTTCACTGAATGGCTAACAGCTAGCGTCCCAGATGCTAACGTGGGGAGCTAGCCGACTTCAGGACAGTCGGAGCGGACAGGAACAAGCGGACATGTGAGCATTAAACTGTCTAGTTTATTATTCAGCTACGTATATGTGTACTGTGCATGTGTATAAATCATCTGTAAGGCTTTATTATTTCATTTTTTTTATGATGTGTATGAAGTAGGTGATTCATGCAAACATCCATTGATGGCAAAGAGGGAAATAATCTGTCAACCTCGTTCACTGTAGCTTTCTCAAAAGCAGCGCGTTCAGTACAACAAGCAAAGTTTTCCAACTTTATATAACCAGCCAGATGATAAGCAAGCAGACAAAAAAGCTGTCTTGTGTAATGCATCGCATACGTTACGAAACAGGTTTAAGATGGCAACGTGCATACTGCAGCGTATTGAGAGGGGTGTAATATTTCACCACGCTTACGTATATAATGTAGTATGACAGCCATACAGGCAGAATGTTTGATGCAGCTGTGCAGGTGTACCTAATGTTGTGGCCAGTCAATGCAGGTTACTGTTACCACTGTCTGTGTACTGCCAACCGAAAATGAACAAAATTTTAATATTGTAGGTAACACGCCTGTTTTATGATGACTTCATGGAATAAGACAAAAGTACATTTCAAGGTGCTAGCCCAATTGAGTTGCATAAGTGACACAAGCGCAACACAAGCCTGCACAGCGCCGTCTTGTCAGATGAACCGCGTACTTTACCAAACAAGTTTACCAAGTAACTTTAGATACAAACCGAAATAGAGGCGAGCTGAGGAAAACCTAATAAAGCGGAGGCAGTGGGCAACGCCACACAAGCCATTTTCAACTTGCCAATTGCACCGTGTACGTGAATGAGGCACCGATCAACTCCTCTGAGGCTCCAGCCTGCACAGTCTGTCTCGGGAGGGGCGGTCGCTGTGTGTGACTGGCCAATTACGGAGCTTGAAGAGTGAATACATAATGAGGATTTTCTTTCATCACCATTGCGGATAATGACGAGATGTACTCGTTTCATGCTTGTGTTCGGCAAAAATGCATTATTCGTAACGGATACTCGTTTATAATCCTTAGTTCATCCTTAGTTCTTAGCCACACTGGTGTATAAAGTTTGAGAAAAAAGTAGCAGCTTATAAACCTGAGACAAATTTGTGGCAATAATTTTCGTTAATTACCAAATCCTACAAAAAAAAACGGAGCAAACAAAAACAGAGGTTCCACTGTATGTTCTGAAGACACAAAAATATGGTCAAACTGTCATCACACATGACATTATACGGAACCATATCAGATGAGATTTCAGGAAATGTTGATTTTTTCTAGATTAACACCACAAGCGTGTTTTGCTTATATAGTACATCGCCTTGCCAAAAAAGGTCACACACGTTGATATTTCATTGGACCACCTTCAGCTTTTATTACAGAACTTATTCGATATAGGACCATTTTCTCAATCTTCTGCTAAGTCATAACATTTGTTTCTGGACAGATTTGTAGTAACTTTTTGCCAATATCTTGTATTGATGATGGGAGAGTCGTACCACTGCGCAAACTTTCTCCACTGTCCTACCACTGTTTTAATAATGCATTGGACCGTCCTTATTCCGATTTTGGTAGTTTCAACAATCTCTTTAGAGAGTTTGATGGCAATAATTTGACCCTTTTGAAACAGATCAACATCTTTTCCACGACTGTATGACGTATCTACTGACATGGTTGTTTAACAAATGAAAAGTTACCCACTGCATCAGTTAGGGCAGTGATCCCCAACCCCCGGGCCTCCGGGATCATTTGGCACCGGGCCGTGGGTCATTTGGTACCGGGCCACACAGAAAGAAAAAATAATTCCCATTATTTCATTTTTTTTTTCATATTTTATTTTGAAAAGTGGCCGGATTCTCTCTGTTACATCCGTCTCACTTGAAGCATGTCCATTGTGGGTGTGCTAACTTTATCTCATGCCGCACAGATAGACGACTACTGCATTTTTACCATTTTTCTTTCACCTCATATTTGGTGTCAAATGCTGATACTATGTGGGAATGCGTACAGGTAAGTTTTGATGAATTATTGAGTGCTAATGTGCACATTTGTCTCAAGTTAATTCATGCTAGCACACTGCCTTGTACCACACACCTCAAACAGCAATGTAATCATCTCTCTGGAAACACTTGGCTAGAAGTTGAACTGGTGGATTGTGGGTAGGCATTCATTTTGTGCTTTTAATTTGATGTTATTCATGTCTTGGTTTTACACAATACATAATAAATACGATAAATTAGATCGCTATAATGTACGAAAAACACACAGTTTTTGCGTACAAAGAAATGGCAACACTAACAAGACCTTGACTGAGGTGGCACACATACTTGAGCTTTTAATTGAATTCTTGTGACTGAATAGTGATGGCGGCAAAAACTATTGCTTAACATGCAGAAACAATAATACTAATAAGACAGATCCGAAATTGGTTTCTGCATTCATCACCAAGATCACAACTGCAGTGTTGGTTTGCAATTATTGTTACAAGCACTTCCAAGTAGTTACGAGCAACTGCCTATTGGACAGATTAGAAGGACAGCAACAAACAAGACAATACTATAATCATTAGCACCTTGACTACGGTACCCCACATCCAAACACATCTTTCTAATTGTCCTGCAAGCAAAATATTTAGTTTTCAAACAGACCACACATACACACGCACACACACACACACACATACAAATGTCTGTGTACACAAATACTGTAGCTCCAGCTGTTTGAACACTCTCACTTGCCCTTCATTCAATAATTAATGTGGCCAATGCAGTTGCCTGCAGAGCTGTGTTGTGAGTGAAATGTGCACATTTATGCTGCATGTACATGGAATGCGCATGTAAGCATACGGGGGGCAAAGGACACAACACAGTAGAGCGGGGGGAAAGTGCAAAGAAGAGCGTGCATTGTATTAGAAGCCTCATGCTGCACCAAAGGTGATTAAAATAAGCCTCCAGCTGGGTAGCTGATTGGAATGTTGGGAAAATGGTAAACGCCAATCACCATCTGTTACACTGTGCTGACTTTAAACGCCCTTGTAGTTAAAAAGAAATGGAAAATACCTAAGTGACTGACAGCATGTTATTTACATTTGTGTCACTTAACATTCATAGTGGGCCTTCTTTAGATGCACACTTCTATCCGGACACGTCATTTAGGTACAGCTACACAACTTAATGAGACCTAATGCATTACAGACATAATGCCAAGTTGTGATTGACACTGAAGGGACTACACTGTGTCACACGAAGGTGTTTCTAAAGGTTCTGTCCCATTGTGCCGTTAACGATTCCATCTGCCTCCGTCTGATATTTACGTTGGCAGGCAAATTCAAATTTATTTGGCCATGGATGATGGGCAGACAAGCATGAGTAATGTGGTAATCGAAAAGCAGATCTTGGTGAGAACCGGTTTTCAGTGTCTGAAATCATTGGAATCATTTGGCAATTTTGCAAATGATTTCCTTATAGATTCCAGTGAGGGTTAATTATGCCACCATGCATGCTATGCAACATGCTTGTTGATACCATTCACCAGTGCAGCCAGCAGGAAACATGATGCCCAAGCGCCACAAATGCTCCTAAGATTGGTGACATTTCATGAGAAAGGATGACAACAAGGAAACATCTGCACACACAGCATACAAATGAATGTTGCGTTTTCATCCTTACACCGCACTCCCCAGGCATGACTAATCAGCCTACTTGCTTAATCAAATTCTTACAGTAGCTACTGTTCTAGCACCATGGCTCGTTTTGAAAGTACATTTGGACCACTATTACCTTGAAATGCCGCTATCTCACTTCTGTAGCCATGAAAGTTTACAAATCTGGAAGTTTCTGCCAGAGTAACGGTGAAAACGGCAAAACAAACCAGAAGAACATATGAGAATGAGATGTCTAAAGATTGTGATGGCTAATGCCCTCTGTCGACATCTAGATAAGTCTGTAAACCAACTGAAAGACAAATTACAAAGTCCAAAAACCGTCTGCCTCCGTTTCTCTGACAGAATTATGAAAAGTCGCAGTGGGACAGAGCTCTAATATGTCGCATCTCTCAAGCGTGACGCAGTGCATTTCTCCACCACTGCAAAGTACAACAGCAATTATAAACATATTGTTAAATGAATACCTCTCTGACATGAGAGGAAGCATATTAAAGCATGTGTTTTGATGTTGATTGGGAAGCCGACTGTGGGCATTGTGCATTGTGCACACATTAGGAAATTGTGCTGAATAAAGACTCATGCTTTAACTGTGATGAGCACATCACAGTTGAAAACATCAGTTTTGCTGACTAGTCTCAAAGGAGCCATTTTCCTTGTGCGCACCAAGTCACCCTGAGCGAACAATTGGAGTTTTGACTGAACCTTTGTTTCCAGTGTAGCAAAGTGTGATACATAATCCATTAGTAGCAAATGTCCTACAGCTGCAAAGTGAAGGGTGAATAGCAGATTGGACTCTGTGGTTAGAGAGGATATTCACAGAACATCGCACAATTATCCAACCATTCATTTTTGCTTATTCTTAACTGTTACGCTGGAGCCCATCCTAGTTCATTTAGGGCGAATCAATCATGGAAGAGACCCCTGTCAATTTCAGTTATGATGGGGCAGTAAGTGTGACTTGATCCCACCCACATCTGCTGCACAAAGGTAATCCACGTGAATCACTATATCACCATTGACCCATTGGATACTTTGTGACTTTAAAAAAAGGTGCTAGACCAAGCAGACATTTCATTCTAGGACTTTTGGGGAAAAAAAATTGTAAAAAAAAAAAAAAAAAAAGTCCCCGAAATTTCTCATTCACACTAAGTCGATCACAATTTACACATGTGTGACAGCAGAGCATAAAATGTACACACACAGATGAAATGTAGGGGTGTCATCTTGCGAGATTAAAACCTGACAAAAGCTGTCTCACGATAATAAATACATAAATTACTTATTCATTAATGATATGTTATCATAACAGTGGTTCATTTGGCCTCAAAAATGTTGACGATAAAATCATTTTGCGTCAATTTGTGAGTCAACAAACTTTTCATAACTCAACTGCATTGTTTTGTGGCGCGGTTATATAAAAATGTATCTTTGTCCAGTCATATTTTTTCATTGTTCTCTTCCTAAAATCCCATCTTGTTCTCATGGACCCATTCTCATGCATTGTCTAGTCTCATGAGTTGGGTGTCTTGTGACACCCCCAACAAAATGTGCGTGTACGCAGTACATAGCATACATAGCGTGTACCTGACTGATGTAATGACGTGACGTCAGTGCAAGATGGCAATGTCCTGCGTGCGTTGCTTCAGCAGAATTAGACTCTACAGGCGACGTTCTCAAAATCCAGTCTCAAAACTTGCAGCAAGGTGAACACAAATGAATTTATAATCAGAAGTCATTGCTGAAATTATAACAAGAAAGCAGTGTGGATTATGCAGACGCGGCTTGGAGACATGGCTTCTCCGACAGCCAGCCGAGACGACCGAGCGCCCTGCAAAGCAGCAAAGCGTTGGCACAAAGGCACTGGCACAAAGGCAAAGCTAAATTGGATTTCTTAGCACTTATGCATCCTAATGGTCCATTTACCTGAGCTATATTGTAGTCCTGCACAAAGGCTCTCCATTATGAGCACACAATTCATCTGGCAGGTAAAAGATCGCAGGTCATCACAGTCGCTCTGCTTGGGATTTCTGCACAAGAGTGTGTGTGTATGAATGCTCTCAAAAAGGTGCATTTTAGTTTACAATGGAACCTCAGCTTTACTGATTAATCCGTTCCAAAGTGTACAAAAACGTTACCAATAGGAAACAATGTAAATCAAATTAATCCTTTCCAAACACTCGAAAATGTGAACACAAAACACTTTTAAAATAGAACTATTATAGTTTTATATGCAGAAAACAAATTGAAATGTAAAATACAACAGGTCTGTATGTGCAATATTGTGCAATAAGACGAGAACCGAGGCCATTTTTTTCCATCGAAAACCATCATCCAAAAACGGGGGCGTTTTGTTGAGGCATTCGAAAAACAAGTTGTGACTGTTGTGGTTGCAAGGAAGTAGAACATGCTGTATGTACAGTATTAGCTGATATAATGGCACTCAAACATATTCATGTTCCAGTAAAATTCATATTAATGTTGTATAAAGCATATTGGATATAACAAGCCTGTTTCTTATAAGAGGCGATTGTTATTCTGGTGTGAATCAAGAAACACCGCATGCATGTAAAAAGGAAAAGAAAGAAAAAATGGCTCAGCAATCAGAATGCAGAGTGTGCCAGGCTGAAGACTGTTCTGCAGCACAGATGCAGCCAATGCACAGTGGTCAAGGTCAAAAGCAGAAGCACAATTAAATCTGCTATATAGGTAGAGCAATTATTTAGAAGCAGAGATTGGCAACAATCGATTATTGTACACGGAAAGTGAAAGTGAAAAAACGAATGAAATACCAGCATTTCACTGCAAAATCCCTAATTTAGCTGAATTCATTTAGTTCCTTTTATGATGATCACTGATTTTCATCCCATTATCTCCACTTCTTACAGAGAGCAATATTTTAGCCCAGGGCTTCATGAAACAGTGGGAAACTAAACATGTGAGTTAAATACAACGAGAATACGTCTTTATTATTTTCTTTTGTATTGACACAATAGCCACTGCGCTAAATCTTGATCAGAGCAAATATGTTTGTCGATTATTCAGGCCTCTCCTTCTACAGCCAGCTGCCATAGCAACCATGTCAGCGCTCACACTCCTCCTCCATAGACTAGCAGAGTGTGCAAACAATATAGCGATGCTCTTCAGCAATGTAAACTAACGTGTCTCACATCCTGTGAGCCCTAAATGACGGCTTTTGTGTGTGCTGGAACCACTGTTCAGAACAATCTAAAGGGACCAAACGAAGCTTTAGCTGCCATTGAGAGAATAGCCTGACAAGTGGTGTAGGATTGCACTGCATCACATTGAGAGGTGTTTTAAATATTTCATGTAACACGGTCCAGTCCTGCACCCTGCCAGGGCTTGAACTCACGTCAACACGTCCCCACTAATTGAGAGTTAAGTAGAGCAGCTCTAGCCAACGAGCTAAAAGCCCTGGGCTGTGAAAGCGTTGTACAGCGCAGCTCATAAAGTGTTAGGGAGTCAGGATCAGATTACATTATTACTATCACACAGCCACACGGGCTGGCATCCCTTACATGTACACACTTGGATACGAAAACAATAATAACAATACTAATATGATATTTACATGTGGTTATGAAATCCATACTATTTACAAAAAGACTAGTCAATTTAACCTGAGCATTGGATTGCTTTGTAAATGCAGATTATTATGTATTTATTTATTTTAGTACAGATCTTGTAATGGACATCGTACCCGTGATGTAGTGGCCGTTGACATTGAGTTACTTTGCTGAAATGTACAGTTGTTAACTCATTAATTGATCCGTGGATCATTCCAAGGCAAGATAATACTACTGTCAGTACTGCAATAAATCCCAATGCATGAGGATGTAATGTTTATAATTGTGAGAGTATTAAATCTATTTAAGGGAGAGGCGTTTGTCTTTTTGAATTGTCATCCACGGGGCTGTCATTCATGTTTAACTGTGGAGTGTTCCCAGGTGTCCTGTTAACTTGAAATCATATTATTGGGATGGACTGAGGAAACATCATTTACATTATAAAGCAGGACAGAGACATAATAGTTACAAATTAAATTAAGAAACTTAAGAAAGGATGACAAGTCTGTGCATTGTAACACTTCCTGAGTCAGTCTTTGTGAGGCTAAAGGTGAAGGTAGTGCAGACACGACATGCCGGAACAAATAAGGTATTTATCTATTGCCATCGACTGTTATAAACTTCTCTTTTTTGAGTTTGACAAAGCCTGTAGAGAACTACATGTTTGTATCCTTATGATGAAGGACATATGGAAATTGACAGCATCCGGAGTGGTTCATTAATTGTTAGAGTGCTGCACTGATTTATGAGGATCGCCACAATATGTAACTGAAGAAGCATCCATATATGGAATCAGATATGTCAGGGAAACTGAAAAGAGCCAACTGGGACTTGTGTGTGTTTCTCTTTGATTAATCTGCTACTTCCATCTGCACTGAGGCTGCAAGCATGAAATGACCCATTTAGATACATATGTTGAAACTGAAGGATATACCTTTCTGTACATAGCCAGTGAAACAGCGAGAGTCGTAGACATGGGAGCCTGGTTGCCTTGCTGGCTCAATTCACAGGTGCTCAGATTTCATCCTCAAGGATGTGTTTAGCTATGCTTCCACTCCTTCCACTCCTTTGGCATCTGTAAGTGCCTAAATAGAAGGCTCAGAGTGAGCACTTGGCTCTTCATTCTGCATTTTCGGAGCCAACCCTCAGCTTAGAGCACAGAGGGCTCTTCCATGGATCCCGGCTGATGTATGCAGGTTACTGTGATCCGCTATGGTTTGCTCAGGAAGGTGCCTCTGAGCCTCACAATAATGCAAGTCCTGAACACGCATGCAAGCTGTTTGGTTTCCTCGTTGAATATTTGGACTCACGCTGAAATGAGTTGAGCACATTTTTTATCGTGTGCGAGTTTGTTTTTATCTGATTTGTTTGATAGTAAAAACGGAATCAAATTTAGGATCGAATTTATCTATTAAAAATGTTAAATCTGCTTAGTGCCGTCGTCCCTTGCCACCTCACGGTTCAAATTTCACAGCTTCACGATTAATAAATCATGCTGGTTCGTGATTGAATACGGCCTAAAAGTAAAAAAAACAAAACAAAACAGAGATTTGAAGTATTTTTGCCTAAATTAACCATTTTCAAGAATAAAATTAGTTGAATGAATCAAAATGCAAATATAAGGCATCAAGACATTCAAATTGCGATAAGTAGTATTCTACGCTGGTCATGACTAGTGTAGAATACTAATTAACTGTTACCATGCTAACATTCAACATGAAAACAGTCTATATAACCTTTGGAAATAGCAAAAATGCTAACATGCGGCACACATCCGGAAGGTATTTATTTTAAGTGTACTGTGGGAGTGTACAGTGCAACCTCCATGTACCCACCCTTTAAACCAAAGGCTGTGAACATTTTTGGCTAAGATAGCCATGAAAGCCACATTTTTAAAAATGTATTTCCGTGAGAGCTATATCATATTTTTTTAACACCAAATACAACCAAATGTGTGTATTTTTAAGCAAGACCAACAATTTTACAATATAAGAAGTCTCTGAACTTATTCTTTTTAATAATATTACCCTGAAACTAACCAAAAATAAATAAATTACTTCTTACCATTAATGTGACTTCTGGTGCTGCATGGTTCTGCACCGTACTCCATATCTTTCCTTCTTTTTGCCATCTTCTTCAACAAAAGGGTTTGCTGTGCAGAATTAGCTAGCTGACTATTTGATTAAAGGAGGGAAGACCCCAGTGAGCTACCGCATTAGCCAATAATAATCAAGTTTTGGTGTCTGACCCAGAAAATATGGTAAAATTGGATTAACAAGCTAGCATTTTTGCCATTTTTCAGGTATTATCTTATATTGATACTTAGCGCTATCATGCTAGGTGTTAACATGCTAACAATCATCATGCTAACTACAGCATTTCAGTCCGGCTTCAGCTCATTAAGGCTAGGTGTTAGCATGCTAGCTACAGCGTTTCAGTCAGCTCGTCAGGATTTCGGTGCGGCATTCGACAGTAAGCGCTACAAAATGGATAGGTGCTTTAAAATGCATGAGAAAGTTTTATATTTTCAACCTTATTTTTAAACACTGTGATTTCTGTAACGCTGTACTTTAAAATGTCAGCCAAAAAATAAAAAATAAAAAAATGTTTTTGTTTTAAGAACTGTCTGAGAGCCAGGTGCAGTCATCAAAAAAGGCCACATATGGCTCCCGAGCCATGGGTTCCCTCCCCCTGCTTTAAGCTGTTTGGAAAGCAACCAAAATGTTTTTGAAAAATATGCCAGAAGAGTTGAGAATAGTGTGGGTTTCAGAAGATGATCTTAATGATTGCTTATTTGCTAAGACAGGCTGTTGCTGTTTATAACAGTTTAGTATAATTCCAAAAGTTTAACCAGCAACCCTAACAGTTAGCAGGAGCTAGCGTAAGCTACATGATAGTCAGTGGAACAACACATAGACGAATAATGAAAAAGTAACATATCCAGACACATGCTAATTTTAACTAACCATTCCAAAATGTCCTAAAGACTTTCTTCTCAAGGGTCAGATTCTGGATCAAACTGGTATTTGCTGAAGAACAGTGCTTCTTCGAATCATAGCGATAAATGAATGCTTGGCAACGAGGCCAAAAGCCGCAACCTCTTCCACAGACGGGCATGGACTGGCTATCGTCTTTAACTTTTAATTTACAGCTGTTAACTTATTTTTATAGCAGCATGTCAGGAAGAATGTCACAGTTATTGAATGTTTTACAATGGAAAGCATTAGAATGGAATGAATAATTTCAGTAAAACATTCGCATTAACAGCCTCATTGTAACAACCTCAGAGGATCTTACAAACTTCTTTTAATAACAATGATTGGATTTAGGGTCAAAGTGTCTCGAAAAGTGGTGGGTTCCAAAAAGTGCTGTTCAATGTCATATTCATATACTGTCTCTGTCTATTGTATTTGTGCTATGCCTGTCTCCAGTAACTTCTTAAGTAGTATATACTGCCCCCTCTCCAAGATATAGTTCTCTCTTGGGGCAACTCTTTTCATTACTGCAAACTGCTAGAAACTTAAATCAATATAATATCTTTTTCTCTTAGTGAGAGCTCGATCAATGCACACAGCGAAATAATGAGCCACATGGTCCATACATTTTCACAACCACTGCTGCCTGAAAGCTTGAATGGGCAGCTGCCATGCAAAAATATGACTTTCTAGAATGTGTCACAGAGACGCAAGCGCCTGCAGTGGCAGTTTGTAGAAGCTTTCTAGCTTTCTAGGCAGGATGCTTTACTTTTCACTAAAACTTGAGTAAACTGCAGGAAAACACCGTTTTTACTACGGTATTTATTTTAAGTGTACTGTGGGAGAGTACAGCGCAACCTCCAAGTACCGACCCTTTAAACCAAAGGCTGTGAACCTTTTTGGCTAAGAGAGCCATGAAAGCCACATTTTTAAAAATGTATTTCCATGAGAGCTATATCATATTTTTTAACACCGAATACAACCAAATGTGTGTATTTTTAAGCAAGACCAACAATTTTACAATATAAGAAGTCTCTGAACTTATTCTTTTTTAATAATATTACGCTGAAACTAACCAAAAATAAATTAATTACTTCTTACCATTGATGTGACTTCTGGTGCTGCATGGTTCTGCACCGTACTCCATATCTTTCCTTCTTTTTGCCATCTTCTTCAACAAAAGGGTTTGCTGTGCAGAATTAGCTAGCTGACTATTTGATTAAAGGAGGGAAGACCCCAGTGAGCTACCGCATTATCCAATAATAATCAAGTTTTGGTGTCTGACCCAGAAAATATGGTAAAATTGGATTAGCAAGCTAGCATTTTTGCCATTTTTCAGGTATTATCTTATATTGATACTTAGCGCTATCATGCTAGGTGTTAACATGCTAACAATCATCATGCATGAATGAACGAAGGAAGTTTTTGTGGCTACCACCCCATCATATACTACCAATCATGTGTAGGATCACATTATGCCATTTTTTTTACCGATCTTTTTCACACATCTGTGACATGCTTTGGTCAGTCAGTACGTTTACATACTCTAAGACAGTCAGATTTTGAAATTCCCCGAATACTTCAGTCTTTCCATTGTTCGCCCTTCTATGTACGCTGCGTGGTGTACCGCCCATCGGCTAGTGGGAAATGATTTAGCGAGTTTAAATGACATCTTAGATAGCTGACGTCCTGAACTTGAACAGAAATTTGAGGTTGTTAGTATACGATGCTGATATTGCGTACTGAATATCAGCCAATCAATCCAACCTGACTCATACATACTTTTATTACTTATTTTGTGTGTGGAAAGGCTTGATCAAGTGATATTACTCAAACAGAGAACAGAGAAGCAGCAGCAGGCATGACAAAAACTCACTTTGTTCCGCTTCGTTCATGTTTCGGACAGCGTTAGTTGTTTAGGGGGGCCGGATGTTTGTTTTTCACCTCTGTGGTGATTAGTCCTGTTGAACTTCCCTGCTTCTGTGCCACCACGGGGGACCTGTTTATGCTGGGATTTTCGGACTTTGACGTCTTTCTTGCTCCTTTCTAGTTTGTTAGCACGTTGGCAAATGCTGTGGTTGTGTGTCTGCTGGATAAAGGTGCTGCATGTCTGGAATGGACTGCTTGAGTGCTGCTATTGGAGATTTTATAGTATATGCACGGCGATACTTCAATATAAATATCATCATATTACACCCCAAGCTGTAATGTGCAACAAATCTTAACATATCTGACGTTAAATGTAATAAGACATATATATATATAAAAATCAATATTTACGTTTCTATCTGCTATGCACTGCAATGTTGTGGTGCTTAATGAAAATAAACATAAATGGTTTGATGGGGTGGCCTATTTTTGTTTTGCAGTTACTCACCCTAATCCTGCTTCAGTGAACACATAACATATTCTCCAACATCTTCACCGGCCACCTATACAACACTCTTTCTGACCTTCAAAACCCTCAATAGCCTTACTCCCCAATACCTCAAGCACCTCCTCCAAAATCACTCCCCAACGAGACACCACAAGCCTTTCAAAGCAAACCTTTCGACCCTTAACACACAGACCAAGCACTGCACCTTGGGGGGCCAAGACCCTTTGCCACTGCTGCTCCATCTCTCTGCAACACCAACTCGCTCCACTTGCTTGAAACACAACTCAAAGCTTGCAATGCACCTGTCCCACTGCTCTGCAAAACCAGACCTCTTTCTCTCACACAGATAAATATCTCTTTTTAATGTATTTATTAATATTATTATTCTTAATGTTTTATAATAGAGATGGCCACTAATAAGACACATAGTATTGTATACTTAGAAGGATTATTTCAGTCCATAACATAGAGCATAACATTAATGTAAAGTTAAAGAGTGAGTCTTTCCCATTCATGATTTATCTCATTGCAGTTAACTTTGTTATGCACCACTTATTTGCGTACCTTTGTATTGGTATGTACAGGTACATCCATATGTCACAATGCATTGTATATATGAAGGACTGAGCCAAGAAATGTACGTTCTTTAAATTTACCTTTCACATTTGAACCAAGGCGGTACCAATGCCCGATACGGTACTCAACAGTACCAATTTTCGGTACATTTGTGTGTGTTTATATAGTAATAAATACTCCTTAGTCCTATGTATTTATTTTGTGTATTAACTGAAAAACATTTGTGTTCTTACCTTTGATATATATATGAAGTACATGCACCCTGTCCTTCTCCAGGAAAAGCCTTGATACTTTGTTGTAAAAGTCTGATCACCTCATGGTGAGCTTGGGTATATAACCCTGTCTCCTACCAGTCAAATTCATTAATTCATAGCCTAAAGTGCACCGCCAGAAGAACTTGTTTATGACGACTGGAGGCCTTGTTTTGGGGAAAGAATGATTGTTTAGACAGACAGAGGGGTTTGTTCAACAGACAGAATGTGTTCAGCCTTGAGTCATGGAGAAACACGTTATAATCATTTATTCCAATAAGCCAAGGTTATATGAATGTGCACTACAGGAAGATCAAGCCATATAAGTACGTCAACGCATATTCATAAGCTTGCCACCACACATGGTAGTAGCTTTTGTGTGTGTTAAAATAAGCAGGCAAGAGTTGTCCAGTCGGAAATAGCTACATTCTGGAATGTGTATGGCCCTGCAGTACAGCTGAGGAAGTCTTTGACTGACGATATATGCTGCAGAATACTGCGTGCTGCGTGATGCACACAACGTGCTATTTTTAATTGGGGGACAACGACGCTTCTAAGCTGTCTGAAAAAGGGTTTGAAAGTGTGTTGCAAAGCTTCTTGCATAATAAAATTATGTTCACTAGAATGACAGAACGTAACAAAAAAACTGTTTTTGCTTACATCAGCGTGTCTGACATGATAATTTGCAACATTATGAAAGGCAATGCAGCAGAGATAGACAAGCGGCCAAGAAACAAACATGCATCAGGAACACACAATTAGACTGCCTTCTGTCAGGAAAGTAATTCCCATTAGTTTGGGATCATTTACATGACAAATGGGCAAACGGGAGGCTCAGAGCACATGTTGTGCTATTCTGTGCAGCTCAGTAACAGTGTGATTTGATATGTCCAAGCATTATGCAAATCCACTGCATCAAAGGTAAAAGCCAACAGCACGAGATAACACACCACCTACGGTACACATTGTTTTATATACCGCTCTGTAAAGGACACAGGGTCTGGGAGACAAGAACACGGGCGTGTATCTTGATGAGGCAGACACGATGCTGAGATACAAAACAAAACAAAAAAACCTTGTTGGGAGGATCCAGCAGGTGGATCTGTTTCACCCTCAACACCTCAAGGCTCTGCTGTGGGACTGTAATGCTTTATTAATTCATTTTCTACTGCTTTTCTACTGCTCACAGTGTCACAGGTGAGCTGGAACCCATCCCAGCTGAATTTGGGTGAGACCTGGTCACATATAGACAAACATTACAGTCACACCGATGGGCAATGTCAAGTCTCCACATAATCTAACACATGTTTTAGACTGCTGGAAACTGAAGTAAAAACAACTTGGAACGAGGAGATCAAGCAAACTGTGAGGCAGACAATATATACATGCTACGGTGCTGCCACTGTCTTGGTTGGCATGTCTTCATAGATGGCCAGGGACAATATCTTACTTTGAACTGGGATGGTGGGCTTCCTTTTTAACTCATTCAACGCCAAAGACGTACCGTAGTTATATGTTTTTATAAACCCAAACGCCAGATCCCAGCAACGTATTTATACATCTTTTACGTTTTTTTGTGCAACAGGCAAGAAGAGGTAAAGAGATGATGACGCAACTCTACAGGAATGCATTTCACTTCAAAGCACTTTTAAGCCATAAAAACGGCCACAAGGTGGCAGAGGTGTATTTAATAAGAACTCGGCAGGGATCATGCGAATGGAAGAAACACCCATGACAGGAAGGAGGAAGTGAGAGAGCGTAGAGGAGTGTAGCGTGCAGAAGGTCACGCATTGTCGGGAAATTTTAACAAGTGCGTACATGCATGCACACACATAGTTCAGTTCCAAATATGAAAATTGTAAATAGTTGATGGTATATTGTTGTTTTGTGTAATGTTGGTAAAGTTATTTATATATTTGAGCTGTCACAAAAGCAACAAATATTTGTGTCGAAATGAAAGTTGTGCTTGAAATGCATCTTTTCTCCCTTTTCTAGTTGGGAACTGATATTTTCCTGAAACAGACCCATGTTCTACTGCTGATTACTAAAGAACGGAAAAAGGGTAGAAACACACTTTTTTTCTGATAAAAAAGTCGAATCTTTTTTTTTGGTAGGTTCCATGTTTATATAGCCATAGAACACAATAATCTGTGTGCCTTGAAAGATCAGTCAAAATCGTCTAAAATGGCCGGAACTGAATTGCAACTACAGGAAAGCATGATTGGAAAAGCCTCCTCTACCAATTCCCTAACATGCCACAATATAATATGCAGTATCTTTTTTAATGGCACCATGGGAAGCACCGATAACAGACTAACTACAAACCCCATAATGCAGCGCAACAGCTGCCTTACCAAACTAACTGTGATCATCCCTGCTTCAATCATGTCCCGTACCCCAAACATGAACAAGCTTATTGCCTATAAAAGAGGCCAACTATACAGTTCTGACAAAATGGCATCAGAGCAAAGAAAATATAGAGTTTTGATTCATTATTATTGTAATTGTTACTGAAAAGCACAATTTTAATTTGTATAATTTTGACAAGAGATGTTTTTAAGCAGAGCTAAATATTAGAATTTCTTTTAAGTTGACATGTATTTCTTTACTGCATTTGTCTGTGCAGCTCTGAGTGGTAGCTGGTGTGGGGGTCTGGAGCCAACCCTCGACCCCTGGCTAATTGCAACAAAGTAGTCAGCATTGGCCAAGAAGAGAAGAGTGCAGATTTACCTGATACACACCTAGAGATTTATAGAATATCTCATTAAAATAAACTCACTTTAGTGGCCAACTGGGATCAAATATCATTTTAAAAGCCCCCGAAAAGAGCAGGATAGAACCTCTTCAAGTATAAATTGATCTCACATGATAACACATGCACACAGTCTTTGCACTATAAACCTTAATCTCCCTTTGTGTTATCCTGGAAAGACAGCAAAAAAGTCCACGAGCAAGCTGCTGGCTTTATCGTGGAGTTTCATCAACCTATCATTTTTTTCCCTTAATGTATATTTCTGACATTTGCCATTGTGATACAAGTGTAGATCATACCCACCGACAAAAACAACATATGGCAGGTGAACAGAGGCCATCTTTAAACACAAAGAACACCATAATTTCCATCTTCACGATGCACTTTCAGACTTGCCCTTAAGTGTTTGTCAGAGTGTCTAAAGAAAGCGTGGAAAGGGTAGAAAATACGAAGAGTATAGTCAGAATACTGATCAAATGAAAAAAATGTGTTCGCTTCAAATGTGTGATATGTTGGTGTCAGAATTATTTAACCATTAGGACAGTGGTTCTCAATTATTTTCTGTCATGCCCCCACTGGGGAACAAAAATGTTTTCACGACCACCCAATTTGAAATACGATTGTAGTAACTGATAATATTTATTTATGTATCTGTACTGTACAGACTGAACTCAAAACTGAAACCACCAAGATGCAATAAAATGGAGAGCTGTGAAGCATACAAGCGTGTTCAAGAGTCAAACTGCATGCTGACAAATTCATACATGTTGGCAGGTCTGCAGTAATATTGAAAGTCCTTCCTGCCTCTAACGTCTTCCTTGACAGTTCAACGTGGCCCCCCGCCCGGGGCTCCGCCCCACTATTTGAGACGCACTGCATTAGGATGACATTATCAGTCTAGCCTTTGTTTTAGTCGGGGATGGGACAATTCTAATATACCTGCTGGTCAATAGACAATGCATTCAAATCTGTCATCCTCCACTCCTCTCATGTGTCTCACAATTTTGAATCGAGAGGCAACATGTGAGGAGAGAACACACAACTTTTATAGACAGTACAGCCCTCTTTTTCTAACTGCACAGTAGCTTAAGGTTGGTACAGTACGCAATTTATTGCATTTGTCAAAAACCATGAAGGGTGACACAATAACTTGTTTGTACCATTCTACTATTTTTCCATCGTGTTAGCAGCTGGAAGGATGGAACAAGACACATTACGGTCTGTTGATTGGTCGTCATTGCAACAGCAAATACAACATTAATGGCAGGGGAAGAGCACAAAAAAACTCCTTTTCTCAAGTGTTTTCTTTTATTAACAGCGTGAACAAGAAAATGTAAATACATATGTGCTATTGTTGCTGGGTGTTTTAAAACATGGCTTGCGCCCTTGTAAAATGTGCATTATACAGATGAGTGAATACTTCCATGTGAGGGATACACAGTATTGGAAACATAATAATGAGGGATAAAGCATTGGATGTTGTGACAAGATAGGGTGAGTGGAGCCTTTGCAGGAATGAACAACATCGCCAAAATGCACATAAGTGAACATACAGTGGATGCTCGGTGAATTTGGCTATTAAAATGGGAGACAAGGATGAGTCACGCTGATTCTTCCAACTTTAGATATGGGAAATCACAGGAAGCCTCAATAATCTGTTCCTTCCATGTCAGCAGTCTGATCATCATCCTAGAGACCTTTCACCAGAGCTTCTAGCCGTGTACAGTGTTGTTCAGTTTTTAAAGATAGTATGTTGCTTCAGATGGAAAATAGTATGGTTACACTGTGCGAGAGACAGCCTAAAATAACACATCAAAACACATTTAAATGTTAGGTGACAGGATCTTTTGGTTAAAAGGAAATGAGTGGTGAATGTTGCATTTTTCCCTGTGGGCATCTGAATGTCTCACGCCTGACAGGTTGGAAAAGCCTCATTCATTTTAGGAAAGCAATCTTTGGCAGATCCTTTTACTGTGAGATTATTTCTCAAAATTTCGTTCAAGTCTGGTATGGTCGCAAGACATTTCTATTTTTCATCTTTGCAATCCATCCTTTTCTGAACGACAAATCACGCCTTACAAATTCAGGGCTGCAAACCTTGGACACCTTGGACTGAATGTACAAGTGCAGGGCGGGCACACGACCATTCTAACTGACTGGGCATTTTGATTCTCCAATTAACTTAACATACTTTTTGGGGTGTGGAACGCCACTCAGAAATAGTGGTTTGAAACAAGAGATTCTACAAAAAAATTCTAGATTACAATTCCGAATTAGTGAACTGTATATGACTTGTCATCAAAAATAAAATAACTGCCATTCATGGCTTTCATGTCTGCTGCACACACACATGCAGAAAAGCAATCTCATAGACAATTTGGTTTTGATATGCGATACATGAAATGATAGCTAACATGACTCTATTATTAGCTGACAACATACATAACTAACACATGCACACACTCATAGCACTTTATTTATTTATTTATTTTATTTATTTGTATTAATGTCTCTTCTGTTGTTGTTGCTTAATATTATTGGTATATATGTTTATGTTTCTTATGTTCTTATTCTTTCTTGTGTTTTCTTTCTTTTCTTGGGAGAATGAACAGAATAAGATTTTCATTGCATGGTATAACTGCTGTTTTACCATGCACATGACAATAAAACTCTCTTGAATCTAATGCACATGCGTTAGGTCTAACGTACTCACAGCCGGAAGAGGCGGGATGTACTCAATGGTATGCGTACATTTGAATGTTGGAATGCCACCTACAGTCCCTTTGAGACGTGTTGTAAAATCATATAGGTGCCATTGCTGCACTCTCAAATTATTTAGAATGTTGAAAATCCGTTTGGATCTCTGCGAATATATAAGGAGTGTGGGCCAGGACCACCTTTCTATACAAAGTGCCCTGAGATAACTGCATTTATGATTACATGACATAAATAAAATAAATTGAACTCCCCTTACATCCTTGTTCATATCGGCCTCCAGCTCGGCTGATTCTGACCTTGTCATATAATGGAATTGTGTCATCTTGTCATTTTGAATTGGACAACTTCATTTCTTTATGGTTCTACTGACTGCATATGGTGGGTAATCTCACAATTTTAAGTGCTCATTTCATCCACTTGACTGACGCTGACCACCTCATAGTCATACTGCTGCAGAGATAGAGCTAATAGCAGAGCATACTCCCAATCAACCACATACCAGTATCCTTACAGGTTGACTCCAGAGGAGAAATTCCTACCTCTTAATTTTGTTTTACAATCCCATGGAGATAATCACTTCTAGCCTTGACCAATGCACACAAAATGCGATGCAGCACTGAGACTGAATGTTGGAAACAGCCTGAACTAACAGCACATCTAGTCAGTAAAACACACATTTCCATGAGTTTCATGGCTGAACTCAGTCATCCATTCATTCATTTTATACCGCTTATTCAGGGTCACAAGTGAGCTGTAGTTAGCCTAGTTAACTTTGGGTGAGAGGCGGTGTACACAATGGACTGGTCAATCACAGGACATATATATCGTCGTCCCTCTTTTATAGAGGTTACTTGTTCCCAGACCCAACCACGATAAATGAATTTCCACCATATAGATTTCAATGTTGATAAATTTAAATATTTTCATAGTTACGGCATAGAAAACCTGTTTATGACTTTTTAAATACGAATTTAACTAGGGCTGTTAAAAATAGGGCGTTAACGCCAGATCATTGACATCTTTGACAAAAAGCTCTCTCGTTACTACTGGTCTTCCACTTAGCGTGATGTACATTTTGCCGTTGGTGCTCCAAGTGCTTTGTATGTTTCCCTGCTTCCTCGAGTCCCGTCCTTTCTTGGCGATGCCAGCATTGCATTTTGTCAGATGCTCATTCATGTAGACGTTCGTACCTTTCAGCTTCTTTATAGCAAGAGAGCGATTATTGCCAGGCAATATTGCGAGGGATGACTGTAGACGCACAAACATTCATACTGATATTCACAGCTATGGGCGATTTATAGTCACGCAAGCATGGGTTGAACATGCAGGTCGGACCAGGATTCCAACACATGCCGGAAGGCAGAAGTGCTAACCACATGTGCCGTTGTGCTGCCATGGCTAGAATGAATCACAGATTGACTGACTAGCTCCTTGAAAAAAACTAAATTGAATAATTTCAATCAACAAAAGTACATCCATTCATCCGTTTTGTAATGCTTATCCTGTTCCGCTTATGACTTTGACAAATAAATGAGGTACATCCTGGACAAGTCACCAGTTAATCATTGGACTTTATGATTCAACATTAGTATCTCAACTGTAATTCATCTTCCCCTTATCTGTGCTTCGTAGGGCTAGGGGAGATTAATACATGGCGAGATTTCTCGTTTGGAACCAAGCTGTATCGCGAGAGCAGGGCAGCCAGAAGCCAACCAAGACTGTGAACTATGGCATTGCTGCAATGAATGATAATACAGTAATATGGAAGTGGCACTCTTCTTACATAGAAGAGATCCCCGTTGACAATTTAGCCACATGGTCGCTGTATTTAGCCAGGGGGCGTCCAAAGTGTAGGGGGCCATCTGTGGAACGTGACTCTCTGCAGAAATAGAATAAACTAAAACCCAGCAAAAGTGGAAAAATAGAGCAAAAAGGCATAATGCAACTAGAAAAAGCTAAAATGTTGATACTAATAACAAATAAAAACACAAAGATTTGCCTTTAAATGTATGTACTGTGTGTATAATGTATGTATATGTTGTTTTTTATTATAAATTGCTTTTTTGTTAAATGATAAATATCAAAGGACAGCTGGATAGCCTTGACGTAAATAGACAGAGACAGGTAGGTGTGTGTAGGAGTGTCAAGAGACAAACATTTGAAAACACGGCTGCATTGTTTTTGTTCTGTCATATTTTTTCATTGTACTTTTCTTAAAATCATCTCGTCTCGTTCTCGTGGACTCAATCTCGGCCCTTGTCTTGTCTCGTGAGTTGGGTGTCATGACACCCCTAGTACTTGGCCATTATTATGAAGCCTCCTCTGAAAGTTGTATCACAGTTAGGGGTCCTGATGTTATTTTGCTTGCTTTGGCTTTCAATTGGACAGATTGGACTGTTTGTTTGATTAAAAATCAATTATGCCAAATTAATTAACATAACCAAAAACATTAAACCATTGAACTAATTCAGGACATTTGTGCTATCATCCATATTACAACAATTCCCATTTTTCCCGACATTTCCGTTTTTCGGGAATTATGTTGCTATTATCTTGTTAGTGCTATCATGCTATCATTCATTCATCTGTTTTTAAATTATGGCAGGTTTCCGCGCTGTTTCAGCTCGCTTTCGCATCTTTTGCTTCGACACTTACAACTCTTTTACCTCACATATAATTTGTTTTCCTTTTTTTCTTTTCATTATTCATTTTTTTGCTCATCCCTCCCCCGCGCCCCCCCAACCCCCCATCCCATCAGGCTCGGGCATTCACAGGCAATGTCTCCAGACATTGCAATCATCTACTAATTATTATTATTAATCCGCCGTTTTTTTTTCCTCCTTCATTTTGTAACCCAAAGAAACGGTGTGCTCTCACAGGTGCGGTCTCAAGAAACAAAACGAATCACGACCATGTGGTCTGACCTACTCAGCCACAACCAACGAGTTACCAATTACAATAAAATGTAATTCATGCTCTATTGCAGACAACGTGCAGCCCCTCGCGATAAAATATGTATCATGTTCCCAGGCACGGCCTAGTCTCCCTGACAGCCAACAGAATGGTCGGGTAACCTCCATTCATCTATGTGTGACAGCAGGCATAGTCTGACTCTCTGCCAGACCCACAACTCTCCGGGGAAATCTTGGAGTTGAGAACTTGGGCCCTGTCACGGCCTGTGTACGGCTGATAAAGAAGCCATCCTGTACCAAGGCTCTGTCCTACACCCTCTGCATGCATTATTTCTAAAACTGATGAGCCATAGGTTGATTAACTTATAAGGAAAAAAAAAAGATGAAGAATATATCATTAAGCAGAGGAGTGACAATGTGCATGTCTACATCAAAGACATTATTATACTGTATATTATCTTTTCCTTACTAGTACGCCACATAATATATCACTGCCGTTGGGAATAGGAATTATAGGAATAAGGAATAGCAAAAGACCATGTCTTTGGTGTATAACTTACACTAAGGTGACCAAACGGCTTTGTTTTCCCAGGACATGGCTTGTTTTCATGTCCTGTCCTGTTTTTTTTCCATTATGCTATTTATTTGAGTGACATTAGGACACACACAATTAGTGTTGCCAAAAAGCTGAAAAATAACAAAGAACACACAAAAAGTTATTCCTCTGACACTTGGTGAGTCAAAGTCTTGTAAAATTGGGGACGTGATGCACAACAACGGCTGAAATTCCCAAGTTCTTGTGACTTTAGAAGGCACATGTTCCCAAAAATATTGGTTACATTCCAAAACTTAACAAGCATTTGACCTCAGGTTCTTATGTCATTCTGTTTTTGAAATCATGTGTCTTTGGTTATATATAGTATTTTGTAATGTAACACTTTCCTATCCATCCAGAGGAGGCATATTTTAAATATACTGAAATTATAAGGCATCTTTGAGTGAACTTAAAGTATTATTTTCGGGACTCAAAGTACGGTCACCGTAACTTACACACAATTGCCAAACGTATTACCAAGTAATGCACAGAGCCAAAACCTTATCAACAGAACTACCAAACGATTGCTTCTGCCTAATGGTTCAATTGCCCAATGGGGTAGAGATGGATGGATGGCAAGATAGGGACCTGCAAATACACAACCAATTAACAAGGAGCCATTTAACCTTCCTGTTCAAGGAGACAAGATGGGTTAAACATGCAGAGGAGAATCAAACAGTGTTTAGGGTCTGTGGCTATGCTTCCATTTGCAGCTGTCTTAACTCCAGCAGTGATAACCCTGCTAAGAGGTAATGGACCTTTGAGAGGCAATGCTTTCACATCCATTTAGTCAGTAACAGGAGTAATTTCCGAGGTTTATTTAGCTAGTTGATACTCTTAGAAAGAGCTGGACTCCTGAGCACAAAAGGGAAAGATATGTAATTACTTATGTCTTTAATTGTTGTGAAGTAGACCTTAAATAGCATACACATTTAATGGGAGTTGGTTAAGTGTTTTATCCTTCTGACGAACAACAACCAACTCAATAGCAAATGGCTAACATTAAATTATCTTTGTATGGCTGTAGCAGTGTGTTGCTATCATTACTGCTTTTAGATTATAGATTTAATTATTAACCGTTGAGGACTGGCCTATTTGTTAGCATGTTGACCTCCTGTCAGGGGATCGAGGGAATCTCCGTTTGGGCATCTCTGTGTGGAGTTTGCATGTTCTCTTTGTATGTTTTCTCTGGGTACATGTGAGAGTAATTGCAGACTAAATTGTCTCCAAGTGAGTGTGATTGGCGGTTTGTCCACATGTGTGCTGTGGATTGGCTGACCACAACCCATTCATTGTCCAACGGTGCCCTGGCGAAGGTCAGGAGGTTCTCATCCAAGATTCTATGGTACAGGGCCCCATTCTTGGCCTCTCGGTACAGTTAAAACTGTACACTTAACAAAGAAACAGCCCCCCAAAAAAGAATGTTTCCACCTCCATGTTTGTCAAGTGTCTTCTTGGCACCATATGCAGCATTTTTCTGTAAACATGGGGAGTCGAGTTGGTGCTAAAAATCTCCATTTTGGTCTCATCTGATCAAAACATGTTCTCCCAAGCCTTGTCTGACACATCCAGGTGTTCATCTGAGAAGGTCTCCCTTCTTTACGAGAAGGGAAGACCTTGCTGGCACTGCAGGATCTCAACCCATCCAATGTGTGACCAGTTGTTTTCTTGGTGACTGTGCTCCCAAAATGTCCCAAAGTGTCATTCTGCGCTGATCCCTCACGTTACTCAAAATCCTCCTCACCCCACAAAATGATATCTTGCGTGGAGCTCCAGAGCAAGGGCAATTGGCTGTTGTCTTGTATTTCTTTCATTTTGTATTATTATGCCAGCAGGGGTCTCTCTGTCTCCAAGCTTCTTGCTGAAGCGACAGGGCTAATTTGTGTGCTTCATGGGCAAATAAATGGTCTGCAGGGTCAGAATTATTGCTCATTGGTAAAGGAATCAAAGACAAATTCATTTTAAACTTTTATTTCATGTTTTTTTTCTGGACTTTTTTTGTCATATTTTATCTCTTTCTGTTTGTCTTAGAAAATCTGCAGATCGTCAATCATTTCCGCCACTGCAAAAAGTCTCGATGGGTTTGACATCAGAGCCCTCAAGAAGATCATGGATCCACCATGTCACCAACACCGAAATTCGAGAACTGACAACCTTCTGCATCTTGACTTGCAGCATATCAAAGATTGCGCCGTGCCATCCCGAAGAATAAGAAGAAGACTGCAAATACTACTTTAAATCTGCATCCAGCAGCCTATAGCTTTAGGAAATGGATGATTGAATATGGGTAGAAATCATGTGCCATTTTACTGTGATTGTACTTTAATTGGAAGGAAGTGTTTTTGAGTCCAATGGCTGAAAAGTGCAGCTCCATCAATGTCTTTCACACTCAATTTAACTACATTTCCCATAATGACTCCCAAACGTAGAAAATCCAGACTAAAAATTACAAACGTCTCTCTTTGAAAGAACAGCTGCCTGTATTTGTTCCTTTTTGAATGTGGGAACCATTCTTTATCTCACATTAGTTCCTGGTATTTATATAACTTGCGTCACAGAGCAAATAGATATGTAAAATGTAGGCCTCAACTACAGAAAATGACATTTTTACTGCAATCTTATCATGTGTGTCAAAATGAAAATCAGCTATCTGTTTTCTTCCACCTTCCTGTCATGTGAAATAAAGTTTTCTCCTTGTTGCTCCTTGGTATGCATGAGCTTAATGGTGGGGATCATGCTTGAGTTCATTGGAAACCCAGTGAAGCAGTAAGGTGGAAAAAGCAAGGTGCAAGTCTTGTTTACGAGATGTATCTTTTGGCTGCTATGTTCCCTGGGTGCCCACAGGGGTCTGGGCAGAAACTGTAACCGTGGCAACTTAGGATGGACGCATCACTGAATCATGGAAAGCAAAGAACACTAGTAGGAAAAATAATCGTGACGTGTTATATTTGTTGTTATGGGCAGCAGTTTCTGGAATCAGCAGAGCATTTTCTGACAAGAGCAGCCACGGGATGTAGACATGTAGATGCAAATGTGATTTTCTGTGAATCCATATACACATGCAACAACCTACGTCAATCTAACAGCCTGCAGTGAGGCCTGCAGTTCTTTGGATGTTGTTGTGGGGTCTTTTGTGACCTCTTGGATGAGTCGTCGCCACGCTCTTGGGGTAATTTTGGTTGGCCGGCCACTCCTAGGAAGGTTCACCACTGTTCCATGTTTTCGCCATTTGTGGATAATGGCTCTCACTGTGATTTGCTGGAGTCCCAAAGCTTTAGAAATGGCTTTATAACATTTTCCACACTGACAGATCTCAATTAGTCTCAGTTAAGTTATGTTTTAAAGGGGGGGGATCACTTTTTCACACACGGCCATGTAGGTTTGATTTTTTTTCCTCCCTTCATAATAAAAAAGTTTCATTAAAAACTGCATTTTGTGTTGAGTTGCGTTGTCATTTACGAATATTTAAATTTGTTTTATGATCTGAAACGTTGTGACAAACATGCAAAAAAATAAGAACTCGAGAAGTGGACACTTTTTCCCGCCACTGTACAGTATACTGTATATTCAGTATATTTATAAATATGAGTATTTATCTACATTGCACATGTATATCGGGGTGCACACACTTTTTCCAGCATGCAAGTTACAAGCCAAAATGATCTACCTGTTAGCTGTTGAACTTCTTTCCACAAATTGAAACAAACACTAAAACTGAACTGAATTTTAAAAGTCACGTGACGTGTAGTTACGTAAAGATGAAGAAAGCTTGAGATTTAGGTTAAGAGAACTACTGTTCCCATGACGTTTAGAGTGTGGGAGCAGGAAGTAGGTCCAAATTCGACTCTACTATCGCATGTTTTGATAGAAGTCATATGCAGCAATCGTGTTTTGATTTGACAAATCTTAAGTCACTTTGATCAAATGTGGATTTACTACAGCTTCTGCCTTGATATTAACATAGCAGCGGGTGTTGACCTCTGATGAAAAATCAGTCACACGTCGCAAGCGAGTGGTGCTGGGAATGCCGAGTGCAGGTAGGATTGCAGGGATTATCGTGTGCATAAAGCAGTTGTGCGGTTCCAATTCTGCCTGGAGCACTGCTACTTCAATATTACATGTATTAGAGATGCCATAACTACCAGTCTGGTAGACTGCCGACTGCCCTCTTCCCACAAGATAGCTTTTCTCTAAACAAGAGTGATCATCACGTTTTAATCGTGGCACCCTTACTAAATACTAATGATTAGTATTTCACATTCATAGTGTCAATGTTCACAGGTAATCAAAATAGTCGGTATCATTGAGTAATTCACAATTCAATTCAATATGTCAATAACTCGCACATGATTCCTTCATAGTTCTGTACATTACCTGAGTAGTATGTCAGTCAAAATAGCTGCGTAGCATTCATTATACATACAGTTCATGTATTACGTTCAGTCAGCATTTGCTTCACATCACACCCATCACGTTCCATCGTCATAATGGCACCACTGCCCGCCAGAATGTTGGACGGTATGTTCGAACGCTAGCCCTAACCCTAACCCCTAACCCTAGCCTTAATACAGCCAGACAACCATGCAACACTGTCACTATGTGGCAACTGAAACTGTGCTACCTGCCGGAAACCAGGTGAGTGAACGAGTATACTGTCTGTGACCCACAGTTCCATAGGTCCTATCCATAGGTAACATTCAACATTCAACATTCAAAACTCAAACATACCAAACATCTCTGCTTCCAAATTCCTTGACCAATCCATAGACCCAATTATAACCACCTCAATAGTGAATTGACGCCGTATTCACATTAGTGCTGTTTTTAAATGTTGCAAACTTGAATGGAATATTGCTAGCTGTCAGACAGGGAACAGAACATAAAACAATTTTGGAATGGAACAAGTGTATCATCCAGCTAGTACATAAAGGCTGCTGTGACATTGCTTTTTATTAACACGGTGTATGCCCGTGATTTGTAGCTCTGGTCTTGACACTTTGACTCTGTTGCCCTGAGGTGGCAGAATGGCCAGCTGCTGTCAGTCAAACAAAGTCTCGATTCCCCTCAAACAGCTGAGATGAAAAGAGTAATATCTCCTGTTTCAACAAGGATCTATCACCCTCTTTGCTGTGCGAATTGATGATGTTGTAATTTACAGTGAAAACAAAGGGATAACTACAGACTTTGTGTGTCACACATGTCGACACGAACAAAGACAAAGAAAATCTTTCACAGTTTCAATGCCTTGACAACCTCGCTCTGCTAAACAGAGTAAACTCTAGCTAGCTAATGTAACGCACATCAATTCCCAGGCCCCGCTCCTTAAAGGCGCACATAAGTCATAAATATGACACTATATATCACGTCTTCTGAATGCCTTATATTTATATTTTCGTTCATGTAGCCATTTTTACGCTTGAAAACAATTTAGGCCAAGAATACGTAAATACGGTTGGGGGGGGACACTATATTAGAAAATTTCACCTTTCAAATCTCCCAGTTTTTGTATGATTCTGGTTTAAATTAAAATTTTCGCTAAAATTATCATACAATAGTACGCTAACCCTAACCCCATACCTAACCCTAACCCTAACCACAAACCTAACCCCTAACCCTTCCCAACCCTAACCCTCCTAACCCTAACCTTATCCTAACCTAACCCTAACCCTAAACCTAACCCCAAACCTAACCCTATCCCTAACGCCAAACCTAACCCTAACCCTCCTAACCCTAACCCTAACCCCAAACCTAACCCTAACGTCAAACCTAACCCTAACCGCAAACCTAACCCTAACACTAACCCCAAACCTAACCCTAACCCTCCTAACGCTAACCCTCCTAACCCTAACCTTATCCTAACTCTAACCCTAATCCCAAACCTAACCCTAACCCCTAACCCTATCCCTAACCCCAAACCTAACCCCAATCCTAACCCTAACCCTCCTAACCCTAACCCCAAACCTAACCCTAACTCAAACCTAACCCTAACCCCAACCCCAAACCTAACCCTAACCCTCCTAATGCTTACCCTCCGAACCCTAACCCTATCCTAACTCTAACCCTAACACCAAACCTAACCCCTAACCCTATCCCTAACCCCAAACCTAACCCTAACCCTCCTAACGCTAACCCTCCTAACCCTAACCCCAAACCTAACCCTAACCTCAAACCTAACCCTAACCCCAAACCTAACCCTAATACTAACCCCAAACCTAACCCTAACCTCAAATCTAACCCTAACCCCAAACCTAACCCTAATACTAACCCCAAACCTAACTCTAACCCTCCTAACCCTAACCCTATCCTAACTCTAACCCTAACCCTCCTAACCCTAACCACAAAACTAACCCCAAACCCAACCCCAAGGTGGACAGTACAGTGAACAAGGTTGACAGATTATTTCCCTGTTTGCCATCACTGGATGTTTGCATAAATCACCAACTTCACACAGATAATTAAAAATTACAGAGCACTTACACACATACACAGTACACATATAGCTGAATAATAGACAATAAATATAGCAACTTCTGATCAATCCATGTCAATTTCAGACTTAAAATAAAGTATCAATTTAAGCCCCACTCATGTCCAGTTTAACCATGCCCACTTATGATATATGCCTCGCCCATTCCGAGTACAGATACGGATACAGATAATTTAGATGGGTGAACAGATGCAGATACAGATTAATGGTGTACTCGCTCATAATAATTGTTTTCTGCATGTAAAACTATAATTATTCTCTGTGAAACTTATTTTATTAATATTTTTGGGTGTCTGAAATGGATTACTTGGATTTACCTTATTTGCTATGGGAAACATTGCTTCGATTTTTTTGTGCGTTTCGGTTTTCGCCTAACCTTTTGGAACAAATTAAAAAACGGAAACCGAGGTACTGCTGCATATGACAAATAATGAAGCCTAAGCCAAAAAAAACCTCCCTGAAGCTTCTGTGCATGCCTAGTGGTTATTTTGATAGCAAGAACAATATTTAATGACAAACTATACTGGTGCATAGCTGAATATTAAATCATATTCATAAAATGAGCAGAAAGCAGCAATAAAATAACATTATAGTTGTCAGAGGCCAGAGAGGAGGCAGAGTAGAAATCACTGCTACACCTCGAGTTCTGTGCTGCTCAAGAAGGAGGTGCGTGTGCAGAGGATTTGGGGAGATTGAAATACAAGATCATTAAGAATACTAAAGTGAAGCCGAGATAACATGAAAATGTCTCATATGCAGCAGCCTAATGAAATGTTAAGCAATACAGATGTTTCATGCATAGACATATACTGTGCATGTCACCCCTTGCTGAGCTTAACAGACTGTTAATATTAAAAAGAAAAGTATTTATTACGTTTCTAAAGACTGAATTACATTGTAATGTGTGTGTGTGTGTGTGTGTGCGCATGGACAGGTAGACAAATTATCAGGTCAAACCCATCCAACTAACTAACAAACATATTCAACATGTATAAAAAGATGAAGAATGGTTTTGCAGTGATACGCCATGAATGGGTCAACTTCAACTGTCTTCCCCTTCTGCAGAATAAAGCAGTTTATTTCCTTTCTCTACTGGTGCTAAAGGACATTTTCCACCACAGGCCATATAGTGAAAAATGAAAGGATGCAAGGGTCACTTTAATATTTTGTAAGATATTTAAGAAGTTACACACAGTGGTGTGAAAAACTGTTTGCCCCCTTCCTGATTTATTTTTTTGTATGTTTGTCACACTTAAATGTTTCAGATCATCAAACAAATTCTGAATATTAGTCAATGACAACACAGCTGAATACAAAATGCAGTTTTTAAATGAAACTTTTTATTATTAAGGGAGAAAAAAAATCCAAACTTATATGGCCCTGTGTGAAAAAGTGATTGCCCCCTAAACCTAATAACTGGTTGGGCCACCCTTAGCAGCAACAACTGCAATCAAGCGTTGAGTGCGATGAGTCTCTTACAGCGCTGTGGAGGAATTTTGGCCCACTCATCTTTGCAGAATTGTTGTAATTCAGCCACATTGGAGGGTTTTCCAGCATCAAGCGCCTTTTTAAGGTCATGCCACAGCATCTCAATAGGATTCAGGTCAGGACTTTGACTAGGACACTCCAAAGTCTTCATTTTGTTTTTCTTCAGCCATTCAGAGGTGGACTTGCTGGTGTGTTTTGGATCATTGTCCTGCTGCAGAACCCAAGTTGGTTTCAGTTTTAAGGTCACAAACAGATGGCCGGACATTCTCCTTCAGGATTTGTTGGTAGACAGCAGAATTCATGGTTCCATTTATCGCAGCAAGGCTTCCAGGTCCTGAAGCAGCAAAACAGCCCCAGACCATCACACTACTACCACCATATTTTACTGTTGGCATGATGTTCTTTTTCTGAAATGTGGTGTTACTTTTACGCCAGATGTAATGGGACACACACCTTCTACAAACAGTATTTTGCCAAAGGTTTTCGGCATCATCAAGATGTTTTCTGGTAAAATTGAGACAAGCCTTAATATTCTTTTTGTTCAGCAGTGGTTTTTGTCTTGGCACTCTGCCATGCAGGCTGTTTTTAGCCAGTGTCTTTATTATGATGGAGTCATGAACACTGACCTTAACAGAGGCAAGTGAAGCCTGCAGTTCTTTGGATGTTGTGACCTCTTCGATGAGTCGTCGCTGCGCTCTTGGGGAAATTTTGGTCGGCCGGCTACTCCTGGGAAGGTTCACCACTGTTCCATGTTTTCGCCGTTGGCGGATAATGGCTCTCACTGTGGTTTGCTGGAGTCCCAAAGTTTTAGAAATTGCTTTATAACGTTTTCCACTCACTGATATCACTTTGAATTTTACTCAGTTTTGGATCGGAAAGGAAATGAGAGGCATAGCACATCACTACCCATGTTACAACGTGGACACCTGCAGCTTCTAAGTGTGACCTAAAAAAATTGTTGTGCTCAATAGTCCGGAATTTGTGTTTGAATAAATTTGAGTTAATAAATTGTCATGAGAAGTGTTTTAATAAAACTGCAAAAGCCTTAACGCAAATCTCAAATCCTCAAAATCTTGTTCTTGACTTTGTTTTGATTTATGTGGTTTTGCATATTTAACATATTGTTTAAGAGTTGTGGGGTATCCTTGGATTTGTTTTCTTTCAATGGCATTTCTATTATGACCACATCTATGTATTTCTTCGAAAGACGATCAGAAAACACACAAGAAAAAAAGGCGGAAAATATAAACGCTTTAAGTTGCTTTTGTTAGATGTTGTGACAAGCAATTAGAAATGCTGGGCATTACTCAAGGGCATTCACTGTAAGCATTGTTGAGGAAGTAAATTGGCATCTTTACAGGTTTTTGGTGCATAGCGGGTCTTGAACGTGCTCTCTCTCTTTGCTGAGGTTGTTGGTTGTAGAATCACAATGATTAGTGTTTAAAATCTTCAAGTGACAGTGATGCAACTGTAATCTCACTTCAGTAACATTATAACATATTTAGATCCAAGATACTCAAATATCCAATTATCTTACCAACGTTAGAGCTGCAAGAATGAATCGATGACTGTCCAATTAATCAACTATTTTGGTTTTCAATTAATTGTTTTATTTAAAAATGTAAATATCCTCTGATTTCAGCCACTCAAATGTAAATATTCTTTTTATTTCCTTAGCCATCCATGAAAGCAGACCTATTATCGTGTTTTAGGCTAAACAAAAGATTCACACACATCAGCTTTGACTTCGGAAACAGTGATCAACATTTTTCACTCTTTTCTGATATATTGCGGACCAAACCACTAACTGTTTGTGTTTGGTTCATATTGATTTGGTCCATCTAAGGCCTAATCGATTACTCAATCGAAACAACAAGCTTCAGATTAATCAACTAAGAAAATAATCATTAGTTGCAGCCCTAAGCAACATGTCCAAATTCAAAAGTGTGAAAGTATGCCAACCACAATTTCATAACTCCATTTTTCAGTAGTTGTTGCAATCGAGGGGTCAGTCATTGTGTCAAAACTTGACAATAATACGAATGGACATTCATGACAATATCTGACCAGCGGTTCCCACCAGCAACCAGAGGTGGCAGCAAGTCAGTGTTTTGCAAGTGTGGAAGTGGTAAGTTTTTGGCTGCTTGAGTTTAGAAGAAAAAAAATTGAGGCAAACTGGTTAGCTCCCTAGCTTGCTAGGTAGCGGCCGCCTCGAGTCCCTGCAGCATCAGAATTGCGCAATGTGATGTAAACAATGAATAATGGAAGTGTAAAGGTGACTATAGGTGTGTTATTTCATGTCTACAGGGCTCTAATAATCTTAAAAAAATATTTACAAAGTCATAAAACAGGTTTTCTATGAAAATAGGAACACATAGGGGACACATTTTACTCAACACACTCACTGAAAATCTCAAGTATTTTTAAGTCATCAGGCTAAAGTTATTGATGTAAGTCCAAGTCGAGGTGCAAGTCTTTGATTATATTGCCAATTTGAGTCCACAGTCATCAAAATAGTGACTGGAGTCCAAGTTGCGTGGCTGGAGTCTACACCTCTGCCAGTAACATTGAAGTTACGCAGATGCTTGGGTCAAACCTTGCAGCAGTTGGGAGTTTATTTTGGCCATTGTCCGGCAATACCCAACAAAATGCCATTTTGCTAAGTACATAATAATAACAAATAATTCTGAAAGAAATGCATAATGATTGACTTTCATGAAGCAATGCAGCTGTGGCAGTGTATTTTCTCTGGTTTCAAAGGTCATCTTAATTTTCCATCCAGTAGATAAACAGTTGAAAATTCATTACAATTTCATGAATAGTATTAATCTCTGTATCATTTGCATAATCAGATCGGCAGATTTTTTTTTTTTTTGGTGCTGTGTTCTGTGTGTTGAATTTGGACAGATTCAAACATTCTGTGAACCCCACAGAATGAAAAAATCCAAAATCGACATGCAGACAAATACTTGCAAGCATGCACATACAGTGGAAGCCCAGATCTTGTCTGTTTTGCAGCTCCAGTAAAACATAATACCTGGACCAAGGTCAGCAGCAATTTTAAAAGCAACAGAAATGTATGGCAGAACAAAACAACAGAAAGGATACGGCTGTCTTATCCCTGGTGGTGCAAATTTGGCCATTGGAATTTAGCTTTTTATCTCACAGATAATATTTGAGTTTTTTAATACACCTGTGCGCAACGTATTGGAGAATGTATGACACTTGAAGCAAGAGAGCAAAAATGACAAGTCAAGCCTTCTCTTCAAGCCCGTAGTTAGTGAACACATTTTTACAGAACAGAACCTGTGTCATTTTCCGCTATAGTCGGATCAAAGACAAATTAAAGGACAGCTCCTCAGTGATTAGAGTTACAAATAACAAAGAGATACAGTATATGGAGACAAACAGGAAGGAGTACCAAGGTGTTTTTAACATGCATATTTGATTAAAATTACCCTAATCTTTGTTGATGGAGGAGCGTGTTATATTTGCCAGTGCTCTTACTTAGAAAACAAACTCATGGCTAATGAAAATTCACAGCTAAACTGTCACATTGACTGAGTTATTGATCAGCAATTAAACCCTTAAACAGAAGTAGCAAGCGAAAACACAGAGGTGCTTCTCATTATCTCAGTTGGCACTGTCTTGCGGCTTGACTGAACATGGGCCCTGAGATCCGCTGAGACGTGGATTTCAGGGTTTCTCTCAGTAGGGCTGATGAGTTTCTAGCAGCTTGAGCTATTCTTGCCACAGCATCATAGTTAATGAGAACTTTAGCTTCGACAGAAGAGAGTTGATGTGTATGCAGTTGTGCCATTAGAGACACTGTGAAGCACTTCCGTATGAAACTAGTACCGCAAACATTTTAGGGGTGGACCAAAAAAATCAATTTTGCAATGTTCCACATAGATATCGCTCATGGTAGAGTATCAATACACCAACCCAAGATACGATATCATTAATACTGCTGTCTATAGTCCAAGTATGTGCAGTATTACACTTAATGACAACTGTCACTTCTTCCAGTACAGTGGTGAGGGATGACTATCACCATTTTTCAAAATTAATTAATAAATTATTAATGTTTTGTGGTTGACTACAGCCTATTATTAATAAAAAAAATATGCATATTTAAGAAAATTTTCTCTTGGCCTTAATGAAGCATTTTCAAGCATGAAAATGATTAAATGAATGAAAATACAAATATAAGGCTTTCACAAGACATGTTGCATAAATAGGCGGTCCAGAAAAATGCAACAGGGAACTCTCCTAATGCTAATGTGTGAGTCTGGTGTGTCTTATTTACGTCTAATACATCTTATTTTCAGTTATTATGGCTACTATATTGGGCAATACAATTGTAAAGGTGACTATAGGGGTGTTATTTCATGTCTAGAGGGCTCTAATAATGTTACAACCTGTATTTAGAAGGTCGTAAACAGTATTTCTTTGCCATAACTATGAAAATATTCCATTTATTAATAAGGAATCCTACTTTGCAGAATTTCACTTATCACGGTCGGGTCTGGAGCCAATTAACTGTAATAAACAAGGGAGTGCGGTCTTCGTCTTTGTGTAGAGATGGCATCAAAAGTTAATTTGTTTCGAGAGAAGAATTCAAAAAGTGAAACTCATACTCACTACCAGCAGAGTTAAATGTTTCAAGAATGTATTTCTTAATTTCTTAATCATTGTGACAATTATAATAAATACCTAATAAAAACTCAAGATTCGGCATCTCATAAAATTTGGAAAACTGTCAGAAAGTCCACTATTGGAGACTACGGGTGTGTGCTCAAATCAGCAAATGAACTGCAAAAACTCCATGAGCATTTAATTGGTCTCTTTGTCGCGCTCTGCTGTGACATTGGTTTGGTTTCTATTATATTTTTGTATTTTCTGTCCTTCTTGCCTTCTTGTTCTATAACTGCCTTTGTGTTTCTTCTTTAGATTCTGGCAATCCCTTAAATGGGCATAGCTACAAGATGTTCCGCAATTGTTCCCCATCAGCTTTGTCCTCTTAGTCGCACTTGTTGCGACTGGATGGCACTCGGCCATTCATCGTGGCGACATAAAGCCACATGCTATCTTTACTCCTTTGTATGTTATGCTAGTCTGCTTCTGGCTTTTTCTTGTACCATCCTGTGCAGATACATGTAGCTTCACCCGGTCAGTTCAGCTGTTTGTGTTAATTTTTCCTTTTTGCCGATTTTTGACGGTGCCCTCTTAGTTAGTTTTTATGGCACCATAGTTTTTTCTTCTTGTATTTTGAGGTAGTTATTAAAGAACTATTTGCACGTATCTCCGTCCACTCTGCATCTTGGGATTCAACCTGGCTGTGCTACACAGAACCTTATACTCTTAGTGTGACTTAAACTCCTGAAGTCAAGTAACGTTTGCACAATATTGGATATGTTGTTATCGACATGCACCTGTATATGTATTTTTATAAGAGCTGTTAAATGGCTAAAACATTTTCAGATAAACCTGTGGATTAATTTAGATGAATTGTGATGAAGGCCCATTCTTTTCTAACTGTATTGTGTTTTATGTCGTAATTTTGCTTCTTGATGACGTCTTGTACAATGCATCTTATATAAATAACGTACCTTTGTAAAGCCTGTGTCCTCGACGATAATAATTGATGTGTAGTTTTGTACAATCCATTTGGCAATCGTGTCAGTCATGTTCTTCGAAGTAAACTTCCTGAGGCCCTGACGTTCTGTGGTGGTGGTATGAAGTACTTGCACAGGAATCCCTGGTGTATACTTCACGTTGACTATTACTAATTAACTACTATTTAATTACTACTTTAAGATGGAAGTGCTTATTTGAAACAAAAACTTCCTCCTGCAGAGCCTAACTATGTTCGGTCAGTTGATTTTTATATAAATTGGGGAAAAAAGCAACATTCATCAACTTCTTTTCACTTTCCAGTCACGTGAACCCTTTGAACGGATAGTTCAGAGTTTCTGACATGAAGTTGGATGACGTCCCCATCAGCAGTGTAGTGTACCAACAGTGACTTAGCCCGCAGTAAGTTCTGGTCGGATTTCGGTAAGGAGGAACGCAGTACCAGTTACTTGCTTGGGTCACTTAAATAAAGAGTTTGGTTTCTCAAAATAATATGCGTTCAAAAGAGTAATCGTCTTATCACTGCGCGCTCTCGCCTGTCCGTTGTTGTGTACGTGTTCCACAGCGGATGGAGACTGCTGCAACTTGAGTCTCCTGTCGCAGAAGTCTCCATCCGTGCATGTAAACGCTGTGGAACACACACAACAATAGGCAGGTGAGAGCGCGTAGTGATACGAAGCCGCCGTTTTACCGTTTCAGGTCACCCAGAATGCCGTTCTCGTGTGGACAAGAGGCTGAAATAATAAAATACTTTGCATTTTGACCTGAAAACATTTTCATGTGGATAACCCCTCAGTGGGCCAGAATCCCTCTACTTGTGGGTCAGATTAGGAATCCTCAAAATACGTACGTACGTACTTCCCCACATTACTCACTGAGTTATCCAGGGTGTTATTATGTTGTTGGTTGTTGGACGCAAAATAGTCTCACACACACGTGAATACAGTTTCATAAATCCTCCCAATGGACTACATTATAGAAATGCAACTTAGATATGACTTAGAGTAGTCAGTGCAGTATAGAGTTGCAGGCGGTCCTCAGTTTACAACGTTTTGTGACTCACTCCCAATAACTACTTAAAAATGTAGTTTCAACCTCTGCGGTTTGTTTCATAAATACGCGAGTCACCCGAGAAGTAGTTATGTGTGCGCGGTGGAAGAATAACTGAAGAAGGACAACGTTGCCCCGGCTGTCCCTCGCCAACCTCCTGCCCTTCATGCTGTCTCCCAAGTGCAAGGCAGACTCCCCCGATGGCAGTGCGCCACAAAAATTCCTGAAGATATTCCTTATATCTCAGCTTCTGAAAATCAAAGTGCTTGTTTCATGCGCCCTGTCAGTGCTAAGCATACTTTCAGGAAAGAGGCAGAACCGTTCTGAAAGAAGGATGGCTAAGGAAGGAGGCTAAGCTGAGCTCATGTTGTCCTCAAAACATTTTACACACAATTCTGACTCAAATGAGCCACCTTGGGAGAAAAGAAAACAGCAAAAAAAGACTGTATGAGAGAGGGGGGGGGGGGTAAAGGGAATTCAATGGTCTGCACTCAGTCTTATCTGTCATCTAGGATGCGAGAGACGGCTCGGAGATGACTGCATGTAGCATAAAAGAGGAAGGCAAACTTAATTGTCCAATCTATGTATCCCTGACACATTGCTTAACCAAAGCTGACAAGCTTCGAAGAGAGTTGATGAGGGAGAATGCGGAGAACGTAGCCAAAACAGGACTGCTTTGCATGAAGGGTCACAAAGACTCTTTCAGACAATACAGTATGTGAAGTTGCATCTCCATCTTATTTTCCAAGATCATGAGAGCATCCTGTTCTTTTAAAATACTCCATATTTCTGCAGGTACACTAATAGCCTCCCACATTCCAAAAACATGCATGTTGTGTTAATTGGTGACTCTAAACTGCCCGACCCTAGCGAGGACAAGCAGGATAAAAATGGATGGATGGCATAGAAAATCTGTCTATGACTATCTAAAAACCATTTTAACCAGGATTAGAGCCCTCTAGACATGAAATAACACCCCTATAGCTACCTTTACACTCATATTACCCAATATTGCCAATATAATCAGAGAAAATAAGCCATTGGAGACACAAAGATGGTGTGTGTTTCAATAAATGTCTTCCGGACATGTGGACAGGAAGAGACGTCAGGGAGTGTCAGCTGGACTACAGCCAGAACAGTGGCCTGTTATTATTATGATGATGATGACGACTATCATTAGTGGTATTGTTATTGTTATAATGATGTTATTATTGTGCCTGTTGTGAGATCAATAATTATAAACCAATAAAAGCCTGTCGTTGGCAATCAAGTCTGGTGTGTGATACTAGTGACACGTGGTGGCCAGTGTAGTACAGTTCACCAACGTCTTGGATTGCCTCAAACTGTACTGTATTTGCATTTTAGTTCATATATATAAATAAATCGAAGTCTGCAAATACTGTATGTTAAAAGCAGTACAAGCATCATGCAAAGTAGAATAAACTGTGCTGCCTTAAGCTGGTTTACATTGTAAGACCGTCTGGACGCACTCTGTGGGTTTCCAGCATCCATCAGACGGTAAAGTTTTTCGCTATGATTGATTGGCAAGTATTTGAGTTGAGGGCTGTGCTTGGCATGCAGGGTTAGCTGGCAGTAATGAGGCAATCAGGGCTTTTGCTTCAATGCAGACAGTAAATGCTTTGGCGGCATTGCCGGCTGGGGATAAGAAAAAACTTGGAAAGTAAAAGGTTTGGTTGGCTCTTTTTTTTATCAGTATGGTCAGTAGTCGGCATGAATGAACCTGGAGAGCTTTTGTGCGGCTATTGTGAATTACTTTCATCATCCTTTTTACAAAGAGTACCTTTTGAGCTCAATAAAAGAAGAAACAATAAATGAGAAAATATCATCAGGTTCAGCCCAGACGTCTCCTCATTTTGATCATCCTCCAACGGTGGATCAACATAATCTTAAACAATTTAAAGGGCTGCATATATTATCATATATTCAGTGTTTGTGTTCTTTCTCCGGGCTTAAAAATGTTTTGTTCTTTCAATCACAGCTGCGGATTTTTTTTGTCAATTATTCATATATGGGCTTTGGTAATAAGTATTGCACAAGAAAATGTTACCTCAGCTGACACTGGACGAGGTTAAAACACAATTATGTCATTTGTTTGAAAGTAAAGGTGAGAAGTGAGTTTGATGCTGAGCTTGGATGCTACAAGAAAAGAAAAGCACCACCCCCCATGATCAACCAATTGAGAGATTAAGATATCAACACATACGCGCACACAGGCACATGCACACACACACATACACACACACACACACACACATATACTGTATACATACATACATACAGTACACGATACATATATTTCCAGTCATAAGCCATATTTGTTTATTTCTTATTAAAACCCAGAATTTTAGGTCCTTCATCATTTATTTGAGCTGTTCTTTTTCCAGGATTGAATGACAATACGTGCATCCTCAGTGATTTTTTAAAAAAACAGAACAAGGAGAATACTTTTGGATGTATTATTGATGGTTAGCTTATGGGTCAACTTTATTTTATTTTATTTTCTGTCGGGCCGGATCACACAAGAAGTCCTTTAAGGCTATGCCTTTCAGAACAGATACCTTGTTCTTGTATTAAACTAACTAAATAGACTTTTCTTATGTATCTTATTTACATTGCAGCATCACCTCTTCCTCTACAAGGCCACATGTTTATAATTTCTCTAATTTCATATGTCATTCATCAAAGGACACATCTTTATTTTGACTTTGAGGACTGATTTGGAGTCGTTCTAGTGCTTTCTACTATGAAAGTTTGTGAAATGCCACTTTAGAGTATCAGTTGCGATACTGGTAAACTGTGACCTTTGTCATCAGAATTGAGAGAACGTTTCAAGCGTTATCTGATTGGGATGTTAGTTTGGGACAGTCACAGTGCAGTCTGTATTCCGTGTTGCACTGCAACATATACAGCGGAACCTCAGTTTTCGAACGCCCCAGGTTTTGACCAACATTTTTTCCAAAATGTTTCATCCGCTCTCGTACATTCAGTTATAATACAATATTGCGCAAAACAAAATTGTATTTTACCCTTTGGCACGTTGAATATTGAGGTATTAATAACGATGTGGGCGGACGACTCCCACTTGGATCACACACCAAATCTCACAATACTTGGTTTACATGATACTACGGTATCCTGTAAGGATCATTCATTTGGCAAATTCCAATGAGAATGTTACATGTTTGCCAACGTATTATTTCGCGGACTCGAGTGCCCAAACAAAGAATCCCACCCGTTGGTGATTCATTCTTGTCGCGTTATTAATACACACTGCGTGTACTGTATTGGATTTATATTGTTTCCAATGTGAAAAATTGTTTCAGTTTTCGTACGATTCGGTTTTAGACGGACCTGTTGGAGAGGCTTCATCACGAAAACGAAAACCGAGGTTGCACTCTACAGGGTGGAGCACAGCTACTGTGGTGTTTTCTCAGAAAGGAAAGCAAAGCATAGGAACGTAAATAAACTAAGACATTTAGACTATACTATTTTTGTTTGTATTTGTTAAAACAGATTGCATTTAGGTCGCATTTGTCTTTTAGGCCAAAACCAGTTCATCTGCATGAGCAGAGAGGAGAGAAATCCACTCAAGGAAAAAAGACGATTTGGTTTGGGCTCGGTCTCACGCTGACTGAAGCCTCGACAGCACACTGCTTTTTGTATCTGCGACTTATGTTGAGCCAATGTTCAACTTGCCCTTTTTGGCAGCAATCCTTAACACTTCCTGACCTGAATGGTCACAATACAAGCAGGACTGCGTAGCTGATTTGCAAGTACATCACTGTGTGTTGGTGACAGCAACGTTTTCACTTCCTCCCCCCCATTTAAAGCAAAGTGATGAGATGGCTGATATTTGCTACTTTCCTGACATCATCACCGCTCTGAGCAAGCAGCGCAAATGTAAATATATGTCAGCTTACGCTTCAAGTTTCAAAAGAAGTCAAATTTATATTAACAGGAAAATGATAGCTTAGGGGTTTGGGGACGGGGCATGTCAGCAATATTAAATAAAACTTACATAAGAATAGAGGGGTGGTGCACAGCAGTTGCCATGTATAAATGAAACACTTTTGCAGGAAAGACTGCCTGGATCCTGATCATTAAAATTGCACAGTTGATGCCTGTGCAACCTAGTTCCGAAAACTAGGCTGTACCTTGCACGGAATGAAAGACTAACAAAAACGAGATAGAAGTTTGTGCACCGAGAGTACAGCTGTTGCAAGCATGATTTTAATTGGTTGTTTGTGTTTCATCAGTCCCAGAAGAGGCGATATTTATGAGTTTGATCTTCCTGTGTTTCAGGAAAAGAATAACGCAGCCCAATAGAATGTGACATGGAACAAATTCTTTCCTTTCATTTTGAGCAGTGGCATGACATTTTGGGTGATCCGTAGCATTGTTTGCTGGAGCTCTGGAGGCTTTCCTTGTCAGACTGTAAAAACTCACAGCAGCGGCGTTTGGTCATGTGGACCTGAGCAGACCCGGGGTCTCATTAATAAAGGTTGCATATGCACAAAACAGAGCCTGAAAGTTGTGTACACCAAAGTTCATATTCATTAAAAAAAAAAAAACAATTTGGCAGGAGGATGTGCTTAACTGTACGCCAAGCATGACACTGGCATGCATTACAATTCACAATTTCACGTGTCCGAAAATTGTTCACTTCCTGTATTCAACATGCACTAATTCACTATTTACATTATTCTTCCACACAGTCAAAGCAGTTGTTATCATTTTATTATTTATTTTAAACCAAAACAAACAAAGTTCCTCTGTTGCTGTAAGCGTCACTCAATGCGGATACTTGGGTTCCTAATTCCAGTATGCTCCATTTTCCTTGCTGTCATGGTAATATGATCTTTAATACGTATCCAGATCGTTGATATCGTTCATCGTTCACAACAAGCACTCTTGCTTCTACTGGTCTTCCGATGTAGTAGTCGATGTAGATTTTGCCATCGGTGCTCCAAGTGCTTTGCACCTTTCCCTGCTTCCTCGAGTCTCGTGCTTTCTTGGTGATGTCAGCGTTGCGTTTTGTCAGATGCTCATTCATGTAGACGTTTCAGCAGTGCAGTTTTGAATTCGCTGTTGATGATGACGGACGGGTGTGACGTTGTGTCTGCCATGCAGTCGGATGTAAGTATCGATGGTGTCGATACTTACATCCACCTCCTTTGACCGTAGGAAGCTGGCAATTTGTTGCTTTGTTGAAAGAATATCCATTTGGTTCTCCTCTGTTTTGGTCATTCATTCATTTGTTCACTGTTTCGGTCCAAAATATATTAATTAATAAATCATTGCTGTTTTCTGTTTGAATATGGACTATTATTAGTAAAAAAAAAATGCTTATTTTAGCAAATTGTATGTATGTGCCATAAAAATGGCTAAATGAACTAAAATATGACGTTTCCCCTTCATACGGCACCGCAGGCCAAGAGCACTCATCATAAATAAATAGAAAAATGTATAATGAATCCATGCCGATTTCACTCATGGGTGATCGGTATCGGAATCAGCAGCATAAGAGCCTGATCGCTGCATTCTTACTTTCCAGACTAGCTTATAAACACACTTGTTCTGCAGTGCTCTTAGCAGATAACTCATTCAAAACGTACGTATCTTAATCGTGTCCTTTGTATGCACTTTTAACTGCATTTGTTCTGAAGCCTGCTTTTCGGTTTTTCACTTTGTGCTGTTATGTTGCCATTTTGTACACTTATTTGTTTGCTTTTATCTTGTAAAGCGTATCAAAAATCTTATTTAGAAGGTCATAAACAGGTTTTCTATGGACTAACTACGAAAAAACTGATTTATAAATAAGAAATCCTCCTCATCACCGTCAGGTCTGGAACCAATTAACCACGATAAATGAGGAATTACTGTTTATATTTGTTTTGTATTTTTAGTGTGGTGTGGTGTGAGGGAATGAGTGCTTAAAATGCTGGATGGTGAATGCCCTGGCAGTATACTGGAAGATAACGTTTATGGTAGAATTACTACAATGTAACAGAAATACTGTAATTTTACCCATCCCAAAGACCCTGTTGGGAATGATTTTAAACTCTGTTCGATGGTCTGCCAAAGTACCATTTATCAAAAGGCTCAGTTAGATGTTCACTCATGAGGTGACCTTTTATGTTTGAAAGTGACTGTACAGCGCCACGCAGTTCCACATGACATCGGATTTATGTAAGGAAGATCGTGTGCAGTTGTGTGCGTCCACACGCATACAGTACATACAGGAAGTCTGCCTTTTTGCACAGGCACGTCATCTTTGCAGACATTTATTATTTTTTGCATTGCAGTGGTCCCTCGTTAATCGCAGGGGATAGGTTCCCAAAATAGCCTGCAATAAGTGAAATCCGCAAAGTAGCCACACATATTTTTGTATTATTAGATATGTTTTAAGGCTGTAAAATCCCTCACCATACACTTTATAGACTTTTCTCAGACAGGCATTCACATTTGATCACATGTCTTTCTTGTTTAAACAAGCTAGCAGCTAGCAGTCATACAACAGGAAACAGGAAGTCCTGCACAAAGGAGATTGATGGACAATGGTCTACAGCCAATCATAACACAAAATACAATGGGCAGGTTCTCCCTTAGCCAATCAGGACTGTTCTTTTAATCAGGACTGTTGCTCTATATTTACTGAACACCCTCTACTGGTAGCAGTAGTAAATGCAATAACAGACACATGCAACAGAGCACCGATAGATCGCTCTAATACGCCACAAGGATGCCGAACACAATGCACGTTCATACGTTCTTAAAAAAAATGTGCAAAAATCAGCAAAAGAGCAAATCCGTGAATGGTGAACCGCGATGTGAGCGGGGAAACGCTGTACTATGTTTTTTGAGCTTGCCCAGGCACAGAACCACTGAAATTGGTGAAAAATAATACATCTATGTTGCTGTTAGAAAAATGTTGTGCTATTTGCTGTGTGAGATAATGGAAGCATTGGCTTTCTTGTGGGGCCTTTTGAATAACACACGTGGAGTAATAAACCCTGTGTTGGTATTGTCTACATCAGGGGTGCCCATTACGTTAATCGCAAGCTACCGGTTGATCGCGAAGGTAGTGTGGCTTGATCGCATGTGTCCCCTATGTCATAAATGTCACTTTGTAGATGTCATATGACAGCAGTCAGCTGACGTTAAACTCCCCTCCTGATTCTCTGTTGTGCCTCCGCGGCAAAGCCAATGGCGAACAGACAAGCGACACACGGAATTGCAACTTTCGTTTTTATTATTCCGCTTACAGATAAACTAACTCAACGGTAAGATGCCTATATCTATAACAAAAGATATGCATTCACTTATCAATTAAATATCAATTGTTTAATGGCTCTGCTTAGCGTCCTGAACTCCACTATAGAATTGTGTGTTTTCTGTACTTTAATTTGTGAAACAGTTATTTCATGATGTAAAATGTGCTGAAACCTTTTTAATATGCTGCCTTGACGTCAGCTGCGTTGTCTCTTGCATTTCATTTCTTGTATATCTGTAATGTTTGGTAGATGTTTGCTGGCCTGCATCGTCATGGTCTGTAGTATACAGTATGTGTAATATGTTTTTGAATTTGTTTTTGAAACAAACAGACAAAAAATGTTCTTGCTTCACTCACATACACATTTCCCATTTAAAGATGTAGAACTAAAAGGGAGAATAAAAATGTCTAAGTCAGTGTGTTGCACTGTTTCAAGTGGCTTACTCTGGTACGCTAAACAAATATAAGCCTTAGATTTTCACTCAGACACAGGTCACCCAGAGGCATCTAATTGTTGTTTTACAACGGACGTTGCTCTATATAGTAAGCTGATGCACACGCAATGTATTGGAATACCATCTGGTGTATTCATGTAGTGTTGGACTGGCTATGTGTTGTAAAAATGAATTTCCCTGTAGGGACAGTAAAGTTGCTACAAGAGTTAAGTTCCATGCTCCCACTCAGTGACTGCATAAAAGACTCTTGTTCCAGGCAACTTTATCTGACGTTCCCCTGCCCACGCAGCCCCTCCGGTGCTGCATATTTCAGCGTTTGTGTAAAGACCGGGTAAAACCTAACAGAAGCTTCTTTTTGGCTTAAACCTTATATGGTACACCTGTCTGTTTCCCCCAGAATGGATTATTTCTACCAGAGGCAATGTTATAAAAATGAAAAAGTCGCACAGTGAAAGTAGATTGTGTTTGTAGAGCCTTTCAATAACGACAAAAAAAGTAAAAAAAATACAGTCAAACCTTTGTTTTCCCACACCCCCGTTGTCATACGATTCGGTTTTCAACTAAAAATTTCACCAACATTATGCCTCGGCCTTGTACACTGTCTCGTTATCGTACAAAATGGGCGCAAAATGGAGCACAAAAGCAGGAAGGAGACACAGCATGACGTTGTTTGTTGCTCCTGTGTTCGTCATATGAACAAATAAGTACGTTTGTTGATTCTGTTGTGCATAAAGAGTGTTTAATCTTGAAGATTTCATTTATATTGGTGTTCCAATCCCCGCACTGTGCAGCGGTGAAAACTGGCACTGTTTTGCGTGTCAAAATGAGAGAGTCGGGATTCGCTGGTAGAGTATTTTTGTATACTTTACATACAGCTTTATCATGTCTGTTAAACTTTTCCCTTCACTTTGGTATCAAATCAATATGCAGATTTCCAAATATAGATCATCGCAATCACAAATGGACAAAAAAAACTGATGCTCAAATTCAACCCATTCAGATGGAAGGATCAGACCGGAATCGATGATCCGTAGCACGATTGGGACTCATGTGAAACGTATTCAGCATTTGATCATGCAAAATAAAATGTTTGACCCGGAATTTGTCATAAAAATAATTCACCAATTAATCATGTTCAATATTGCTAGTTAATGACAATGTCTGGCTAACGGTGGTGTTACCAAAACATAGATCACAAACGATCAAAGACATTGAGAAGTAGTTGGTGAGGATCAACTCCTCCCCTCGTTCCTCTCTGCTCCTCGCAATTCATACAGTAAATTTGATTTTTTGTTAGTATTTTTGTGTGTCTGCAACTAATTAACTGGATTTCAATTTTTTCCTGTTACAAAAATAGCTTCCGTTCTCATGTTTCAGTTTTCGTCTGACGTTTTAGAAAGAATGAATAACCAAAACAGCGGTGCACTCGACCCTCCCCACATTGCGCTTCAAGTTTTGCGGATTCACCCTATTACGTTTTTAAAAAAATATATTAATTAATAAATAATCGCTGTTTCTTTATTGACTACGGCTCATTATTAGTCACAAATATGCATATGTAAGCAAGTTTTACGTATCAGTTTTACGAGGCCCCGAGTAAAGTGGAAGTACAGATCATTTTTCAGCATACTCAGCGATATGTTTCACTCCACTCAACACATGCTGACTTCAGAGCGCTTGGTCACATGGGTCTTGTCCTGCTGTCTGTCTGTCAGTTGTGATCACACAGGTATCTTGTAGTGCAGCCTGCTGGGAGCATGAGAGCAGGCACTATATCAGAGGTGGTTTTGGCCCCCAAAAAAAAAAAAAAAGAAAAAAAAGAGAGACTCAAAATGAGGCCTCTCTGTGCTCCCCTTCTATAAGCTGCTTTGGTCTGCTGCTTTGCACTTTTTCAAAGAGCTGGCTTGGGCCATGGATGCTAAGCCTGACACTGAGGCCAACAGGCAGCCGTGGGGTGTGCATTGCGCGAAAGAGAGAGAAAGAGCGACATAAAGGCAGACAGGTGGAAAGAGAGCGGGAGTGAGGTGAGTTGTAAGTGCGCGAAAGAAGATCACAAGTACTTCTATTAGCCAAGGGGCACTGGTGTTTCACTGAGCTCCACATTCACATACACATGCTCGTCCTGCAGAACCCCTTCCAGTCTACCGGAGGAGGCACAGCTACAGCTGATTCAGATCCTTCACTAGTTATTGGACATATAAATGCTCTAATTCCTCCCTTTGCTCTTTTTAAACCTATTGAGATTGAAAAGCGTGCCTAATGAAATTGTGTCCAGGTGGCCACTTAGTTTTTTTCCCCCTCCCTCAACGTCATCTTTTTGTTTGTGAAAGGCAACATTTTCACCCTCAGTTCTCAAAGGATTAGATGTGCATGTTCAAGGGCTTTGTGCTCTCAAAGGCCAGGGACATGAAGACAGAGAGTTCAGTGTGGATGGCATCACGATGATTGGACACAGACGATTATACGATACAGACTGTGCCAGTGAATAGAAGCATGGGGACAGTTGTTTTGACAGACTCATCATGGTTCACAGCCATCAAATTAAATTTGATTTGGAATTTCACTCAATAGCTCATTTTTCCTTGAACAGTGTTGCCAGCATTTTCAATATGATACAGTTATAATAACATTCAAAAACACTTTTACTGGGCTGCAGAGTGAGAGCAATAATGTTAATTATCTTATTCATAATATCCTCACTGGCTTGGCTCATGGATGTACCCCAAGAATCCACCGTGATGGGTATGAGTTATGACGAAAAGCCTCCACAGTTTCTGTGCTTGAGCAAATTAATCCTGTAAGTCAGCCAGATATCATTAGAGGTATTAAAGATACAAATGTAAAGATATTGTCCTGTGCACAGAGGTTTGGTTCCTCTACATCATCACATACTCTAGGCACCCACTGAGGAAGCCAGAAAATATGACAAGGGTATTGTGGTCGTTCTGTTCCCAAAAAGTGCTGTCGGGAAAACTTTCTTTGTGCACTGCCAGTGAGGAAAGATATATCAAGCATAGGTGTGGAAATGACAGAGTAACTTGTGATATGATAACATTGCAATATGTTACCAACAATATGATCTCCACTGAGATAATGTACAAATGTACCAGTAAAATTAGTAAGTACGTACCGTATTCTTGGAAACAAGTCATTTCCGTGAACAGTGTTATTCTGTCAAAACACTACTTGGAAAATCGAAACTTACTTACTTAAACTTGTATTGTATTGTATTGTATTGTATATTTCTTAGCTACCTTTTGAGTTTTAAGTTGCTGTGTGATGATTTTAGCATCCTTCGTAAGATGACACCATGAGTTATATTATATTGAGTAAAGACCTCCTGCGATTTCCAATGGGTTGACAAGCTCGTTGTGAGTTTTTTCATAGCTCATGATTGGCTCCTGTCAAATAAAGAGCTACCCGGTCCTCACAGGCTTGTGTGCGCCACAATATGCCATTTGTGTCTTGTACACCGGAAATTACGGTAATAGGGTTGTCCCGATACAACTTTTTTACTTCCGATATGATATCAATATTTCAGCCTGGAGTATCAGCCGATGCCGATATCGATCCGTTATCACCACAAATTATACATACTAGTCATTATTTTGCAGTGCGGAACGTTGGAAAAGGGTTGATCAAGAGATGTTACTCAAACAGAGAACAGTAGTCAGCAACAGTAAGTTTGAGAAAAACTCACCTACAGTATTTACTTCTTTATGCATCTGGGGTATCGTTTTAGATTTCATTTGATTACTGAGGGAGCTTTGCGGGAAACCACCACAGGAAACTTGTGCATGACAAGTTTTGCACTCAGCGGCAATGTCTTTTTCAGACTTTAACGAGAAATACTCCCACTCCTTGCTACTTTGTCAGCAGGTTAGCACACAATGTTGTTCTGATCACATGGGCTCTTTCCGGACGCTGCTGGGGCACGGTCAGTCTGGAATGGACTGCTGGTATCGGAGTGCCAATATTGGAGACTTTAGATCAGGGGGTGGCAACCTTTAACAAAACAGCCATTTTGCCTCCTTTTCTAGTAAAAAAAATTTGTCTGGAGCTGCAAAACATTACATAGCTTCTAAATGTGGAAAAATTTTAATCTTTTTTAAATGTCACCACCTCAGCAATTAGCGTGCCACGGTCTGAGGACATAGCTACAGCGTGCTTCTCGTTATAAAACATATTGCTATGCTCTCGTTAATTATAATAGTTTTACTTTATCACACAGTAACTTGTTTCAGACTCAACTCAAACTTTTTTGTCTCCCGTGCAGTGAGAGTCACTGCATACACTAGCCTACCTCCCACTCCCTTGCTCATCCAATCAGCAGTCAGAACACAGTCTAGATGCATTCACGGACTTGCAGTGAGTCGGATATTTCACAGTCTTTTCAAAAATGCACATCGCCTACTTTGGTGTTAAATCACCGCGCTCGGCGAAGGGAGCTGCAACAAGGAAACTGAAGAACTGCATGCGGCCCTGGAGTCATGGGTTGCCAACCCCTGCTGTAGATGCATGCCAATATAGGCAATGCAAGGCAAGCAACATTGCTGAATTTAACAAGCCGTGTCTGCAAATATGTTGCCTTTTGTAGTTAATACTTTACACCAGGACATGGTAGACATCAGTAACTTTAATCTGAAGAACATTTGTGGGCGTGGTTTTATGCAAAGTGGAGGACTTTATAGACTTTCAACCACCGTGTACGGTTACTCATTACACCCAAGCCTCTTTCAGACTCGGCCACTTCCCTGTCAGTGTGTCAGAACGAGCTATGGAAGAATGTTGTGTGAATTAAACAGGTAATCCTAACTGCAAGATAAAAGATGGGGGCTGAAGGAGAGTTCGGATGTAATTATTACTCTGTCTAGACTTTGAGAGGCCCTGGCCGAGATAAAATATTTTAATTATTTTATTTTGATGAAGTGATGGCCAATTTTCAATTAACCAACCAAGGACCAAGTTTATCCATCCATTCATCCATGCTCTATGCCGCTTATCCTGGCCCAAGTTTATTTGTAGTTCAAAACTTAAGGTGTTTTTACACACTTCACATCATAACAGAAATAAGAAACACTTTCTTTTTAATGTCAGTCTTCAGTAAAGACACAACTGTTACCCGGTTGCTGCTTTTTCTTTTGCACGTTTTAATTTGTGTTTTGTTGTGTGGTGTTGATGTTGTGTTGTTTGATTGTAAGTAGTTTGAAATTTGCATGCAGAGGTTTGACCGTGTCTATTGAGACACGTCTTTGTTTTTGTATTTTAGAATATCTTACCTATTATATATTTTGTAGCTGTTCATTGAGGATTTAAATAAATCAATTTAAATTGTAAACATTTGATATCATGATTGTTTTACATTAGTAATTCATTTTATACACATAATTTGGTAATATGTGAATTAAGACAAACAAATCTAAGGAGCCACTAGGGAGCCGAAAGAGTGAGCCGAGCCAAAAGAACCGGCTCTCTAAAAAGAGACTACACCATACCACAGTGGGGATTTGGCTCCCGTCTAACACCACTCTCTGTTACAAAGTACAACAATAGCAAATGAAGTTTACATATAAAGGACAATACCACTACACATGTTTACATAGACTATTACAGATAATTATAATTATAGTACTTACAGTGTTACAGGTTACAAATTCACAGTGTTACTTCCACAACAGCAGGTATGCAATATTCAAAATGCAATACTCCACAATAGCTGCACCTGTAATTTTGTTCCCATAATTTTTCCCACTAGGTGCAGTTGAACATCTGCAGAGTTAAATCAGCATATTGACAATAGAGCCGAGTCAACTGAATTGCCGTGAACCAGTAAACAGTAATTATGAAAAGGCATGCTTTGGTTTGGGGCACGACAGCAGAAGCTGAATGAAAGCTACCTTGCAAATCAACTCTTTTTTTCCAACAGTAGTTCCAATATCAGAACACTTCCATCATATGGCTGTCGGACTCAAATTGAAATGTACACGGTTCTGCAAAATATTGATATATTTTTTAAGCCTAGCAGATTATTCCTTAGGACACATACGAGGACAACAATCTAATTAATATACTGGTGGTGGCAAGGCTCGGGCAGTAGCGTGGCCATTTGCCAACTTGAAGGTTGCAAGTTCAATCCTCCACCCCCCTGTGACCATGTTGAAGGATCCTTGGGCAAGATACTAAACCCCCAGTTGCTCCTGGTGTTGCATAATATTTAGGTAAATGTGGTTACAGCGTCAAAGGGCTTTGGGTACCTTGAAGGTAGAAAAGTGCTGCCCAAGCGAAAATCCATTTAGCATTAATCTACTACCCTCTTTGCGCAACGTATAATGCTCTTTTACAGGACGTACAAATATCTGCTTATATCCTTTTTTTTTTTCTTTACAGATCTGCATCTCTGTTTAATAAGTAATGCGTTATTTTTATTGTGTCAGCCATGCTGAAATATTTCACCAGGTTTTGTTTTCAGCAGAAAAAGCAGTCTGAATGTGTTGTCTGTAGTGTTGCATATTCTTTTTGAACTACAAAGTGCAGTGGAATGAATCTAATACTTCCTCACACAGTTTATATACCAGAGATTTTTTTTAAAAATCAAGAATTCTTGGCCCGGTGTCTTGTGTGTCAATGCCTTTAAAGCAGCTAAAGAGATTATGGAGTACACCGCCTTGAGCCTGTATAGTCTAAAGCTCAGTCTGCATTCTCACACAGCATTCAGGCTAAGACACTGACACTCTAATGATGTTGCAACACAAACGAATATGCCAGATTTGTATCAACAAACAAAACACAACTGTATATGACTACCATGTTTTATATTTACAAAACCCTCTTAATTAATATAAGCTGATTGTGATCTTGGTTTAGAAAAGGGAGGGTTTCCTCACCACTGTTGCCACTTGCTTTAATGGGGGATTTCTGAACTTTTTTTAACCAGGCTTGCTTTACACAAGTGTTGGTGTGACTGGTTGCCATAAAAATGAAAGAAAAGCCCCCAAAAAGGTGATTTAGTTGCACAAATAATACTGTAAGACAAACTTTTTTTCCCTAGAAAACTATAGTCTGCGGAGAACGATATCACACCCGGGGGAGAGAAGAGAGAGTTTCTTTATGTTCTTTGCTGTAATTTTAACTCTGGTCCGTGTCTTTGGTTCGTGTAGCATTCACGGGTCAGTGTGTCACGGACACTCGCACTGGCGGGCGGCTCGAGGCAACGGAGCTCTTTAAAGGTATATTTTACAAGCTTTTCATGAAAAACAGCTGATTCTAAAAACAACCAGGGTATGAACATGGAATACAGCATTTTTATTTAATATTTGAGTTTTGGCGCGTTTTAAGTCACGTAAGCCGCCCAGTTGTGCATTTACTTTATGCATATCATTTTTACAATACAACCTTTGGTCTGACGGCATTCTTTTTTTTTTATTACACCAGAGTATCGGATCACAAGTGTGAGTGCAGCTTATTAGAAATTATGGTGGTAACGTTGAAGATGATGGTGATCGACAGTGTTGGGCAAATGATTTAAAAAAAAGGAATTAATTATAATTTTTCCCCAAGAAGTAATTGAATTAGTAGCGGAAATACTCCTTCATGAATGTAATTCTTTACCAGGGAAAGTACATATTACATTACTTTTTTGAAAAACCTCCATCTGTCTGGTGTGTGCCATTTAGCTTACCATGAAATTGTACTCTACCTTTAGCCGATCATCATTACTTATGTAATGGGATCGTCTTATATTTAGGTCAACACGGTACGAATAAGAAAGCCATTGATTCCAAAAGGGTTGTTGTACCTCCATGCTTGGGCTCCAATGTGACGAGTACAGTCATGACCACAGTCTTGGATGCATGAGGTGGACAGTGACTGAATCATGTAGTCACTTTGCAGGTACAGTTGTCCCTTGCCACACTTTGGGGGTGGCATGGCTCAAGTGGTAGAGTAGTTGTCTCCCAACCTGAAGGTTGCAGGTTCGATCCTCCGTACTCCCATGATCATGTGGAAGTATCCTTGGGCAAGATACTGAACCCCTAGTTGGTCCTGATGCTGCGTCATCAGCGGGTAAATGTGCTAACAGTGTCAAAGCGCTTTGAGTGCCTTAAAGGTAGAAAAGCGCTGCACAAGTGAAAGTCCAGTTCACATTGCGTTTATAATTTTGTGGCTTCACTCTATCATAGTTCATTCATAAATATATTAATTAATAAATCATATGGCCATTAATAGTTAAATATGCATATTTAAGCAAATGTTATGAATTAGCATTCAGAAGACGCATTTAAAGGTGCGATATGTAGCACTCTCCACTGGTCACTAGGTGTCAGTAATGTTACTGTAATGTTTGGTGAGACACACAAGCACCAGACTTGATCGCCGGAACAACACGCTTTTCCTGCAGGTTTGAATTATCTCACAACAGGCACAAAAGTCCCTAATAAAAACACGGGCTACTGTGAAGCTGATACTCAACTCTGAACCCCCAACGTCATTTCCTGTCCGTCCCTTACACAGCTCCTCCAGCTCCGGTCTTATTTATGTCTTAAATCGATTATTTTATTTTTAATATGTCTACTATATTCTTTAATACGTGTGTAAAGGTTGTTTTAGGGGTGTTATTTCATGTCTAGAAGGCTCTAACAATATTTAAAAAAACGTATTTAGAAGGTCATAAACAGGTTTTGTATACTCTAACTACGAAAACATTCAATTTCTAACTAAGAGATCCTACTTCGCGGAAATTCAGTTATCACGGTCGAGTCAGGAATCATTTAACTGTGATAAATGAGGAATTACTGTACTTCACTTCTTGCACCTGGAAATCAACCAAAACCATTTAAATGTGGCAGTTAAGTATTGCTGTTTCTTTCATTTTAATTATAATAAACACATTTACTAAGTTATGAATTTGGCATCTACAGTATGTCTCTCCATACATCATCACACGCCACCCACCACTCCATGCAATAGGCTGTGTGAAATACAGCATTTAGTGTAATCACACCGTCACTGCAGGGTGTCTTGTTATCAAGTACATCACGAAAAGGACAAAGCATCTGTGAACACATGACAAAAAGCAAAACGGTGACAGTGATGTTTCAACTTGGGAGCCGAACATGGAGCATCCAATTACGTTATACATAGACCCACGATACCCTAAGCATATCAAATCAGTGATGTCCACACAATCACAGTCTTGGCAGTGACAAATGAGCCGCATTCATAAATTTTAGTTTAAAAGCTCTGAGGGTGACTTTAACCTTGACCTGTATGTTCCCATTTCTCAGTCCCCAAGTGCTGCACAATTAGTGTCCAGGCAATGATCTCACTATTGGAGAAGATAACGCTTTCTTACGTTTTTTCAGGAAAATTGTTTTTGCACTAATGTCACAATGTGGGCAAATTAAGGCACCATTCATTTTCTATACTGCTGGCCTTGTATATAAATTGCAAGAGAATACAACATGATACGTCGTAATGTGATTCATTGATTCCCTCTTGTGTTTCATGTAAACATGATGACGGATGAGCCGTAGATTTAGGACTTGTAAATCGTATCTAACAGTGGTTTATTTGGGACTGAAAGTACTAAACTATTGTGGGATATCTGAAAGGCAAAGTGAAAGAGTATCCTTAAGGCCTTGTCCACATGGGAACGTTCCTGAGAAAAAAATGTGCATCCACACCTTGTTGGATTAGTAAATAGTTGCATCCAGACGGGAATGGATCACTGGGTGAAAACCATGTAATGCACAAGGCACACCTACTTGGAACCACATGACACACCCAAAAAATAGAAGAAGAAAGAATTCATGTGAATAAATCCACCATCTTCTGGATTCTAAGTCTCATCTAGATTTACGACAAAGTGGGAATACTTCTACGAGTCTTTTGGAGAATAAGACAACAAAATATCAGGAGAATGTCGACCGGGTGATTTATGTCCGTTGAAATATGTTGGCTTGTTGTCAAAGCTCATTTCTGGCCACATGATGGCGACAGGGCGGTGACGTCATCCTTTCTGTAAAACAGCGGATCGGCTGTCTACATGTAAACAACAAGCTGACCAGTTTTCAGGTTTTCCCTACTCTGGAAGCCATTTAAAAAAAAATACCGTTCCAGGGCACACAGAACACCATTTCCGTGTGGATGAAAGGCTGAAACGATCAAATATTTTGCTGTTTTCACCTGAAGAAAATTCTGTGTGGATAGCCCCTAAGATTGTCTGCGTGGTTTAATATAACTTAAAGAGTTCCATTAGACGGGAGTGCCAATCACCTTTCAGGGAGGAGGAAATAACTGACCCCTGTGGTCATGAAAAGTGTGGCTGCCACGCACAACAAAGTGTATTTATATCTTGAAAGACTGTAGATGTTCTGCACCCAATCTTAATCTCCACCTTTCATTTCAACAGAATGCAAATCATTCACAACTTTTAAAAGCATTAACTGTGCCAAGAGTGACTGAAGGATCAGCCAAACATGATCATTAGCACCTCAATCTCACTTCTGTAGATGATGCTCTTTGCTAAAGTATGATCCTTCAAAGAATGTCATCTGTTTGTCTGTTCACCCATGCTAATATAAATTGCTAAAATGCCTTTATAGTGCCAATCACCTGCCAACATCCGCTGCTCTGCAATTTATTTATTCAGTTCATCAGTCTGGTTGTTACTTCATGCACACTCCATACATATCAGTTTGTTTTTATCATCATTTTGTTTTGACAGGTAGCCTTAATTTGGCTTCTGTCTTTCATGTGATGATTTCTAAATGGAGCTGAAATGCTGTAATGAAATACTACGACAACAAGAAGATATGTTTATTGACAAATAGGACCATATTTTTTCTCATCTCACTCCTTTGAGTTTTTGTTGTCCTGTAGAAGTAAATTATATGTTTGCTGTTGATGATTTTAATGCAAACTATCCATCTGTCCGTTTTCTATTCATAACAGGGAACATAAGGATGACAGACAACCATTCACACCTGCATTCACACATACACACATTGAACCAATTCAAGCTAATTATTCCTCATACAGTTAAGGCAGTGGCTCTTATTTTCTGGCATGCCCCCCTAGCGGACAGCTTTTTTTTTCCACGCACCCCTACGTCTGTGTGATTCTCAAAACTAAGAAAAAAGTGCAAATGATTCTCAGGAATGTGCATTTTTACAAACTAAACACAGTAACATTTTAACTTTTTAAAACTGCAAACATTGGTCACTTGTCAGAGTATTCATTTTCGGAAGATATATGACTTTTTAACATTTTTTGTGTGTGTAAAATTGCTTGTAGGGTATCTTAGACTGAATCCCAATTCTACCCGTTACCCCTCATCTTACCCTTTACCCCTAGGTTTTGCGTGTTAACGAGAATCAAGTGGTGTCCCAATTCTCCTTAAACCGAGTGGTAAGGGCTAAGTGCTAAGGGGTACACACCCCTTGATAACAAGTGCGGTAGGCTATGCTTATTATGCATCATCTGTTTAGGTGGAATGTATGTTTAATGTGGAAATAGTTTACTAGTAATATTTGGTGGTGTTTGAAATCACCACGTAAATTGGTAATTGCGAGCTCGTACATGGAGTTTCCAATGTAAATTAGCATTGAGTTAGCGCAGTTGTTTTAATGCATTTTGTTTATGTTGAACGTCCCACAGAAATTTTTTGTATCTTACGTAAGTCATAGTTGACTAGTTTTATTTCCGTACGTTCAGTTTTGAAATTAAAGATTCTGAAATGGAATTGTCATGTTTTGTTTGTCATTTCACTTGTGTTTGAGGACAAACGCGTCTCCATTCGTTTCGTTAGTGGTTTCTATTTAACCTGCTCCCGCACAGCTTGTGGTTGCAGGATCGTACTTTTCGTCTCAGACCTTGTAAGCAGACCTTCGAACGTGACTACCCCTTGAGGTATTTCTAGCTCCCTATTTACTAGTCACCTGTGCGTCCTGTGGGCCGCCCTTTTTGCCCCTTTTGTTTTGCCAGTGCTTTTTCCCGGCTTGTGTTTATTTTTCACCCAGCTGGAGATTGTGTGTTCTAGTTCTAGTCCTTGCTTCCTGAGCCTAGACAGTTCAATAAAGACTCACTGGTCTGTCGCTGCATCCTGGGATCCACCCCAACCGCTAACCTGACACAATTGGAGTCTTTATTGAGAACGTGTTATCTGTCTGCTGACCTAGCAAGTAGACGGTGGCACTATTTGAGAAGCAGTTAGACAAGTTAAGGCATTTATTTTCACTCTGAATTTAAATCGTTATCCAGCACAGAGCTGAACTGCATGGCTATGTTTCTACACTTAATTAGAGGTGGTTATACCAGTCATTATTCTCAGACAACAGAGTGTCATGAGATTATGTGTGACTGTGAAAGTTGTATAAATGAGACCATGGCTGATCATTGCGAAACTGGACCAAAGGGTAACATTTCCTTTTTCAGTCTTTTTGCGCTAGTGGGAATATGGCCACCAAAGTTTAAATTGTCCTCGATACGAAATGAGGCAGATTTGTGTGTCAGAGTGTCAGTTTGCTGTACCAACTCTTTCCCATCGAGAATACAAATAAGAATACATTTTTAAGGATAAGTATTGCAGCTTTTGCAGAATGAGCCCAGTGTGCTCACCCTGACTGTGTTACTGAGGCATCTTGCCAACAGAGTAATACTGTTGGGGGGGGGGGGGGGGGGGGGGGGGGGTATTGTACCTGTAACAGTTCAGTGTAATTAAATTGCCACCTTGGGTTTTGTCAGCCAAATCTATGTTTATTAGTATTGCTGCACTTGTTGACATCCCCTACAAGTGTTGCCCTGTTAGCATCTCTTTGCAATCTGCTTAATTTGCTGAGCGACTGAAAGTTTGATTTAATATCTTAGTGGAATTAGATGTCCTAAACATGTTTGTATTGTTATTGTGAAAGTGCCTTTCACTATGAAACATGTACAGTGGACCCTTGGTTTTCACATGGCCCGGTTTTTGTAGGACTCGTTTTTGGATTAAAATTGACAAAAATAAGTCTTGGTATACCACATGCCCACAATTGGCAATGGAGGTAGGCCACATAATGTTGAATACAGAACCTATATTCACTTTAACAAGAAGTGCAGAGTTCCATCCATCCATCCATTTTCTATACTGCTTCTCCTCTTTAGGGTCGTGGGGGTATGCTGGAGCCTATCCCAGCTGATTTTGGGCGAGAGGCGGGGTACAGCCTGGACTGGTCGCCAGCCAATGGCAGGGCACATATAGACAAACAACCATTCACACTCACATTCACACCTATGGACAATTTAGAGTTGAAGTGCCGAGTTGGCACTTCATAATCGTGTGACTGTATGCACATAGAGTGTATGGAGACATATCACATTGTGTATTACTCCCTTTACGTTACTATGTAAAAAAGAACCTCACATATCTTAAAAATCTTAGCTAATAAGCTTTTTTTAATGCTCATATTCTTGTTCAGCAGCCCACAACTGACCAAGGAGGATATGTTTTATCTCAGAAGCAGAATTTTTTTGAAAATTTGTAGACCAGTGTAGTTGTTTTTTTTTTTTAAGAGCACAGCTAATGACAATCTTGATAAATAAACAGATCCCATTTGAGACTTTTTTCCCTTTAAAGGCTAAAACACTCAGAAGTCGTAACAAGATTAAGTAACGTAACAAGATTTCTCGTTCCGAAAAAAAAACAAAACCTCATGGGCACTCGGCCTGGGACGATAATAAATAAATTAATTAATCACACGATAAATGAAAATGAACTCATTATTTTGCGCATGCGTGTGTTTTCCTCGTCTCTCGCCTCCAAACAGGCAGGAAGAGAGTTCACTCTGTGCATTGGTGTAAGCACCTTGGCGCGTTTGTTCCATAGAACAACGGCATGAACAGAGTGAGCCCTTTCGTCAGTCATACAGTCCCTTTGTCTTAGTAGGTGGAGGCGGGGCCTGTGACATACACACAGGGTGCAGAAGAGAGCAGCCTTGTGAGGAGCAACGCAAGGTAATGTAGTCGAAATTAGACTAGTAGATTGCAATATATTGTCACTTATTTTTGTGTTGTACTTTTCTTAAAAGTAATATTAAAACCTCGTCTCGTTTTGTTACAACCTACTCAGCAGCGGCCGTGGCCATCCCTCATGTAGTCAGAAAAGTACAATCTTGATCACATGACATTTTTATATCATACGACAGCAAGATTCATAGTCAAAACAGATTCCGCTGAATCGGATTGACAAATATTCTGAGACACCCCTAATTTTTAGAGCATTAAGAGCTGGTATCGGAAGCAGTATAGTTGCAACTCAACCAACAGCACCAGCTTTGGGTGCAGAAAATAGCAAAAAGAAAAAAATATATACCAGTAACAAAAAGACACCAACGCTGTGTATTTGTGTTCCTGTGTTTGTTCATAGTTTATGAAGGAAAAAACGACAGAAGTGTGTATTTGCCGGACAGGACTCTACCATTTGCACTGGATTGGGGGAATGGTTGCCCTTCATTTGATTTTCCTCCATCTGCATAATTCTAGGATTTACACCAAAAGATAGTGGTTCTTTCACTGAAATTGACGTCATATTAGTCTGGCTTTTATAAGAAGGGAATGTTGGATGATGGTTGGAGATGAACATGCATGGATGTTCGCCACTTCACCCGTGCGTCAGCTACACCGCTGCCTGAAATGTAATCTAAATGTAAGTGGATTTGCATATGAAGTATATCTACTCTTGTGTTATAGTGAGTGGTAACAGTTGTTGTTATGTCTGCAACACTTGTGCACCAGATGTATAACTGTCTGAGTCCCTTATTCCACTCAGGTGCACTTCTATTGAACAGGGGCAACCAGCTGAAATCACGGGTCACAGATCTATCATCCTTAACCGGCTATTTGATGACAAAGTGTTCATCAGCGCTACCTTTCAGGAAATAGCCCTGGGATTTGGCTGAGGGCCGCCAGTACACCACGGTATCGCTGAAGCAGGTAGCCTGAGGCTTTTGCTGTCAGTGTACGCTTCAGACGATTCTGAGACTAAAAACAACTGTTAAAATTAAAAAGACCAAAAAAAAAAAATCAAAAAAGTGACTAAATTTAACACAATAGACTGCTCCCTGAGTCATTGTGATACACTAAACATGCTGTCACCATTCTTTTTTGGTAGCAAGCCTTCATTGGGACGTTTGTAGCGTACGACTTTGAAAATGAAACACCTCTGACCAACTAAATGGCTGCTTCAATGTGACGTTTGTCTTTTATTTGAACTTTGAGATTCTAAGGGAAAGGGGTGCAAGTTGTGGCCATCACTTGGATCCTCACATTAAAAATTCAAGAAAGTAAGCTTGCTGACCTTTCATTATGCAAACCAGTAGTTTAGGAGGCGGGTGCCCATGGACACGCCGTGAATTAAAAGTCTCAAGTGAAGGTGTGTTTCCTCTAAGCAACATCTCATTCAAGTTCTGAATTCCTTAAAGACATGGAGATGACGCTGTACCATTTTCTTTTTAAAAATGGGGCATTCTATTGCAATCTTAAAGAAGCAAACTTGGTTTGATAGTCCTGTGTCATAAAGTGCACTTATATTGGGCCTAGGGAAGCCATGGCCCAATGAAAAGATGCAAGGATTAACCACCGCTGCCACAAATATCACTTTATCTGTAACTATGGTTTCTCAGGAAACTGGAGCTCAAATTGCACACACTCCTGTTGTGATCAACTCTGTGAAATAACACACTTGAGCCTGATGATTCTCGATTCCTCCTAAGCCAAAATCAAGAGTGGCTGCTCTCAACCCATCAAGATGTGAAAAACCACACGTCACTTCAGAGAGTTGTGGATGTATCGAGTGGCTCTAGACAAGGAACCGTTCTGCAGTACCAGGACATACACAACTACACAAGAAAATCTGTCTGCAAAAGTGGACAGCGATGAACTGCAGGCCGATGAACATCGTGGGAGATAAAGAGTTAACACAAGCGTCGCAATCTGCGTCTAATTACCCGTCATACAACGTGCAGGACTGCGGCCAACATCAGCAAGCTGTACGACGGCTAAAAGAAAAACAAACTTAAGATTTTGGTATATGATTCGCCCAACTGTGTTGCTATAACCGAAGATTTTTGGACCAGGGGCTGTACTACGAAGCAGGATTTCTCCTTATCCTGGATGAGTTTGAGAATTAGGTCCGGATATGCCCAACTATGAAGCTGGTTCACGTTTTAGCGGGATACGTCGACAAGGTAGCTTATACGTAGGAGATACAAGATAAAACCCACTGACCCATCAGAGCTCACAGCCTCAGCACAGATAGTAAGACGAATTCAGGCTTTAAAAGCAAGGATTTGCCTAAATTGGGCTGCAAAACCCTTTTGCTTTTCTCCATAATTTTCAAGACAAATGTTCTAGATTGTCGTTGGAGGGAATGCTCATAGCTTCTGGGGTTGTATGTTTACAAAGTGACACATTGAAACAGTGTGCTTGCACTGCCCATAAAAAGGACAGACGTAGTTTCCTTTTTCAAGTATTTTATTTAATCTCACACATGCAGGGCCTGTCCTGTTGTTCCTGTTAATACAAGTGAAATTAATCTCAGGTCCCTTCCATTTCTCACTCGTCATTATTGCTGTCGAGACAGCTCCTCAGCTCCTCTGAATTTCAGTGCTGCAGGGTCGTCTTCCTTTTATTTTGTATTTCTATTAGCTACATCAAAGTATATGTCATTTAAGTGCTGTATGTGTGACTACTACCACGAATATACTTGAAATACTTATGACACGACCTACCGCTTTGAATAGTAATTTTATATTTCATTTTTATGTGCGTCCACTTTCTCCTGACAGCACGCGGGATTCAACAGAAAAAAGAAAACAAAAACGTCCAGTTACACCATTAAATTAAAGTCCTGTCGTAATGTACAGTCGTTCCTCACTACATTGCGTTTCGAACATCGCTCCCTCACTTTATCGTGTTTTTTCAAAAGTTAATTGATTAATTAAAGATTCTTGTGTCATGGTTGACTACGGCCCATTTTTAAAACAAAACATTGAAAGACAAGTAATATGTAGTATTCTAGTCGGTATGCGTCAAGAATGACACAAACATTGATGAGACGTGCCATTTCAGTACATTAGCTTAACAGTGCATGCAGCCATGGCATGTCCAACATGATAGAGTGGAAAAAAGTTCTCCATTTCCATGTGGAAGAGGTAAGTTTTTGGCTTCTTACTTTGTCCTTCTTCCCCGTTCCATTTGAAACCCTTTTTTTTAGTTTAGGATAAATAAAACGGTGGCTAACTCGTTAGCTCGCTAGCATGCTATGCTTAAAGTCGTCTCTTGTGTCACTGCACTGATCCCATAGCCTGCACGTTAGCAATGTGTGGTGTAAGCAAAGAAAAGCTGCAGTCATATTCCCTTGAGCATGTATACCATCTATGCTGCCGTTCATTATTCATGTTTGTGATTGGACGGCTGCTGATAACACCTCCCACTTAAGTGACCATGCTTGTGACGAGACGAGAACATTTTGACTTGACTAATCAAGTTGGTATCCAGCTTCATAGTAGCGCCTATCCCACACCTTCAATGTTTGGTTTTGTTTTATGTTGATTGTCTAATTATTAGGCAATTGGAAAAAGAACAGCAATATTCCCTCCTGGTGGTCAAAAACTAAAGGTTGCAGGCGGCACTTGGGACTCGTCTTAAATACACTGGAATGTAAATGGCTAGGACTACATCTGTTCAATTCTGTTAAAAACAATAAATTACTTTGTAAAGCCACTTTTTTTTCTCAGCAATCTTTAGGTGAGATTAAACAGGAGATTAATCAGATCAATTAATTACAGGTCACAATTAATCAATCACTTTTTAAAATTTCGACGGCACTAATTAAAATACTGCATCCAGAGCCAGATTCTGGATGCAGGGGGACTATATTGTTTTGGGGGCTCCTCTCAAAGCTGCCTCCAACTAAATCTGGCATAGTTTAAATCTACAGATTTGTGTGCCATTGAAACTGTTTTCTTTTTTTTCATTCAATTCAATTCAATAGATTTTATAATGGCCATGTGGGAGTCCTGCAACATACTTGGGGTTAATTACTGCTCTACATGCCAGAAAGAAAAAAAAAGAAACATTAGATTCAGGTGCATTTGAAGAAATGTACTTATTTATTCAATAAACTTATTTGACGACAAGCGCTCAATTCAGGCTAAGAGAATAATTAAAGGCTGAGGAAGTAAAACAGTAGTTTGCGATGCACGATTGCATCAAGAGATAGCATTTGACAAGATTAATGTGGGGTTTTCACTTTTTTAATGAAGATGAGATCAGATTGATCATTTCTTCTGGAGTTGTCATTGTTTACGTCAGTCAATCAGAAGCCAGGAACAGCAGTCGCAATTGCCTTTGTCTCCATTACTCAACATATGCTGCAACATGAGATGTGCATCTTTGTGGAACAACTGAACATTTATGCATACATAAGGAAATAACGTTAACCTTACTTGTTTGCATCTTATAATGATAACGTAGGACGCACGAGCCTCAGTCGGGATGCTGAATGCTAAAGCCATTTCTATTGTGACTGTACATGCTTACTTTGGTGATATTCTTGTAAATCTATCCATCAAGGCTAATAGAGGTGGGGTTGGCATAGCCTTACTTGAGACACACTGAAGAAATACATGCATTATTTTATGAAGGTGAACTAAATAATTTAGTTTCCATCATTGTTTTAGTCATTCCAGTTCTGTTTAATAGATTCATCGAGGGTACCCATACCATGGCATCATTCTGTAGAACTGAAATGTAGTGTTTGTATCGGGTTCCAGAAAGGAGCTCTGGCTGGTAATTTCTCCTCAAAGAATAGAGCCGTGCAAAAAAGAAATTGAACTGCTTTCCTAATGATAAAGCAGATAAGCAAGAAGATGTTCAATGGTTTCTGTGAGCAGCTGTCTATCTGGAGATCTCAAGACGCCACTGCTACAATAGTTTGTGAAACTGCCATTTAATGGTGCAATCTCATCAGACTCCAATAAAAGACAAAGTGTATTTGGTGTGAAATAGACTAAAATCATGCTTTTGTAGACAGCAGTACATGGGGGAAGAAAACCAGGGCAAACAACATTACGGAGAATGGGCAGTCAACTCCAGGGTCATTTTATCGGCGCTTGTGAGAATTCCAGTGATGGCAAAGACAAAGATGTTGTAGCCACAGTGATGGAATTTTAAACCAAGGGCTGGGGTGCACGGTAAACAAACCAATCTCATTTAAAGCCACAGTCTTTACTTAATGCATTGTTGTGTATTTGATTCATGTCAATACAGTGTGTGGAATTATTTGACTTATTTGAGCACACACTCAAATGTGCAACGTACTATCATTCCTAATACCAATTACAGCCTGCCAAAATGTGCATTACGCAGTTTCTTTAGTTTTATATATCCACTGTTGATGCCATTCACATTGTTCAGGGTCAAAACAGTCAAAACAGCAGCCTCGGGGCAAAGTCAGACTACACCCATCCCATTATTTGTTTTATTTCTACAAGTAATAGCCTTTTTAGAATGTGATTTGTGAATGGCAAGAGCACAAATACAAACCCAAAAGCGCTTATTAATTTATCTTTATGTAGATATTTCTGATAAGAGTTTTGTATTTTGTATGATCTTTGCATTTGCGTAAGTCGATATGAAGTCATCTTCGAAGGAGAGGTTATGGGACACGTGTTGCGTGAGGAGCAAGAGACATCTGTGACTTTCTGGGAGAGCTGGACTATTTACAGCTATTGGCAGCCTGCTGCAAACACTGCATCTTTCCCCTCGGGTGTCTGTCTGGTAATCTTTTCAATGAGTCCTCTTACCTGCGACACAAGGAGGATGTCTGTTGCGGGCTGCGACGCTGTGTGTGCCTGCCAAATGCCAATTTGCATGCATTTCTTAATTAAGTGAGCATATGTGTTTGGGAATCAGTAATCGCATGTGTAGCCACTACCTCAGATCCACCCTCTCGGACTGTGCATTAAAAATGGTGAAACAGTGGAATCCAACTGCAGGTATTTTTGTCTATTCAGATCATGACCAGTCTTTTGGAAAACTTTTACGCAGCCATAAAGTTTGTTTTTTTTACACTTGTGAATATTTATAATGAGCAAGTCGGTTAATTATTCACGCCCCCTTACACAGCGGGCCTCTCACAGTATAGTACAAAATGTAGTGATTTTGGGGAACATTCATTTACAATTTGGCAAAAAAAAACCCACTCAAAAGCTCATTATTACTGTGTACAATGTACTTCAAGTGTCTCGATCTTTAGCTGCCATGATTTACGTGTGCACACTCTGGGCTGGACAGCTTATGAAAGTCTGGAGGCAAACACACAAAACAACCTGCTTAGTTGACTTAATAGGCAAGAATTGATTTGCTGAGTTGGGTTCCAGTCAATAACTCAGAGAAGTTCAAGCCTTTTCTGAGTGAGACTGCAGGATGGGATGGCAGTAGCTTAGTCTGCAAGGACTTGGACTTTGGAACCACAGGGTCCCGTTTCCAATCCTGCAACAGACAAAAATGATTTGCAAATAGCTGATGGAGATATTCTACTTCTAGTTAATGGGCAGATTGACCCCAGATTGTTTGTAATCAACCAATAAATACATTTTTAATACAGTCACTGATCGTGTGGTGGTTCACTTGGCTGACCTCTGTGCAGGATGGGAATCAAAAACCAGTTCTTGTTGAGACCCGGTTCCCAGTGTTTCAATCCCTTCAATCCCTTCTATTCCAGTGGGCACGAACGACATCGCCAGGCACATTGCGTAGCTTGCGCCAGCACAGAACGTGCGTGGTGACGTCATTCACCAGTGCAGCCTGCAGGAAATAATGCGACCAAGCGGCAACAGGGCAACTTGCAATACTTGTAAAGTGGGTATTTCATTAAAGAGAGTAAATACTTCTAATATGCTTAAACATTTGCACACACAGCTTGTGTTAACTTTAATTGAATTTTGTGGTTTCGATACGTGTGTGCAGGCACCCTCCACCCGGTCTGAGAGGCTGTTCTCCACAGCTGGAGACACAGTGAGTCTGACAGAAGCAGACATGCTTATTTTTCTTCAAAATAACTGTTACTTCATCGTACTTGATGATTGCAGATTTAGATAATGCACAGTTCCATTGGACTTTACTTATTAGGTCTAGTAATTTGTTCATTTTTACAGAAGCAGATTTATTTCATTATTCTTATTGCTATTATTATTATTATTATTATGTTATATTGATTTTCTTCTGGAAACCCCCCTAGAACCCTATCGAGGAGCCTCTTAAAACCTCACTGTTGGGTTTGTAAGGTCATGTTACTTCTGAACTAAACACAGTTGATGCAAATTGACCTGTTTGTTGTCCCTTTTTTCCAAATGAGAATCAATCAGCGAATCGATTAAGAACAGAATCGTTAAGCAGAATCAAAAATGAAATTGAAATAGCATAAATCTAATCAATTCCCAACTGTACCATGCAGTCAGTTGTCAGAACGGACAATGGAGGTACAGTATTTGTAGATGTACTGTAGCTCACCTTCTCATTGCAGACCGTTTGTTTAGACCACAAACTAGTTGAAACAGAATCAAAAGTACCTTTTCTGGTTGCAGCCAAGTAGTGCATTCCATTTAGCCTCAAATGCTTCAAGACACCATTAATCAATTCCACACAATCAACCAAATTGCTAACAATAATTTATTTGTGCCATACATAAACATAACAGGCTACTATCAACATAAATTATGCTATTTGGTCATATATTTTAAAAGTTGCTCGCTGGGTGTCCATTTTTATCTATTCACGGTGGTGATTGTTCACATTACACCAATCAATATTGTACCCCTTTGCAATGTTCGGTGAAGGGTTATTTGAGAGTGGCACTCTCTCCAGCCTTGTGGATTACTGTTATCAAATGGATACAGATGGAGGACACGCATACTTGCATACAGATTTGGCTCTACACAGCATGAACATGCTGTGAGTTGACATGCATGACTCAAAACTATCCACTAATCAATATACTATGGTGAAACACACACACACACACACACGCAAACACACAGAAAATAACAGCACTGCTTGACATATGCTTATCCAGCTTGCAAGTAGCCTCTGATAGCGTATAAATGGCAGACAGTGAGTGAGACAGCACACGTCAGGATTAGTGAGTATTTGACAACACATGAAGGCAGAAAATGGCTGTCCAACACTGACAGCTGCAACGGAATGGATTTATCACTGCCTACAGCATGGCTATAGTCCTCTATTTTTACACCATAACAAGGATAGTCCTATTCCCAAATGCCTTTGCCTCATTTTTTTGTAACGTCTTCCCAATAATCAGACAGAATGAAGAAAAAGGTTCTTATCTCAAACTAATTAGAAGCTAGCATTGAACACAGGGCACGCCTGACAGAATGCCATACATTTTAATCAGATAAACAGGCTCCAGTATAAAGGTATCACCTGAACAGATGCCCCAATTTATGAAGATAAGAGGTGCTGTGTATATATATTACAACTCACACATTTCAATTAGATTGCTACTTTTTGGGAATTCTATCATGACATTTGTGGGACTGTTCTGTTTATTTTCCCAAGACGACGCATTACTTTACTGGTCAGTTCATTATCGCAGTCAGTTTGTAAATATGTTCAACAAATCATCTACTGACAGGAATAGAAAAGATTATACATTTGTCCTTCTCCACTTCGCGGTTCGAATTCCACGGCTTCACTCTATCATGTTTAAAAAAATAAGAATAATAAATCAGACTGTTTCTACAAGGCATTCAGAAGACGATGTGAATGATATGTAGTATTCTACACTGGTCACTAGGTGTCAGTAATGTTACTGTAATGTTCAGTTAGACACATAACACCAGACACCAGAACAACAGGCTTTTATAGCAGGTTTGAATTATCTATATATCTATATAATTATTATTATTGAATTATCAACAGGCACAATAATCCCTAATAAAACTCCCAAACAAAAATACGGGATCAAACTCAACTCTGAACCCCTGACGTCACTTCCTGTCCACCACCACTGAGCTCCCCGAAGGAACACATTTATAGTAACACACACAAGCACGAGTCTTATTTATGTCTTAAATGTAGGGTTGGGCATCAAGTCTCGAGCATCTATGAGAACCGAGACAAACATTCCATCTCTTTTAGCAAAAGTCAAGAGACTTTCTCAACCCACACAATGCACTTCCGGGCTTCAAAATAAGAGCGCTGTGCAGTACATCCTGTTTACTTGTGGTATCAAAATAAGGGTGTCAAAAATGGCTTAGGCAGCAAAGTATACAAGTGCTAATATGGTAGCTCAAGACTCATAGCTCATAGACAAGCCTTTTACAAGGTGATATTATGCACCCAGGTTAGTGCATGTATAAGTACCTGCAGCATCACACACTCACTAAAACATTAATATTAACATAAATATGTGGAAATGTTTTTCCCGAGCTTTTCAAAGTAACCATCTTCTGTGAGAGTGTACTCCTGTGTAAGAAATTCACAGTAAAGTTGATAAAAAGTTCATATAAAAAAATTACTGGGGAAGGTTACACATTTTATAAAAAAAAAAAAGAACTCTGTTTAGCGCCCTCAACCATGCAAACTTTTATGAACTTGCCTCTTAAAAGGATCAAAATCAAAACAAGGAGTCAGGATCAGAACTAGAATCCTTCAAATTCAATGCCCAACCTGGCTTAAATGGCTTAATTTATCTTATTATTAGAGGTGTCACAAGACCTTGCGAGATCAAAACATGACAAGATTTTGCGATAATCAATAAATTAATTAACTACACGATAAATGAAAATGAACTTGAGAATTTTGCCTGCCTCCATATATTGCCATGTGCATTCATGTCTGTTTTCCTCGTCTCCTCCAAACAAGCAGGAAGAGAGTTCACTCTGTGCATTGGTTCAGCACCTAGACACTTCATAGAACGGCTAGAAACGTTGTGAGACGGAGTGAGGTGAGACCTGTTGTCAGTCATGCAATCATTTGTCTCTGTGGGGGGAGGCGGGGCCGCGATCATACATACAGCAAAAGAGTGGAGCCTCGCGAGAAGCAATGCAAGGTAACGTAGAAGTTAGGAGGCAAAAAGATGATTGCAAAGCCAAACGCCACAGCCCCCATGCGAGAATATCAACAATGAGCAAGGTGACCCCATCAACACAAACAAGTCAGGATGGCAAATTTGTTGAACGTTAAATGTGGTGGCAACATAAACAAAACAAAGTGTCCACCTAAACATATCCATCCCACCCAGTTTTCCCGTCTGAGAAAAAAACAACACGCCGACAGTCAACACTCACTGAGATTTTTGATAGGCAAAGTACATACAAATGGAACAGCGCAAAATGGTGTGCGTTCACAGAGACGGTAGTTTAATAAATGACAAAATAAATGCTTCTCTATAATACAGCTTAAAAGCCAATGCTGCAAACGTTGTATAGACTGTGAGGCTGTGAGAAAATACATGTCACAAATGGCAATTCCACAACTTGACATGAATGATGGAAATATTGCATTATTATGTTATTATGATTATTATTAGGGCTGTCAAGGTTAACGCGTAAAGCCACTAATTTTTGTATGTTTTGGGAGCTGTTTAAAAAAAAATGTTTAATATACAAACATTTGCATAAATGAAACATATTATCCTGTTGCATTTTGATAGGTATAAATATATATTAGCATATATATATTAGCATATATTAGCACCACATACCAGTTTTACTCACGGTGACTTTAAAAAAAAAGAGCTAAAAAAAACATCACACAGCAAGGTCATAGGTAGACAACAACAGACGAGACACTACCAATAAATAATGCTGAATAATCAACAACCAAAAAAAAAAGTTTTTGTCTGCTCTAACTACAAAAATATTTCGTTTATAAATAAGGAATCCTACTTTGCGGAAATTGACTAATCAGGGTCGGGTCTGGAACCAATTAATCGAGATAAACGAGGGAATACTGAAGTAGCAAGAGAATAATGATGCTTAATACTGCACTTTAAAAATAAGCCTCAAATCATGAAATATTGCTGCAAACAGCAGGGGCCCGAAAAGAGAATTAACTGAGCAACAAAACACAAGTTTTCCTGCATGCATATCAACTCTGGTACTGCACTGTTCAAAAGTCGCACACGGACCACCATTACATTGTTTCTTATTGGGAATTTCATTGGATATTTTATGTGTTGATGAATACAGTGTGTGCCTGCTCAGGCCCACTAAGGAAGAACAACTTTGCTTATCGGTTAACGTTTTATACTGCATTATATCTCCCAAGCAGCAGTGTGCCAAAGAAAAGGAAAGCCATCATCGTGTAAGTGAAAATGAACGTCATAAAAAGCTCAGAGAGAAACGCCTACCAACACTGTCCCGACGGCTTGACTGTCGTGACGAGCATTAAAGATGAACATTATTGAATGCTAATGAATGCTAGAGGGGTCATGGATTGTGTGCACTGTTAGAAGAACTGCTGGGAGAATAAGAGGAGGTTATCCTTCCAGACAACCATACTTTTCATTTAATTCTTGGATTTAATCTCTTATTACTGTTTTTTTTTTATGAATGTCCTTCATGTGTTCTGCATACAGTGTGAGTGAATAACGAGGTAATTTACATATAATTTAGCTATAGGTTCCGACTTACACTAAAACTCAACTTACATCACAGTCGAGGAACGGAACTTGTTTGTAACCCGAGGACCACCTGTGTAGCGTAGACAGGTCAGTTTTTGGCATTGGCTGAACTACTTTAACTGTATTTACTGTATTTATTTTGACTAGTTAACAAATGTATGATTGATGACTGTTTTTACCACAGTGGCTTTAAAGCCATGTTCACACCTGTAGGGGTTTGGCCTGCAACAGACAAAACAGTCCACAAATAATTAAAATGTCTAATTCCAGACTAACGTTTGTTTAGACTGGGTGAAAATAATGTGCAGTTCACTTGTTGGTATTGACACAAGTACTACTTTGATTATTCAGGCCGAGACTAATTTTCATTCAGCGAAAATGTATGGCTCCCTAATGAAATATGGTCCGTTTGATTGTGTTTTGAACCCATTTCCCACAAACGCCTTTACCCTAATTAGATCCTGAGGTCTTTTTTTCCCCCTCCTCTCTCTCGCGCTCTCTTTCTTCCACCGCCCCCACACAAATACACACACACCTCCTGTTAATCCCTGTACGTTTGTGGTGAAGTTCAGATGAAGGCAACAGAGCTAATTGCATTAGCATCAATTTACTGGTCTAGCAGAAGACAGCTGTGCAATCTAAAGATGCATGGCCCCCGATAACAACCCAAAATTGTGTCAGAGAGAACTCAGAGCGTTTTTGTGCCAGAGATAGAACTTACACTACACAGAGACAAATGGCAACTAAATATCTATGGCACATGTTATCTTAATTGTCATCATCACGATGCAGCTCAACTGTAGAAGGCAATTTAAGAACTGCTATTCCCATTGCCATATTCACTTTTTCTAGCTACAGTTAATAGATTGTCAGCATCCTAGTCCACTGCAAAGCATGCACATAATAAATTATTTATTGCTGTCACTTTGCTCCGGTGTGTATTTTTCTTGTCCCAGTCGCTGTTCCATAATCCTTCTACTGCTGAGATGCAGAACATGAGGGTGAGATGTAAATAGTAACATCAGGCTGCTCTAAATGCTGTGAGGGCAGTCATGATACTCGCCACCATCCTCATTTGATTCAGTGTGTGTTACCAGAACCAATCTAAGCGTGTTCAAATAGTAAGTACATTTGTTCTCCTTGATGCAAACTGAATTACCGAGGATTGAACAGCCACTCTGCACAGAAATGAAAACATACCTAAATATGCACGAATATTTAAAAAAAAATGTCTCTTTTACATTCTCAAATATTTTATTTCCCTCTCACTGGGAGGTCTCTGTTTATTCTGGAAATTCTGGTAGCAACAGTGAACATGATGAATAATTCCGTGGCACCGGCTCTTTTTAAGAGAAAATGTCTTTATTTCCCCACAAGTTAGTTCTGCCTGGCAGTGGCTAATAAAGCACTCTCTCAGAGCTTATAAGATCCACACACACAAAAAAAAACTTCATCTCCCACAAGGCTGTGCTTCTACAGAACAAAGCTTGACTCACAACACATAGCACTTAAGGGACGGAGTAACACCACATAAACTTTAAAGCCGCCAGATGTGTGCAGCTTTCAGGCTGGTTAACTTTGGAGAAGATAATAGAGTTTATGAATAATGTAACAGCCAATGTAAACATTAACAAATACATTCACAAACAAATGCACACATCTATAAATTGTAAATTGTTGCTCCATTTGTAAATTGTATCCGATACCCAATGAAAACATTCAGACATACTCAACGCACAATTTTGCCATTAGTAATGAAAAATTTGTTTGCATGCAGAGACCACGTGCTTAAAGAAGCCTGACTGCACATCATATTACTGAGCAAAGCGATCACAATAATAATATTGGTAACAAATCAACACATAAACACAACATTAGTAAGCAAAACTACATAGTACCATTCAGAAAACAATGTACTTTACTTTTATGATATTAGCTAGGGTGATCAAAAGGCCTGTTTTCCCAGGACATGTCCTGTTTTTTGGACAGTGATGATGTGATGTCCTAGTTTTTTGTTGTTTATCATTGGGACATTCAATTGAGCGACATTAGGGCACTCTGCTGCATGTGACTTCATGCCTGAGAGGCATTTTCAATTAGTGTTGCCAAAAAGCTGCAAAAAGCCAAACAAAAAGCAAGCGTGTTGATCCTCTGACGCTTGCTGAGTTGAAGTCTCGGAAAATTGGGGATGTCATGCAAAGTTCTAGCAAATTTAGAGGGCGCATTTTTCCTGAAAAAATTGGTTACAAGCCAAAACTTAACAAGCATTTGACCGAAGGTTCCTGTGTTGTTCTGTTTTTGGTGACGGGTTTTGAACATTCTTCCTTTGGAATTTACAACTTTGGTTATAGATAGTATTGTGTGATGTAACAAATTCCCGTCTGTACAGAGGAGGCATACTTTAAATGTATTGATATTATATGACATCTTTGAGTAAAACTGCAGTATCATTTGAGTATCTCATTGCAGGGCCGAGTGTCCTTGTTTTCAATCATCACAATATAGTCACCCTAATGTTAGCAGTCAATCCAGTCTAGATGGGAGTCCTTGCTGCCCTTTGTGTGACATCGCCGTGCCAGAACAGTCCCGTTTGGACCGTGGCAATGGTTGTGCCCGTGTTCGGTACTGAGGCCAGATGATGAATACTTTGTACTCTTTGAAGTTCAGCAGCTCCCGCTCAAGTTCTGCTCACTGAAAAGTTACACTTGCTGCACACTTTTTGTGCTGCTGACGTCCTATAACTTGGTCTTTGTACCCGGCTAACTTATCTTAACAAACACTGTTGGGAGAGAAGTCTGTGCACTTTTACACACGGCTTATGGCGACTACTCCTAACTATCGCAAAGTGGCCCGATGTTTTGAAACGGCCGGGCGATGAGAAAATGCGAGAAGATAAGCAAGACTTCATCTTTTGTTGTCACAAAACCACGGGGGTCTATGTAATCACCAATAGACTAAGTCCCCAACTTACGAACATTCGGAGATACGAACACAAGCGGACTGGTCTATATTTTCATGTGTTTTGCCTTATAAGTCCATATTTATTTATATTTAAGTCCATATTTCACATGCTTGACCAGTAGAGGGCACTGTGACACTGCTAATGGGACCAATAGGCGATGACGACCAGAGGGAGAAAACGTGAAGAAAAGCTAAGTTGTAGCTGTACATGCAACCCGACACAGGTTGTGATTAAAGTTTATGAAGAGTTAATAGGCCTGCTTAATTCTACACCACCCACAGAACACTACCTCTTTTAGAAGAGTCTAACGACGACGACCATTTGTACTTTTTTTCAATATCTCCTCCACCACAACGACGTATGCTCGACCACTCCTCTTCAAAGGTAAATAATATTTATCATTATGTATCATATATCATTTTTATTATTGTTTTTTTCATTAATTATCCTTGTTTAATATTACTACTGCATCCAGACTCATATTTACATACATACACATATACTGTACATGTATACACGTACATGTAGTACCTATATCATTGGTAATATTACCTTTTCCCCGACTTAAGAACAATTAGACTGAAGCACGGTCGTCTAGAACCAATTGTGTTCGTTAGTTGGGGACTTAATGTATCAGCTTTCAGAATTTCCGGCAGAAGTAAAGTAACATGCTGCAGTGGAGCATCATGGTAAACGGAGTTCCAACAGTGCTCTAACTTGTGGGCTACCATTGGTAAATAACAGGTTTAGCAGCAGTTCATCAACAAAGTCCATAAATCATCAACCAAACTGAAAAGGGAGATCTCTGTGATAGACATGACGGCACCTATAAATCTATGGTAACCCATACAGCCATCCATTTTCTATACCGTTTGTCCTCATTAAAGTCACTGGAGAGCTGGAGTCTATCCCAGCAGACTGCGGGCGAGAGGCTGGGCACACCCTTGATTGGTTGTCAGTCAATGGAAGAGCACATGTCGACAAGCACTCACATTCACACCTATGGACAATTTAGAGTCTCCAGTTAGACTCTGGAATGAAGAAGTAAGCAGAAGTACACACACACACTGAGGAACATCTAGCCACCACACAGATAAGCTCCGACTTGGATTCAAACCTTCAACTTTGAGGCTGACGTGTTAACAACTAGGTCACCCAGCAGCCGACTAATATACTGTCAAAAAAATGTACCGATTCCGATACCTCAGAGAAATATTGCACATCCATATACACCGCCGACATATAAAGGTTTCACTCAAGAATTCTGAAGGGAAGTTTACTTCTTCATTTTCTGTTCATTGACTTTAGCAAGGTCTTCTTACCCTTAGCTCAAGCCCGTAGCTCGAGGCTTGTCTTCTTATTTAGGTTTAGGTTTGTGCAAGTTCTTTTAATTTGCCAAATATCTATACTAACTTGTAGGTACTGCAGGCGCTTTGTCAAAAGAAGCACTGAACACTGTTAATCATCCACTCACAATATTGCAGTAGGTTCATGGACTGAACTGAATGAACGTGCACGTACATGCAATCAAAAAGCTCACAATAAAAGTCTCCACAACAGGAATCCACTCTATTTTTCCATCTTTTGTGGATTGCCATGACCTGGATGACTAACACTCTACAGACATGCAATAAATAGATGGAGGAACGTCAAAGTCAAAGTATGTCTATGTTGACGGTAGTAGCAGTATAAAAAATGTATATCAAGAAAACAGGATCATTTTTTAAACTGTCTGTTGTGTATGAACTAGGGCTGTCAATTGATTAAAATGCAATTGTGATTAATCACATTTTGTCCATAGTTAACTCATAATTAAACGCAGAGAGACATATGTTTTTATCTATAATATGTAGGGATGTAAATCTCTTTGTGGTAAATAATTCAATACCAGATACACGGGTTAAGATATGATTCAAAAACAATATATTTTCTAAACGGAACGATTCAATCCAGTGTATGTTCAGACGCAATGATAAAGAAAACACTTTGAAAAATAAACAATAAAATAATTTGTGAATAACTATCAAATTTTATGTAAAAGGATATACATTTTATGGACCACTATTTTATTCAAAAAATAATATACAGTTAGAAATGCCACAGTTTTTGCATGTTTAATGCGAGCAGTGACCATCTAACTTTCTCCCACAGTGCACAGATATAAGACGACTATACGGTGTTCCCTAGTTTATCGCGAGAACAAAATAGCCCGCAATAAGTGAAATCCAATGATTATATATGTTTTAAGGCTGTAAAACCCCTCACCATACACTTTATATAAACATTTTATCACATTTCTCTCTTGTTTAAACACTCTCAAAGAAGTTCAAACCATCGTTTGAATTTTAATGATCAACCTACAGGTAGGACACAAGAAATTATTAAGTCATTCAAGCGTATTTTTTTTTTCCTGTGATATTGCCTTTTCGTCCTGGCGCCGTTCTGCTGTACTTTAGCATTTTTTTGTATCCTTGTTAAAACATATTGCTGCAGTCCTTCAAACCGAAGTTTCATTTCCAAGCTAGCAAGCAAGCAAGCTAGCGATGACACAGGAGACAAGCAGGGAGGCACGAAGGAGATCAAGTGACAATGTTCTACAGCCAATCTGGACTCAGAAAACACTGGGCGGTGCAGACAGACGAGTACGGGAAGAGAGAGACAATCAACTTCCCACAATGCATTTCTTCTTAAAGGGCCAGGCTCAGCCTGTAACAGCGTTCATACACTGTAATACAAAAAAAAAAAGAAGCACTAAAAAAATTCTGCCAAACAGCGAATCCGCGAAAGATGCACCGCGATACAGCGAGGAAACACTGTACTGTATTTTTCCCTAGCTTGCGTGCTGCTAATGCTAGTGCTGCTAATGCTATTTACATCCATTCTCGTCTTCAGTCGTGGTCACATTGACACAAGCCCCCAAATAGCTGTCGTCAGCTATGCCTGCTGGTAACTTTGGTCATGTTGTGAGAGCCATCCACCAGGGCTTTGAAGCTAAACTTACCATTCAAAATACATGCTTTTTGTCCATTTCTGCTCAATATTTGTTCCCGCTTGTGGCTCCACATCCACCGCAACGTTTCCTCAAAGTACGGTCTGGGCCGAGGGTCAAACAGGACGTGTGCAAGTTAATCGCACATTACAAACTATAATGCCGTTAAAAGAGATTTAACTTCGACAGCACTAGTAAGTACACTCTATCTTCCGACTGCAATTTATACGTTGGCTCAAATACTTTTTTTTTTTTTTTTTTTTACTGGCCACACTTGACAGAATTCTTTGAATTAATATAGGCGCTCATTCAGAACTTAGCTTAGATCAGTGGTTCTCAGCTGATATGGCTGCCGGACCCAGCATAACCCCTCAATGGCATGTATCGACACGAATTGCAAATCTTCAACTCCAACTTCCTAAATATGTTATATTTAAAAGGACAGTTTGCATTGGTTCCAGCATACGCACGCTCCTCGTGGCGGTGTAACAAGCGAATAGCACAGACGGGAACGCAAGGTGCATTCATGATAATCCCTGCTTTATATAATTGGCAGATAAAGTTGTGATGGCTACTATAAGTGTGACGTGCATTCAGGGGAGGCAGAATAATGATATTGATATTTGTCCATTGAACTGTATTATAAAAGTATTTTCTGTATGATTCCAATAACCCTTAACATTTTCTTCAGTAGAAATCGTTGAATTTGCACATTTCCTAATCAAATACAAGGCAAAAACTCTGCTAATGCAATATCTTTTTTTGCCTGTCAATGAAAAAACACCTGATTAATTTGAATCTAAACAGGCAATAGTGGTTCACTGAAGCACTGAAATCCTTTTGAGAGTTATTTTCAGTATGAGCATGAAGACCGCTGAGCTGCAGCTGATGAGTTTTCTAACACGTACAGAGGAACAAAACGTGGAACAACCCGCTGTGTGTATCTGCTGTGGGCCGCGTGCGGTCTTGGGAGTCGCGGTTGCTAAAGCATGCATGACCTGTAAATATCGTTGATGTTCATCCGGGTTTGGTGTATCTGCATTTGTTTAGTAGGGTGACACATTTAATCACATCCTTTAACTCTGTCAAAGAGAGGGAAGGTGGGGGCACGGCTCACAAATACTACAACAAACACAAACCAATAGCAAACACAACACGGTGGTTCTATTTACATACTTTGATGTCAGTCCAGAGAGAGAGAGAGAGAATACTTCTCTTCCCTTTCTGAAATGTTGGGCACACACAAACACAAGGCACATGAATCCCTTGCTATTATTGCTTCATGTAATTAAATTCAATTTAAACTGGGAAATCAGTGCAGCTGCGGGTTTATGGTCCATACTTTATGTATACAGAACATAAACAGTATGGAGAATCAGCTACAGATGTTATGTCTTCTTGGGCAAGGGTTTAATCTCCTCTTTCTGTGGAATGAGACAATCTTTGGGGATTGACGTTATAGCATTGCCATAAGCAGGTAGGTGACGGCGCAAACCTCCTCTCCTGTTTAGAGAGGGCCTTTCTAGTTTGACGTAAATGGCTTCTCTTTCAAACCAGTCATCCTAGGAATGCGTCTAAAAAAGAAGACTTTTCTATTTTTCATATTGTTTTATGATATGATACAAAAAGATACAATATGATGTTATAATTAAAATGCCAACGTTACATTGTTTTCTATGCCACGGAGCCAAATGATGAGAGACTGGATAGTTTTAGGGTGTGCTCACAATAAACCATTCCCTCTGTTGGTCCCCCGTCTCACACGAAGCATTCATGCTTCAGCCCACCTGCTGGTGCCATCACTCACTTTTTTTCTGACTTTGTAGATTATTTCTTGTCGTTTTTTTTATTTCTGTTGTGCAAGATGGTGTGATCATGGATAACGTGAGAGAAGCAATGGCACTAATTAAAAGGCAGGTGTTTATTACAGGCTTGAATAAGTGAACAAGTGTGTCAAGGGTGTTGACCTAGTGGATTATCTTGAGTCTCCCTATTTATTTATATATTGGAAAGTGGTGACTATAATTAACAACTGGTGTGGAGCAATCAATTAAAGCCATTCTATGATTCTGCTACGTTGTGCGCATGTGCATGACCAATGGTGCTGTGCCCAGGCACACCCCTTCCAGATGTGCCAGAGGAGGGGATGTGTGACGAACTTGAGCACTGATCAGTGCGCTCACACTCGCAAACGTGCCAGACTTTAGGTTCTAAGTGGGGCCCAAGCAAGGTGCGGTTGGCTTTGTGTGAGTACAGTAATCCCTCGTTTATTGTGATTAATTGGTTCCAGACCCCACTGTGATAAGTGAATTTCCGCAAAGTAGCATTCCTTGTTTATAAATGGAATATTTCTGTGTCAAACAGTGACACTGTTTTAAACCCATTGAGAAAACACATCTCATGTCTCCTGCACGACAGACACGAACAGCGACCTCGTTCGGCGCCATGCTTCACGGAGAAAACTGTGCAGTAAGAGAAATGTTTATTTTTGTATTCAAATGCTAAATGTTGTGTTATTCACTCAAGAGACGTGTGTTTAGTTTATTGTCAAAATTGTCATGCAGCTCAATCTTATCTGGGTCATTCTCTGTCTCTTTCTAGTGAATACGTCACTGCTGCCATACTACACGAAATATTTATTTTTGTTATGCTTCTACTTTATAGACTAGATCTACTTGAGAGACGGGGGGGGGGGTCACTAGACAGAACACTACCTACAATCGTGGTGTTCACACAAAATGACAGCACAACATGTAGGTAAGTGACCACATACAAGGCAACTACCACTGTGGGGAATAAGAAACAACAACAAATGTTAACTCTAAACATAAAACTTTTACCACAATGCATACTGGGAGCCATCACTCCCAATTAGGGGTGTGACAAAACATCTTTATCTCAAACTATTGCAATATTAAACCCTATTATGGATTATCGATCCGCTCTCGCCCGCTCTCCCGCCTTGTATCGTTTGTATCGCCTTGTTTCGAACTAATATGCCCCGATGTTGACTATACTACTCTTTGATGTCAAATTGCGGGCCACAAAATAGGATTCGGCGGGCTGCTAATGGCCTGCAGCCTGCGAGCTAGAGACCCCTGTTGTAAACCCTGGCAGACGTCCTTTTTTATGTTTTAGAATTGCTTTTGGTCTGAACGTATGCCAGACAATGAAGACAAGAGGAAACATGGTCCTCCGCCATATAGTCGGTTTTAATTTGCCGGTTTTTACTTAAACATCTTACATTAGCATCACAGTGTATCTTGCAGGACAGGTAACCCGTTTCTAGTGATTTAGCAGTTTTATCGAAACCCGTCTGGTCACCACTGAACCTGTCAAATTTGACACTTAAAACTGTTGTTCTCCAAACCTGCAACAAAGCACTTGTCAGAAACTTGATATACTGACTACAACGGTCATTGAACTTTCTTTCTACTCTCTGTAAAGGAAAGCACACTCCAAAGTATTTTTCAAGTTGCTTCCTGTATTGTATTTGTCAACACATTAGTGCTCAGAGGCTTTGTGATGTTTACTTGGGTAGGGGTTGGGTAGGGGTAGCAGCTGTAACCTGGGGACCATTTGACTGCATACAGACATTTCGCCCCCAAGGACTGATGCATGTTTTGCTCCGCTCCTTAAATCTTATCACTGTTACATTCAATGTCATAAAGAGGTGTGCCTCCCTACTCCCCTGCCATAAAAACAAGAAAATTTTAGTTTTATGTACTGGAGGTAGCCAATTATTGGGTCAAAGGACAGTGATGATACAACCAAGGTATTTTAAAAGAGCATGCAGACAAGAACATATATAGTAATAACATCAGGATGATCAAACATCACAGATCACAACAGCCATACTACTGTATATGCAGGAGTTGGTGTAGATTGTGCCAAAAGATACACCCGCTCCACCTGTTTCATTAGTCCATCCTGACGGTTGTCAAACATTCTTAAACGTGAAACACGCGTCTATAAAATAGTACATACTTGAGTTGATCCAAGAAAGCCGCTAGGAGGGAAGCAATGGAATATGCAAACAAATGGCCACTCATAAAGGCTGGATAACTAACTGTGGAGGTGTTTGACAATGCATTTCATATAGAAAAACACATTTGCTGCAAATTGTCCCCGAGGTGCCAATGAACCCCTGTGAGAAACAAAATTAAACTGGTCAGGAGAGTGACGGTGTGTCCTTGCACCCTGAGACTATATTCATTATTTCAAGACACAGACCACAATATAGTTTATGGCATTTGTTTCATTCTAACAGCTGACATCTCTGGAACCTCTCGATGACTTGTGCTGGAAGCCCTTCAAATGAAGCAACTGGAAAGGTATTATTGTTGTGCTTGCAAATAAATCGTGCTGAAATCCCTATGTATTCAAAGTTTTCATTTTTATTTCCTGTATTTGCGTTTCTGTTTTTGCTGCCTCAATGAATGTTGTGTTTGCAAAGGACTTCTATTTAGGTGGATGAATAGCAATCCATATGGTAATGAAATATTTCTTGAGATTAATCGGTTAGGTACCAAGGGAGGTGTCCCGACAAATAACAGCAAAATGTTACACAACTCTCTATGCCAGATGACTTTGAACAAAAAGTGAACTACACCTTGAACTGGTTGCCGGTCAAGCACAGGGTACATAGAGTATACAGACAACTTCAAATTAGACTTAAAGCTCACTTAAAGTGAGTGAGTGGTAATTGAACCCCTGCTGCTGGTACAGAAGTCATGGAAGTGAACCACTATATCATTAGGGAGAGTAGAAGTCAAGAAGGAAAAAGATGCTTGCAAAGCAACTGCCACAGCCCCCGTGAGCCCGTCAACACGAACAAGCCTGTATGCCAAATTTCATCGAAAGTGGTAGTGGTAGCAACATAACAAGGCAGCGAAACAAACTTGCCCGCCTTGCCCGACCCAGGAAAGTAGATATCAAGACGCCTTCGCTTCAACAGTCAGCACTCACTAAGACGTGTGGTCAGCAAAGGAACAGCAAACGGAACCGTGCAAAATGATGTGTGTTCACAGAAAGTCATCACAAAAGAAATGCTGCTCTTTAATACAGTTGAAAAGACAGCATTTCAAGAAATGCTGCAAATGTTCTAATTGCCTGTGAGAAAATACAGTGGTGTGAAAAAGTGTTTGCCCCCTTCCTGATTTCTTTTTTTTTTTTGCAGTTTGTCACACTTAAATGTTTCAGAACATCAAACCATATTAGTGACAACACAACTGAACACAAAATGCAGTTTTTAAATAAAACTTTTTTATTATTAAGGGAGAAAAAAAAAATCCAAAGCCAAATGGCCCTGTGTGAAAAAGTGATTGTACCTAAAACCTAAAAACACCCTAAGCAGCAACAACTGCAATCAACTGTTTGTGATAACTTGCAACGAGTCTCTTACAGCACTGTGGACGAGTTTTGGCCCACTCATCTTTGCAGAATTGTTGTAATTCAGCCACACTGGAGGGTTTTCAAGCTTGAACCCCCTTTTTAACTCTGCCATGAAGGCCATTTTTGCCCAGTGTCTTTCTTACGGTGGAGTCATGAACACTGACCTTATCTGCAGTTCTTTGGATGTTGTGGGGTCTTTTGTGACCTCTTGTATGAGTCATTGCTGGGATAATTTTGGTTGGCCGCCCACTCCTGGGAAGGTTCACCACTGTTCAATATTTTTGCCATTGAGTCACACTCAGGTGGAATACACCACAGTTAAGTTATGTGTTAACGGGGGGGAGCGATCACTTTTTCACACAGGACCATGTAGGTTTGGAATTTTTTTCTCCCTTTATAATAAGTTTCATTTAAAAACTGCATTTTGTGTTCAGTTGTGTTGTCTTTGACTAATATTTAAATTAGTTTGATGATCTGAAACATTTAAGTGTGACAAAACATGCAAAAAAAAGAAAGAAATCAGGAAGGGGGAAAACACTTTTTCACACCACTGTATATGTCACAAACAGCATTTCCACAACTTTACAGAGTAAAAGATGACATATTAAAGGAAATATTGCATTGTTATTATTTATTATTATATATTATTAGAACATTAGTGGTTTAGTATATTGTTTAGCGTCAATTTGTGGGACAATAAATATTTCAAAACGCACCTGCATTGTTTTGTATGTTTGTCCAGTCATATTTTTTAATTGCACTTTTCTTAAAATTAATGTTAAAATCTAGTCTCGCCTCATCTCGTGGACCCCCATCTCTCTTCTCGTGAGTTGGGTGCCTCGTGACACCCCTACTATTAAGTGATGTTATTCTTCCTCACTGTGGCTGAGCAGCGTCCACTACATTCTTGTGCTGAGTGTGAAGCGTATTCTTTGACTGGCGCACACTGTCACTACTTATTGAGGGAGTCTCGCGTTTCCAAACCAAAATTATATTTTTAATTCATTTGTGTGAACGCATTCATAACCGCGAAACGTTGTGAACTGCTCTCGTTTTATTTATTCATGAATGTTTGAGGAAGAAAACATCAGTGTTCTACCACTTATGAATGCGTTGCTTACATCAACACGAGGTGACATTTGATACATAATGTGTGCTGGGAATGTAATGATTGTGATTATAGCAGTCAAAGGCATTCCCCGCCTCTCGCACAAAGACAGCTGGGATAGACTCCAACATACTCGCCACCGTGAGGACAAGTGGTACAGGAAATGGAGGGATGGATGGCTGATTGGGTTTTTTACAAATTGGAATCACAAATGCTAAACACACTCTCGCTTCTGGCGAGTTTTGACATGAAAAGTCTTCAACTTCTTCATTCCTTTAACAAAGAAGACTAGTGATGCATTGAGTGAATGCCCACATGAGTCGAGCCCAGTGGAGGGAAAGAAATCACTTCCAATTAAATGTGTTATGTGCTTAGTGATACCTGATCCCATGCCCATGTTCAAAGAATATATTTGTGTTTGGACTGTGTAATATTAATCAACAACAATGAATAGACCCATCATTTTGCACTGTATTTTATTTTTAAAGTTATTAAAATATTTTTAAGATAAGAATTAAGACAAATGCTTACGCCTGTGGCCTCCTAAAAGGCTCAATCCATCCAATGAATGCATCTTCAGCTGGCATGTGCCAAGTTAAGCCTCTAAGGAATGCTATAATAGATATAATTAATGTTCAAATACAGCTGGGTTGTCAAAGGGAGCACACAGTTATAGTTCCATTGACTTCCTCTGACAGAGCATGTCCCCCCTCTGTGTAAGATCAATTAAATAGGAGCTTGGCCCAGCAGAGGGAATTTTAATTACTCCTGCAGATGCCGACAGTGTGGCACACAAACTTTAAGCTTGTTGAAAGTCTCAGAGGCACGTACGGTACTATATTTAAGGATATTGTCTTCCGCTCCTGGCACTGCGACTAGGTCTTAGGGCTGTGAAAAGCATCACACTGGGAGGTTGGGATCGGCTTGTGGCGCTTCAGTTGTGAGTCTGAAATGTTTGCACTATTCGAAAAGAGGTCAGGTCAGGGATCACCTGTTTCCTCCGATCCTGATTTAATTTATTCCATGTTTTTACAAAAGAAACACAGTTAATAAAGGTAATGATGCACACCAAGCTTGCTGCACCATCGTTGCAATTAAACATTAGTATTGACTGCAAGCTCTTATTTGTATAATAGTGCTCATTTACACCCAATTAGAACAGCTTCCCCCTATTAAGATTCTGAATTTAACAGCAAACGCATGTATTTTGTATCAAGCTGTCTATTTACAAGCAATTAGTGCTTGCACTCCACTACTCTGTTAAATTACTATATTTGAGGCACAGCAACAAAAACTTCAATGATTTAAAATGAAATAGAAGGAATTCCACTGGAAATGTAACGTTTCATTGTGCTGCATTAGAAAACCTGGTAGAAGGGTACTGAGTTTGTAAATATGGTTGTATTTTTAACACAGCCTTTGCATATTTATTGCTACCCTGTTTTGGATGGAACATCACACTGGAGAGAATCAAAATTAGAAAACCTATCATGGTTGAATTGCTGTCACAGTTGGATACAAGGTTGAGACTCTGCCAATAGTTTCTGACAAGCCTTATTGTGCAATGCCCAAAAATACTGTGCAAGAGATCCATATGTGGTTAAAAAGTTCTTATTCTAGCATTCTGTGGAGACTTGAGAGATATTTGTGCTTTTTTGTTTTTGTTTGGGGCCAAGGGAAATAAGGCTAGTTTTGCCTCCCAGATTTGCCACCTTGTTTTCGCCATACACACACTGCAATTGCACACAGCTTCACAAATGCTATCAAGGTTACTTTTCGTCTTCTGGTTTTCCTGCATAGTTGGGTTTAAAAGAGTTAAAAGCCCAAAACGTGTATTGAGTAAGTGGGAGTGCAGACACCCAAATACTCAACTGCAGCTAGTGTGTGAAACTAGTGACAGTGCATAGTGTTGCATTGTTCTAATGTGTGAAATGACCTAATTTGGTAATTTCCCTTTGCGAATGAGGTTGTACAACATTTTGTTAATTTGCATACAGAAAAACAACATTGGTCAAGGTCAGTGAAGGTGTTCCAGCAAAGTCAACTACGGTTTGTATCAATCCATTTTTTGCGGGCCATGTTGGGTTGTATAATTTGGCTGGGGGGGCCGGGCTATACAGGATATTACACAGACTCATTGAAATTCAAATTCTGGTGCCTATATAAAATTTGATATGTTTTATGTTTCGAATGTTATATACATACTGTATTGTGTGGTGGAAAGGAACACAAAATTCACGGTTCACGCCCCACTTTTTGCAGGGGTTACGATCCAGGACCACCAGTAAATGTCAAAAAACGCAAGTAGTTGATATGCCCATAAAAATATCAATTTTTGCTCATATTAATGATGAACAGATGGAATCAGAGTCACGCTGTGGCCAGTCATAGCACACAACTGCGGTGAATTCAAGGACCGCCGAGCAAAGTGCGAAATGTCAACACTTGAGGAAAACATTATTAGCGAAGCAAAATGAACATGTATTCTGTACATTTTATTGATACATTATTACCGACTTATGGTGAATGAGCTATGCTTTCTGCTGAAAAACTCACTATTTTTGGAGAAAAAAATAAATGAAAATACCAAAAAAGTTTTTTAATAAATATACGCAAATTTGAGGGGCCATGAATGCTGAATCACAAATATGTGGGGATCCACCGTATAGTGTGTGTGTGTGTGTGTGTGTGTGAGTATGCGTGTACACACACACGCACACATTTTAGGTCAGCATTAAGTGTGACACTGCAGAAATAGAATAAAACCAGTTCAGTAAACACACGTAATGTTTACATTTTCAATGTGAAATATCTGAAAAGAAAACGTCCCCGCATCCTGTGTGTTCAATTATTTCCTTAAATGTTCCACTTGATCTTCACTTTAATTTTGGACAGATGTACCAACAGCATCTTAACTGGTTCACGTGAAGAAACCTCCCTGGAATGTTGCTTTTCCATAAGACCTTCAGACATTCATTCTTCCTATGCTGACCCACCTTTGGAGGTACAGCATGTTGTCATGAATGCCATCAGAGAGCCATGAAGTCTCCCAGGAGGCGTTTACATTATCATTCTTACACCTCTTTGTCTTTAAAATTGATTAGAATCTGCAGCAAACACCAATGTGCAATAACACTTTGTGGTTTTTACTCCACTGTGCTACTTGCCCAGCGAAAGGAAATACATTTTATTTGAAATAATTTGGTTTATCTTGTTATGGCTCCACATTAGCCCAATATTTACAATATCTGAGGAAGTATAAACAAAACCAGGACAAGTTCTTGTCTCGCCTTCCCAAATATTGTGGTACCAGCAATCCTTGGGCTTACTCATAGCATAAGACAGAGCATTATTTGGGTATAATGTGTTCTCATACTACCATATAGTAAAGTACAGTCAAATCTGTCTTAGTGGCCACCTTTATAGAACGGCCCCCTGCCTATAGCAGCCACTGAAAAATCCCTCCCAGCAAATTTACATGTTATAGACCCTGTGTATAGCAGTCACCTGTCCAACGCAGCCAGCAGCCACCCATTTTGTCTCCCTTGGTCAATATCTGACTGCATATAGCAGCCAAATTACCAACTCAAGTAGAAGCTTCATGCACGAAAAAGTTTTGTTTTTCAATCAATGAAGCCGTCGTGTGTACACTTTAATTACTGAGTCCTAGCTCAGTCACAATCATTCACAAGATCCACACAAACTGTCAGTTGTTCCACATAAAAAAGCAGTCTTCTTTTGAGCTTGCTATTTCCTGGTCAAACATGTAACTTTAAGAGCATTTGCACCAAAACATTACCGCAAATTAGGCTGGGAACAGGACGTGCTCCCAGCGACGCTACAATAAACAAAAAACATACACTAGCATGCATGCGGCAGCGGGAGCAAAACTGAGTTCGGTTGTACTTAACTGAAGTATTTTATCAGTTATCAGTTATTATTAAGCCTCTAGCTTCCTTTTAGTAAGTAAAAACCTTGGCTATGATTGCACTACATTGTCATGTAGACCTACAAAGTACACTTGGAAGAACAAGAGGTGAATAAATGTATTGCAACTGATGTGAAACTGATGAGGGGTAGGATTAAATAAGCTTTGCTTCTTCCTACTCCTTTTTGGACATGCAAAATTGTGAATTGTACTAAGTGATGTGCTACTGTTTGACTCATGCATGTTCAGGATTAAAAGCATGAACCATGATAATAACAAGCCTAGTAGTGCTGTACAACTTTTATCAGCAGTCCGCAGTGCCATCTACTGGTCAACATTCAAACTGGACGCCAACCTGTCTATAGAGGCCACCTGTCTATAGCGGCCACTTTTGCAGACTCCCTCTAGTGGCCGCTATAGACAAGTTTGACTGTACTACTTTAATATATGCGTATATCGCAATATCATCTATAATGATCACAAACATGCTCCAAAATGGTGACCCGCTTTAAGCTCCATGCAGACTCAACAACGCGTCCTTTAAAACAATGTTAGTTAGCACTGCAGGAACACACCACCTTTCGCAAAAGCATGATGTAACAAAACAGTGCATTGTAAGTGTGCTGATTAGAAAAAAATAGATCTTTAGAAGTCCTGAAGTGACAAGTATCCTGGACATCACACCATAGTTCTGATTTTGAATCAATGTCAATTTCATTTTTGCTTGAATTTTGGCAAAGTTCACGTTTGAAGTTCATGTTGTGTGTCAAAGCGGGTGTCAGCTCATTTCCATATATTCTTCCGTGATTTAATTTTAGTTACATTGTGTGCGGACTACGCTGGGTACGTTTGGAACACGTACTTATTTGTCTGAGTTTGACAAAGTACATGCTTTGGATGCAGCAAAATCCAAGTAGTTAATTAATTAACGTTACGTTTGTTGCTTGTTGAACAAATCAGGATCCGGGGTGTACAGTAATATCGATGAACTCTTCATTGCTTCATTAGCACATCATCATGACTCCCTCGTAGCTTCAACAGCGTGCATACTTCCAGTTTCCCCTCGAGTGCTGCACCTTCTGGGTAATGTAGTACACATCCACAATAACCAACACAATTAACATCTTCAAACAAATAGTCGCACTGCGATTATGAGTCAGTTTAAACTGTAGGTGAACTTGACTGCAGATGTGAGTGCAATTGTGTAAATATAACTCCATCAGACTTGATAAATCTTTTATCTTGTAGATGTGTATTTGTATGTATATGGGATGTGTATTTTATATATTGGATGTGGGAGGCTGTGAATGATCTCATAAATGATCTAATGATTGCAACATCATCTGAAATCATTTATCTGCAATGATGGAAATGAATGATCACAAATGTTTAAATAATGACAGGGGATAGTTGAATGTGATGGGGCAGTGGATTCATTATTGGTTTCCATTTATGGTGACGGCTGTTTTGTGCAAATAGTGTCTAATGCACAACAGACCTGAAGAAAGTATTTGACGCCGTTTCACCTGTTTATTCAAGCGTTTGCAGTGTATTTTTTTATTTGGTTATCCCTGAAAATCACTGTCGTCTGTGCGTCATGCCCCTCTCAAAGTGATGGCACCATTTCTGGTACCTCTTTCAGGAGACTGACCCTTCAATTATCAAATCCATTCCAACGATAGAAAGTATAGAATGCGTTCTACTATTATACTTTGAGCAATGTCACAGCAGGGTGCTTAGTGTATTGAGACTTACGAGACATAACCAATGACTGCTGCCTTCACAATCTGACCACAATCCCATTTTAGTATTTTCAGATATCTTTTAGGAGGAGAGTGCTGAGTACTGTAATTTGCTTAACTCATGTCACAGTTCACAGTTGGTTTAAAAGGCATTCGATGCCGTGTGTAAAGATTAAAATGTGTTGGTATGACACATGAAATACAATGACAAGAGGAGTTGTCCAAATGGAATCCGATGAGATAACGTGGCTGTCGGACACGCAATGCAAAGTAAAAATGCTGAGGTAGTGATAAATCCCCATCACCTCCAAAGCATCATAACAAATTATAGAATATGCAATCCTTTCATAGAAAATAACTGTAAAGCTTAGACAAAATTCTAAATTGGGCAGCAGTTATTGATTAAAAGGGAGACGTTTATCCGTTTCTCTCTGCTTCTTGCTGAATTTGCCTCATCCTAATTAGTCAGACTCTGCTGTGACTGGAAAAAGAAAAGGCATTAAAGTACAAACAGCAGGGATGTACTTGGCGCATATAAAACCACACTTTGTACAAAACCATCCAAAACCCTGTCCAACTTCTAGCTTCTGTTCTCAACAAAGAAACATAACATTCACATTCAACAGCACAGTCCTATGTGCTCATACAGTCTTCTAGTTCATTCCTAGCTCGTCTTCCAATTCTCCTGTTCTCTATTTATGTAAGGTAATTTAATAGTTTATGAAACACGGACGAGCAAAAATCTTGATATCATTGAGGTCCAGCAATTCTGGTAGTTTGATACCATTTGTAAATGCAAAGTACACATGAATCATTCCTGTTCAGATCCGTCCATATTTTTATTTGTTTTGTTCTCTCAAAGTCTGGAAGTGTCCCAAAACACAAAAGCAATGTTCACAGAGCAACATGGTCATGAAATGAATGACGCTGGGAACTTGTATATGTTTTAAAACTATACTCATATCTCAATGGCATAAGAGACAGAGCAAAACATTGCACAGTTTTCACAGAAGCAAAAGTACCCATTAAACCAATTCCTCATCTTCCAGTCTGTGTTCAGCTCTCCACATTGTCTGTCCCAATTTACCTGTTTCAATTTACCTGGTGGCCGCAGGAGGTAGAGTCTGGGTGAGGCTGGGCTAACTTGTCAAGACCACCACAAGCTGATGCGAGCATGAGCTATGTTAGGCCATACGTGGCAATAAATGTAAAACTTAAGTAAAAAAATATGATATTGTGGCGATCTTGAGTTGGCCAAGACATGGTCACAGGAATGTGAGTTTGCTCTTTATTTGGGTAAGCAGGAGCCAAAACAGAACTCACAATGAGCTCATTGACACTTGGGAAACTGCGGGTTGTTACATAATGCTAGAACCATCACACAGCAACGTCGTAAGCAACAGGTAGGTACACAGAAAATACTTCAGTACTACTAGTGAAGGATAATAAACAACTACGCTAACTCTGAACATTCTGTTCCGTCTCGTGACCCACCTGTGTGACAAGCTCGCTGTGAGTCCAGTGATGGCTACTGGTTATCCTAGTGAGAGCCTCTGAACCTGACCAGGCTTTGTTAGTCACACTTCCACTAAACTTGGATGTGTGAGTTTGAGACCCCTGCTCATTTTCACTGACTGTTATCCTCAGCATACACAATATGGACAAAAAAAATTCAGTCAAACCTCTTGATTGATTAGCTAATCTGTCAGGTATTGGACCAGACTCCTTGGTCTTTCCCTGAATCCATAATCTTAAGCTTAGCAAGACAGTTTGGACAACCTCATCCTTCCAACTTCGTAAGATCAGTTTATCGCCATTGTTTTCAGGTAGAAAGGTAATGGGTGCTAATAAGCAAGGTCTGTAAATACATGGATGAGTCTTGGCCAGCATACATCCATGGATTCAACACGGTTTGAATGAACAACAATGGAAATCATGAACCACCTTTGAAGACATGTAACATCTGACTAATAATTAGAATATCACCCAGACAAACTCCATTTGCCAGGATAGTGAAAGCTGTACTATCTTGAGCTGGTGTAACGGTACTATAACATTGCTGATTTAGCCATCTGCTGCAATGAGGAACTTTACATGTGATGAAATGTTTCATTTATCAGGAAGCCACTGGGATACCGCTTCACATGTATGGAAAAAAACATACTTACTAAAATTCATCCATCCATTTTCTATCATCCAGAGCCATCCATCTTCGGGTGAGGATGCCATTGCCAGTTTAGTCGTGCCTTGGTTAATAAATAGATACAGGCTGGAATAACTGTGAGAGCTAGAACAGTTCGAGAGGTCTGTAACATAAAATGTATGCATTTTGCAAGAGCAAAACTACAACAGACTAGCTCATATTTCAAATATTTGAATAAAATACTTCCCAAATGGAATACAACTGCAACAGCAATTACAGATAGCTGTTATCACGTTTGACATGTGTGGCTCTTCAGAGTTGGTAACTTAAATACAGTCAAGGTACTCTTAGGCTATAACCTAACCTTAGATTACGCTGCTGCTGGTTGTCATGTTTTGCAAGACTACCATTGAACGATGGCCAGTAAAGGCACCCATAAGTTGGAGGATATTCACAAAAAAATAGCATCTATCTAATATTATAACTATCTAATATATTTAACTAATATCAGCGTATATAATCTACAACAACATGCCAGGCACACAAAATGAAGGCAAGGGACAGCAGCAAATCCTTGCTGTAAAACTGGCAAATTTAGATTGCTTTTTATTGTGGATTTATTCAAAGTGCTTTAGGTAAAAGTCTGACTTTAAAAATTCATTCTTTAAACTATTTATCTTTATATATAATCTTTACGCATGCGGGCTATGGTTTTAACTCAAGTTCATGAATGCCCCGTGGCCTAATAGCTGTTGCAGCATAAGGGAAACGGCTGCTAATGTACATGCTAATATGAAAATCTTTTCAATTACTGAAGAAAATGGCTAATTTGAATTCAAATTATTACCACTATTAATGGAAAAGAGACCCAACTGCGAATGAATCGGTAGCAGTTTAAGCACTCATTCTTCCTGAGGAGGAAAGTAACCCTGCCAGATGGATGACAAAGATGTAATTAATCACGTCCCCATAGGTCAGAAAAGGGGAGGGGTGGGAGAGGCCTGGATTTGTGGTTTAACTATTGAGTGTTAAAAACGTTCAAGTAAGACACTGGATGTGAAGCTGTAATTCATTTAAACAAGGCTGGGAAGTGTTTGAATCCTCCTGCACATTGATTCCTCATCATTATGAATGCATTGACCCTTCTTGCCTTATTTTTCCTTTGTCATCCAAAACTCTTTTGTCATTTATTCAGGCCCTGTTGTTTTTTCCCATTGCATTGTTGATAGAACATGCGGGTGTCTACGAGTTAGACTCGCTTTCCGAATGTGGGCTTGTGCAAAAGTGAGATCGACATGAGAGAGCGAGCCAGAGGACACCCTTAATGGCCCCCTCGGGTGGGTTTATGACCTTTTAGTGATAAGAGGCTTGTCTTATTGCCTAGTAAATTTATGATCAGAAAGGGGAAAAAGTGCTTTCTAATGATACCTGGCTTCTGTGTTTTTTACAAACCACATCTGTGTAATAAAGCCACCATATACACTAGAGGAGGCTTGTATGCTTAGTACAACAGGACGCAACTGGCTTGTTTGAACTCAGTCCACCTAAAGAAATAATTCCTGTCATGAGTAATTATTGGTTCTTAGGGCAGCCATCCCACACCGCTAATGCAACATAATGGTTAATGGCTAGAAAAAACTACAATCACATTTCATTCTTTAAGAAGAGTACTTTTTGTCTCTGTGTAAGGTAACATCTCCACTAGTTCCTCGCCCTCTGTTGTCTTCCTGGTTGCCTTGTTGCTCATGTCTGCGTCCAGTATTCACCACGTCACCTTCCTTTGTTCTTTACAATTTTTGCTTTTTGTGTTGCGGCGCCTTTTGGACTGTTGCGCTTGTTTTCTACTGCTCAGAAGTAGTATTTTCTACTCATCAATAGCACGTCTGTGAATATTCTCATTTAGAAGTTGTACTCTCACAGCATTAAATCAATGGCAACTGGACTGTTTAGGTTGTCTATAGCAGAGGTGTCCAAAGTGCGGCCCGAGGGCCATTTGCGGCGCCCCGGCTGTGATTTTATCGGCCCGCAGCAGAGTCTAAAAATGTAACTTAACAAGGAAACTTAAAAAAAACAACAACAGCGGCAAAAATGGGAAAATCAATCAAAAGTCAAAATATTAAGAGAAGAGTTGTAATCTAGCAAGGACAAAAAGCCATACTTTTACTAGAATAAAGTAATAGTATGAGGGAAAATGTCATTTTAGTAGCAGGAAGTTGAAATGTTAAAGAAAAACGTTTTCGTTTTTTTTTTTAAATATCAAAAACAGTGACTAAAGTTGTAATTTTGAAACTTAGGTTGGGTGCAAATTTATAACATAGGAATAAAGTCAAAATATTAGGAGAAGAAAGTTGAAATATTTGGAAAAAAACAAAAAAAAACAGTTTTACCAGAATAAAGTCAAAATATTAAGAGAAAAAAATAGAGAAAACACTTGCAATTTTATGAGAATAAACTTGTAAAATGAGGAAAAATATCATTTTATTAACAATGTTGAAATAAGGAAAGCTGAAATGAAATATTTGGAAAATTTTAAAAAAACAGCGAAAATGGAAAAAACAGCTGTAATTTTACGGGAATAAAATCAAAATATTAAGAACACAAGTCATAATCAAATGAAGACCAAAAGTCGCAATTTTACAAGAATAAACTTGTATTATTATGGAAGAAACGCCATTTTTACCAGCATATCACCTGTACTACAAAGGTGAAAGGCAGTGTTTACTTGCGCTACATATAGCTTCTTAGCATATCTACATGTGTTGGTCTACAAAGTATCGAAGTGGCTCTTGCATCCTTCCATTTTTCACTATGTGGCGCGCGCTGGAAAAAGTTTGGACACCCCTGGTCTAAAGGTTTGTGTCCTGCGATCGGTCCAAGGCGTACCCTGCCTCTCGCCCAAAGTCAGCCGGGATAGGCTCCAGCATACCCCGGAGACACTAGTGCGGACACAAAGTGCATAAAACACATTATACGTGTAAAACTGAAAATACCGCACAAATGTACACATGAGCACATATTCAACACAATACGCAAACCACAAGTTACTCTCTTTTAACGAGCAGAGGCTTAGTCATAAATAATGACAAGAGTGATGCTGTGGTGCTTCCTCACTCAGAAATTGAGTGTAGGAAAAACACCACGGGTTCCCCAAGCATGTAGCCAAAGACAAAAGCAATCGACCTCAGATGAATGGATCAGGATTATTGGAGATCACAGATTCACACATTTGTATCCATGTGGAATTACACACAATTAAATAAAACGTTTCACCCTTTTTAACTTTTGACATTTTTACTTTTTGCTACATAGTTACAAATTTTACACTTGACTGGTTGATCTTTATTATCTTCTGATTTTAACATCTTTGCAAATTAGAAGTTATAACTGTAATTTCCGGTGTATAAGACGCTACTTGTTTCTCTTTGGGCCCTGTGTGGCTTGTACAGTGATGCGGCTAATTTGAGGCTAAAACTCCAGTTCCCATGATGCTTAGAGTGTAGCTTCAGGATGTAGTGACGTGGATGCTAATATCACATGTGGAAGTCTCATGCAGCGATCGTGTTTTGTGTGACAAAATGGTGTGACAGTAACACCCGCAGCAGCTGCCATTCGGATACGTCCATAAAGTAGACATAGGTGTGTATACTGTAGGTACACCTATACAGGTATGTGTGTATACTGTAGGTACACCTATACAGGTGTAGGTGTGTATAGTCTCCACAAGGTTACAAGATAAAATGCACTCCTGAGACTGTAAGACCTTATGTTAGTTATGACACTGATACCTCACAAATCATCTCCAAATCCTTATAGAATTACATTATTAGTATGCCATTCAGGCAAGAATGAAACGGGCGGGGGGGGGGGGGGGGTGGAGAATACGTACGGTTTCTCTCTCCAGTTGGCTCTTGATTACTTCCCATTTCCTTCCTTCCAATCATCATCCCTGCACATTGCCCTCTCCCTCATTAGCTATTCAAATCGGTCCCTCACCCTCCTACAAAGGCCCCCAGTGGATTGCAACCCTGACTCCATTCTTCAGTGAGTCGTATTGACTCTTCTGATGGTCTCTACAAAAACGATTCCCTTTTTTATTATTCAAATGAGGGAGCCTGTGGTGAGGGCCAGTGTGCAGATCAATGCACGGATCTATCCCCAGCTGCACATGTCAAACACTGTCACGGGAAGATCGCACACCACTCTGCAGCCCCGTGCTTCATTTTGTTTATTTATTTTTTGACAACACTGGAATGTGCTGTGAAAAATCGTTCATGAAATCATTACGCCTCTGTCGGTGGCAGAAAGCTCACTGCCTTGCCGGGATCATGAGTTACTGGCATACTCCATGCAGAGGGGAACCAGATGTTACGTACCAAGAGTGGTTAGATTTGGAACTGAACAAGCACGGCAGACACTTTTCCATGAGCGGCAAGCGTCACAATTTACCGGGCGACGCACATTAAGCCTCGATAAAATGGTGTCATCACTTCAGAATAAGACGACTGCAATTACGATACCGATAACATGCTGTGGCTTCTCAGCATGAGAGGCTGCAAGATTAATCTGAATATTATCACAATCTGGCCTCTTTGGAATCGCCGTTTCATAAGATAAAGATTCATATGTAGAGGAAGGTGAAATTCATCCTGACAAAGTGATCAAAATCTTCCTAGGTTGGACGTGTGACGTGTCAATGTGACAAAACCTTGCAGCAGGTTTTTGCAGGGCGCTGACATGAATGAAACATATTCTGTGTGACTGACTGACGAGTAAACTGCAGTGAAAGGAGCCTCTTGAGCATGAGCAAGGGATGTGTCTGACAAAAACACCCTGTGATGAAAATAAACTCAATACATTTGTCCACCTTGACGAAAAAAGGAAGTTGTGTGTCATAAAAATAAATGAAATCAAACCGGAAAGAAGAAAATCCTGCATTGAGACTACAAATAATAGAACACACTAAGGTAAGGAGGGGGATAGAGACTATCTCAGCTCCCACTTAAACATTCAAGCAGGGCGGTAAAAGCCTACAAAGGTTAGTCCTCAATACCTGAAATGGAATAAAATACATTGGCTTGGTCACCACTTCAAAAATTCAGTGTTCTCCCACACTGCTCTCCAGCAGAGTGTGTTGCTGCTCAGATACGCAAGTCAGATCAAGCAGCAGGGAAACATGGACATATCCTTTGCAGGCGAGACACTGTATGCCACATGTCTAGTTATTAGCATGGATGTCACATTACTCTTTGCATGAGGAAAAAAAATAGTTTCATCCCAAAGCACACATAATTAGTACTAGCTTTTCAGCCATCGCTGTGTGTTGTTGGTGGGTTTTTTTGTTTGTTTTGTTTAGTGTGTTTGTTTAATGTTTTAAAATGTTTAGCGTTGTGTCCAAACTGGAAGATTAGTGGATCTCACTGATGTGAATACTTGTGTATAGTGTATCTTTGTGATGTACTTTTGCACATTCAAAATTGATATATATATATTTTTTTTTGCAGTGTAACGCAACATGATGTAGCCATGGCATCGTGTTTATGAATGCAACCTTTGACCGAAGACCTCCTGGCTTATTTTCCTTGACCAGCGTCAGGATATGAGTAGCTAACGCGCCCTTGAGCACGGTACCCACATTCTTCCTTGGTCTTGGAAAGCTGCCCACTGTTCCGTTGCATGTAATAACAATCAACTCAATGAATCAGTCAAATCCAACATATGAATGACGATAACGATGTTGTACTGTACTGTTCCATCTTTATTTTGCCACTAAAAATAGTCTCTTTATGCAGAATTTAAATGCAACAAATACATCTGCTAATTATGTTACATCACTAATGATACAGAACGACATGTGAGATAGTGCAGCTTTTAATAACTGCTGGGGGGTTTGGAGGTTGTGACAGCATCACAGTTTATGACTGGTCGTTGGCTATGGACCGGCGCTAGTACATTGCTCTTCTCACCCCCCAGCCTTCTACTCACCTTGAGTTATACACCCACTCTGTGCTCATCCAGTAATAAGCTATCAATTTTCCCTTTCAGTACATTTGAAAGAAATCCAGCATTTTTCCTGTACATGTTTGTGCTCAACTATCAAGTGGGCGATACAGCAACACTACGTAAGCCAGTCATGTCCCCCTGTCGTCTGCCGCACTGCTGTTTGTTTCTGCTGATAGCTATTGTGTTTCCTTCTCATTACCTGGAGCGACTTACTTCTCAACTAAAAGGTTGAAGGTTTGATCCCCAATTAGCAAGAAACTAAAGCTCGGGTTGATTCTGTCATCAGTGATACATGATGACATTAATGAGGTGTGCATTGTTTGTTCTCCACACACTTCGCCACATCTAACCAACAATGTCCGCCTTTGCAACACAAAGTGGCGATTATGCCCATTTTTGCATAGCGTAGCTTGATAATGTAGCTCGTAGCTAACAGGTATCGATAGCAAATCAGCATCCAATGAGCTCTGGGGGTGTGTTTTGACGTTTCTATGGCTCCTTGTGGCTTTTCAAAAAAGGGAACGATAATGCGTGAGCGCACCTCACGAAATCCTTACGACATGGTCATTTTTCATCCATGACTGAGTTTATTGTGCCTTTTACCTTATTTTACACTTACACATAAAAAAATGTTCAGTAAACTTTGCCTTCACAGTTAATAAAGGTTGCATGACGGGGATGATATCACCCTGGAATTGATTTCCAATATTTGATGAATATGAATAGGAGAGGATTTAAGTATAGCTTCCTATTTAAGTAAAGAGAAGTTATGCGTTAAATAATAATTATGTTGACTATGTTTATCTTAATTAATTTGACCAAAGACATTAATGGTGTACAAGAGACTGACTCTCTGCACTGGCCTATCACAAGTTTGCCACAAAGTCGATACAATTTATCACTAATGGCTTCCTTTCATTTGATATGTAATCAGAGTAAAAGCTGGGTCTTGTTTAGTTTCTACTGGCATCCATTAATTTGGCCTCTCTCTTTCCTTTATTGTTGGTTTTTTTTTCCTGTTTCTTTTTTATAGCCTCGACAGCCAGCTGGCATTCATTGTCAGCCTGATTGAGTCATGCTCAATACAAAAGCAGCGACTGGAGCTGCTGGAGATAAATGACACTCTGGGCGTACTCACACTCGGCCAATCATAACGTGCTTGGACCCACTTCACACCTACAGTCCAGCACGTTTGGATGATTTGAGTGGTATGATCTGTGTCCCATCTCAAGATCCCTTCTCTGGAGAGATTGGAAGATGTGGTCCAGGGTACGGTACAATTACATGCACATGCACGCATGCAATGTAGCCAAGTCATAAAATGACTGTAATGCCATCGCTTCTCACAGGCTTTCACAATACATATAAAATATAATAACTCTAAATAATCCAACACATGGCGATGGGCACCTATACGATACTTCCTTGCCTTATTACAAGGGTTGCCAGGATGGATGTTGCTTCAGTCGCCATTGTTTAATGTTACATCAAAAGATAAATAGATTGTCAAATAGGCTTGGGCAATTTTTATACACCGGAATCAATTCTTCTAATGGTAAGAATTGATACCGGTACACCAGTATAAATTCTTCCAATGGTAACAAAATGACTTATGCTGGTATAAATGCTAATTTCAAATTGAAAAAAAGCGGAATTGATGACGTGTTTTTCCTGCGACTGAGCCCCGCGCGAACTGTATTGATCCATTGGCGCCTCACGTCACCACCAGCACGGTCCAGCGGTGGCGGAGAAAATAGAGCAAACAACAAAACAACCAAAAGAGAGAAAATGAGCATGGCTGAAGGCGGAGGAGAAGCGGAGACTATAGATGAAGAAATTGTTGCTAACGGGGAGGTGCCTCTGTAATATGGAAGTGGTTTTTCGATAGAGCAGATGTAATCCAGACGTGTGGAGTAGCCGAGTGACTCAACCATATATTAGCCTCACGGTCCAGGCAAGTTTTATTCCGGAGGAACACAGGGGTGAAAACATCGCAAGTGAGTTGAAGGAGTTTCTCCAGGAATGGGACTTAGGTTAGAAGAAGCAAGTGTGTGTAACTACTGACAGTGGATCTAAAGTTGTGAAAGCAGCTGCCCTGAACAACTGGAATAGACCTGCTTGCTTTGGACACTCTCTACACCACGGGTCACCAACGTGGTGCCCGCGGGCACCAGGTAGCCCCCCACGACCACATGAGGTGCCCGCAAGCCTGCTTTCTATTCAGCTTTTCAGGTAATAATGTGAGAACACTAAAAAGAAATGCATTCTGAAAAGCAAAATGTGAGTTGTGGATACCAGCATGTTCTTAATGTTCTGTTTAAACAAGCATATTCTCTTTGTTTGGGTTGAAATAAGCTATAAAAAATAACTGTTACAAAAATGAGTAGCTCTTGGCCATTTTCATTTTGTAAAAGTAGCTCTCACAAGGAAAAACCTTGGTGACCCCTGCTCTACACAGTACCATAGGTAAGCTTGCTTTTCATTTCATTGTTTTTAATGATTGGGTTAAGGTTTTGTAGCTTTTCATCCAAGTTTCCGCTGAATTGAATTATATCGTCATATCGTGATACATCCCAAAAATATCGTGATGCATTCTAAGGTCCGTATCGCCTAACCCTGTTGCCAAAGAGCAAAGAGGATTGTGGTTACTCCCTTTCAGGAAAACACTGCCTCTAGCGTGTTGGTAAACAATTGCACATCAAGCGCTAGCCCCCTGTCAACGACCTATAAATGGATCAGGACGGCGTCAAAGGGCCAACATAGTGACTCCGCTGTAGCGTAATTCAGCCTTTAGGCATGCTCTTCTGGTGGAAATGCGCCAAGGAAAAGAAAAGCCACCACCATGGAGGTAAAAATGAACATCATAAAAAGCTCAGCGAGAGGCGAAACACCCACCAACTATTGGCCACACTTTTGGTCTTGACTGTTCAACTATCGTGACAATCACAAAGTACAAAGATCGTATCCCTGAGCATGTTAAAGGGTCTGGTCCTATGAAAGCGACAGGGATAACTACACAGTGCAGCGATGAAACCAGAATCAATATCCCTTTGAGCCTTATGTTGATTCAGGAGAAGGCAAATAATTGTATATTTGTTCTTCTGCCTTTTCTACCAAAAAGCCACAGGGATAAAGGTAAGAAATTGTTCTCTTTTATGTATTTAATGTTTTCATTACTGGATTTTACACATCCTTCATGTGTTCTGTCATTTTTGTCTTCACACATTGATATTTCAAACTAAAGTTTGTCTTTATTTTCCCAAATGTCAATTTCAGCCAGATCACAAAACTATGTGAAAAGCAAGTTCCTTTACCTCTCGTCCTATTTGTACTCCAACTGTCGACGAGAGACATAGATTGAATCTTGTACTACGACTCTAGGGAACCACATACCTTTCTGGAACAATGAAGAACACAATTAGCGAAGCCAAAAGTAGCCAGATGTGCTGCTAATTTTGCAATAACTATTCTGTGCAGTATGTGGAGGTCAATGAAACGGGTGACTCAGACTAGTCTGGACATTGTAGACAGACATCAGTCAAGAGATATGAGCCAGAAGCTGTATAATAAAAGACAGAAGAGCGGCGATGACTCACTTTAGTGGCTGTCAGTGATGAAGATCAACACTACTTATTTTGAACAACTCTGGGGTCATGTAGTGTGATTCAGCATGCAGAGAAAATACACGAAAAAAGAAGCTTGTAGCCTGGGATGGCCTTGACAAAAGACATCCATAATGCATCTGGCTCTATCTTTAAATTTCACCAGGACTCAAAATGTCAACAATGTTCTTTTTAAAAATGAAGATTAAACATTTAGTGTCGTAACAGCTGTATAGAGAGACCTCATAGTTTTTTTTTCAATCAGTCCAGTTTTTAAATGCATGTCATTTTTCAAATAGTTTTTATCAGCTCTTTGCCAAAAGGGACAGTATATAATGAATCTCACTTACCGCTTATTTCCACACAGCTAGACTGGGTGCTGTTCTTCCTTACGTTCAAAAGGTATACAGTATATTGGGGGTGTCACAAGATCTTGCTTCTCAGATTAAAACGTGACAAGAGTTCTCGTTCAGAAAAAAAAAAAAAAAATCTGTCTCGTGGACACTAGGCCTGGGATGACCATAAATTAATTCATTAGCCACATAGTGAATGAAAATGAACGCAATCATTTTTGCCGGCTCCATTATATTACCACGTGCATGCATGTCTGTTTTCCTCGTGGGTTCGCTCTGTGAATTGGTTTCATCACCTTGGCACGTTTGTTCCATAGAACAAAGGCATGAACAGAGTGAGCCCTTTTATCAGTCATACAGTCTCTTTGTCTAACACGGCGGTGCCGCTAGCATACACAGAGTGCAGAAGATTTTAGCGTAGTAGAAATTCTATTAGTACATTGCAATATATTTTCATATATTTTTTATATTTTCCACAGCACTTTTCTTAAAAGTAATGTTAAAATATCATCTCGTCTCGTAGACATAATCTCATGTACCGTCTCGTCTCGTGAACTGAGTGTCGCATGACACCCCAAATATATATATAATGTACTATAATAGCATATCATATATAATATAGTATAACATACTGTAAATTCCGGGGTGTAAGTTGCACTGGTGTACAAGCCACACCCACTAAATGTAGAGGAAAAAACAGATTTGTACATACATAAGCCGCACAAGTCCATGTCATAAAATCATATACTGTGGCACGCACGAGTCCGTGAGGACCAGGCAGCTCTTTTTTTGACAGGAGCCAATCATTCTCTATGAAAAAATTCACGATGAGTTTGTCAACATGTATTTGTGTTATGTATTTATTTGTGTACAGTTACGCACACTTCTACTGCTAATTTGTCATAGCCTGGTACTGTACAGTCTGTACATTGTACATGGATTGTACTTGTCCACTTGACTGCTGTGAAACTGATATTCCCTCTGTTCTGTTCTGTTCCATGCAAAATGGTATTTTAGCACAAATTGAACAAAACTGTAGAGAGAACTATCCAGAGACCACAGAACAAAGCCGAATATCTTCCCATTTTATTTATCTGTGATATGTTGGGACTAGATTAATGATCCATTAGTTACAAGATCTGCTGGTCTAAATGATAAAGGATAAGCAAAACGACCTTAGAGAATTTGTCCTAAAGCCTGTCTGGTTTTTACCCAACTTGCCTAAATCCACAATTGTGCCTGGCATAGGATAGTAGTCAAGTATTTCTTGAAGTTGGACATACCTGTTAGGTGATAGATAAGGTCTATCGCACACTTATCAGTCAGTGGTTTATGAATTTGGTGTGTGCGAAAATTATTCCTTTATAATGGCAGTTGTGAAATATTTAGTTTGTATGTTTAATTTTCCATGTGCTTGTTCCCAGTCAGTGCCTACCAGGCCATTTGCCTACACTGTAATCCACTCACCACTCAGCCTGAGTCAAGTTTGCTTAATGCATGCCTGAGCGTTTGTTCCATCTGATGCACAGATATTCCTGGATGAAAGCATACTGATGTTCCCGGCATTTTACTTGCATCACTCTTAATAAACCAAAATTTACATCGACCTAAATCAGCGCCACCTGCTATGTGAAAACCCACTCACGAGGCATCATTGCGCATTACTGCATGTTCTTAGCTGACTGAACATCGTAAGAAGAGCCACCAATGTCACAGTGACATGATTTTACATGGGATGTATGTGTGCGTTCAGGTTGCTGTGACTTCATTTCATGGACTCCGCACCACAATGAAAAGGACAGCATTCTCCAGCTGGCGCCAAGCAAATACACAGAGGTGCTGATGTTTTCTTTTTTTTATTCAACATCTTGTTATCCTAATGTGGCTTCAAACCGCTTGTTCTTACTCACTGATCCAGCATGATCAGACATAAGGGATCTTGGCTTTGTCTTGCCTGAAAGCACCTCAGTGCTCCCTGGTGGACATGGACACATGAACAACAATGCAATGGACGCCATGTGCACCAACTGCCCCCCTTTTAAGCATGCATGTCCACACACACAAGCATGCTGACATCTGACAAACATGTCACACCCTTCAACTGTACAAGTCAAGCAACAGCAATCCTTCACCAGTCAGCATGTGTGTTTATTAAGTAGCAGTGGTGTTTTGCCTTTCTTATGTAACCTAAATATTTGAATGTTTTGCCCCTCTTATGTAATAAAAATATTAGATACATCACTGCAACTTAGCACAAGAACATCCTGACTGGTGAAGGATTGCTGTTGCTGGACTACAAAATGTTGCCTCTCTTATGTAACCAAAGTATTACATACGCCATAAAGTATATTGTGGGCATTGCTGTGCAGTTCGCCAACACCACAACACATTTCCATTCGTTTAAATTTCAAAATAATGGAAATAGATATGCAGTCGTGTCTCGTCACTTTGGGGTTCGAACATCGCACCTTCACTCTATTGCGTTTTTTCAAAAATGTATTAATTCATAAATGGCCGCTGTTTCGTGGTTGACTATGGCCTATTAATAGTCAAGAAGTCTGCATATTAAACAAATTTGACATATTCTTGGCCTAAATTAAGCATTTTCAAACATGAAAATGACTAAATGAACTAAAATACGGTTTAAGGGATTAATTAAAGGCGTTAATGAACTTTAGTCTACACTAGCCACAAACTGACTTGATTGTGTCAACAACAATTATTGCAGGTTTGAATTATCTCACAACAGGCACAATAATAACAATAATACCGTAATAATAAGCATCATAATCATAATAATAAAACAGGGTATTGTTGTGGCCGTACTCCACTAAAACTGACGTCACTGCCTGTCAACACGTCCGGAAGACATTTATTGAAACACACTCAAGCATTAGTCTTAGTTATGTCTTAAATGGCTTATTTTCCCTGATTATATCTAGTATATTGGGTAATACAAGTGGTAAGGTGACTGTAGGGGTTTTATTCTATGTCTAGAGGACCCTAATAGTATTAAGAACCGTATGTGGAAGGCCATAAACAGGTGTTCTATGCTCCAACTGTAAAAATCTTTGATTTAAAAATAAGAAATCCTACTTTGTAGAAATTCATTTATCACGGTCGGGCCTGAAAGCAATAAACCGCGATAAACGGGGGATTACTGTAATTGACATCTGGAGTTACAGGAACTGTATGCAACTCGCTTCAAATGACATTTTTAGAAACCCCCCCAAAAAACACAAGACAGTCACGAGTGACAGTCGTGTACATCAATCCCCCCTTTTCGACAATCCTCATTCAGTTTAACTCACAATTGTGAAGAAAACTAGACATTTGTTTGTACAAGCTGTTCTCTGAAACCAGTGTTGCCAACTCCTCAGTAAGAAAAGCAGCTATTGGCTATTGTACTAGAAGTCACAGGATGATGTTATCGGCTAATTTGCATATTATTATGTGATGCTGTAGTAGATTATTGGTTTGTTCATTTAAAAGTGGCCATCACTTCATTAAAATAAGGCTGAGCGGTGGTGTCACGAGACACTCATAAAACGATACATGATGTTGGGTTGACTAATCCGGAACAATATTGGAATGGAAACAGTTTGAGATATCCTGACTTATTCCAAGTCCAGCAAAGCTCAACGTGTCTCGACAAGCCTGCCTCGACATCCATTCTTACATTCTATAAAGGAAACTTTCGAGCATAGTCGTTTCACACCATAGCCAGATGGAGAACATCGTAGTTAAGAAAAGAGGCCACTTAAATGATTATGTCATTTCGTATCAGTGATGTGCTTCAGAAAGTTTGAGTTACGTTTTAACCCCATCTCGAAACAAAACAAAAAAACTGTCTGGGTGGTTGTCTTGAATGAAAAACAGAAGTTGAGACTTCATCAAAGTTTTGCTGAAAATGAGTTTCTCTGTTCCAGTTGAGGAGATAAGCTGTCTCAAGGCATCGAGTTCAAAAGAGCTCCAGCTGAACAAGTTGGGTTTCCTTGCCTTGAGCTGCTGGTCCAGTAAGCCACAAACAGCATCTCTCATGGCACTGGCATTCTGTTTCTTGATCTCCATGTGTGTGCCTCTCTCACAGAACCACATGCAAGCTTTTCCCTGTATTCTCTTTGGAAAGGGGAATGGAGGAGGTGTGGATGCAGGATGTGTGTGAGAAGGTTTCAAGGGATAAGCCGGCTCGGTGATACACCACTCTCTCTTGACCTTTTATGACGAATTATATCCAATTAACAGGCTTTTGTCCTGTGATGAAGATGCTGCTGGCACTCCTCAACAATCCCATTACAGATCATAAAGGGAGCTGGGGATGTGGCTTGAGAGCACTCACTTTGTGTGTATGGCAGTTGAGGCACATTTGGTAATGGCTTTCTTATTTCTTTCTTCCTTTTTGAATGTTGGGGCTTTCATCCACAATCTGCTCCAACTGATGCTTTGTGGTATAGAAAGTATTACAGGGCTTTGCTCCATTTAAGAATTAAAATATGAGTTTGGCAAATGATGTGTGAAACCGAAGGACAGACTGACAACAAAGACACACACAGTGGTTGTGCATCATCTCGTAATAATGACCACGGGGGTGCCACACTCCTGCTGCTATGCTTCCTGTATTTATATCTGTTTAAATGCTCCTTTCTTCTCATTTTTTAGTGCAGATCATCTTTACGCTAAATCATATTTGCACCAAATATATTACTATAAGTCCAGTACAAATCCATGACTGCAGCATATGTTTCTGATGGATAGACTGTACATGCAGCGTGTTTGCAATGACGACAGTCAATTTAGAAAACATGTTTTCTGTTTAATAGGGTCGAATGCCATCTCCGGGTCGGGGATGAGATCCTGCCCCAAGTGGAGGAGTTTAGGTCTTGTTCACGAGTGAGGGAAGGATGGAAGGATGGCGAATTGGTGCGGCGTCTACAGTGATGCGGACTCTACATCGGTCTGTTGTGGTGAAGAGAGAGCGAAGCCGAAAGGCAAAGCTCTCAATTTACCGGTCGATCTACATTCCTACCCTCACCTATGGTCATGAGCTTTGGGTAGTGACTGAAAGGACAAGATTGCGGGTACAAGCGACCGAAATTAGTTTTCTCCGTAGGGTGTCTGGGCTCTCCCATAGAGATAAGGGGAGAAGCACTGTCATCCGGGAGAGACTCGGAGTAGAACCGCTACTCTTCCGCATTGAGAGGAGCCAGATGAGGTGGCTTGGGCATCTGGTCAGGATGCCTCCCGGACGCCTCCCTGGGGAGGTGTTCAGGGCAAATCGGTAGAAGGCCTCGGGGAAGACCCAGGACACATTGGAGAGACTATGTCTCCCAACTGGCCTGGGAACGCCTCGGGATTCGCTGTGAAGAACTGGACGAAGTGGCCGGCGTGGCCCCCGCGACCCGATCTCGGATAAGCGGTAGAAGATGGATGGATGGATGTGTTCTGCTTAATGCATTTGTAAAAAATAAAAAGCTCGTATTGGTAGATTTTTCTTGAGCATTCACAAGTCACTGTTTCCAATACTATTTCTCTCAAATATTGTCCACAAATGTCTAAATCTGTCTTAGTGATCATTCATAGCTCACAATTCATCCACCTCACAGGATATCGAGATGCTGATTATTGCACAGATGCGCCTTAGGCTGGCCACAATAAAAATGCGTAGTTTTACTTGCTATACTATAGTATACTATAGTACTATAGTTACTTTAGATTGATAGATAGATACTTTATTTATCTGCAAGAGCAATTCACGTTTCCAGCAGCTCTCCAAAAGTGTCCTAATAAAAGTAATCATTTAAAAAGAAAGCTAACAAAGCAAAATAGGAGAGTTATGAAACTAAGAAACTAGAATAAGAATAAATAAATAAATACATAACAGATTACTTCAACTTCAATAATACATAATAAATAATAATACATACAGTACATAACAAATAATACAATACATAATAATAATAATACATAAGTTAAGTCCAAAATGGTACGCTGACTTCATGATCAATAAAACAGCTAACAACCTTCTGACGCACACAAATGCCGCAAGAACTGGAAGTTTGGTAAAGGCTGTGTTAAAGACACAGCGCTGTTTGGTTCATGTTGGTATAGCACATTTGTTTTTCACCATTTGTTTTATTGTCAAAAGTTGTGAAGGGCACCCATTATGGATTCATACTCTCCGACATTTGGTCATCTTTTTAGGACAGCAAATGCATTGGTTGGGTAAAGCAAGGCACACTGCAGTGTATTGATTGGCCAAGAGAAAATTGTCCATGCGGCAACAGGAAGAACTGTCACACTTGTAACTGTCTTCTTTTAATAAATAGCCGTATGACTAAAAGAATGCATGCATAATGCTGGACGACCTCTACTGGTGTCCTTACGGTGTTTGTTGTCGTATTTGTTGGATTCACAAGTGAGGTGCGATGAGTCACATGGGTATGACGTGTTTTCATTTACATAGCTGACAATCCTGAGCAGAAGGACCTCAAGCCATCAGGGAGTAGCTGTCTCCAAGATATGTCCCATAAGACACCTGCCTCTGAGTATTTAGTCTGCAACTTCCTCTCCCTCTGTGCCATTTTGTTTTTTTCTGAAGTATTCCATCCTTATAGGTGTGTACCATCATGTCTCCGGGTTGAAGTTTAGCTGTGTTTGCCTGCCCCCCTTTGTACCATGTATAAAGACAATGATTTAACTGATATCATTGAAAATGTTTTTGTCAAATAGCAAAGTTTGCAAAGAACTACAGAGTCAACTGGTGATGACACCATAGACAGTTGATGGAGCCTGGGTACAATGGCTTCTTCTTTCGGTTTCCAGTTGAGAGCATGCTAACAGGGCTGCTAGCAGGCACGTCTTGTAATAAAGATACATTATAAACACAGTTGAACTCACGCAGTGTGTTAATATGGCAATTTTCAATGAAAAACGAAACGTATAACAACGGTGCGTATGCTAACCAAGGTTCCACTGTATGGATTAGGGCCTGACCAATTATTCGGGCTGTCCGATTTTCACCATTAAAGAATATCAGTAAATAAAAATAAAACTAAGAGCTACAGAAAAAAATCAATAGACTGCCACTGAAGTGAAAAGCTGTACGATTGACGCCAATGCTATTACTTATTTTTCCAATTATAAAATGCAGGTAGCTGTACGCTGCCTCTCCCCCAAAGTCAGCTGGGATAGGCTCCAGGTTACCCCGCAACCCTAGTGAGGACAAGCGGCATAGAAAATGATGAAATATATTAAAATATATAAATTTTTGCATGCAGCCGTACATCACAAAGAGTGTCAAACATTGCATCAGTAAAAAGAACCTTGCATTCAGGAACAAGGACGGAGCCGATGCAGCCTCTGCTCAAAGGAAGCTCAACACCACAGACACGTGCTGGATGGGACTGTCCACTCAGCTGCAAATGCATGTAACGAATGCAGTCCGCCATGATGGTAAGAAAACGAGCTGGGCGGGGCTAGGCGATTATAAAATAAAGCTATGCGCACGTGTACAAAATAAAAATAAAAAATGCTTTTGTTTTTTACTACAAAACCTTTAATACAAACAATGTTCAGTGATTACCTCGAGATGGTTTATTTGGAAGTGGAGGAAAATGGAAGACAAGGCTCATCGTGCTGGAGGAACAGGGGCAACTGAGTAGTTAGGATTAGGGTGTATGCTAAGTGTTAAATTAGGTATAACATCGTACTCTAGTAGCCTCTTTCCCAGCAGATATTGAATTTAAATAGGATTATTTCACTAGCTTCCTTTGAGAAACTGAACATACTACCAACACCCCTGTTCTCGCCCTCCTGTTTTGAATTCTTCCTTTTGGCGATGAAAGCGAGGATTAAAACCCTTAGGTCGGTTTCCTTGTTAAAAACGAATGAATCAATACATACTACTACCATACTGTATATGTTAGTAATTGAATTCTAAAAATGCAAATCATATTCAACTTCTTATATTACCATGTACATATGCAAGCGAGAATAATCCCTTTGAGATTTAAAACCGTTAAATGAAATCCAATTATAGAGCCCATTAATATTTACTACCATTGGTGGTTTTGTGTTGTTTTTTATGTCGACCGTGAGAGAGACAGTCTAAACCAGGGGTCTGCGTCTTTCATAACTATCAGATCTACGTTGACAACATTTTTGTGTTATTTATATAATTGATTGCCAACCAGGGGTACTCATACTCCGAGTGGTACGCACGCAAATTGCAGGAGGTACGTGGAAACGTTTAATTTCCAAGATGAGTAAATATTCTCAGTCGTTTCATATTAAGCTAGACTATAAAATGGAACGTGTGAGCGACAACGAGTAACATTACACTCAGAAAAGAACGTGAAGAAAAGGATAAAATCATTGAGAAGCTGAAAAACACCATAGATGATATGGATCAGAACACACGAATGAATGACGTGGTCGTGACGGGACTTCGAATTAAACCAAGGTCCTATGCCAGAGCAGTGGCGAATACTGAAGAACCAGACGAAAGGGATGTCGCCTCAACAGAGCAACAAGTTGTTGATTTTTTGCAATCGAAGGAGGTGGATGTAGACATCCAATCTATTGATACTTGCATCCCACTGTATGGGAGGAACCGCACTACACCCGTCATCATCGTCAAATTCACCAACAGGAAATACAAGGTTGCCCTGCTGAAACAGGGAAAGAAGCTGAAAGGAACAAATGTCTACATGAATGACCACCTGACCAAGCGCAACGCTGAGATTGCGAAGAAAGCACGTGATCTGAGGAAGCAAGGAAAGATTCAAGGAACATGGAGTGCAAACTGCAAAATCTTCATCAAAGCAAATGGAGGACCAGAGGCCAGAGTTCTTGCTGTCAAAGACATCAAGGACCTAGAAAGATATTGAGGTCTCCCAACATGGAGGAAAACAGCTTTAATATGCTACAAGAAGATCTACAATTGGACACTTTTCACTTTACAGATCACAAACAATTGGATATGGAAAAAGATATTGATCCAGACTCAAATTTTTTCTCTCACATTACAAACGACTGCCGTTATTATACGGAGGAGCAATACAACAACAGTTTCATCAACGACGACAAGTTATCCATCATACACATAAACAGCAGAAGCTTGAACGCAAACTTTACTAATATTAAACAATATTTGAATCAATTCAAAGAACCTTTCAAAGTTATAGCAATCTCAGAAACTTGGATTAATGCTAACAAAGGAATGGACTTCGAGCTGGAAGGATATGAAATGACGTGTGCAAACAGGAACAATGCAAATGGAGGAGGTGTGGCCGTATACGTGGACAAACATTTGAACTACAAAATGGTAAAGAATATGTCATTTGTCATTGATAACATTTTAGAATGTATAACAATTGAAATCTGTAAAGAAAAAAGCAAAAATGTGTTAATAAGTTGTGTGTACAGAACTCCAAAGTCAAAGATTGGAATGTTTGAGGATTGGATTAAGACAACGTTTACAGACATAGGTCAGAAAACTATTTTCATATGTGGAGACTTCAATATTGACCTCTTGAACTCACACAAGTGCAAGGAAACAGATGACTTTATAGATACAATGTATAGCTTGAGTTTATATCCTAAAATCATTAGACCAAGTAGAATAACAGACCACTGTGCCACCCTCATCGATAATATATTCACCAATGACTTTGATAACAACACCATCAGTGGCCTGCTAATTAGTGACATCAGTGATCATCTTCCAGTGTTTACAATCTACAATGAACATTATAAGAAAAAACAGGCGGAGGCAAAAAAGACTTTTCAAAGATTGCGTACAGAGGACAACATCCGTGCCTTCAAGATAGGTCTAGAAGAACAAAGTTGGGAGAGTGTCTACAGTGCAACAGATGTGGACGAGGCATATGACAGCTTCCTTGGTACTTATATGGAGCTCTACGATAAGAACTGTCCCTGGCAAGAAAAGCCCAAGAAGCAAAAGAAAAACCAGCAGCCATGGATGACAAAAGGACTAAAAAACGCCTGTAAGAAGAAGAACACATTATACAGGACATTTATCATTCAACAGACTAAAGAAGCAGAACAAAAGTATAAGACATACAAAAACAAGTTGACAACTATCTTGAGAGTGTGTAAGAGGGAATATTATAGTCACGTACTAAATAAGAACAAAAATAACATGAGAGCAACTTGGGGCATCTTAAATAGTATTATAAAGAACAACGTTAAGAAAGCAGACTATCCTCCCTATTTCATGGTTGGAAACACTTACAGGAATGACATGAATGCGGTAGCTGAAATGTTTAATGAATATTTTGTAAATATTGGACAAAAACTGGAAGAGGAAATTCCAAAACAAGACACAATTGATGAAGGGATTGATATTATCGATAGGAACCTTAATTCTATGTTTCTCACTGCTGTAACCAAAAAGGAGATCACTGACATTGTTAACCATTTTAAGGCAAAAACATCAACTGATTGTCATGGAATCGAAATGGAAACAATTAAAAGGGTCATCAATGAGATCGCAGACCCGTTAACATATATTAGTAACTTATCATTTCAGACTGGAATATTTCCAAGCAAAATGAAAACAGCCAAGGTGGTTCCAATTTTCAAAAAAGGAGACAAACACCAATTTACAAATTATCGACCAGTTTCCTTGTTACCACAATTCTCGAAAATTGTGGAGAAGCTATTTAATAATAGGTTGGACAAATTTATTAATAAGAATGAATTATTGGCAAGTAGTCAATATGGTTACAGAGCCAACATTTCAACTTCTATGGCACTGATGGAAATCACGGAGGAAATCACTACTGCCATAGACAACAGAAGATGCGCAGCTGCAGTATTCATGGATCTGACAAAAGCTTTCGATACAATTAATCACACTATTTTAATTTCAAAATTAGAAAGGTACGGAATTAGAGGTTTAGTCTTAAATTGGGTTAAAAGCTACCTAGCAAAGAGGAAACAATTTGTAAAGCTAGGAGAATATACATCTGGGAGTCTACACAATACGTGTGGAGTACCACAGGGGTCCATACTGGGACCAAAACTGTTTAACTTGTACATTAACGACATTTGCAAAGTAACTAACAACTTAAAATTGGTCTTATTCGCCGATGATACCACCGCTTTCTGTTCTGGTGAAAGCACACAAGAACTCATTAAAAAGGTCAAGGATGAAATGGTCATATTAAAGTTATGGTTTGACAAGAATAGATTATCTCTGAATTTAAGTAAAACTAAAATAATGCTATTTGGTAATAGTAGAAAGGACACGTACGACCAAATACAAATTAATGGAACGGATATTGAAAAAGTGGAAGAATATAAATTCCTTGGGGTTATAATAGATGAAAAAATGAGTTGGAAATCTCATATTAAATATATACAACAAAAGGTGGCGAGAAATATCTCTATATTGAATAAAGCAAAATATCTTCTTGATCAAAAATCACTCCACACTCTGTACTGTTCCTTAGTATTACCATATCTAACGTATTGTGTGGAGATATGGGGAAATAACTACAAAAGTAATCTTCACTCACTCACTGTACTGCAAAAAAGATCTGTGAGGATAATTCATAATGCCAAGTATAGAGAACATACAAACCCTTTATTTTTAAAATCACAGATATTAAAATTCGCAGATTTAGTACACTTTCAAACCGCTAGAATAATGTATAAAGTTAATAATAACTCGTTACCCAAAAATCTAATCAAGTATTTCTCAATCAGAGAGGAGAAATATGATCTTAGAGGAAAATTAAACCTAAAACATTTATATGCGAGAACAACGCTGAAAACCCATAGCATTTCCGTGTGTGGAATTAAATTATGGAACGGATTGAGTAAAGAACTCAAACAATGTACAGAGATGAGCAAATTCAAAAAACAATACAAGCAGTTGATGTTTGCCAAATACAAGGCAGAAGAGTCCTGATTGTTCTGTCAGGTTTGTTATTTTATTTTATTTATTTATTTTTTTATTTTCTATTTTATTTTATTTTATTTTATTTTTTATTTATTTAATTAAATTTTATTTGTTATTTATTTATTTCTATTTATTTATTTATTTTTTTTATAATTTTCTTTGTTGTGTTTAAAAAAAAAAAAAAAAAAGCTTTGTTCTTATTTATTTATTTATTTATTTAGTATTGTCATCATATTATCATTATTATGAATGTTCTCTCTTTTTTTGGGGGGAGGGTTATCTCACCGTTATCTATTATGTGTTATCCTGACTATCACTGAAAACATGACATGGAATCCAGGAAGTGAACTACATGTACTGTACTAGATGTAGAATGGATGGGGGGTAGGATTAAATAAGCTTTGCTTCTTCCTACTCCTTTTGGACATGTGGAACTGTCAAAAAATGATTCACGAGATGTATTCCATTGTAACCTTCATGTTCAAATAAACTAAACCAAACAATCTCATGAAAAGCTTCTTGTTTCTGTGTGTTTTTCATGCATGTTCAACAAGGTTGTGTGAGAGTCGCTGATGGTTGCCTTGTCTGACTTCCGGGCCGGCAGCGTGGGTTCAGTTTGTCTATACCAGGGGTCCTCAACAGGTGGCCCGCACGCCACATTCGTCATTCCAATGCCTTTCATTTGGCCTGCCAAACATCACCCAAATAATGTAAACCACTCAGTCTAACGAGAGAAGTGCTCGATCAGGCAGTACGTCTGCCGCTCTGCAGGAGGCAACAGCGAGGCGAATGCAATGAAGCGGCAGCAGAAGACAATCAAATATGGCGCTATCAACTCTTTTAAAAAAAAGTAGACACTAAAAAGTGACTGGAGTAAAAAATATGCATTTACTGAAAATGCAGTGGGGAAGTTGCTGTGTTAACTTGAGAACATATTAAATGCTGTTTCAAAGGAATATAACCTGTGGAAGCACTTTTAGATGAAACATCACAACTTTGCCACAGTCCATCCCCCCATGCCCCCTTCTGGATTTTGACATTTGGACCCATGCAGGACTCTGGACTTCAGTTTTTTAAATTATTATTATTGTTTTTTTTTAACAATACCATCTGTATTTTCATCAATACCACTGTTGGTGCCCTGTGACTGAGTGGTGACCAGTCCAGGGTGTAGACCGCCTTCATACAAAGTCAGCTGTGATAGTCTCCAGCTCCCCGAGACCCTGACCAGCACAAATGAATGCATGAAGGTGGTCGTGGAGTGCATGACGGGTAGTTTCCATTTTTCAACACATTCCAGCACGGAGCTTGCTGCTAATAATAAAGCAAACAAGCAGCAACTAAATGAAGCCACATGTTGGTTTGTGGATATGAAGTACTAAGATATGTGATGGCTGCGTGTCAAAAAGAATCTCACGTTGCCGCAATACTGCACGATATATTGTAAACATAATGCACTGGTGTTTGGAATTCACCATTTATTTTCATTAATGCATCATATAGCAAAATATAATCCAAAGTGTCAGCTTCCAACCACCTACCTATTGATGACGCAGCATCAGGAGCACCTGGCCAAGGATACTTTGACATGATCACAGGGGGACCCAGGATCAGACCGGCAACATTCAGGTTGGGAGAAAACCAGCCTACCACCCCTCAAGCATGGGACCACATACTATTCGGATTTTTTTGAAAGACGAAGATGCGAGCGTTTTCATCACATACACAAGAACGGACAGGCGACAGTGCGCCGAGTGATTTGTGAGGTCTGATTTTATTCAAGGAGGCATTGTGATGATGCAAATGTTTTACTCTTTTGAACGTGCATTGTTTTGAGAGGCCAAACTCTTCACTTAAATGACTCAGCAACTAAGCGGAATTACATTCCTCGTCACGGAAATCCGACCAAAACTGGACTTGCGGGACCAAATGGGGGGGTAAGTCACTGTTGATGTAGTACACTGCCGATGAGGATGTCGTACAACTTCATGTCAAAAACATCCCAACTGTCCCTTTAAGAGTCTCGTTCCAATCTAAAGAAACTTTAATATTTTAAAAGAGCTATCCATTGAGGCTCTCGCCCAAAGTCAGCTGGGATAGGCTCCAGCATAGCCCCACAACCCTAGTGAGGATTAAGCAGCATAGAAAATGGATGGGTGGATGAATATCCACTGAGGCCATGACAAATACAAATCATTTCCACTTGAAGAGAGATCAGTCTGTTCAGTTAGGAAGCAATAACGATTGTGGATGCCGGGAGACCAAGCGTACGGTTCTGGCTGATTCTGAGCTATAGTGAGTTGTATTCATTATGCTCTTGATGATGTTTTACGTAGCGTGAGTGGGGGCTGGTCCAGTGCTTGTGAAAATGATGCAGACCAACAAAACATGGCATAATTCAATATTCAGCAGTTGATTAATATTCACCCTCCGCTTACACGTGCTGCAATCAAAGCCGCCAGGCCAAGTACAATCATTCATGAGTCCACTTTGGAGCGTGAACCTCTTCTCTGGTTAATTTTTCATTTTACCCAAAAAGAAACATTCCGTATACTGAATAGTCTGCAGATTTATAACGAAATAATGTTGTGACCTAGCACTTTTTTTTAAATTCTGCACCAAAAATGAATAGATATTTTGTTATACACCTAAAAAAAAAACACCCCAAACAAATCCAAATAAGTTTTTTATTGTGTGTGTGTGTGTGTGTGTGTGTGTGTAATCTTACAGTGAAATGAAGAACAATGACAATATAACCTCCTTGGCAGAGAGGTAAATGCATCACTTTGAACTGTGCTTCACAGCTTAAGTACAGCAAGTTAAATGTATATTTCATGCTCAGAGGGGGTATTGGTGCATTAAAATTGACAGTGACATTAACAAAGCTTTATAGAGCAACTTCCAGAATTGTTTGCTTCTCTCATTATGGAAGTAGAGCATCAAAGTAGAGAGTTCATGTACAGTATGTACTTCTTTCAATACCAAGCCCTGAGCATTATTTGTGCACTGAGGCTTCTTAAAAGCATCGCCATTAATCACACAGGCAGCCCGCTGGTGATATAAATAGCAAAAACATCAGGTGAAAGAGTAGAAGAAGAGTGTTGAATAAGAAGCAAAAAGAGAATCCACAGCGAGTCACCTTGAGTTCATTCAATTTGCAAATCACTGATGTGAAAAGTCATGTCAGTTTCTAAAAATCTTCAAGTTTTTTTTGTATTCATACCTAAAAGCTTATTTGCATTTGCAACAATTACCCTCCCCATTGCACCAGTTGGTGTAGCTGGACATGGTGGCACTAATTGCGGTATCCTTATTTTAAATTCTAGAGCAGTATATGTGCAATCATGTGGCGTACATGTGAATAAACATGGACATGTGCATACAGTATGTGCACGTAAGGGTAGTAAAACACACAGTAGAGTCAAGCAGCCATGTGTGTCAAAATGGTAAAATGCTCCAATGTGTTTATAGTGTTTGATGCAGTGCATATTTTTTCTCAAGGACAACTTGATCAGCGCACCGGCCTGTACAGTACCGTATATACTCTATGTGGCCACAACATTAGGTACACTTGCGCATCGATCTAGTTGGCCTTTGCAAATGCAATAATGATCTGTTTGGACGACCAGTAGTTGGAACAGTGTGAATGATTATTTTATTTTTAGGATACGTAACTTCCTTATTGCCTGAAGTGCAGTATTCCGTAATGGTTCCAGCTTGTATCTGAACAATGGCAGCTCACTGCTTGTCATCGACATGTCTTTGTCCATTTACGTCAGGACCGTCCAAAGGAGGGATGCTGGGGGCCATATTTGCGTGCTATATTTTAGCTTGATTTCAACTTTCAGTTCATTTGGAGCTATTGCTACATACAAATACTGTGCATATACTGTATAATCGTGTCCTGTCATTTGATGAAAATGTTTTGTCATTTGACAGCCCTAATTTAAAGACAAATATTGGTGTCATTAATAGGGACGTCGCGATACGCTCAGTTTACGAGGCATGGCGATACACGATATCGGGTTCACAAGAGTGAGACGAGACGATATTTTAACAATGCGACAATGACAAAATATAGTACCAGACAAACATACTTTTTGAATTAACTGAGTCACAAAACAATGCAGGTACATGAAATGTTTTATAACTTTGCATGCCTGACATTTTACCTGTTGAACCTTTTCCACAAATTGAAACGAAAACCAAAAAATGTAATAGTTAAAAAGACTGCAGTTGCTAGCTGCCACAAATAAAGGATTTATCTGACTGTGTAATTATATAAGGTGGCACGGTGGCTGAGTGGTTGGCCACAGTCAGGAGATGGGGAAGACCTGGGTTTGAATGTCCGTTCGGGCATCTCTGTGTGGAGCTTGCATGTTCTCCCCGTGCGTGTGTGGGTTTTCTCCAGGTACTCCGGTTTCCTCCCACATTCCAAAAATATTGGAGATTTTAAATAGTCCATAGGTATGAATGTGAGTGTGAATGGTTGTTTGTCTATATGTGCCCTGCCATTGGCTGGCGACCAGTCCAGAGTGTACCCCGCCACTCACCCAAAGTCAGCTGGGATAGGCTCCAGCATACCCCTGCTTCCCTAATTAAATGGATGGATGGTGTAGTTATGTACACACGTGTAAAAAAGATTGCAGTAGATTAGTTTTATGTTTACGCTAAAAGAACTATAGTTCCCATGATGCTTAGAGGTAACCTGTTGGAGTCAAACAGACACTCGTATCACATGTTTTGATAGATAATGTCTTATGCGTTATTAAGGCTATTATTCAGTAATCAATCATCAGTGATCAAACGTAGAATCACTACAGCTTCTGCTTGGACATTAACACCGTGCCAGCAACACGTCGAGAGCGAGTGACGCTGGGAACACTGAGGTTGGAAGGATTGCAAAATTTATAGTGTGCGTAAAGCTCTAATGTGCGGTTCCAATCCTGCTTTGCGCACTGTCACCTCCATATTACATGTAGTATCATTCACAGTAGCAATGCCATAGTTCACAGTCCCACGAGACAGCTTTTCGCTTTTTTAGTGTAAACATTGAAGCTTTTTGTCATGGACTTTTTGCTTTATTTTTCCATTTTTGCTGTTCTTTTGGTTTATTATATTTACACCATGTGCCACAAGTCCATGAAAAAACGAGTTGGCCCCGGGTCTGCACTTTGGACACCCCTGGTTGACGTATTTCACCGTGAAGGCAAAGTGTTACCAAACAATGGAGGAGTGTCTGTCTCTGGCTCCTTAGCACTATTGGTAGTCATGACCCCCGCTAGCCAAAGGCTGGGGTGCACGCCTCACCTGGAGGTGCCATGCATTTCTTTTTTTTACCCAACACACAGTAATTACAACACACAATCTCAGCATCTAACACTGTACTGTCTATACTTAATGATGAGTGCTACTTGCTGGGCTGGTCCCCTAGGGTCCTGCTGGGGGTCATGTTGTACCGCACATAAATTGATCCGACAGATGCATTAATAATAAAGAGGCTTGTCATTCTCACTTCAAATTGACTTTTCAATTAGCAGCTGATTGATGCAAGCTTTTAATGTCAGTAGTGTCAATGATTACAAAGTCGCCCCCTTACATGTCATGACACCTTTTCTGTGGCTCTCCAAGCCAGTCACAGGTGAAAGACCACACCCCCACCAATGGGATTTTGTGATCACATCTAATGTTGGTATGTTTTCATTTTCATTATTGTTCAGGAGAAAACTGCTACTATAAGAGATATGAGAATAACCTTTTTTTTTAATATTTAGATTCTCATATTTTATTGAGTGCACGATTACACATTTTAACTATCCTCCGTGTCATGAATTATGTTGGAGTGTCATGTTTGAGTGCCTTAGTGTTAGTCATGACATTATCATAAACGTACACATTATCATAAATGCCTCAAGCGCCACTGTCAGACTGAAGAAGTATTACTGTCTATGGGTAACATGGGACCCTTCATTGTCCCCACTCGATCCGTTCCATAACGTCACTTTCACATGTATTAGTGATACCCACAAGCTCTGTGTAAAAAATCTATTTTTAATATCATTGAGGAACATCGTATGGATTGCGTCACATTATATGACGCGATTTCCGCCACTTTAAAATTAATCAAATCAGCGTATTTCTTTTCTTTTTTTATTTTAATGATGGCAGATTTGTTTGAAGAATGAATAAATGCTGACTATGTCAAAGTGTTAACCTTTGCATGAAGTGTTGTGACTTTTTTAAATGTATTTTTTTAATGTACTTCGATCATTTGATGTTGTGTGTGAGGCTCCTGATGAGATCGTTTGTTTAGTGGACAATAAGGGGAGAAAAAAAAAGCCAAAAAGACAGTATACCAGTTCTTTTTGCAAGCATGTTGGCAGATGATTCTCACTTGGGGGTAGGAATGTGCATATTAACAGAACCGGGATGCCCTTTGTGTTGGAGTGTGTTAGTTATTGTTTTGAAAGCTATTAAGGCACCACTTAGTAACCATAACAGAGGTTAATAAAGAAGAGGTCAACTCTCGATCACACCTTCTTAGCATGGTGTTCTCTTCTCCCACTCGTGTTCTTGTACAAGCAACTCACAGTAATGATATCCCCCTTAAGGCCCACTGGGCAAGTAAGTAATAAATGCACTGTGCACTGCGCAGTTACATGGCTTAATTCCTGCAGGCATGTTTGCATGGTTGTCAAATTATTCTGGGTGGCATAACAGTTATTTATTCCAATGCTAATAGCCAGTCTTTTACTGGAGGCTGGGGGAAACAAGCATGCACATTCAACAGAGAAATGTCAAACTTAATCAACCAATTCAGACTTTCAAACAGCTTTAGATGCAATACACTGGGCAGTCTTAGTTGAGCCATCCCATCACCTGCACAAAGGAATCATGAAAGATATAAGTCCATTCTGTGCTCATCTCTACGGCGACAGATACAGTATACATGCAGTATACAATCCAGTCACACTACAAGTACACGCTCACCTGTCATCAAATACAAGTGTGCTGCCAGTGTTTACCACAATGCTGCAACACCATCATTATGTTTTAGAAAGGATGTTTCATACAGCTCTTATGCAGCTCTTGTACTGCAGGTTTGCCCGTACTGTGGTCTGGTAAGTTGGTATTCAATCAGCACAATATCATAAGGAATTACTTTCACTATTGCAATTACCAATTCCATTCTAGTGATAGCATTTGCCACTTGTTTGTGCACCTACTAGCGTAAATTATGACACCGGATCCATCTCCATGACAACACAAAAGCTGTCACAGGAGTTAATGACGCACAAGCTATACCAATGCACATGCATCATACGACTGTTATCCTTCGCAATGCAACCCTCTTATTTTACGATGCAGAGTTCATTCGAGCATGGATTCATCTTTCACCAGTTACACAGCTCAACAGGTATGCAACTGGAGGTACAGCCACTGTCATGTGATTTCATGGCTACCAAACAGTGGATCAGTTTGACATTTCAGGGCTAGGCTGAGGTGGTGGCAATTAAAAACATGACCTTAAAAAGCAGTAAAAAGATCACATGACTGCTTACCAGCTTTATCACCTGATTGGAGCACAATGCCTAGTGAATGCTGCAGTGGCGGCCCACTCAGGGTGGGTGGGTGTTTTTAAAAGGCACAGCGGTATTTCATGTTCTGATAATGTCACGCAGCTGTTTCATATGTAATCATTACATTGGTCAGCATCACAGAGCAGACACCGACACAAATGAGGTGTAGGGTCGAACTTTTATACGTTGCGTTCATCAGTGAGTGAGTGCGCATGTATTTTTCATCCATGCACACTTCCAAACAAGCAAACCATACTCGTCTTTGCTTTTGTCGGATAGGTTCAGCTGCATTTTTTCTGGGCCAGCCTCCCTCATCAAAGCGATTAAGCAATTACACTGATTGTGCCGATCCTCAAAAGAAAGCGGGAATGAACCCCGGAGTATTGAGTGCTGAAGCATTCTTGGAGATAACGACTTAATTTGTGCCTAATCAGAATATTGCCCTTTTTCTTCATTTCAACCTTCCTCCTGGAGTGAGTGGCTAGGGGAATGGAGAAGGTATGTCAAGGGGAAAGTGATGAAGACAAGGAGGCCCTGCGGGGAGTTCTTCCTACTTAAATCTCCTCACAAGTGGGATTTTTGCTAAGTGCATGTATGCTATCATTAAACAACAAGGTCTTCCCCCCCCCCCCTGTTTGTAATAATCACAATCATAGAGGTCTTGGAAGATAGCCAAATTCACAAATATCCTAGCATTTGGGAATTAAATCAGTTTTTTCCATTTTTCAATACTGATAACATCTCGGGATGTCCGACAATATGGGACGACCCATATTTTAGGCAGCTATAGGCATAAAAAAATGAGATATCGGTTCATATCAGTATTGTTTTTTTTTTCCTCATGAGGGTACCTTCACGTGAGTGATGAGATACTCCACGCAGCAACAAGTTTGCTAGCGCAGTATGTCTGCGGTCTGGAATTCCACGTTTTGCCTTCGGATTGTAATTATGCAATTTGCAATGAACGCGATGGTTATGTGAGGTCGGAGTAAGGCCTCTTCCTTTAATACTTCTAATCTAATATACTGCCATAAAGTAATAAGTCATGCTATGCCGAATGAGCCCAGTTTATAATTTCACTGATTATATAAGTCCAGAGGTTCATACTTAGCAACTTTGTTGTCATATGTATGTTTGTTTCACATAGAAATGTTCAACTTTCCAAATAGTGTAGTTACTAGCATTATTTAATTTGTGAATTCATCCTATTATTAATTCATCTTATTTGTGAATGTATTAAGACTAACCTGTTTTTTTAATTGACTATGTGTTGAGACAAAATGTTTGAATAAATATGGCACATTTTCTATAATTTGTTTTGCATATTGCAGCATGTGTCTTATTTTCCACAAGCAGTGCCTAATTGTGAAATACATCCAGTGGCATCACAGTAAAAGGAGCATAATGTGTTCATTCATTACCGTACATTATTTTGAGGGAAAAGCTGCTACCGATGTGGGTTGATATTGGTGCCGGCAATGAAATGCTGGGCAATATCGGTATATCGAAAAGAAAGCCAATATCGAGCATCTCTAATTAGGAACATGAGAAGAATCCAACTCATCTAAACCAGATTAGCAGACATCTATGGACTCACTAAGTGTTATTTCCTTCAGACACACACAGACGCAAACTGAGCCTAATCAGGCCAAAACAGAAGCACGCATTCCTTTGAATGCTGACATGTCAGTGCATACTAATTGTCAACATGAAAGCCGTGTCACAACATATGGAGTTGATGCTGCACACATTTTCAAGGGGGGGACATCAAATATTCATATCAGCAGGGCTTGACTGAGCAGCATAAGGTAGTTTGATGAGCAGTGTGTGTATATGTGGTTGGGGGCTGGAAGGTAGAGGAAAAAAAGAAAACTCACCCCGGGAGAAAATCTGTAGAAAGAGACGTGGGTCAGCTGCGCGTATGGCTGCGGTGTAGCGGTCTTCGACACCGGGCACCTGCGCCTTTTTCTCGGGCATGAGCCGGACCCTCAGCCGGCCCCCATCTGCGCCAAGCCACCACACCAGAATAGTTGTGATGTCCATTTCCAGGGTCAACACAGGGGCCTCCTCGTACACAGACAACCCTCCACATGCCGTCCTGATTAAATCCTCTCCTATTTCCACCACCACTTGGTTTGATTTGCGACTGGCTTTTGTCAGACCTAATTTCAGAACTTTGGACAGCGGCCGCTTGGAAAAGAAAGGGAGCTGTCCATCCGTAGACGCGTTCCTCGTTGCAGATTCTGCAGCCCTTTGGTCAACAAAAGTAGATATGGTTTTCTGTAAAGGTATGCAGTGCATTTTTAAGTTAGCACTAACTGTGTAGCACCCTCTAAAAGTCTGGCAGTCTCCGTTGAGGGGTCTCTTCACGAACTCCGCCAGGTAATAGCGCAACAGAGAGGGGACAGCAAAATCCACAGCCAGCGTTTTCCTCTTGAGTCGGGAGTTTATTGTTTGATTTAAGTCTCGTTTGCCTCCATTTTCCCCACTGCTGCCGCCGCTCGTGTTACCGGAGCCGGTCACGGAGGCATCCACCCCTGCTGCTGTGGTCCTCGGCGAGGCGCACTGCAGCCCCGTGAAAAATACCGTGGAGCATAGAACCAAAACCAACAAGCTGGTGTTCATTGTTAACCGATTGAAGTCTTCCGTTGGGCAGAAGCAGTGTCTACTAATTCCACCGTTCACCGCTTCCTCCACTGCGTCTGTCACATATGCGCAACGCAAATTCAGCAAATGCGAAATCCCTGCACCTCCTGCGCCTTCTTTTTGGCACGGTGCGCACACGTGGCGGGACAAGACAGGAGAAGGCTTTTATAATTGTTCTCTTGTCCTACCTTCTACAAACACTGCCATCAGTCTTTTGGTCCTCCTAGTGGTTTAAGTATTCGCTGCTTGGATCCAGCCAGTCTCTTCCCAGGTCGCTGATTGATATGCCGGTCTAGTCCGCTCCAGAAGCCCTCAAAGACTCCCTGTCTACTGGCACAGTTGTGTACAAGTGGTCTCTGTCAGCAGTCACACTCTTCCCTTTGGGAGAAAAACCACAAACGCACAGAACGATTTAGAGGGGGCTGATCGCCCATTAAACTTCAATAATTGAAACGCAGCTGATTGTCTTTTCTTTTTTCATTTGAGTGCGCAGCTGATGAAAGCTCCAAGTCGCCTGTGCTGCACTCAGACATAAGGGGAAGTCATTCACACATCCATTTGACGTCAATATGAAACGTTTTCTCTGAGCTTGACTCCCCCCCCCCAACAACAGTCTGCCAAAAGTGGATCATGCAGTGGCCACCGACGCGTCCCACGGCGCAGCCGTCACTGAGCGTTTAGGTTTATTGAAATGAGAAATGGCAGGAAGGATGTGGCCAGACTAATGTCCGCGGTTGCTCTCCCGGGGATTAACACAGCACTCTTACTGGTGTGCGCAATTCAAATAGTTCCACACAGGTGTTATATATTAGGGTGACAAAGCGCCCTAAGGGGCTGTACCACACGTCCATATTAATTAGTGCTAGAAGTCTCCGTCATCATGTTTGGGGCAAAGAAGCGAAAACATGACATTATCTCTCTGTTTTTCTTTTTCTTCCTCAGCCCCAAAGAAAAAGCAGCCGCCAGATGGCGTTATCACACACCTATCCCCATTTTCACAGAAAAATCTATTAATGGCCTAATTACCATTCATTTTTTGTATATAATTAGAGCCTTGGCTAGAAGCATCTGTGTGGGTGGGTGGCGTGGACTACAGGGACTGACTGAAGAATCATAGGAGGACTGCTATAAAAATCACAACCAAAGAGGGTGGGGGGATCAATGTCTGGAATTATTTGATCTCTTGAAGGTGCCAAATGTCGATGTGAAATGTGGAGTTGAGCCTAAGGTGGGAATGTAAAAATAAAATGACAGCGGTTGCCACAAGTAATATTTTTTTGACCTTATTCAAATATTAGAAACAGACCCAAAATGCAACATAGCGCTAGACCACTGAACATGTCAAACACAATATATGTGCAGTATGTATATGCATTTTTTAATTACAATGGATAATTCGGCGGCCACACAGTCAGGAGGCTGAGGTTACGAATCCTCATTGGGCATCTCTGTGTGGAGTTTAAATGTGTGCGTGGGTTTTCTGTGGGTACTCCTTGAAAAGTCTGAAAACATCCATGTTAGATTAATTGGGTGTGAATGAGTGTGAATGGTTGTTTGTCTATTTGTGTCCTGTGATTTACTGGTGCCGAGTCCAGGGTGTACGCCACCTCTCACCTAAGTCAGCTGGGATAGGCTCCAGCTTACCCGTGGCCCTAATGAGGACAAGCCATCCATCCATCCTCTTCCGCAGCAGACAAGAAGGCCAGACTTTCCTCTCCTTGGCTGCTTGGTCCAGCTCCTCCCGGCAGATCCTGAGGCGTCCCAAGGGCCATTTGAGACACATAGTCTCTCCAATGTGTCACACAACACCTCCCCAGAGAGGAATCCTGACCAGATGCCCAAGCCACCTCATCTGGATCCTCTCAATGCGGAGGAGCAGTGATCCTACTCTGAGTCTCTCCTGGATGACAGTGCTTTGCACCCTGTTTCCAAGGGAGAGCCCAGCCACCCTACAGAGTAAAGTCATTTCAGCTGCTTGTACCGGCAATCTTGTCCTTTCACTACCCAAAGTTCATTACCATAGGTATGAAATATAGCTCGACCAGTAAATTGAGAGCTTTGCTTTTCAGCTCAGCTCCCTCGCCACCACAATGGACCGATGCAGAGTGCGCATCACTGCAGACACCGTACCAATCAGCCTGTTAATCTCGCTTTCCATCCTTCTCTCACCCGTGAACAAGACCCTTGAGGTATTTAAACTCCACTTGGGCAGGATCCCATCTCCGACACAGAGGTGGCACTGCACCCTTCTCCGGGAGAGAGCCATGGACTCACACTTGGGGGTGTTGATTGTCATCCCAGCCGCTTCACTCTCCCGCAAACCGATCCAGTGAGAGCTGAAGATCACAGCCCGATGAAGCCAGCAGGACCACATCATCTCCAAAAAGCAGAGACGCAATCCTGCAGCCATCAAACCGGATCCCCTCTACCCCTCAGCCCTGGCCACGCTTACAAATTCTGTCCATAAAAATAATGAACAGAGTCAGTGACAAAGGGCAGCCCTGGCAGAGTCCAACCCTACGGGCAGTAAATCACACAAATTAAGTGGTCCAGTACCCCATACCCCTGGAGTACTCTCCACAGGATTCCTCAAAGAACACGGTCGAATGCTTTCCACAAAAACACACGTAGACTGGTTGGGCAAACTCCCATGCACCTTCAAAGACCCCGCCAAGAGCGGAGAGGAGTGTGATCCTATGTTCGTTGGAACACACCCTCCGGGCCCCCTTCTTAAAAAGGTGGACCACCGCCCTGGTCTGCCATTCCAGAGGCACCGCTCCTGAACAAGCCGTATAGAAGATGAATATTTGGATAATTGAGCAGTGGCGGAAAATGAGCTACCAGATACTTAGTTTCTTGGTACGGTTACAGCTGTTTTGGTGTGCATCACTATTTTAAATGTAATTCAATTGGAATCTCTAAAGATGTGTCTTTAGTCAAGAAGTTCTGTTCTACTCATATCAATGCAGTGTTTGTTGACATCGTGAAGACAGACAGCTATGCTGTAATCAGTGCCGATGTGTTGATGGAACAAATGGGACCTAACCACTTTCAAATGGGTATCAGATCTGAGTAACAACCCAGACTTACCTGCAGTGTGAACAAGACTTAAGTGTCAGACTGTGACTGGCTAAGACTTATTGGAGGATGCACGCTAAGTTAGTAGGGACTGGCTCCAGCTCCAACATTATCCTCAACAGAAGAAGAAGTACAAAGAGACAGGAAGCAAAGAGCAAGTCGACAAGCCCACTTTATCTACTGACAGACAGCGAGCAGCGCAAGACATGCCTTAGTTTCGTAGTTTTTTTCTTACTACAATCGACCAAATAAGTGGTAACAGTCAACTTTTTGCCATAAGTACTTTTTACTGTGTGTGTGAGTGAGAGACAGATGTACTACCCAAGAAGCTAGTCTTTATTTCAGCTTTTTGTTTGCCGTACGGCAATTTCTTGTAATTTAGAGTCTCCAATTAACCTAACATGCATGTTTTTGGAATGTGGGAGGAAACCCCATGTGGGAGTACCCGGAGAAAACCCACGCACGCACGGGGAGAACATGCAAACTCCAAACAGAGTTGCCCAACGGAGATTCGAACCCAGGTCTCTTCCCAATCTCCTGACTGTGTGGTTAGCATGCTGCCTTCCTCCTAGCGCTCCCTGTCCCCCTATCAAGTCTCGCTTGCTGGCGATCACTCATCAGCTTTAGGCGGGAGCGATCACATTAATGAATACATATTTTTACTTGTCCTTATTACTGGCATGCATGTATTGTCGAGTCAGCAAGCGCGCCATGCTTTAGACTAGATGGATTATTTTCAGTCTGTTTATTCATTTCTATCGAAAAAGTCGCCTGTCAAGTGACCTCCCATGAAGAATGTCTGGAAGACCATTGGAAGTAATAATAACGACTTGTGTGTGAAAAAAATTGTCCCAGGTAATCGCAATCTCAATTCTAAGCAAAAAAAATTGCGACTCACATTTTTTGTAGGCCTGTCACACAATTACATTAATTTAAAGACTTTACACAAGCTTTCGAAAGTGATGGTGTAGAAGAAATCTTTCTGCAAAAATAATATTTCCGACATGCTGAGAAACACAACCCACTTTGTGACTGCGCATTCAGAAGTTTCTTCTCCAGTTTCTGCACTGTGTTTGATGGGGAAATGTGCTAATTCAGCCATTTCTGCCTAAGAGGTATTACAGAGGTATTTTGTCATGTAATCATTTCTATATTTTTGTATATATTTGAGCAAAAACAGTTTTTTTTGTTTACCACTTTTTGATGTCTGAAGATGGCAGCTGAGTGGAAATGTGGTTCGCACATCTGCCTCACAACCAGAAGGTTCTGGGTTCCAGTCTTAGCTTGGACCTATCTGTGCGGAGTCTGCATGTTCCCCCCATGCTTACATGGGTTTCCTCACACAGTCCAAAAATATTCATGTCAGGTTAATGAAATTCACACATATGGGTAATTTACTGTATGTGCAGTATGTGCCCTGTGATTGACAGGCATCTGGTCCAGCGTGTACGCTGCCTCTCGTACAAAGTCAGGTGGGATAGACTCCATCTCACCCGTGACCCTCAATGGGACAAGCAGTGGGAATAAATGAATTTATTAATATTTCATTATATCTTACACACAAAAAACAGAAGCAGTGTGGATCACGCCACATAAAGGCCACGCGTTTCCTTTAAAGTGGCAAAGCAAGGAAAGTGGTAATCTTATGACGGTCAACGTTACATGAATAAAAGTCCAGTGCGGTGCATCAATGCAACCAGTTTTTTTCCCCGATTACTAAACATTTTGTGACAAGAATATACAGTATTGATGTTCTGTTTTCCTGAACGATCCATGTTGCCTTTCACTTTATTTAGGTGCTGTAGTTGTAAGGATAAATATAATATACACACGTTAGTTGATTACTACCTGGAGTCTGCATAATTACTTCACAGTCATTTGTGTGCATAGAGGCTATTGTTCTCTTGCTTGTTTTCAGCATGTTACCAAGATTGCTAATGGAGTGAGGGGGAGGCAATATTGGTTTGGGATTGGCTTGTAGAAGAACACTGTTGCATTCACGGGCAACAAAGCTCCAGTGCTTGAAATTCAAGGTCAGTAAGCCGGAGACCTAAACCTACAACTCTACAACAATAAAAGGAACTGATTCCCACTCTTGTTTTCTTTGTCCTTGACAAACCCAGAATCAGTGCCCTGATTAACACCTACAAGCTATCAAGTACAAAGCAAAACAAATCATCACAATCTATGAGCTGTGGCAACCTATACTATGTTTTGACAGAGACAAAAAGGAGGAAAACCAGACAATGATGAATATGAGGGGGGGTAACTTATTATTCATTATGAATATGCAATATTTCATCACATTAATTCCAGACAGATTGTCCTGTTTTCCATGATGAAAAGGTGAGTCATAAATGGTGTTGAAGTGCTGCATCGGGCCGGTGTGGATGAGTCAATGGAGGAAGAAATGGTGACATGCAGTAGTTTTGTCTGTTCTGCTCTTCAAACAAGTGCTGGGTGGCTGGTACAACGTTGCATCAGCTGCTCTATTTTTATGCCTGATGTGTTACATCAGGGCGGGAGAGTCAAGTCATTAGTTAGCATGTAACTTAAGTCTGACAAGAGGTAACCAACTGGGGAATGATTATCATTAGTCACACATCTAAACAAAGTCATTTTCGGGAAATGCTAAGTAAAAAAGGGGGACTCATACACAGAGACCGATGGTGAATTTACCCCTTAATGTTGCATGTTAGAGTTGCACCGGGTTGGAAAGCTTTCCACTTTCCATGGGAGATTTAGCCCAGGAATTTTGGAAATATCTGAATCTGGCTGTACTTTTCACTGTAGTAAGAATACAGCATGTTTGACATTTATTAGTTACATAATTCCAAGTATTATTTACACTGAATAGTTCTTTCATCGACTTCACGTTAAATAAAATAAACATTTTCCACAATGCAGTGAGCAGATGCCCACTCACGCTCAGAAGCATTCAGGATTTTAGAGGAATGGAGGAATGCACAGTGCGTCCAAGGGCAGTGGCGTGCCTCAATAGCCCTGTTGTAAGAAATGTTACATAACTGATGGGGATGTCAATACTGGCATAAAAATGAGATATTGCTTCATACTGGTATCAGTTTTTCTGCCAATTCTGACACTGTGGTGGCGTGCTTCATACAGCAACAAGCTTTCTAGCTCAGTATGTCCACAATGTGGAACTATTTCCAAGTTTCACCACTGGTTTGTAAATATGCAATTTGCAATGATTATGTGAGGGGGGTGTCAGGGTCCCCGCAGATACCTCCTTCCCCCCTTTCATTCCTTTACGGCAGCACGCTTTTGATAGCACTGATGTGGAATCATGGTTGCATCATCCTTGATGGCATCCCTTAAAGGCCCACACGGAGGAGGAAACGTCACCAGATTGTTAACAACTCTCTCGTGGTAACACCGGCTCTCTTCGATGTTCAAGTAAGATTGATTCTTTTTCTTTGGCCATTCTTTTTGACCACCTGTTTTTTGGGCACTTTTTGCAGTGGGCTTCGTCTTCGTCCCTGCGCTACCCTGTGTGGATCCCCGAACCCCCAACCCTTCCTTGACAGGGGGACTAAGGTGTCTTCCTTTAATACTGTTTTGTTCATGCTGCGTTCATGCTGTGTTCATGCTGTGTTCATGACGGGCTGAATCATTTCACATATGGTATCAGTCCATACTTTACTTTACTTCATGATAATTTAAACAAAATCAAATCTTATCAAGAGAAACTACAGTAAGTGAGGAAACATGTTTATATGCCTTTGATCTACAGGTGCAACGATACAGAAAATTAATGGTTAATTTTGATTTGATAAACATTTTCATGCATTTTTAACTTTAATTTCAAATTTGATTGAAATCACCAACATTTGTTTGAACGCAAAAGTGCAGTTTTTAAATGAAATGAAATGTATCTGGTGCAGCAGTGCCTGCCTCATTTTCTGCGATGCATCGAAGTTAGAACCATATCAAACAAAAACAGCACCTTGTAAAAATAATAAGTAAATAAATAAAAATCATTTCCAATCCAATGCAACGTGGCAATAAAGATCATCCATCAATACTTTATTTCCACAGTTCAAGTACACATCCATTTTGTTATTAAACATGACAACTACAACATAGACTAGAAGAATTATCGAAATGACAATACACCCGAAGTCAAGGCAACACAAAAAGAATATGAGAAGATTTTTTAATTTATTATAAAATAATAGCAACAATAACAAGCGGCACGGCACCACTGACATTTTTTTTAAGGTTTCACACGGAACTAGCCGCTACAAATGCAATGACGTCTTATTGTATGTATATGCTTTTTGACGCTGAGGTGTTTTCTCCAAAATGTGGATAATGAAGATGAAACATGCAGTTTTGCATACCGCTTGAGACATTGTCTGCCGCCAGCCACAACAAGCGCCACTGATTGCTTCCGCTTGCGGGGATTTTGATGTCAGCTGACTGATGTGTGACTTGAGTTACACTATTGTTCGATTTCTAGTGGCATCGAATCGAGACCACTGCATCGAACGGTTCTATACCAATTCATGCATTGTCGCGCCCCACTGTGATCCCCATTTTTCCAGTGGGAATAATGAAACAGCACTTTGGTAAGAGCTATTCGTGTTCATGTGTTACATGCAGCTTCCCCTCCTGTCCATTTCTTCTCTACCATCTTCGATATCCTCACAGGCATGCACACTTAAGGTCAGCGGGAAAGCGCTTCTGTGATAAATGACATACAGATATGTTCTTACAAAGACCCTTCCCCTCTCAAGCATCACTTTTCATGGCTCATGGTGAACCTCATAAATCAGCAGATGAGTCACCACAGTCGCTACGCTTTCATCCTGTGTGATGTTCCTCCGTGCTTTGGTCCATCTTCACACTGCAAAGCTGCTCAATACCCAACCAACAGAGGATGCATTCATGAAAAACTAAATCCGCAGAGGTAACTCTTATTCTCCTACACCCCTCCACCCCTCACAGTCACTTTTATATTTTGTTTGATTTTGATTTTAGCACAGCACACATCAGCAATGATCGAGGAAGAAGCCAAGGAGGCAGCATTTCCACATTGTGGCCACCCTCCTGCAGGGCCCAAGGACAACAATCATGCTTGAAAAGAATAAAAAGAGAGCATAATTCAAGACTGCCTCGTTATATGTCGACAGATCCTGTATAAAACGGCGTTCAGGGCGGTCATCTCTTACAGCATTGGTTTACAGGTGCAAGGGGTAACTGTACATGATAAGTGACTGCTCCCTGAATAGTGGACTTGAAAAATGATGGCCTTTTAGCTGAGGTTTACCGAGCATTCTGCAGAAGCGGCCCAGACATTAATCATTGCAAGGCAGGGGTTGAGCCTGTCTTTCGCCACGTATTTAGCCATGTATTTAGTTTGTTTGCGATGCAAAAGGCAAAATTGCAGTTGTTACCTAGTGTTTAATGACTTGACCTGACTTTAACGCTTGGGTAGATACTGTAAGATAGTACACTATATCATCTGACTTTTCCTCTGGTTTGACATTGATTTCCTTGGCCTTGAAATTTATGGGAGCAGGAGGTCTTTGCAGCAGTTCATTCAACACATGCCCTATGTGGAAATTGTCTTTTTTGGCTGTATTCCAAAACTAACCTAACCGTAGTCTTAAGTTTGTGCCTACAGAACTTATTACATTCAAAGATGCATGCATTTCCTACAATGCCTTTCCTCATCAGGGTCACGGGTGAGCTGGAGCCTATCCAAGCTGACTTCGAGCAGGGGGGATTGGGGGTGGCGGGTACACCCTGGAGTGGTCGCCAGCCAATCACAAGGCACGTAAAGACAAACAACCATTCACACATTCACATCCATCTATAATTTAGAGTCTCCAATTAGCCTAACGTGCATACTTTTGGGACGTGGGTGAAAAGCCACACATGGGAACATACAAACTCCACACAGATCTCCTGACTGTGAGTCTGACATGCGGCCCATGCTCAAAGATGTTAAAACAATTAAGCATCCAAGTTGCATGGATGGGCTCCTCAGAGTCAGGCAAGTTGCAGTACAGCGGATCCACGAAGATTCACGCAGTGTTTTTAATCTATATAATTAGGTGGTTTAGGTGTAGAAAGCCCATAACATGTGCACGCTTCCCCAACAGGAAGTTACCAAGCATGCCTTGCGGGTTATACATTACTATAAAATAGTATTGTTTTGCATGTAAGGATATTTGTGTGTACGCATATCGTCCCTGTTGTGCGTACATTGTGTGTTACGTGTGTTATTTTTGGTTGCACCGTGAATGAGGAAGGCGTTTGGTTTGATAACCTGTTGGTATGTGTTACAGTGACAAAATAGACATTTTTACGAGCGTCTCGCAGTTTTTTGCAATTCAGAGACCTACTGTAATACCGTGGTGTATCATGGAGCGGTGGCACAACCAAATGTGCTTGTCTGCCAACTAGAGCAGGACAAACACAGATTTTTTTTTTTTACCCTTGGACTGAAGTCTAAAATATTTTCAGTAATAAACCTTATTGATCTGGTGCAACCTTTTCTAAAACAGTAACTTCTAATCACCACTGAGAAATACGGCGGATATAGAATGTCCTGGGGCTGACGTTGCTAAAATCATCCTGGGAATTATCTCAGGCATGGCTGACAACATTAGAGACCAATTGATTGTGTTCGATGAGAGAATCTGGGAAAAAGAGACATCAGAGTTTACAGATGAAAGACCAGATTGCCTCACAGCATTTTCATCTCACTAAATATGTTTTAGTGCAAGTGAAGCCTGATCATGGGCCGCACAGTGACCTAGTGTTTAGCATGTTGGCCTCGCAGTCAGGAGATCGTGGGTTTGTATCGCCGTTGGAACATCTCTGTATGGCAATTGCGTGTTCTCCCTGTGCTTGCTTGGGTTCCCACATTCCAAAAATACGCATGCTGCGTCAATCAGACACTCTAAATTGTCCTTTAGTGTGACCAGTTGTTTGTGTACATGTGCCCTGTTTGTGCTGGTGTACCCCGCCTCTCACCCAAAGTCAGCTGGGATCGCCAGCATAGTGGGGACAAGCGGTCTAGAAAATGGATGGATGGATTGAAGCCTGATCATTGAAGATAGAAGAGTTTTTTCCAACATCTTACTTAAAGCTGAGTTGTAGATATTAAAGCAATTATGCGGTATGTTGGAATTGCAGTAGCCTTTGCGATGGCGCAGAGCTAACCAGTCGGAGATGTGTTCAGCTTTGCGAACTTTGCCACACAAAAATGGCCGGCAAATGTTCATTTCAAGACATGATGTTGTAATGGAATGACGATATTGTAAAAAGGATATAGCATCCTCTTCCTCCAGGGTACTCAAAGTGCAATGCAATAGGCTCAGACACAGAGACTGCAGTGTCAGGGCAGAGTGGGGTTTCAGTATCCTGCTCAACTATTCTTTCAAGAGTTCTTGTCGGGAGGCGCAAGTCGAACTACAAATATTCTGCTTGCAAGAGAACCACCCTATCGCATGAGACATGACACCCCCTTGCTGTCTTGGCTTCTTTAGCCTGATTTGTACAATGTATCAGTCCCACCATTGCAGTATCATCAGCAAATATCACAATGGCGTTGGTACAGTGGTTCTCAACTTTTTTGTGTCATGTCATGGCCCGCATTTGGTTTTTGATGCATAATTTGCAACAATATTGCTTATGTTATATGAGTCTATTATGCAAGTATACTGTATACATCTACAAGTGTACATATGGTCAGTTTGTCCTCTGGGTATTGCTGTAGTCAGGAAATAGGTACACCGTGGCCGTCCTGTCTCTTGTTGAGCCATAGCAAATGTTTACCTGAAAGTATGTTATGGTTATAGTGCAACATCTGTTTAAGTAGAATGTACACTTACATGTCTAATTAGTTGTCATATTTGGAGGTGTTTGCCATTTAAATCGCTAGTGCTCATTGCTAGCACGTGTATGGGAATTGTAATGTCATTTAAAAACGAGCTAGCGCATTTGTTTAAAATAGAAATATTATAAATGACTTGCTTTATTTCTGTATGTTCAGTTTATAGCGCTTCAAATTCAAGCCTCTGAAATGGAACGCAACTGGAGTCTTTATTGAGAACCGATGTATCTGCTAAGATAGCAAGTAAAAACCAAACGTTAGCCCCTTGTGCCCCATGCGTCCTGTCCTGGCCCTCCATGCAAATGTCCTGGTTTTTGTTGTTTGTCAATGGGCCATTAAATTAAGCGGTATTAGGGCACTCCGCTGCATGTGACGTAATCCCGTGTGAGAATTAGTGTTGCCAAAAAGCAGCAAAAGCCAAAGAAAAAGGAAAGCAGATGCACGGCATTAAACTTTTGCCGAGTTGAAGTCTCGTAAAACTGGGGACGCCATGCACATTTTTTACGAAAATATTGGTTACTTTCCGAAACTTAACAAGCATTTGAGATTCCTGGGTTACTCTGTTTTCGGAAATATTTTTGTGCTGGTTTTTGAGCGTTCTTCCTTTGGAGTGTCTTCGGTTATCGATAGTGATTTGTAACATAACCATTTTTTATCCATACAGAAGAGGCATACTTAAAAGGTATTGAAAATATAAGGCATCTTTAACACTGAGTATCATTTGAGTATCTCATTGCCGGGCCAAGTGTCCTGGTTTTCGGTCATCATAATATGGTCACTCTAGTTAACCATTCATTTTTTTCACAAACACAGGCATGACCTGGTTTTCCATACGGTGTACCAGCACTGATGGCACAGCAGAACCCTGCTTTTGCTTTCATGATCTTAACGATGGAAGTAAATGACGTTTTTATGTGTTTTCATTGTATCAGTATTGATCTACTGCACCTTCAGGAACCCACAGTTAGCACAGTCAGGAGGTTCATGTGCCTCGAAAGATCTTGTATTGTTTTTAAACAAATATACTCCCGGTTGTGGCTTAATAATGACCCAGTCAATAGATGACTTATTACTGTGACATTAGGAAAACATTCCTGTTCGGTGTTTACAAATAAAGGCAATTATATTACAGTGCAGTTTTTTGGACCAGATGCATCTTGACTTGGGCAGAAAAGTCACCATGCCAAAGGTTGCTGATAGGTCATCCACCACTTTTAAATAAAAAATGGAAATACAAAAATTGGCTTGCTAGCATAAGGGCAAAAACAAAAATTCTGCAAAAACGTGACGATTTTCTTGCTTAGATTCGACATTGTGATTCTCTGTGTTGATTTTTGCACACACTCACACACACACGCACACACACACACACCATGTTCAGGGCCGTGTGCTCACGTTTTAAAGAAAGCACAGTATTATTTTTATGATCAATATTATTAGACTCCTCCGTCTTGGTGGTTATTCAGGTGATGCCCCGGAAGGACGGGACAGCATGGGGGGGGGGCTGATAACAATCGATCAAGTCAAAAACATAGCATAACTATGTTTTAAAGACCACCGATTTATTATCTTTTATCTCTTCTAAGGGGGGTTGTATTGGCTGGGTTTGATTATTGGGGGGCTTGTACCCCACATACCACAGCCTCGTCAATTACACATTTGAATGAAACGATTGCCTTCTTCCCTTACGCACCAATTTTGATTCCATACAGAGTGTTTCAAAACAGACAAGCTTCAAAAGAAATCCGTCTTTCAGTGGAGAGGAAATTCTCCAAACACATTTCCAAAAATAATGAAAAGGGTGTCATTTAAATGGAAGGCAGCAGGGCACTCAGGAAGGGTCTTCAAAGCACACACACATGCAATACCTTCGCTGCTTATCATCTGCTACCGGATTAGATCGCCAAGATTTAATATGTAACTCCAAATGCAGCTTTCCTCACGTCAAGGCTTATCCCTCCATCTGTAAAAATGCATTTGTTACCAAGAGAATGCTGCAGTCTCCTATATTCCATAAGTACAGTCCTGCCTTTGTTGTTCGCTAAACTGCATTAAGCTCTGGGATCATTCATCACCTGTCTGGAAACACACTGCTGATCCGAAGCGCTACGTGCCCTGAGCTTGCCTAAGATCCTCTGAACAATCAGAAGACAAGTGTTTATGTTATCCCACCTTATCCTGCCTGATCCTGCATGAATGAATTAGAAGCTTATATTAACACCACATCAGTCAATGCATCCGTCCAATTTGAGTAGATCGCTGACCAGGAACCAGCAAGAGTGATATTGGCTGTTGACATCAGTGCCACATTTGATCAGTTCCCACTCTAGAATTGGAGAAAAAGTAATGTAGTGACTTGGCAGCAGTGACGTGCAGTCATAGGAGGAAAAAACAAACAATAGCGTCAAATAAATATTAACATTTGTCCATTGGACTGTATTATAAGTGTGTGAAGCCAATCGTTTTTAACATTTTCTTGAGCGGAAATAACTGAATTTGCACATTTCCTGATCAAATATAGGACAGAAACCAAAGATGAAGCTGCTGCAGGCGTCTCCTCTTTTGTGCGCAAGACCAGTCTACCGTCTGAGTGCACTCGGTGAGTGCACTGAGTTGGATCATGGCGCCTGCCAGTTTCTGTTTGACAGCTTGTCACCAATAAAGTAATGTTCCAGAAACATTTATTGTACACCATAGCTAAAATGAAATATTATAAAACACAGAGAAATGTCATATGAGGAGGTGCTGCAGTACGAAAGACAAAAACACATCTACAAAATAAAAGACTTATGCAGTCTGATGGAGTTACATTTACACTATTTCACTCACGTCTTAAGTCAATTTCACCTACAATGTCAACAGATTCCTAATCAGGTTACGACTACGTTCTTGGCTCTGTTAACTGCGTTGGTAAATGTCAATGTGTACTACATTAGCCACAAGGCTTAGTGCTCCAGGGTAAACCGGAAGTGCATCTGCTGTCGTTGAAGCTACGATCAAGTAAGGGCGATGTGCTAATAAAGCAATAAAGGGTTAATCGATGTTTAGTGTGTTAAACAAGCAACAAACCTATCATTAATGAACAATTTGGACTGTAATTATGATGGTTTCAGCGGAGCACAGATTGCGTATTTGTGCACCACTTAGGCACAAGATCACCTCTGCAATCATTTGTCACGCTTTCTGTCTTTGCTTTATGAATGTGGCGGTGCAGCCTTCCTTTTTCACTTCCTCTTTCACCTCCTCGTCAGCCTCCGGAAACGGACGCCGCTCTCATTGCCACGGTGAATCAGTGAATCTGTGATGGATAGTGGGGTCCATATAAGGAGACCGCATGCGCGCACTGATCTGGGATTGGTTTCATATGGCTTGATGAACCCGTGTCTGCTCATCCCGGCTTGGTCTTTGTGCACTCTATTAAGCCTAGACACTCCTGTTTTGGATTGATTGAACTCATCTTTGTTATTTATCCTGGACGTCTGAGTCCTACTTTTGCGCAACGGGCCACTGTATTGACAATAAAAAAATTCCAAATAACACACATGAAGATGAACCTCACCTAATGTCACTGTTTGGTAGTTTCATCGCAGATTTCACCTTCATAGATCAGGATTTTCACAGAGACGAGAGAACTGTGCGGGCCTGGAATAGGGAGGGGCGGATTATTTTTCACCTGCCCTTTGTCGATACATACTGGCGCTGTGCTGCAGGCTGAAGTGATATATGACTTGAAAGGTGGATAATACAGGGCCTGCCCAGCATTTGACGCTGTGACATACATCACACAGGAGGTTAAAGGTGAATTAATAGTGTATTATCTGTGATTGAGGGCATGGCGGGAGGCAAGGATGGATACAGTACAAAGGAGGTGAAAGCAAACTGTACTTTCGTCAGGGGGAGGGCAGTCCTTGCGGTATCAGTGTTGCTGTCAAGACTGTGGGGGATGGTTATAAAAAAATAGGCTGTACACTCAATATTACATGCATTAGATAAACACAAACAATCGTGAGATCATGTACAGTAGGAAGTGGTTCCCAGAATTCTACCTGACTACATGAATAGAATATCACTCATGGGTTTATTATACTTTATATTTTGAATCTATGTGCGATGCCATGTGCTTTTTCTTTTCCACGACTGTTTGTTTTTATGTTTCTCTTTATGTTTTCCCTATGTTTTACTTATTTTGATGTGCAGCCCTGTGTTTTCAACTATGGGTGTGGTGAAAGGGTTCCGTACATCAAGTTGGTATGGCATGATGTCACTCTATTAAGCGTGGGCTCCCAGCTAGTCTCTGGGGGCCCACATTTTCCCTGATACACAAGTATACCTAATCACATGTGGAAAGTCCATTTCACAGCACATAACGGAAGGACGAATGAGGCTCTGAATGAGGAGGAAAGTAAAATGTATCAAATAAATAAGACCACAAATATTTGATATTTTACTCGCAGCCCTGCATTGAGCATACACTGAGGAAGGACATGACGACTGCATTGATTAAGGTGTGCAAAATAGACACATTGATAAAAAAAGAATTATCCATCTAGCCTCTAAACATCGGCCCACACTTGGAGTAATGTCAGTGAAAAGCCCGTTTCAAAGAAGCCAGATTACTGTATGTTTCAAAGAAAGTTCTGGCAGTTGCAACTTTTCTTTGCAGCCGTTAAAAAAAGTACAGATTTGCCTGAAACTCGGAAATGAGCAGTAAACCTGAACGCCTCACCGGCCATCAGCGGTAACCACTATCCATTCTTCACAGGGACTGAGTCACCAACACGCGGACGCTTAGTTTGGGAACTCAGCTTGTTTGTTAGGCGTCCTGTTTGGCCGTACACCGTGGGCGAAAACCAAGACATATTTTTGTGTAGTAAATTTTGACAAAAACTCCATCCTACGAAAACCAGGGTGTACAAAAGCTGAGGTTACACTGGATGTGCTACCACAGGCAAAATGCACATGCTTATATCTTAATGTTTCATTGGTAATGTTTCTTTGGTTGCGATATTGTACTTTGTTCGGCAGTCCTTGAACGCACCGTAGTTGTGTGAGGCAAAGTGAAAGTGAAACTTATATCATAACTTTCTCCGACCTGCTTAATAAACAAATAAATCTGTTCATTGATCATCTTACGTTGTCGTTCATTCGTGGTGAGTACCAACACATTTTATCACTAAAAATGTGTTTAATAAGTGTGTGAAGCACATTTAGGTCTTAAAATTGGATTAAGTGACAAGTAGTGAACAATGGCAGGAGGGTTTGGAGAGGGGGCGCAAGGCACTTGTCAAAAAATATAATTTTTTATGTCCATATCAGTTACTCGCACATTTTCACCAATCCGTAAGCAGATCATAACCGAAGTCCAGCAAAAAGCAGGGATCTACTGTGCATGCATTCCTAATATTTGTCCCATTCATGTAGCTAATTAAGATTATCCAACCCCCACGCTGTGGCCTGTGAGTGTACACTTGAGTGTACACGTGTCCTCTTGGAAGAAGCACCTCCCTCAATTTGTTTTTTCCCTATTTTCTACTAGTCATGATAACGTGTGTGGCACACTCCTGTTGTTATCATGTAATTTGTAATGTGAGTCTCGGTTTGCACTGAATTGATATTTAAATGTCTCCGTTACAACTCACTTCTCAAAAAAACAAGAGCGAAGGCTCGGCAGTGGAGATACATGCAGGAAAGCAGGCCAATCAACAAGCTGGTACACTTCTTCCAGTGCTGACAAAGACGACATACTGGTAGTGTTGCAAGTTGCAGCATATGCTGACCATCAGGAGCTGGCAGGGAAAAGATTGCCCTCATTTCAGGAACTTGTTTTCTCCAAATTGCTACTAGTAAGAGCAGATGCGTCCCTCAAATCATTTGGCCCTACGTCCTAATGTTTCAATTTCTAGCAGTTTTATTTATCACAATCCCACCTTTTTGTTCTTCTCACTATAAATTGTACTGTTATATTTGGACGGTCTTAATTTGTATTTATATGTTTGGCTTAAAACGAACGTTTTGTTGATGAATGCTAGACTGCTTGCACTCGTGGCTGTACAATTAAAACATCAGTCCTCTCAGGAAAAATCCATTTTGTAAACCGAATGACACCCTGCTACCTGCAGGTGCAGCTGGACCTCAGATTTTTCAAGCCATTAAAAAAAGACCAAGGTCTGGATAAATCATATGTGTCAAACTCCGGCCCGTGGGCCACATCTGTCCCATGCTGCAATTTCCTCTGGCCCGCGGAGCTGTTTGGAAAATACTATGCCATTGGCCCGTTTGCAACTGCACACACGTAATTGTCCCTGTCTCAACTATTTCTACAGTATTATCAGACATAGCGTGGCCACAGTATATACAGCCCTGATTGCGCAACCATTGTTAAGGTAAGTAACAATAATTTAACTGTACAAGACTAGAAATGTGCAACCCGGATTCCTTATATGGGCAGGCCAGGGCAAACGCTGTAGGCGTAAACCACTGGTGCAACTGTTTTTTGCAAATCACAATCATTAGTCATCAGTCAAGATGAGTAATAGTAATAATACAAATATCCACACTGTCACCTGTGATATGGGTAAGAAAAGAATTGCAAAATATTGGCGATCAATAACTAAAGAATACCCCAAAAGCTCTCTCTGAGCAACCTGACCATGGCCCCTAACTGAAAAAAAGAAGACATGGAGATGGATTTTATATGCCATAAAACTACAGAGCACATGCCAGTGTATGTTCAAGGCAGCACGGAGTGTGGGAAATCACAAAACTCTTCAACATGACACGTAACTGCCAGGTGGGTACGGTATCCTTGAGCATGTTACAGCATCTGCTCCAGTGAAAGCGTCAGTGATAATTAAGCATGATGTTTTTTTTGTTCTCCTTTTTTTTTATTACCGTTTCACTCATCATTCTATTACCGTATTTCATGTCCATGTGTTCTTTACTCAGCATGAGTGACTAAAGTGTTCATTCGGGTATGAGTTCTGACTTACATTGCCTGGTGGTTCCTATCTTGAGGACCAGCTGGATTTATTTGTTTTTCCCATGTGAAATGAATGTGACTTAGGCTATTTAGACATTCTAGGTATGTGGTTGAAAATGTAGTATAGACACAATGAAGGAATTCTTGGGTCGGGTGAAAATGTACTGGAACCATTCTGTAAAGGCATACGATATGACATCATGTGAGGGGTAAAGATTAAACTTCAGGTTATGCAGTGGCATCAATAGGCGACTGGCTCTGTGGTAATATTGCAGCGTTGCCCGGATGAAAGACCGAATACCACCACATCGTCTGAGGGCCTCAGCCAAGAGGGATGCCTGCTGCAACATCTCCACAGAGCTGGCTGCCAATCAACGCCACTGTACAACCTGACGCTCCATCTTTAAGCAGATGCTGTCAGATGTTTTATTGAGCTGCTGTTAGCATCAGTGAAGGAAGGCCCTTCAGGTCAAGGATCGACTTGTGTCTTCACAGAAAGCCTGTCGGCTCCTCTGGCAAAACTTAATTGGCTCACACCGAAACCTGAACTCACCCCTGAAATCAAAGACATTTGGGATTATCTCGGATAGAGATTGGACAATATGGATTTTTTTTCAGGTCCTAAATGTCTACAGGTGCCCCAATACTTTTGACTGTGTAGTGTATTCACGCCGTATTAACAAACGATTGGTGTAGTAAAATGGACATTTCTTGTAAACAGTGTCACATTAAGCAATAATGACTAGGATATTTTCTCAGTTAAACTGATGTGGCTCTTGTTTACCACCCATTTGGCTGACATAAACTGGATCCCATAAACAGTCAACAATAAAAGCAAGTTACGATGGATGTATTCTTTACATGCACTCCATCTTATCCCACCCATACAGCTTATGAACCTAAAAGTGTATTATTTTTGCGTGAAAGGAAGGTGTTCAGGCCGTCGTGAAAAATGCACATGAAATAGTAAATACAATGAATAATGTATGAAAGACAAAGAAAAAATGTTACCGTTCGGTTGTGCATGCAGCATATAAAATAGCACTAGAAGAAGAAGCGGTAACTCTGGCAGCAGCACAGAGAACACAACTGTGAACTAAAACCAATCCACTTTTTCAATTAGTTTTGGTGTTTTTTTTCATCTCTTGACATTGAAGCAAGAGATGAAAATACAAGTGAGTGCCAAGGCTAGATTAAAGGTCATTATGCTTACATGGTTACATTGGACACAATGTGCACCCACTCCTTAGCCACGTCCTGCTGTGCAACCCACACACTTAGACATCTTGAGAAAAATTGCCTCATAAAACTGCCACAAGTCGTACTTCCACAAAACTCCAGCATAAATAATGCTGCATAAAATTCTGCTAGTGCGCATCAGCATGTATTGCAGAGTGTAACACATCGACCTGATTCCTGTCCAAGCCAGCCAACGAGGTGAATTTCGGAGTTTTGAGAAAAAAGCACACCCGTTGTTACCTCCACGTTACAGACACACTCTTCACAAGAGGGTTAATGGTGGAAATGCTAGCAGCTTTAATCACCCCTCCTACATGGAAGTAAATTGCCAAGGGGCCGCCATGAGACGTAAATGAGACACTTAATCCCCTTGCTAATAATCGCTCCATTAAGAATGGAGCAATGATTAAAGCTCATGGAGGCCAATCAGCTGTGTATCCCCATTCTGGGTTTCAGAGCACAAACCTCATGGGAAAGTGCAGTAAAATAAACACTGGTGACTGTTTCAGACACTAGAAGCACAAAGACAAACACAGAGAATATAATGGTTGTTTCTTCCCAGACATAAAAAAGTCAGTAAGGGGATTTTGCTCCCTATTTTTGGGGGGGTTGAGGGACGAGACTTCCACCCACAGGGAACTGATTCATCTTTGTTCGTAGAGATATACTTCTCAGTGATATTCATTTGCCTGGGGATTTGTCTTATAATCCTGTTTACTTCTGTTCCCCTCTCAGCACCTCATCTTTCTCCCACTTACGTGACTCATGGCTGCATTTGCTTCATGATGCCGTCAGTCTACGTCTTTGTGCGCCTGGCCGAACGCTACAGTAATTCTGGTGTCTACTTTTATGTTGGAAAACACACATCCTCATTCTAAGCAGCTCTTTTTTTGGACATACAGTAGGCCAGGGGTCTCAAACTCAACGTACTGGTCTGGGTGAGGCTGGACCGTATCAGCTTTGCCGCAAAAAAAGGGTTTCAAGTCCATCCATCCATCCATCTTCTACCGCTTATCCGAGATCGGGTCGCGGGGGCAACAGCCTAAGCAGGGAGGGCCAGATTTTCCTCTCCCCGGCCACTTCGTCCAGCTCCTCCCGGCGAATCCCGAGGCGTTCCCAGGCCAGTTGGGAAACATAGTCTCTCCAACGTGTCCTGGGTCTTCCCCGAGGCCTTTTACCGGTCGGACTTGCCCTGAACACCTCCCCAGGGAGGCGTCCGGGAGGCATCCTGACCAGATGCCCAAGCCACCTCATCTGGCTCCTCCCCCCCCAAAAAAGGACAACTGATCTAATCCTCCCAACCTTTATTAATAACATTTAAGAACACGAACGGTTCTGCCGTTTTGTAAAAAGTTGTTACGTGTTATTAAGTAGTTGCCCTACGTGTCTTTACTTACCTGTTAGCTGTCGTTTTGGGGTTTACGCCGTGATCATAAGTAGTGTTCTGTCTCAATTAAAGATCTTTTTTTTTTAAGCAAGCTGAAGTGCCTCTGACAGACTCAAATTCGCCACAATGTGGATTATATTCATATAAAACATGTAATGCCTGAGACATTCAACTTTGATAGCGGGCCACAAAATATGGTCCTTGCCGGCCGCAGGTTAAGAGTTTGAGACCCCTGCAGTAAAAGCTCTCATGTCTAACATCTCAGCAGTTGTACAATTTGTTGTTTTTCCAAAATATTTAAGAATAATACGCCTCTAAAGTCGTAGAAGTCTGGAGTTGAGTTGATGCGGCAATTGTTTGACCTCAACGTATCTTGTGACACCTCAGTTCAGTGAACATCTTCACAGCTCCACAACTGTGTTTGGATTTTCTTTAGCTTTTTGTGTTTTCCTTTATCTTTCCATAAAAAGGCACCAATAACGGCAAAAAGGGAAATTAAATGATGGGCCTTGAACCGGAAATGGAAATAACAGCAACGTATGACTTTCTGTCCTGACTGACCACCAAAAAGCTAAATCGTTCATGTCTGGGCATGCCTCTACATTTAGAAAAGAAATACTTTGGATTCTGCACCAACACCTCAGACTAGAGCTGTCCTATCTAGTCAGACTAGAGCTGTCCCACCTAGTTGTTGAGCATGAACTGATGTAGCCTGCTCGGATTAGAGGGCCAAACATCTAAGACAGACTGAGCCGTCTAGTTGCAATTGATTTAAAGGGTGGATGGGCGAAGCTTTTTGCCGTGCATTTGTTCCTCCTTTCCCCACAGTGTTGGTCCAGTTAAAGATGCCTGATGCAGCAATGTTCTGGTGGCACACTAAAAGGGGTTACTTGACTCCATCACAGGCCATAATTTGTTTTTGTCATCATTTAGTTATATTTGCATCCTATTTCACAAATTGACCACTCGGCATTTGGCAATGCTGCCTATGTTAAAGAGTGTCGTGATCAGCACTAAGAAAGTATGTTAAGTAAGTTTCAAATTTATCAAGGCTTTTGGATGTAAAATAGAATTTGGTGCATTAGTAGGCTTGAAAATAAATATTTGTACTTCTTTAAACTAAATCCACACACCATTAGATCAGCGGCCCTTGAACATTTGCATTTCCTCTAGCCTCTAACATTTTTCAGCAGATCCAGTTGTGAGCAACCATGTGTGTTTTTTATATTTTTTTCTGTCATGGGCCCCAACCCCAAGATTATGCAAGTTGAGAGTTAGGTTAAGTTAAACCCAAACGTCTTCATACTGTAGTCAACCACAAAACAGCCATCATTAATCAACTATTGAATTCCGGAAAAATGGTGATATAGTGAGGGAGTGATAATCAAACCGTGATATTGCGAGGGATTACTGTACACCATTTACTCACTGGACTGTAAAACATTACATTGTCATGTTCCTTACAAGCCTACGCCTCACGGAGCTGCAGCACTGACTTTCCTCATGGGATTCGAGGGTTTAAAACTCTGTTGCAGACGCATTCAAGCATGATCCCTCCTTAGCCCTTTCAACAGCTCAGTCGTATCTTGCTGCATTTCATGTCGTACCCCATGAGGTGACTGTAAACCAGCTTTAGGCATTACTCCCCCAAACACCGGCTTCCTTACAAATGGTGACGTCCACTAGGGCAAAACAGAACCGAGAACAACCAGCAGGATCTCTTCAGAAGCTCACATTTATATAAAGATGACACAAGATTTTTTATGCACGGGGTTGACGCACACGCGGAACCTTCAAGGTGACAATGAAGGTATGCCTTGTGCGAATTGAGATGTAGCAGAAACAAATACTTGTTTCAGCCTATTTTTTTAACAGTCACACTCAGAAGACTGTGCTAAAAATGTCAACTTGCACACTTGAATTCTTTTAAATATGCTTCAAGCAGCGTATCTAAAGTACCCAAGGTTTGCACTTCCTTCTGTAAAAGCAAAACGGTAGTTTTCAGCTTTCAATCTATTTATGAGACTTTAGAGAGAACATATAGAGGCTCACTTAACAATCATTTACTGGATGAAATGAAATCCACGTAATATTAGGCTGTATTGTCCCATTGTATTGTATTGACGGGGAAGGACGTGTATGGCAGGAGCTCTGTTGATGAAACTGGAAATTTTAACTGTTTTGGTGCTTTCCTGACGACACTTCATGAACACAAGATCAGTGCTGCTTGCTGAATCCCCCAACTTTAACTTGGATAGTCGAGAGGTACAGATACAAGTATCGATACTGCTAGCAAGTCTAGCCAACTGAAGTTCAAAGAGGTTGCTTAGCAACAATGTCAAACACAAAGGAAAATTATTCTGGCTCTGAACTTGCAGAGGAAAATGATTCTGGCTCTGAATTCAAAGTGGACATGGAAATAAAAACATTGGCAGAATACCTAGCTAGTCCAAGATACTAAGAGTTGCAAAATGCTTTCAAGAGCTGCAAAGAAACCTTTGCTAGAAGCTTCGAGAGTACAGAGATCGCTCTACCACAAATAATGCGAGCAATAGAGAAGCTGCATTCAACTGTAGAGATACAGTCTGAAGAAAATAGAGCACAGAACAAGTATATCAAAATACTAAGAAAAGAAGTCAAGAAGTTGCAAGATGAAACTGCAGACCTGGGTGCTGCTCTTAAGGAGGTTAAATACCCTTTGGAAGACATCAAGGCTCTGCAAGACGACATTAAGGTACTGCTGAATGACAACAGCTGCCTTGCGCTCTGCTCTTCAGGAAGCAATAAACCGTAAAGAAAATACAGCATTTTGCAAGGATGTTAGGGTTCTGCAGGATGATATCAAGGCATTATTGGAAGATAACGCTGCCTTGCGCACTGTTCTCAAGGAGGCTATAAACCATATGGAAGCCGCCTCACGTACTGATCTTAAGGATGCTAAAGACCCCAGGGAAGAAAATACAGCACTATGCAATGATATCAACATTCCACAGGATGATATCAAGGCACTATTGAAGGACAATGCTGACTTTCGCACCACCCTTGAGGAAGAGAAAGAAACAAAGGAGAATATCACGGAGCAAATTAAAAACTTCATTGACGAGATGGATCAGATGGCACGAATGAATGATGTGGTCCTCACAGGGCTCCAAATCACACCCAAGTCAAGAGATGTTCCTTCAATAAAGCAGCAGATTGCTAACTTCCTACACTCGAAGGAGGTGGATGTCGATGTCAACAGTACCACCAACACCACACCTGTCATCATTAAGTTCACCAACATGGAATCCAAAACTGCACTGCTGAAACAGGGAAAGAAGCTAAGAGGAACCAATGTCTACATGAATGAGCATCTCACAAAACGCAATTCTGACATCGCCAAAAAAGCACGAGACCTGAGGAAGCAAGGAAAGATTCAAAACACTTGGAGCACTAACGGGAAAACCTACATCAAAGGAGGTCCAGGAGTCGCAAGAGTGCTTGTTGTCCAAGATATCAGCGATCTGGGAACATATTAAAGATCACATGACTATGATAATAAGCATAATTGCAATAACCTTGACATAGTTAATAAAAGGAACTCGTGTATACAAACTCAGTGTCACTAGCAGTGCAAAACTAAAGAAGATGTGGATATCAACAGGAGAGGAAGGACAGGATAAACAGATAGGGAAAAGGAAAGGAAAAGGAGGAAAAAATATATATATATATATATTTTTTTTAGCATTTGTGTACCTGTATACTGTATATGTGTATACTGTATATGTATATATGTGCGTACTTGTGTAGGTGCAGATGTAAGTGTATATATATGTATGTGCGTGTTTGTATGTGTATGTACACACATGTATGTATTAGCAATTGATGTGCTACAAAAAGGGGATGGGATTAAATAAGCTCTGCTTCTTCCTACTCCTTTTCGGACATATGCATGTTCGAAATAAATTAAACCAACCAACCAACACAAGAAGTGTAGAATTAAATAAGTACATGAAAATGCCATCATTTCAATTTGACATTTTATTCTTTTTTAAAATGAATATTTCACAATGACTTACTGAGAATAATACTTTTTTGGAACTGGTAGTGAGTAGTACCTCAGTTTTTGTTATTAATTTGTTCCAAAAGGTCAGAAAAAAAAAAACAAACGTACAAAAACTGAGGCAATTTTTCCAATAGGAAATAATGTATAATGTATAAATAATGACTCCATTCCAGACACCCAATAATATTGAGAAAAATACATTTTGTACAGAATAATTATAGTTTTACATGCACAAAACAATGTGAAATCATCATAAATGACACATGGATGGAACTTATTGTTAACGCAGACTTCCCTTTTTTTTAAATTTGAATTTGGAATTCGCTAGTGTTTATCACTAGGGTTGGGCATCGTTTGAATTTGAATGATTCCGATTCCGATTTCGGATGCCTCATTTCGATTCCGGTTCCTAACAATTGTCGAATCCGATGCTTTTAAGAGGCAGGGTCGTAAAAGTGTGCATGGTTTAAATGAGTTCTTTTTGGATGAAATGTCTGAGTTTCCCTATAAATATTTCAACGATACAATTTTTTTTTTTTTAAATCAACCTTACTCTGAATTTATCACAGATCTATTTTCACAGGAGTACGCTTTCATAAAAGATGTTTTCTTTGAAAAGCTCATGAAAAAACATTTCCATGTATATATTTATGTGTTAGCGTAAGACGCTGCAGGCACTTAAACATGCACTAACCCGGGTGCAGAATATCAAACAACGTGTAAAAGGTTTGTCTATGAGCTACGAGTCTTGTGTGACCATTTTAGCACGAGTATATGTTTCTGCCTCAACGTCGGTGTAAGCTAAGTTTCTTTTGTTACCACAGGAAACAAGATGTAGTGGGAAGCGCTCTTATTTTGCAGGCCGGAAGTGTGTTGTGTGGGTTGAGAAGGTGTCTTGACTTGCTAAAAGAGTCCAAATATATTGGGGAAAAAAGGAATGAACTTGCACAGCTTCTGTGCTTTCCTTACGTCAGTGGGCATGCTGCAGGGTTTCGTCTAGGATTTTTGAAGCTGTGGCAGCATTGTTTTTTATATTTAAATGTAATAAGTTTGTAATCACGTCAACATTAGGGTCGTTTTCACAGGCTTTAACAAGAAATGGCCCCAACTCCCTTGAGGTCATTAACAAGCTCCTCTAATGCAATTCTAGACTGATCTCTGACCTTTCTCCCAACCGTCTTTCTCACATGAGGTGAGATGCTGCATGGAGCTCCAGAGAGAGGACAATTTCCTGTTATTTGTTCCATTTTCTAAATATTACACCATTATGGACTTCTAGGGGTAAATGTACAAATTCAACAGGGGATCAAATGTTATTTTCTGTTTTTTTCCAACAAATCATACAGTGGACCCTCGCACATTTGCATTCACGGCCCCGCAGACTGGCAACTTTTTGGTTAAAAAAAAAGCTTTTAATTTTTTCTGTTTGCCGTCTTCCCCAGAAAGTCGCCAATAATTTGAAATAATAATATAAATACTAATAAATACATGACAATCCAAGTAAAATGTACGCCGTATAAGTATCACTGTTACGAAAGCCCACAGTTTTCACGTTTATGACTTTATGCAGCACAGTAGCTTAGTGGTTAGCATGTTTGACCACACAGTCGGGAGATCTGGATTTGCATCTCCATTTGGGCATCTCTGTGTGGAATTTACATATTCCCCCATGCGTGCGTGGGTTTTCTCCAGGTACTCTGGCTTCCTCCCGCATTCCAAAAATATGCATGTTATTTTAGACTCTTGAGTTGTCTGTAGGTGCGAATGTGAGTGTGAATGGTTATCTGTCTATATGTGCCCTGCCATTGGCTGGCGAGGCAAGTGAGGACAAGTGGTATAGAAAATTGATGGATTGATGTCTCTAGGTTTTGTTTATGCAATCTGCAATCTTTATGCTGTGTTTTTTTGTCAAGCTCTGAGATTTCACACTTTGTTTGGCAGTCCTTGAACGCACCATAGTTGTGTTCTTTGCCCGGCTACACTGTGACTCCGATTGCACCTGTTCATCAATCATCTTACAATCATTCATTAGTGCTGAGTACCTGTACATTTTATCATTTAAATGCATGTCATAAGTGCATGAGGCATGGAGGTCTTAGACCTGGATTGTGCCTTGAATATTTAGCTTGTTAGCTAGCATCAAAAGAAGCGAGAGGGTTCTTGAGCTGAATCTAATCTGATAATTCCAACCGCCACTTTCATTGCAAATGTTGATCTGAAATTGGAGGAGAACGTCAACGTCAAACTAGAAGGCAGGTTTTAAAGGGGAAAGAGTGCGCCGTGTGTTCAAAATAGACATTTTTATGGGCATAGCGATTACTCGACCATTTTCGCCATTCGCTGGTAACCTGGAACGTGAAAAACAGGATCTACTGAATATTGCTCAAAAAGGATTTATTTTTTCACATTAACAATATGCTGTGTTCTGCCATCATTTTAAACTCTTAGATAGTCAATTACTATATTTTTTGTTAAACCCATCCTGTTAAGTCCTGTAGAATTAGGAAATTTATGAATCGCAGCGAAGGATAATTAAGACTTCTAAACTGCTAATTATCACATCAGTGTTTAGTGCTGAGACAGAAATGAGCAATTATAGCGTGAGTGGCATGAGATCCCATAACACATCATCAGCATTTAGGTGTCGTGTGTCTTTAATGAAACAGCAGCTGTTCTCATCTTTGACAGGATGCACCAGCAGAGCGACAGGTGCAGGTGCAGGTGAAAGCACGACACAAAATACATGTTTTACACATTTACAAGACAGACGACTTAACATGGTGAGTATCCATTTATGAAAACTGCAGCGTTCAATGCTGTATGCAGGAAGACTGTCACGGGGTTCTACCGCTAGGCCCTCAAAGCAGTGAGGAAAAACAGTCACAAAGATAACTTTGAGGGTGTTTGTTGCGCTCTCCAGGTAGTGCGGGCAGTGAAAAAAGTGTACAAGAATGCGGACAGACGTGCAAAAATAGTAAGGGAAAAATATTTACGAAAAATATATACAAAAATATCGACAGCCACTTAATCCTACGCTCTTGTAGTCTACTGCCGCACTGTCCCAACCTGCTTTGCTGCCAACTCTCCAGCCGACTCCCACCCTGAATGGTTGGCAAAAGCATCCTTATATAGCCCAAGCCCCTCCCACCAGGGCAAGAAAACCCCCCCACAAATCTTTCATTAACAAAACAACTAAAATATATCCAAACAAATCTCATTGTTACAAACTCAATGAACCCGTATTTTGCCGTTAAATAAATAAAATAGAAAAATCCACCCGCTGGCGGAAGTGACGTCACTGAAGTTCCGCCGCTAAGGACGCCTTATAAGACGTCTGATGATGCGTGCCATGCTTGACTCCAGTTGCCGCAAACATGCTGTGGTAAGTTTGAATGCTTATGTTCATTGGTTGGAACCAGAAATGAACGCTAGGGATGTATTGAGAGACGGGCTGGAACACCGAGTGTGCACCCTCGGTGTGCTGAAGCGTCGATAAACTGAACCAGAGCGGCGGTGCATGCTTGTATGTGGTGCCATGTGTGTGTGTGTGTGTGTGTGTGTGTGTGTGTCACTCACCAGACATCAATAGTGTTTTGAACAGAAGACACACTTAGTATTAATGACAACAAGAGAGCAAAATTGTTCAGCGACACTTATATAGCCACTTGTAGCTTTCCCGTGGGACAAAAACGAGCTCCAAACTAACCACATTACTTGTTTGTTTTGAAAACGAAATGTCACTGTGGTTAAAAAGTCACAGACTAGAAGCTTGAGTAGCCAGGAGGCTAGTGGGAATGTTGCTCCAGGTGGTGAAGACAGCTTTATGGAGGACCTCCACTGTCTGGAAGTGATGTCCATTTTTGCTCCAGGTGGTGAAGACGGCTTTATGGAGGACCTCCACTGTCTGAAAGTGATGTCCATTTTTGAAAACTTCCCTTGCCATCCATCCCCCAATTTTTTCAGCTGGATTTAGATCAAGGGAAGACACAGGATGGTCCAAAAAAGTGACATTATTCCTCTGGAAGAAGTCCTTTGTCAGACGGGCATTGTGAACTGCAACATTGTCGTGTTGAAAAACCCAGTCATTACCATAATTCCATCTGCCGCTTGACGCCCCTGCACAACTTGCACAACCTGAAGCTCCAATGTTCCATTGAAGGAAAAAGTAAAGTGTGGAAAACATTTCAGGTGGAATCGCCTTGTCATGCCAGTAACGTTGTAAACCATCAGGACCGTCAAGGTTACATTTTTTTCTCACCAGAGAATAAAAGTTTCTTCCACCTTTCAATGTCCCGTGTTTATTGGACTAGACTCGGCACCAGATGACGATGATTACTTACTGCGTCCAACCTGCAATCGCACGAGGCGAGAGGTCTTGCTTACGTAGCTCGACAATCCGACCATGTTCATAGAGAGAAAGCTTTTTTGCCTTTGCCATCAAGAGATCCTGACAGTGTGAATATCGGACAGAAAATGACACATTTTTGCAAAGATTTCGGCTTTTCAAGACGTTTGATCAGCTGATGAACTTTAACAGTGCAAAATGTAAATTCTTGCAATGTTTCAACTGGCCTAAAAAGTTCGATCGGGAGTGTATATATAATCATACTTTAGTTTAAAACCATACTTTCAGCTGTGTTGTCTATGAAAATTACATTATCATTAAATGGGAAATTAGAATTGGAAAAATGAAAACATCTATTTTTTTTTTCTTGTAGCCATAAATTTAAGTGTTTGGTGTCCCACCAGTGTTGATCTAAAAATGACTTGTGCCTTTATTAATATCTTTATTCGCCATTACACCTTGGATGGTAATCATATGTAATTTCGGTGGACATTGCAATTTTGTATTTAATTGTAGTTTTGCCATTTTCCAGAGAAAGAAGCAAACAGTGTAAGTGTATACTGTATGAAAACATGTATAAAGGTGTTGCATATAAATTGGATGCATGAACCGTGGAATCCACTGACCACATCTGTCATTTATATGTGAGGTGTAGCATCCTTGCAGAGATCCAGTCTTGTCATTAAGAGGTGTGAGTTAAGAATACGGACCTCCACACTAATTTCCCCTGGCTGGTATCTAAGATTGCAGGTTGAATCCCAGATCCTTCACTCTGCCACCTACTGCAGCCCTGTTTGCTCCTTGCAAGCTGTAATTGTTTGCACTTCCCACTCCCATTAATCAATGCCTCCATTTCCACAGACTGACACCCACACAAGCGCCACAGTCAAGATTTTACCACTTCCCTGTTGTGCCACACAGTGGATATGAAAAATTCATTAGCTAACTGGCAACTACCAAGGTGAGCTGGTACTGTGAGTTACAGATGGGGTTGTCGGTGGGATCAGTGCGGGGGTTGACACGAGATGGAGGAAGTCAAGATGACTGGAGATGTGGAGCGGAAATCCATTCATTGCTAACTGTCTCATTATCATCTCCTGTCTATTCTTGTTGAACTGGCGCAAGGAGAGTATTCTGGATTACAGATGAATGTGAAACACTGCAGAGCCACAGCGTCTACAGCTGTTCCAGGGCAGGTGAGCAGTGCAGGCCTTGGGAGGCTGTGAATAGCTCTAAATCACTGCAGTCTTACTGACGACAATGGGACCTCAAAAGTCGAAGAGAGAAAGTTTGACTGTTTTGTGGAAAATACCTTGAAGGTCACATAAAAAGTGTTCGGACGATAGTCGTGCATGATGTACTGCGAAACCTCAGCAAATTTAACAAGACTTTAGCTCATCTAAAGCAGTGGTTCTCAACTGGCTTGGCTGCGGGACCCACCATCAGCCCTCAATGGCAAGTGGCAGCACAAATATTTCACCTGAAATTTCTTGAATATCTGGTATTTAAAGGCCATGTGTGCAACAATTGAGCGGCTGCCTCGGGGGCGCTAACTTTGTAACACGTTGCAAGCATTATATCGCACCCGCTTCCTGTTCAGGAACAATACTTTTTTTATCCACAAAATTCCAAATGATTTGAACAAAAAGTGTGTATATGTACAGTATGAATGCAGCAGCTTAATTTCTTCCAAAAAAAAACAAGACTGCGCAACAAGTGTTTAGTCTCTATACTGAATCTGAGCTGATGGTTACTATGAGAGCACAACTGCACTCATGTCGATCATTGTTTCGTGTGAATGGGGCTCGATTGCAGCACTGAAATAGTACATATGTAATAGCTTAGGGTTCATGGTTCAATATTCTTTCACATTTTCTGCTGAAGAATGGTGACCTGCGTAAGTGGCAGATGAAGCTCAGATGCATTATTGTTTTGAGGGTTATAGTGACAGTAAGCTACAAGTAGATTGCTGTGTGCTTCCTCTGTTTACTGTAAAACAAGTCATCCTTTCTCAAAACTCACATCACGTGGCGTTACCTTGTCCACCCTGTTAGTCTTTAATGATGATTTATAGTCATTTTCAAAGCTGTGGATGCCATTTTAAGTTTCCTATGTTACCAAAGACTCTGAAAGGCTTCTGCCATTAGCATTAGCATTAGCACATGCTGAGATTTCCCCTGTTCGAGACAGCTGACATTTTTTGATACCCTTTTTGCATGATGCAGGCAGGATTAATGCAGTCCTACAACATTTTTAGAAACTGGATTAGAAGGTTTGCAAGGAATAGTGTTAATTGTCTTTCAATTACCAGATTGTACAATGTGTTGAACAATGTGTTGTACAATGTGTTGTACAATGTGTTGAACAATGTGTTTACTAGGGTTGTAACAATACATGTATTTGTATCAAACCGTTCGTTACAGTGGTCTCAGTTCGATCCCACTGTGAATCAAACTATACTGTAACCCGACGTCACATGACATCTGTCAGCTGACATCAAAGTCAACAACTACTGAGCAACAGTTGTTAACACTCACATGACCCGGAAACGGAAGAAAAACTTGGTGATGGAAGCAAATTAATAAAAACTCAGCAAACACACAATCCTACAATTCCAAAAAGGCTAAAAGTGGACAATTTGTGATCCGCACATTTACCACGCTGTGAAATTACATAACATCCGTCCATCCATTCATTTTCTATGCCGCTTATCCTCATTAGGGTATGCTGGAGCCTATCCCAGCTGACTTTGGGCGAGAGACGGGGTACTGGTCGCCAGCCAATCACAGACATAACATTGCAAGCTTTTTCAATTATTATTTATGTTATGACCTTTTTTGAGCCACTAGAGTGACCAGCTAACCAAAATGACCCCAAGAGCAAAGCAACGACTCAACGACTCAAGACTTGCTGTGATAAATGGAACCATGAATTCTGCTGTCTACTAAAAAATCTTGAAAGCGACTGTCCGGCCATCTGTTGGTGACCTCAAGCTGAAACCAACTTGGGTTCTGCAGCAGGACAATGATCCAAAACACACCAGCAAGTCCACCTCTGAATAGATGAAGAAAAAACAAATGAAGACTTTGGAGTGGCCTAGTCAAAGTCCTGACCTGAATCCTATTGAGATGCTGTGGCATGACCTTAAAAAGGGGGTTCATGCTGGAAAACCCTCCAATGTGGCTGAATTACAACAATTCTGCAAAGATGAGTGGGACAAAATTGCAAGTTAGACTCATTGCAAGTTATCACAAACGTTTGATTGCAGTTGTTACTGCTAAGGGGGGCCCAACCAGTTATTAGGTTTAGGGGGCCATCACTTTTTCACACAGGGCCATGTAGGTTTGGATTTTTTTGTCCCTTAATAATAAAAAGTTTCAATGTATATACAGTATATATATAATTTATATATTTAAAAACCTGAATAATATTTAAATGTGATGATCTGAAACGTTTAAGTGTGACAAACATGTAATCTGTTCTCCTCCCATCGGCGCTCATCAGTGTCATTCAAGTCTTCAGTAAAGGTGAAAGTGTTGTTAAATGTTCATTTATCCCTTTCATTTGTTATTTAAGTGCATTTTTAAAATTGTTTTCTGCATGTAAAACTACAACTGTTATATATTAATAGTGTTTTGCGGACACATTTTGTGTGTCAAGAAGAAATTAATTGAATGTTCATTATTTCCTATGGGAAGACATATTTTGCATTTGTTCCCATAATGCTGGTAAGATTGTGTTGTTATTGTGTTTGCTTTTTACTTTTTACCAAATAAAATTACTCTCTGACTTTTGCCTGCGTTCATGACACGCAGAGGATGAGATTACAAACATTACTTTCACAGATCCACCTCCGTCATAATAGGAAAGTGGGCTGAATATTCACACCAACTCCTCCAGACATACCGTATAACACCACCTCTGTTAATTTGAACTACTCACAGAACACTGACAACTATTAATTATGCTACAAAACATTACAGCAGTAATGTCAGTGAAGTTTTTATACAGAACTAGATAAGGCAGTTTCAGTAGAATGTAGAATGGATGTTGAAATAGCTTAGAAATGTGTTGAATTCTATTTACCGACCAAGAACCAGCAACTATCCGGTTGGGAGACGACCACTCTGCTACCTGAGCAATGCCACCATGCACAAAATCAGCAGAATGTTACATGTAAAATGAATTTCCACCAGTAGGGGACAACATTGAATTTGTCCATTCATTTTCAATGAGGAAAAATATCACTGAAAATATTTAATATTTAAATGCGTGGATTGTTAGAAAAGTATTCCTCGATAGAATTTGAAATGTCGGAATGTAAAAATGGACAATGATTGTTGAAATCTATACATATGTTGAATGATTTCACTCGGACTGCAGATCGAACCAGCAATCATCCGGTTGGGCGACTAACAATCTACTCCATGAGCCATGTCATCCTGTAGAATAATAATATTATAATATAATAAAGTATCACTAAAGTATCACTTTTTCTTTTTCAGGTTATGAGAAAAAACTTACAAAAAAAATACCACACCATCAATTTTATTATATATTACAATTATCATTTATAATAAAATATCATATTATATTTCATGTCAGCATGGCACTGTTTACTGAAATCTCAAATGTAACATTTACATTAAAAATATTCTCATGTATTTACTTTATTTATATAAAAGCTACATTTTTCTCAAATTCTCAGTGTGATTAACAAGTGCCTCATCTCGGGATGTTTCAGGACAATTAGCAAACTCCATGGGAATATTTCCACAGATTTTGGGGTAAATTTATGAAATCATGGAACGGACATCATTTTGAATCTAACATGGACATCGCAACACAAGTATAAGAAAAGAATTCAGATTATAACACATTTTGTGGACATTACGCCATACTTGTAATTTTCAATCAGTGTCATATTCATTATTGTCTGAATTTTGACCAAAAAACAGAGAAATAACCAGAAAATACTCTGAAGTTCACATTGTGTGTGAAGGCAGACGTCAGCTTATTTGCATGTAGCCTTCCTGGATTGTGTGCGGACTATGCTGTTTACATTAGCAACGCGCAACGTTGTGTCGGTGTTTGGTCAAAGTGCATGTTTTGGATCATCAAAATGCGTTTGGTGCACAATGAGGTGTTACACGTGTTAACGTTCCACTATTTTGCATGATTTATTTCATCATCTTTGTGACAAAATTTGCTTGTCACAAAATTGCGATGCACAAACGGGCTGAAATTGAGATTGTGTTTCATACACAACAGAGACAAAGAAAGTATTAGCATCATGAGAAATCTCTCAGCAGTTGAAGCCTATAGTAGCATTGATGATTCAGGACAAGTCTGATCCACTCTTATTGACTGTGAAATGTAATGAGCCTACCACACAACATGGGGATGGTGCCACAAGAGAAGAACCTGATCATTAAGAGCACTGCAGAAGACATCGTATTTCAAGGGCCCATTGTGCCCAAGTATCCCTGTACCACGGACAACGAGGCTCTGGTTATATTGCTATATTAAAACAATCCATCGATCCATTGTTTTACACGTTTTGTTTTATCCATGTCTGAGTCACAGGGGCTGCAGTGAAGCGCAGACTTCCTGGTCTCCGGCCACATCTTCCAGCCGCACCGGGGAAACAGGCCAGCTGTGAGACATAATTCCTCCAGCGCGTCTTTGGTCTGTCCCAGGAACTATTCCCGGCTGGGCATGCCCGGAATACCTCACCAGGTAGGCGTCCAGGAGACGTCCGGATTAAATTCACGAGCCACCTCAATCGGCTCCGCTCAATGCAAAGAAGCAATGGCTCTACTCTAAGCTCCTCCCGGATGACCAAGCTCTTCACAATATCTCTTAGGGTGAGTCCATCCACCCTAGAGAGGAAACTCCTTTTGGCTGCTCGTGTCCTTGTCCGCTATCTTGCTCTTTTGGTCACAACCCAAAGCTCCTGGCCATCGGTAAGAGTAGCGACATACAGTCGTGTGGCTCCAATGATGATGTTGTATTGGTGAGGCTCATGATGTGATCACCACTGAGTTATTGGAATAATAAACTAAAAGGCCAGCTGCAGTGTTAAAAAGACACTTGTGGTTGTTTTGTTACTCAATTAAAGAAGAGTAACAGCATGGATTACTAAAATCCAGTATTATGTATTACCAGTGTTGTACTCTAAAATGTATTTAATGCATTTCTCATCTTTCACATTCAGTAATATTGTGAATGTCTCAACCTGCATCTGTCAATCTGTGGACATTCTATAAATAACATGATGAAAAAACACATGAATATTACTTATCTGTCACACAGAGGGGTTGAGTTTAGCGTATAGAGAGTTTACAGATTTATGTGTGTTCTAAATGTTACAATTGCTGCAGTCTTAGAAGATAAATGCAAGCCACACTGCGTGATGTGAAATGAGTAAATCATTCATTTACTCACACCGTGATGGAACATAATAAATATAATTGCACAGTGCGCCTCACTCTGAGTCTCATATACACGAGATATTTTCCATCTCCGTTTCTGCTCCTTCCCCTTTGTGTTGGCCGCTGATGACGATATCTGTGACTGCGCGAATGAGGCGATGTTCATGTCATTTCATGGTGTCTTCATATTCACATTGAATAGTCGGTGAGAGGCAGACACTCTGTGATATGATTTGTCTACTTTTCTGACACTGCTTCATATACAGTATGTCACAGCCTACCTTTGATTGCAGGACGTTTTTGTTTGACGCTCTTTCATTTCATGAGCTATCTCACTGTTATATGTACACCCACCCATTCTGAGCTACAAAGGCAGATTTTTCCGGGATGACTCCGTCTGAGACCAAAGTGCAGGACCAGAGGAAGGGTGCTATTTTGTGTAAGTCTTTAATCAGGCGGCTGATGGTGGTTTGGCTCCAAGTGAGGTCCACTGATATGTGGAACATATAAGATGGGGGACTTTCTATTATTCCATAAATGCACTATATATCCGTAGTATACTATATTATTATGATATTTGTAGCTATATTTTTATATTAATTTTTTTTTATTTCTACATAACTAATTGATCACTAAGTACATTCGAGCAACCATTGTATCCCAGCACTGGGATCAGCAGTGCAGCCCAACAGTGCAACAGTGCACGGCAACCCAAGCATATTACTAAAGCATATTGTAGATGATTGAAGGACGGCCATATCTGAAGTAGAGTCAATAATAAAGTTCACTGTTGTAAGTGACACGTGAGCTATGTTACAAGCCAGCAATTTATCCCTGCAGCCAGGCATGTAATTGGCGCTAAAAGTTGCGGGAGTCTGCTGTAAAACACATTTTAAGAATGTCTGACTATAAAATTCAAATAGTCAAGGACAGAAAAGAGGACCAAAAATTCTACTCGTAATTTTATGCATTTTTATATGATTTTCACATCTTCAGGCACGGGCTGTACAATGGAAGTGTGGTTAGCACGGCTCTGGGTTTGAATCCGGCTTGCTCTCTGTGTGGAGTTCACATGTTCTCTCTCCAGCTCACCAGAAAATAAATGAATTCATGATAACACCTTCAGACACCAGAGTTTGTGATCTCAAACCTCTATCAGCGATGCATGTAATGCATACTAACGCTAAAGTACTTCTTTAAATATCCTCCCTATTGGCAAAAAATGTCAGTTTCCCAAAACTGGCTGTAAAAATGATATACAGTAGACGCCCCTACAACGTAAATAATCCGTTCCGAGAACCTTCATGTTATAGGGATTTTATGCTATACGAAGCGTAAAATACATGTAAATAGCCTAATCCATTCCAAGATCTTCCCAAACTCACCCCTTTGGCACTTCAGAATATTCAAAGTCCACCAAATATAGTGGGAAAATATAATAAAACATTAGCATAACCATAGTAGAGCAACATTCCAATATAAAATAAGGTAATAAATAAGATTACTGTAAATGAATAAAACTGAAAAACAAAAACAATCCTACCGTTCACGAGATGTCTTGATCAGGAGCGCAAGTGGAGGCGGGAAGGAGGAGGAGGAGGACTAGCCTGAGTCGAAACGCGACTCAAAGAGTCTAAGAGTCAGCTGGTCTCACAGACAAACGCACACGCACTACACGATAATGCTGTGTGCAAAATCTTAATTTGTAACTTAACTTAATTGTTTAAGTTAGTTTCAGGGGGACTACGAAGAGGAAGGAGGTTGAAGGGAGAAGCCTGTCTCTCACACAAACTCACGTACGTGCTGTATAACTCAGCCAATGAGATGAGAGCGTAGGCGGTGGCCCAATAATCAGCCAATGAGATGAGAGCGGAGGCGGTGCCTCGAAAATCAGCATCAGAAGGCGTCACCAAGTGTTCGTCTGAACTTGCACGACTTGAGGCATTATTAAAGTTGATTGAAAAAAAAACAAACTTGCACCGACTTGACGCTTTACATTATATGGAATTTCTTCTGTAATACGAAGCAAAAACTTTACATAAATTCTTTACGTTCAGTGGAATTTACGTAAAAGGAGGTTTACGTTATACGAGGTACTACTGTATATTACTTTTTCCACTTAAAAGGAGTACAGCCTTTAAATGATATATACTGTATTTATAACATGTATGTTTGCATAGCGGTAAAGATCTTTTACCAAAAATAAAACTAACATAACACACACACCTTTTATATACATACTATTATCCAACATCAATCGTGATACACACTGGGATGTTTATTCATTTCAAAAAATGTGCATCCACATGTTCCGGATGAGTAAATAGTTGCATCCAGACAGGAACGGATCACTGGGTGAAACCGATGTCATGCATAAGGCACGCCTACCTGTGACGCTGCAAACAGACACACAGACAGAACCACGTGATACCAAGACTATAGAAGAAGAAAGAATGCATCCATATTAAGTCCGTCGTCTTCCGCTTTCCAAGGCTCGTCTAGACAGATGACAAAGTGGAATTACTTCTGAGAGACATTTTGGAGTATAAGACAAATAAAATATCAGGAGAATGTCAACCGGGGTGAGTCATGCCAGTCGAAGTGTTCAGATATTTTGTCGGCTTGTCACTATTGGTCACAAAATGCGACGGTAGCACTTTTTTTGTCTAGCCAGCAACAACAATACGGCATTTTCAGATTTTCTCACTCTGGAAGCCGTTTAAAAAAAAATATACAGTTTCAGGGCACCCAGAATGCCATTTCCGTGTGCTGAAACGATAAAATACTTTGCAGTTTTGACCTGAAAACATATCCGTGCGGACATCTCCTCAGGAGCACCGTAATTAGTTTTTAATGGGAAAACGTATAGTTTTCTGGTAATAAAACCCATTAACCCAAACTGAAATCTTAACGTAAAGATTGCTTTAGTTTATGTTAAGATATACAGTATGTAGGGCATTTTTGTCCTGTTGCTGCTTTAGGCTAATTTAAAGAACAGAGATGACTATTCTAAAATGTAAAAAAAAATGATATCCTCCGGTAAATTTGACCTCCCACTCTATCACCTCCCACTCCTGCTCTGATTCTCACAAAGCATCTGCTGTCGCTATGACGACTGGCAGGTAGCAAGGTCACTGATAGATATATTCAACAGGTGTTCACCTCTTACTGTCTACACGCATTGAACATTATAATTAAAACTAAATTATTTGTATTTTGCTGTCAAGCAGATTATAAATGAAGTGGAGCTAATTAATGATACTTGCTATAATTGGCACATGACTGACACACTTATTCTGCATAGTACGTTTGGACTGTGCATCAACCAGCGTTAGCTGGATTCATACTCCATCTACAAGGGGTTAAAAGGAGCAAAGGCTATGATACTACGGTCTAATGGCATGAAACTGTACGTATCCTATGGCATCTGCCAATCATTGACACATTGTGGTGTAGTGTTCCCTTGCTACATCGCAGTTCACCTTTCGCCTTTATTAGGTGCAATTTTGTAAATTTTTTAACAGCCTATGAACGCGCATTGCGTTCTGCGTCCTTGTGGTGCAATCTATCGGTGCTCTGTTGCATGTGTCTGTTACTGTATTTACTACTGCTACAAGTAGAGGGTGGTGTTGTTGTATACTCATATGAGAGTTGAAGACGTGTCCAGATTGTCTCAATAGAGCCACAACAGGCCTAATTGGCAAAGGGGGAACCGCCCATTGTGTTCTGCGTTCTGATTGGCTGTAGACCATTGTCGATCACTCTCTTTTGTCCAGGACTGCCTGTTTATTGTTGTGTGATCACTAGCCATGATCAGAGGAGTGAAAAATGCGTGAGTCTCATAATTTCGTACGTTCACCATTAAAATGGCAATTTGCACTTTGAGTGTTTAAACAAGAGAGAAATGTGATGAAATGTTAATGCCTGTCTGAGACTGAGTCTGTAGAAAGTGTATGGTCCGTGGTTTTACAGCCTTAAAACAGATATAATAATTGTACAAAAATATAGTTGGCTACTTCAGGGATTTCATTTATTTTGGGATCCTATGTTTTCTGGGCTTAACCTTCACTTATCAGACATTGCTCCATTTGCAGCATAATGACAAGAGAGGTAATGGTGGTTTTAAAAAAAATGGAGTCAGAAACATGGGGATTTACAGCAGACAGCCTAGGGTACCAGTTCTTTCTATCAAGGTTCAGGTCATTGTGTAGCACAGTATATCCACCTGACAGGTAAGCCACCACTGAGGCAGCAAGGTTAGGGTCTAGAGCAGAGTTATGGGCAGGGGAGAAAAGCGATGCTCTCATAGAACACTCCGAGAGGTGGACTAGAGCCCAGCACGATTCCATGCACCTGCACAACACGGCAACACCATAGAACAAGAATGGGATTACTCCATGCAGATTCCTAATGATATCTGACACAATTTCTAATATGAACACAATACAAAGACTCAACATGATCCAAAAGTCAAACCCACAGCATGCTCAATCCCCGCCACTTTGTGTGCGTAATGAAGACATCTCATTTAATTTATGCAATCCCTGCTCGTGAAAATGAATGGCAGCGGCAACCTTGCACAAAACACAGAATCAGAACGACTCTAGATAAGACTGGATTTTTTTCGTTTACAAAATCATAGAAATTGTAGTAATAAAGCGGAACAGAACGTGTCATAGTATAACTACCTGTTTTACTGTGCATATAACAATAAAACTCTTGAATCTTGAATTTAATTATTGCTATTGCCCTCCTAGCAAGTATAGTGGTACCTTGATTTTTGTTATTATTAATCTATTCCAGAATTCCAGAGTCATACAAAAATGTCACATATGAAACAATGTACCCACAAATATTAACACAAAACACTGGTGATTAGAGATGCTCAGATCAGTGACATTATAATCTGTGCTTATTATTTGTGATTTTCCAAGTTCCCCAAAAACACAGAGGTATGTGTGATAAACATGTTGTAGACTAATTACTCCTGTTTTTGAAAAATAAACAGAACATTGAACAAGACCTAAGTGTATCTTGTGTGGAACTCCCACACAATACATCTTTAAGCTAATTTGTTTCTCTGGGTGATTAGTTGAATTAATGACGAGTCAATGATGATGATACGACTTCAGACAAAAATCAGACAAAAATGAGGGCTTTCTGTAATTAATGACATCAGCAACCACAAAATAAATAATCAGAACGACTGCAAATCAGACTGGAAATAGTCTTCTTGTCAGATAAATTTCAGTATTACAGCAGAATAGAAGTAATGGGACACGCAAACGGGCCATGGCTTGAATGCACAATGTGAGCGCGGGCCAGGGGGCCAGGAGAAGGACTCACGTCCAAGTCCAACACGGTATGAATGGCCTAGTGTGAGTATGCCCTAAGGCAGTGGGTGTGTTTGCAACCATAATGTAGCTTGCATACAATATCCTACTGTAGTGGAAGCCTCACATCCATATGCTGCAGTGTGGGGGTCTAAATATTTGTACAAACACATGGATTATTAACTATCTCCAACCTACACAGTGTACCAAGTAAGTACAGTCAAAGATGGGCAACTGCAACTTTATACAGCAACAGATCAATGCAGGTTGAATGATTCATTTCTGTATTTGTTGATTTAACTGGAAATTACCATTGCGTTCCTTTTTTTTTTGGACTTACTTCAGTATAAAATGCTATGGGTGGTTAAAAGAGAGCCTCTACAGCAGCTGCAGCTCATGTACTGTAGCTCCCGCTGGTCAGCAGTGTCATTTTTGTCCATTTGTCAAAGTGATTACTCCTCTTTGTGGGTAAATCAATAGACTTCACTGTGTGCTGGTCATTTTATTTTTGCTAATAACATTTCCAAAGATTCATTACAGAACATGACAATGTTTCTCTATCGACAGCACGGTCCAGATGTCGCAGGTGAAATCCCAAGTGCAGTCGTTGACAGAGTCTGTCAAATAATCATGCAGGAGATCAGAGATGTTTTCTGACGAGCCGACCATCTAGACAATCGCATCACTTACGCCTTGCGGTGACATATTTCAGACTGTAATCTATATGCAAATATTGTATATCGTTTTCACTGCACCTTTTATGGGTCAATGTGACTGTTCGTAAAGGACGATCGTAATATTTCAAAAGGAGTATCTGGCCCCCATTCTGCTTTCACTCCTTTCTCTTTCGAGGCTTCTTTGTGCTGATTCATCACAGCTCCGAAAATTGATCTAATTTCTGCGCTGTGTCTCTTCAAGCACGAGATGATAGATGGAAATGCCTATGAGAAATCAGGTCTGTCTGCCTCCACCAGGCTCATGGCAAGGACAACAGGATGAATAAAGTTTCCCAGTCACAGTGTAGTGCCGGAAGGACACTAGGGTCCCACTATCTAATCCTCTGTTTGCAATTGATTTGATGTTTGATGAGTCATTTCTAAGGCCTACGAGTAGGTCGGTCATTTACACAGCAATCTCGCAGTGTTTGCTGGTGTGCAGCTGTGAGTTGACACACACCCAGTAAGGGGGAGCTCACGCTAGATGAGCCCCTGAGCCCCTTCTGTGCAAAATCTAACATTATTATGGCCTTCAAGCGTTGGTTTGTCTAATCCAGAAGACTTCTTAATAGAAGTGTTGACCTGAAAGTCATCATCTGTGACAGCCAGGTGCGCCGAAAAGGGGGGCAAGAGGGAGGACAATTCCAAGAGCCCCTGACTGACCAATAAATAGGTAAAATAATTTTTTTTTTTTTTTTTTTTTTTTTTTTTTTCCCCCTGTCCTGTCCAGCCTTTAAAGCAGATAGAATTGTATACCTAAATGCCGTCAAGTGCTCAACAGATTTACTCTGCCAGAGAGAAGTGTGATATACACTTCCCCTGTCATACAAAATTTATTCGACCTTGATGCTTGTTATAAAGCAAATTTGGAGCGCCCGGACCGGAGCAGGAGGGGACAGAGAAGAAGAGAAAAGGAAACGGGGGGGGGGGGGCGAGAGGGGACAAAAACAAAAAAAAGAGAGACAAGAGACAAGGACAACAGCAGCAACAACAACAATTGTGACAGAACAACAGAAACATACAGAACGACATCAGCAAATAAATGTCCGTGACAACTATAAAGACGAACAAGGATAAAGGACAAATCACTATCAACAACCACAATGACAAAGCTGTCAATGACAATCAGACATAATAGCAGTCATGAAATGATGACCTATGACAGTGATCACAATGACAATACTGCATTGAAACAGTCGCACACAATAGCAGTCATGAAATGATGAATTATGATAGTGATCACCATGATAATACCGCATTGAAACAGTCACACATAACTGTAGTAATGAAATGATTATCCATGATAGTGAATAGAATCAAAGTTACTGTAATGCACATCATTGTAAAAAAAAAAAATATACATATACACACATATATACATACATACACATACATACATACATATATACATATATATATATATATATATATATATATATATATATATATATATATATATATATATACACATATATACCGCACATACACACATATATATATATAGTCATACTGCTGAAATCACCGTCGCTGTAATAAAACCAACAACATAATAACACCCTGGATAACTCAGTGAGTAATGTGGGGAAGTACGTATGTACTGTGAGTGTGCATATGTACAGGTATCTCTGTATGTAAGGAAGACTTCATATATATATAAAGGTGCAGGAATGTGTGGGCGTGTGATTGTCACTGAGAGTGCATGAAAGGAAAGGGGCCGCCTTCCACCTCCCAGAGAGCCCCGCCCCAAATAGCAAGGCCGGGCCCCGGCCGCCAGAAGGCCACCAGGCCCATAGGGGCAGGCAGCACAAAGATCAGTGCCCCAAGAGCCAGCCCAGAGAGCCCCCCCCCCCGGGAAGACCAGTAAGGGGCCGAAGAGAGGTAATCCCAGCCAAGGACAGGGCGCCAGCGGGCCGGAGGACTGCCAACCCCCGAGACCAGCGAGAGATCACACCCCACAAAGGCAGACGGGTACCGGGGGCCACAAACCGGCAGGCCCAGAGACGCCTCCACAGCCGGAAAGAAGCCCGCCCGCGCCGGAAGCGCCAATTCCCCCCCACCGCCACCCCCACCCCCAGGGAGCGGAGCCCGGCCCGCCCCGGGCCAACCCCCGCCCGACCCCCGACACAGGGCCGCCCCGCCAAGGGATGCAGGAGGCACACCCTCCACCCACCCGGCGGAGGCACGGGCGGCAGAGATGTATCGCCCAGCACCTGACCCCACGGAGCAAACCCCTGTATGCCCCCCCCCAAAAATAAATAACTAAAATAAATAAATAAATAAAAATACACACACGCACGCACATACACACTCCTACGCACCCACACACACGCACATAAACACTCCTACGCACAAACACACCCCTATGCGCACGCTCATACACACTCTTACTTACTCAAGCGCGCACACACACACACACACACACACAGTGGTCGACTGCCCGACACCCGGAAGCCCCACCCTATCCCCCGTTGGTAACCCAAGGAGCAGCGGAGCCGGGGACCCCGGGGTCCCAGACATACGATTCAGAACCCAGGGGCGGAGAGCGCAGACCGCCGGGGAGCAGGAAGACACCCGGCCACACCCCCCCAGCGGTAGGACGCCGCCAGCGAGGCAGACAGGGGAGTCAGCGAGGAGGAGAGCGGGAAACCGAGCAGGCAGGCGGGAAAACGGGCGAGCAGCCAGGCGAACCACCACACAGCGCCAACCGAGACCCGCGGGCCAGCAAACCCCGAAGAGAGAGCGGGAGCACCACACCCCAAGCCGCAGGGAGGCCAAGCACCAGCGCCGAGAAGGCGAGACCAGCAGCCGACCAGCCGACGGCCCCCACAAACCACCAGAAGCCAGACCAGCCACATGCCACCAGAGCCGACAGCGCACCACCCGCGCACCGGAGCCCCACCCCCGACAAGCCCACAGACAGACCGGGGGAGGCGAGGACACAGACAGCGGCCCGGCAGCGCACAAAGCGCAACGGCGACAGACGCCCAAGCGCCCGGCAGAGCACGACCCCCCCCAGCGAGCCCGGCCCCAGGGCACCCGCCCCCCCACCCCCACCCCGCCACCCAGGCCCACAGTACCCGCAAGCATGACCAAGCCCCAACCCACCAGCTGGCCCGGCGCCCCAGCAGCCGCCACAGCGCAGCAACCACCGGCCGCCGCGACAGCACACGGGCCACCCGAAGCACCAGCACCGCCCCCCGGAGACCGCCGAACCCGCCCCAAGAGCGCAGAGGCGCCCGCGGCACGTGTCAGTCCAGGGGGGGCACCGCAAGCCGCCCCCCCCGGCGCAAGCCCCGGCATCAACAGGCCCCAGAGGGCCACCCCAGGGAAGGGCAGGCGAACCAGACAAGGGCACCCCACAGGCCAGGCCGCCCCGGGCGAGCCACCGCGACGGCCAGGCCCCCGGCCACACCGCCGACCCTGGCGGGCAGACGCCGAGGTGCACGAGGCACCCCAATCCAGCCCGCCCCACCCGTGTATGTGATAAGGTGTGATAGTGTCTATGATGCAATTAAAAAAAATAAATAAATAAATAAAATAAAATAAAAGATAATTTTGTTATTTAGTTGTGATTTTTTTTGTATATAGCCAGAAAACGACTAAAACAATCTCTTGTATTTGGTAGTAAGAGTTAAATATCCACATTGACCAAACGTGAGCTTCCATGTTGACGGACTTGGGGTGTAGACACACACCTTGGGTGGCGCCCTTACAGTAGTCCGTGGAGCTGCATCATTTCCTGGTTCCTCCAGTTATGTATTGAGCCTTGTTTTACCCTTTTAGACCACTGTAGCTTTAGCTTGTCTTCAACACTGACTACATTTACGTGCAGTCAATATCCGGGTTAAGGTCAATATTCCGGTTTGTGAAACATTCGGAATAATGCGTTTACATGCGTGACGTGAAAAAAAAGACCAAAAAAAACACACGGACAACGTTTCGACACACGCAAAACATCATGACGCAATGCGCGTCATTTCCGCTTCTTCTTCCTGTTTCCAAAATAAAAAAACAACACCGGCACAGCGGATAATGAACACCCTGTTTGCGTTTTGGTGCCGGTACTGACCCACCACCAGTACTTGACACTATTCTGTCTCACTTTTTCATTAATGGAAGGCGAGAACGTGAAGAAATAGGAAATGGAGCCGGAGCTGTGCCATCCACATCCATGCTACATCCATCAGAGCCGCCCGGACATTTTTGAAGCTGCGTTCGTACAAACCGTGCTTCGCGTAACTTCTCGCTCACCTTCTGATAGATTTGGCTATTGCTGTACTTTCTACCGTCTATAAATGACATAATAATGTTCCTGTCTTTCACCACACTAACGAGGTGGCTTGTTAGCCCCTCGCTCCGAAAGTGGGGGGTTTTGCGTGTCGTCATGTTTACAAGCCACAAGATTCCTTTAGAATAGAACATGCGCAGAACACAAGAGTTGTCTTACAATGATTGGGCATGACATAGGAAGACACACACCTGTCTGTATGAAGCCTCACAGCAGACAAACGGGCAATTCTACAGTCTCCATTTAGCCTAATATGGATTTGATGGGATGTTGAGGAAGCCAAAGTACCTGCAAACTCCACAGAGAAAACAAGTAAGTATAAGACAACATACAAATGTAGGGGGTATGAACGTACCGTCCACAATTGTGCAGTAAAGCAGTGATGGGTCGTTTGCGAATGATTCGGCTCTTGGAAGTGTACAAGCCGACTCCCAATCAGGAGCTGCCTTTTTTTTCTCGTCTGTTTTTCTGTCAAGGCCGCAGGTGACTGGTCAAAATGTGTGGTGCTGTATCTGTTGACAGCGAGCAGAAGAGGCAGGGAGGAGTTACACACACAGCTCTCATTTGTGAGAGCAAACGAACAGGTGGGAAAGAGATCAGAGAGGGTGAAAGAGTGTTGCTACATAATTAGCGACTGCACGCTGGAAAGGTGAGGACAATGAGCAGTAGGGAAGAAAAGCTGAGGAAGTATGTGTTTCTGAATGCTAAAGACTAGCAAAAAGTGTTACCTGGATGCAGTGGCGGACTTAGCAATTTTGGGGCCTAAGGCGAACACAACCAGGGGCCCTCTTCATGTTCTTTTAACACAAAAAAGCAGAAAGGCAGCCTCAAAGGCTGCTATCAATATACAGTACAGAATGACAAAATAAAGTTTCAGATATAACACCAGTGTATGTCAAAATGCCAGATATTTATTTTGGAACAAAAGCAACCCAGACATCATCACAACATGTGTGCATGTGTGTGTGTGTTTCAAAGAGAAAGAGAAAGAGACTGTGTGTATGTATTGAGGGTGAAGATGAACAACTACAATGTAACAAAAGCATTTACTAAACAATATATGCCAACAGCCACAACTATACACAGGAGGAAGGCACGGAAATGGGGAGAAATCTATTGTTTGCAAAGAAGACTTATGTTATTTCCACCCCACCCACCCACCCACCCACACACACACACACACACACACACACACACACACACACACACACACATTAACACCTCATCTGTCTTTGAACACAAACTCTCCCTGTTTTGGTCTCACAGACATAAACACTTTGCAAACTATTGCTTTCTCCCCGTTTCCATGCCTACCATGGGAGAGAAGTCAAATTGAGATTTTTCATATTTGTACAGATACATAACGTGGATGCTCATTATCTTGTTGAAGTACATCCACATTGTTGTCCGTGTTTTTCATTGTATAAATGTGAAAAAAGAAAGTCCTACTTGTTGCTGAAACTTCTCACATGAGGTGTCGCAGCACCAAACTCAGCATCCGGCAGCAAACTGGAACTCGGCTCACAGTCCGTTAGTATGCTAATATAATTAGGTATACATGAATATATATGGGAGCTGCTGGCAGTGGTGGCCCTGGCCCGTGCTGGTTGGGGGCCTAAGAGTCTAAATTCTCTCTCTCTCTCGCAATATTTTCAACAACCTGAACCTGAACAACCATCCAACAACCATGCACACTCACATGCACACCAATGGACAACTTAGAGTGTCTTTTTGGACTGTGGGAGGAAACCGGAGTACCCATACAAGAGATCAAGGGTTCGAGTCTCTGTTGGGGCATCTCTGTGTTTGTGTATACTTCCCATGTGTGTACTTCCCATGCGTGCATCTGTTCACGTTCCAAAAACAGGGTGTCTGCAGGTTTCAAGTAGCCAAATTCAAGACTTTTTTTAAGACCACAATGGATATAATATAAGACGCACTTCACGTCCATAATGGCAAAAAAGTACAAAAGGCATGAAGGGAAATTAGAGGCCTGAAGTTACTTGCAAAGTATATACTATTATACACTAAAGTATATATATTGACAGCGCTTTCACATTGGAATACAAAATGCTTAATGTAATTAAATCATCCAAAACCATAACATTATAGATACATTCTGCCTGGGCTGCACAGCTACCTTAGTCTTGTTTTGTACTTTTGTTATAGTGTCCTCAAAAATCCAAACATTTAAAATTGAGACTGAAGTTTATGCATTTGTTTTAAATACAGATAATATTAATTAAATATATTTTTAAAACCTTTCAAAATTGAATTTTAGATATTTTGCAACATTTTAAGCAAATTTTATACTCTAAAATTGAAATCATTGGATTTTAGACTTTTTAAGACCTTGCGGATATCCTGAAAAATATGCATGCTATGTTAATTATGAGTCTGAGTTGTCCATAGATGTCAATGTGAGACTGAATGGTTGTTTGTTTATACCGGGGGGTGTCCTTTATCTTATCTAACTTTATCCACCGAGAGCCGCGTAATGAAAAATGAAAGGATGCAAGAGCCACTCGCAAAACTGCATCTCAGCTTTGTAATATAGGTGAAAAAGCATGTGATGAGAATTAATTTTGGTCTTTTTTCAATTTTTGCTAATGTTTTTTTTTTTTTTTTTTTGGGGGGGGGGGGGGGGGGGCATTTTCCAAATATTTTAACTTAACTTTTTCAATATTTGAAAAAAATATTCATCTTGTAATATTATGACCTTATTCCCAACCTAATTTTCTTATATTATAAATGTTAAAAAAAACATATTTTTACTTTAATATTTCAATTTTTTTACAAATTTTTAAGGAAAACATTTTTTTTCCTCAAAGTGTTGACTTTATTCTTGTAAAATTACTTCTGATTTGTCCATTTTTGCTTTCTTGTTAAATTATTTTTACAATATGCCACAGGTCAATACAAAAACAGCCACGGGCCGTAAATGGCCTGCAGGCCGCATTTTGGACACCCCTGGTCTATACCGTATGTGCCATGTGATTGACTAGCTATCAGTTCAGAAAGTACCGCGCCTCTAGGGATAGGCTCCAGCTCACCCGTGACCCTAATGAGAGCAAGTCGTATAGAAAATGAATGAATGGACATGAAAGGAGGTCATTTCTCTCTAAATCGATTCTTCAGACTGCCTATCTAACCAAGTTTAAATAACAATCACTAACAGTGAGTTTCCAAAAGATTCCTTTTCTACAAGAATAATGACAATTTGATCAGACAAAGTAATCATGACAATTAATCAAGGCTCATTCCTGGAAATGCAGTGTAATTGTCATTTTTACGTTGATAAAATGACGTTCTCTCTCTTCAAGTCCTCAACAGACACAATGTCGGTGTGGTGTTGTGTCTGGCTTATTCATTTTACTCTGCAATTGGCTACCACGTGTTTGCTTGGTACTTCCTTTGTCCCCAGCTGTGGGATATGTGATGTAACGTTAAGTGGTGAATCACAGGCCCATAGTTCATTTAAGCCTTAATAATTTCCCAAACATTGCAGTGACATTTTATTGCACTCAAGGCAACAATGGAAGGATATTACAAAGTTTATTATTAGCCCAAAAAGTTGAATTATATCTTGAGGTGGTGGTGGAAGTTTTAGAGCTACATTACCATCCACCACCAGCTTCACCACCAGTGTTTTCACAAGGTCATTTTGACATAACAACACAGTAAATAGGACAGCTACTGCTAAATGAAAAACTCTGTAGACAGGTGGTGCATGAACCAAGGAAGAACCTATTGAATGTTGATAAACTGGGCAAAGGTGTGGTTTAAGTAACTTATACTCACTATGCCATCAATAGAACCATCCACGCCTCAGAATCATAATGGCACCTTCCACCTGTTTGCCATCCTCCATGAACCAGGAAGTAGCCATCTTACAAAACAGATGTACAAACTACCTCTGTGTAGGCTCTCAGTCGTACAGGAGTTGTCCATCGAGGGAAAGGCTTCTTGAGACGTCATCTGTACTTCTGTGAAGAAGGTGTCGGACGTTTCGCTCCTCATCCGAAGGGCTTCGTCAGCGAACTAACAAGTGCTGGTAGCCTAGGCCTTAAATACAGTAAGAGTGGGAGGTTAGGTTACTGAGACCAAAACCCACAGCTCTTAGTCTTGCAAATGAGGTGGAGCCAGGGCCGAGCCAGAACAATACACGCTAACGAGCCAGTATCAGAGTCGTTCATACCCAACTGCAGGGAGCTACACTTCCCTTTGATCGGAGGTGCTAATGGCAGGAGAGGATTAGATCGCTACTCCCAGTCTTAGTGTAAGGAACCAATAGGAGGAGGGTGTTGGCACACCAATTCCGCCCACTCTTACTGTACTTAAGGCCTAGGCTACCAGCACTTGTTAGTTCGCTGACGAAGCTCTTCGGTTGAGGAGCGAAACGTCCGACACCTTCTTCACAGAAGTACAGATGACGTCTTAAGAAGCCTTTCCCTCGATGTACAAGCTAACACACAAACACAAATACAGATCCTAAACTATTCATTTTTCATTATTGTTTGTGTTTTTTTTGTTCGGCCTTGGCACAAGACATTGTACTGTCATGGTAAGTATATGAGATCATAATAGGACTGATAGACAAAACAATAAGATGACGTCACTGTTATGAGGTACATCTGAAATCCAAAGAAAAAAAGCCCCATTGCTAATAGTGTGTACAGTAATCCTTTGTTTATCATGCTTAATTGGTTCCACACCCGACCTTGACAAGTGAATTTCCGTGAAGTAGGATTCCTTATTTATAAATGAATATTTTTGTCGTTAAAGCATAGTAGACGTAATAAGATTACATAAGCCGTTAAAGACGCAAATAAGACTCGTGTTCATGTGTGTTGCTATCAATGTGTTTCCTGGGGGAGCTGAGTGTTGGGCAGACAGGGACTGACGTTGAGAGTTCAGAGTTGCGTTTTAGCTCGGCGTGGGTTACTACAGCAATAGTTTTTATTAGGGATTTTTACTTTTATTTTTTTAGGGTGCTTCTACGTGTGCTCTAGGAAGTCATAAGTGTATGCCGTACAGCGGAATTTAAGTTTTAGAATTGAAGTTTTAAATGTAAGCCAGTGTTTAGGCCAGCAGAGAAGGCCTTGCTGGCCCTGACTACACACCCCTGCCATGTGGCAGCGAGATCAACCACCACCACCTTCCTATTTTCCCATGAGTTATTGTTTTAATTCAACAATGTTTCTCTCCCTTTCTGTAAACATGCTGGCACTTGCAACTCTCTTTGGCTCTATTTTGGGTTATTGAAGTGAGAAACAACAAGAACTCATGACAAAACAGGAAGATGGTGGTGGTTGATCTTGCTGCCTATGCATAGTCTTCAATGAAGATGAAAGTAACCTTAGAAGTTTGTTTATTCCTTTCATTTGTATGCATTTAGAATTGTTTTATGCATGTGAAACTATAATTGCAAAACTACAAATAAAGTTTCTTTGGAAACAGTCGTCAAGAATCATGTCTTCAATAAAGGTAAAAGTCAACTTAAATGTCCATTTATCGCTTTCATTCATTAATTGTATTTATATATTATATATTATAATGTATTTATATGCATTTCACATTGTTTTCTGCATGTCAAACTATAATTGGAAAACTATAAAAACATGTTTTGTGTTCATGTTTTTGGCTTCCTGGAACGGATTCATTGTACTTACATTATTTCTTTTCTATTCGGTCCTAGTTTGAGTCGAACCTTCTGCAACAAATTACTGACGCTAACCAAGATTCCACTGTACTAGAATTTAAGTTTTAAATGTAGGTCAGTGTTTAGGCCAGCAGAGAAGGCCTTGCTGGCCCTGCCTACACACCCCTGCCTTTCTCATTCCCCTCCTTCATCACACAACTGCTTTCAGCTGTCACTAGCCACAAAAACTGGGGAGCCAAGTTGGACCAATCATTACAGATAATGGGCTTAAATCAGCCAGTGGTTGTGAAAGCCAGGCCTGTGGGTTTCAATTGCTTACTTCAAAGCCTCCCAACTTGCTTGACTTCTCTCATTAACATTGAAGCTACTTTCAATGGTTCATCAATTGCATAATAAAATGCGCAATGCATTCACGCCCCTCTGGGTGTTCAGTTACAAGCTTAGCCGGCATCTTTCGGAGTCTTTCATACAATGCACACTTTGTTGTGCTATCAGCCTGAGGGAGATCAAACACATCATTCCTCTGAAATGCACTGTGGATGGTGTCACAGCTGATGCATTGTTCTTTCACTGTTGGAAACTGAAAAAACATGTTGTAAAAAGTATTCGTAGTCCAAACTCTACAAACATTGCCACTTATCTTCTCAACGGCCCATGTTGCAGAGACGGGATGCCACTATTTTATGCTAGTTTCCGGGGGTGTACTCACACTCCACCATTCTTCCTGCGCTTGGGCCCACTTCGCACCTAAAGTTTTGGCTAATGTGAGTGCTGTGATTGGTGTTCAGGCTTGGTACACGTTCCCTCCTTTGCAACGATTGGAAGAGGTGCACCAGGGAATGGTACGATTGCTCATGGGAAGTAGGGCAACTTACGGCAACACGTCACGAATGGCGTTGTGTGAGTATGTCTACATTGCTGCTTGGTTATTCAAAGTCTGTTTTGCATCAAACTTGCCCATTCGATTCTAAGAAATGCTCAAAGCAACATTATGAAGTAGTTTTTGTCAAAAATATACTGTGGGATTATGAAAGCCTGTTCTACATTGTACGAATTTGCCTGTCTCAGACGGAAGAGGCAAAATTGTGGGAAAAAATGTCGATCTTTGCTGAAAAAGCAGTGGTCATACACCCCACGGGAGACGCAGATGGGCTGTCTTCTCATATAACCATCCAAGGAGGGCACCTCAAATAACACGTATACGTACCACGACATCCAAACAGTCGAAGCCACTATAATCAGCACCAAACGCAAATGAGCTGGAGTAGAAAAGGAGGTGGAAAATTTCTATGTGGGACTCAAGCAAAGGTGGGCTGTAGTCCTGTTAGCTGGATGTTGTTTGAAACATTTCCCCACAGTAAATACAGTGGTAACTTTTTCATTATTAGTCCGTTCAAAAGGGCCCGTCTAACAAATGATTTTTCCCACAGGGAACAATGTAAATCTAATTAATCTGTTACAGGCACCCAAAAATGTTGACACAAAACACTTTTAATAAAGAACAATTATAATTTTACATGCAGAAAACAAAGCAAAATGCATACAAATGACGAATTAAAAGGATAAATGAACATTGAACGTTACTTTTACCTTGTGTTGGTGAGGACCGGGGAGGACCAGAGACAGAGGAGAGAGCCACACAACACATTCATACTTTTTGATGAGTTATTTCTTGAATTCAAAAGTGTTTCTCACCTTCTTTATCAAAATGTTGGCACTTGCAACTTTCTTTGGCCCAATAGAGGGTTATTTTGTAGTCGTACATAAAAAAGCAGAAACTTGTATAACTGTGCGTAACTGCGGTGATGATGCAATAGTTGGCCGACAAAGCTGGGAGACTATGACTTCTGGGTGGGCGTTGTGAGCAGGCTAACCAGCACGCTTTGTAATAAAAGACGTTATGAACGCAGTTGGACTCACGCGGTGCGTTAAAAACACTACAACTGAGTCACCAACGCCAGTACGCCAGAATAAGCATTGAATACGCCAGAATAAACTAATAATGCTGGGAGTAGTCCGTCCACATCTTTATTGATACCACAAGACCCAACCTGCGAAAGGGTAATCGCATGTGGGGTAGGTTACATGATCATCGAGACAGTGTACGAGAGGCGGGGCAAAATTTTGGCAAAACTTTTAGAAAAGCGACTCATACAAAAAATGGCGGTGTTTGAAAGCCAAGGTCCCAATGCAATGGTGATGCAAATAATCATTTCAGAGCTCATGTGTAGGAACCTTATTTGCTGTTAAAGCATTTTTAAATTAATGTTTAAAAATTCTCATCTGGCTACAAGTTTAAAATAAGTCTGGCAATGTCACAAAAAGCACCAAGAAGAAGCGAAACCGTTTCAGCAGTTAATCATTTCATGTTCACTGAACTTAGCTCTTGTGAGGTATGTACTGAAAAACGTCTTTTATCTGTATATGAAGCACATGCATGCTGTCCTTCGTCAGGCAGTCAAATTCATTCATCCATTCAGCAGAGCATAAAAATGCCTTTAAATGCATCTGACTTACTGCTCTGGACTTGCTAGAATTTCCTCTCCATGGAAGGATGGCTGCGACAAGCACCTTCCAGCCCACGCACACCCCCTCCCCTTCAGGATGAAGCAGATACTTCAAAGTGCCTCTTGTATGACGTTTGTCTGTATTTTATTGTCCGATCAGCAATAATAATGATGTCACACATACATTAAAGACATTACACAGGCTGTGGAAAGTTATGGTGTATAATAAATGCTTCTGCAACATTATATTATTGACAACAGGCTGCAAAACAGAAACTGGCAGGTGCTCTCAGGCAACTCTGTGCAATAACTGAGTGCACTCAGATGGTATGGATTGTGCACTAAGCCAAGATTCTCCAAGACGTTACAGCAAGACACTACACTGCCCAGAGGCATCGCGAAAGGTTGCAGGCTGCAATAGTACTAGGCCACGGGTGATCGGCTTTTGTGATTGGTGTTCAAAGGCATTTATCAACGTATGCCGATCACATGCTTTTTCCACGGAAATCGTCCGAACGGAGCATCCCTAGTCAGAATGGTGCAATTTTGATCACATTACATTTTTATATGATTCAACGGTCAGACTGATAGTCCTCATACTCTTCCACATCGAATCGTCGAATAGTCGACTATTTTAAGACACCCCTAATTTATACCCTGACTTTCTTAATATAAATATGTGTAACAATATCAACAACACGACAACAAAAACACACCGATATGTCTGAAACTAAACGCAACTGAAAAATATCAATCTTTACACGCTAGTATCAACACTATCAGTATTTGGATTGATTCACCAACGCCTACAACTCTGTGGGAGAATCCATCAAGAGAAAGCAGACGACTCGGTGGTAAGTATCAACAATCATTTCTAAGCAGTAATACTATGGATTTGTGAACAAATTAAAGCGCTTCAGTGACATGCTGATGGAGACACTTGTTGGTGGTTAGGGTGGCTTAAAGTGGGTAGCGTGGATGTGTGTGTGTGTGTGTGTGTGTGTGTGTGTGTGTGTGCTGTTTAGCAGTGAGATTTATGAAAAAAACAATCAAGCCATAATCAAACTGCTTCAAGCACAGTGCATGTTCGGAGGTTTAATGAGTCACTTCAGGTTGGGACAGAGTCAAAATCGTTTCTCGCATTTCAAATTAAATCTTGGCAGAGGTAATTACCTGAGCCCTTTTTTTTTAATAATTTGGTCAAAATTGAACCCACTCGTCACTCGTTATTCTTTAATGGGCAGGGTGAGCTGTTAATATTCTCAACATATGTCGAGATCTTTGACCAATGTGCATAACAAATCTGAAAACCTGTGGTTATCTGTATCTGTCCTGACCTTAACTTACACCAGATGGTGGTACTTCACTGAGCAATTTTGGCTGTTATAATAACATATTTTAACTCTCAGAAATACCGACCTCGAAGAAATTCTATGCTCTGAAAATGGCCTCTGGGGAGCACTTTGGACACCCCTGCTTTTACGGCTCTTTGTCAGGGTTGAGCGTGTGACATGACGTCAACTCTGTGAGCAACCACATCTCTTGTTGACTTTTTAGCTTGTTAGCTTCCCATCACGAGAGAGCAATAGTAATTAAAGAGAGAAGGGGATTGTTATTGCAGCTGGAACTAATCGATGTATGGCATTAGTCAGTAGATCCGAAATCGGAGGGGAAGGCGTTCGCAGAAGTGGGCTGTCAGCCTCTGAACGGGTGATATACAGACAAGAAATGATGTTTTAAAAGCCAACTAATAACCGCCTTAACGCTTAGCTAGCGTCTTCGCAGCTCGAGGAATTTTTTGGAGTGACGTCACGCAACGCAGACTGAACAAGACAACTGAAACCGTGGTGCAAAACTACCTGTAACATCTCTGGAATTAAATGACAGAAATAATGTCTCTTCCATGTTAGAAAAATGGACTTGTAAGAAAATACAGGTTGTCTCCCAACCTGAGGGTTGCCTTCTTCCTGATTTCTTATTTGTATGCATGTTGGTCACACTTAAATGTTTCAGATCATCAAACTAATTTCATTATTAGTCAATGACGACACAACTGAACACAAAATGCAGTTTTAAAAAAAAAAACGTATTTATTAAGGGAGAAAAAAAAATCCAAACCAACATGGCCCTGTGTGAAAAATTGATTGCCCCTTCCCTCACCCCCCAACCCATAAAGAAAGTAACTGACATCTATCAGTCTGGAAAAGGTTATAAAGCCATTTCTAAAGCTTTGGGAATGGTGAAAACATGTGGCGTACCTTCCCAGGAATGGCAAGCCGACCAAAATTACCACAAGAGCGCAGCGACGACTCATCCAAGAGGTCACAAAAGACCCCACAACAACATCCAAAGACCTGCAGGCCTCACTTGCCTCAGTTAAGGTCAGTGTTGACGACTCCACCATAAGAAAGACACTGGGCAAAAACGGCCTGCATGGCAGAGTTCCAAGAGGAAAACCATTGCTGAACAAAAAAAACAACATGGAGACAAAAGTTGAACTTTTTAGAAGGTGTGTCTGCCATTACATCTTGTGTTTGGAGGTGGAGGAACCAGCAGGCGTCACTTACGCTGGTGTCCTGACGCGGGAGCATATTTCCGCCTTCTTGTTGAGGGAGATGATGGTGCATAGCAGACGGACCTTGAGAGCGATACTCATCCCCCAGCTTTTACAGATAGTCACCGATCTCTGCACTGCATCCCTTGCCGTCGCTGATCTCCCCCTGCTCCCCCTGATCTCCGGTGCGCTGGTGTCCTTACTGTTAATGGACGACCCCAATATACAAAATCATCAACCTTTTACTTGGCCAACGAGCTCAAATGACCAACGAGCCACCCTGTTCTTATCCACCACCATAGTTGTAGTCTTGCCGTAGTCTTTAACATTACCCCCCTGTTCTACTTTGTGTTTTAACTCTGCGTAGCATGCTTTGGAGATCAGATCTTACGCTGCAAATGAGAGTTGTATCTTCCGCAAAGTGTAAATTGGTCAGCCGCTTGCCCCCAATCTGAACCCTGCCCTCAAAATCATCAGTAACAGCGCTCATAATGTGTTTCAAATAGATGTTGAACAGGTACGCAGAATTTATGCAGCCTTAAGTCTCACAAAATGTGATTGTGCGAACTGAGATATCAGCACTTGACCTCAGTTTCGCAAGCATCAAAGGATTAACTGTCAATGGGGTATGCTTTTTTTGGGGCTTTTTGTGAACTTTTTTTTCAAAAAAGACCAGCCTCAATCAGGAGTGTGGGGTTGGGGTGGGGGTTAAAAGAAGAATATGCACCATGACATGAGCAGACTCACATTCAACACAGTAACACTCCAGCGTCACCCCATGCATTGTCACACATTCGCCCATCATAGCAATACATTGAAAAGTACATTTTTTTTGCCGGACAAAACTTTTTTCCAAACACATTTCTCCTTACTTGTGAATAAATGTTTTCACAACTGTTTTGATTTTTTGTGTACATCTACATAGCAAAAGAGACCCAAGAGACCCCTGAAAACAGCTGACATAGTGCAAATTCACAGTCAACTCAACATAAACTTCATTTGCTTCACTTCTTTTGCAGGCTCTCTGTTCTTTTCTGACTTCAAGCGTGACTCCGTTTTTACGTCCCTTATCTTGTTGTCTGGGGCACTTTTCTTGCTTTTAAATCAATTGTGTCCATGGAGATTAATAAAGTTGAATTGAAATGAACACAAACTGAAACTGATGCGAAGATTCCAAGACACTGTGGCATCTCTTTCACACGCTGCAATGAAGTCTAATGTGCTTAAAACCCAAATGCCTCAGGCAGGATTAGCCACAAACATTTAAAGGTTTTTTTCCCCCTGGGGAGAGGGGAGGGAGATACAAACGCACCACCCCTCCACATGTGTGCATGTGTTTACACACACACACTGCACAACTGGGCCACAATCGCCTCGGCTCGGGATGCAAAAGCTGGAAAACACGCAGCAGTAACTCACTGATTCAGATGAGTTATTTATATTGAGGGGAATCTGCTGCAAGCGTTGTGTTGGCTGCAAATAAAATGTAATAACATACTCAGCGCTGCTGACATTTTATCAAATGACTAAGTCATCTGAGGACAAATACTTCCTGAGGCACTGCTGTCACCAGTGGTGTCAAATATACAGCGTGTGAAAAAGTGTTTGCTCCTTTCCTCATTTCTTTTTTTTTTGCATGTTTGACACACTTCCTGTTTCAGATCATCAAACTAATTTAAAGTGTTGTCAGTGACAACACAATTGAACAAATAAATGAAACTTTTTTATTATTAAGGGAGAAAAAAATCCAAACCTACATGGCCCTGTGTGAAAAAGTGATTGCCCCCTAAACCTAATAACTGGTTGGGCCCCCCCTTTAGCAGCAACAACTGCAATCAAGTGTTTGTGATAACTTGCAATGAGTCTCTTACAGCGCTGTAGAGGAATTTTGGCCCACTCATCTTTGCAGAATTGTTGTAATTCAGCCACATTGGAGGGTTTTCCAGCATGAACCCCCTTTTTAAGGTCATGCCACAGCATCTCAATAGGAGTCAGGTCAGGACTTTGACTAGGCCACTCCAAAGTCTTCATTTTGTTTTTCTTCAGCCATTCAGAGGTGGACTTGCTGGTGTGTTTTGGATCATTGTCCTGCTGCAGAACCCAAGTTGGGTTCAGCTTGAGGTCACCAACAGATGGCCGGACATTCTTCTTCAGGATTTTTTGGTAGACAGCAGAATTCATGGTTCCATTTATCACAGCAAGCAGTAAAACAGCCCCAGACCATCACACTACCACCACCATATTTTACTGTTGGTATGATGTTCTTTTTTTTGTTACTTTTAAGTCAGATGTAATGGGACACATACCTTCCAAAATGTTAAACATTTGTCTCGTCAGATCACCGAGTATTTTCCCAAAGGTCTTTCTGGCAAAATTGAGACGAGCCTTAATGTTATTTTTGTTCAGCAGCGGTTTTAGTCTTGGAACTCTGCCATGCATGCCGTTGTTGCCCAGTGTCTTTCTCATGTGAGTGAGGCCTGAAGGTCTTTGGATGTTGTTGTGGGGTCTTTTGTGACCTCTTGGATGAGTCGTCGCTGCGCTCTTGGGGTAATTTTGGTTGGCCAGCCACTACTGGGAAGGTTCACCACTGTTCCATGTTTTCACCATTTGTGGATAACGGCTGTCACTGTGGTTTGCTGGAGTCTCGAAGTTTTCGATATGTCTTTATAACCTTTTCCAGACTGATCGATCTCAATTACTTTCTTTCTTTCAATGACCTTTTCACACAGGGCCATGTAGGTTTGGATAATCACAAAGGGGGCAAACACTTGCTAATCAGTTCCAGATTGTTATGACAAGATCATGACAATGCTTATTTTCATGATGAAAATAATAATAGAGACTAAATAAAAGAAATTTCAGTGATGTGTCTGTGTTGAAGCGGAAACGATTCATTATGCCCACTTAGTGTGATGGTCCACAGCTCACAGCATCATTAGAGGTGGCGATACTGGCAGTCTCATAGATTCTGTTCAGCGCTTGGATTCTTCTGCTCTAGTTGTTGCTCCACAGAGAAGGCATGTCTCTCCTAAATAGGCACATTTGACAAAGTGGATCCCTAAAATGACAATGCAGGCCCAGTTCCAAACAACATGGGCTCATGTAATTATCAGACGCTTTGGCTCACATCAAAGTGCTCGCCAACCTGATATCCCATCTCCCATATCCCATCTTTGCCCCCTATCTCCTGTCCCCATTGTGTTTGTCTTGATCTGAGAGATATGCTACAAAGTGTGATGTTGCTAAACTTCTGACACAAGGCTCACGGGCAGATGGTAATGTTAGATTTGCAGCCAAAGTCTTTCCTCGGTTGGCTGAGAACTTGACTTGTTTGACGCACATTAACATTTCATCCACATGAAAGGAAACTTTACATTACACTTCAGTGAAAAGAAAACCAGAACTCCTGGAATTGAATCAAATTTCAAGGTAATCAAATCCATGTCTCACTGACATTTAGTTATGTGGGCCTTTTTTGTATTTGTTCACAGCACAGTGGAAAAGTGGTTCTAGACGATTCTAGGTGCATGGGTTTTACTTTCTTCTTCTTTCTTTCTTTCTTCCGGTTTCCGACCACATTTCAAAGACATGCATTTTAGTGTAGCTGACTGAAACGCATTGTTTTGATCGTAATTACCAGGAACACCAGAATGTGACTGTGATTGATAGTGTTGCCAGATGGGAAAGGACAAATTATCAAGCTGAAAATTATTGTATTTTGAGGAAAATGATTGTACATACCCGATTTGACGTTGTTCAGGACCATCTGCAACAGTAAACCATTATCACAAACTGTGATATATATATGTATATATTATAGCTCATAATGCTGTTTAAACCAACTAACAGCACTGTTGTAAAAAAGCGTCCGCACATGGCTGTAAAGAGGCATGTAAGACAACAAAATGCAACATGTGTTTGTGGTAGCTAATAGCCATGTACTGTATTTAAGATGTGAAATCATCGTACATTATGAGATTTTTGGAATTATAGTTGACTCAGCCTCATTAGGTCGTTCATCTCGTGTCAGTTTTCTTTCAAAGTCAATAGCATTTCTTATGTACAGTAAAGGACAATAATGAGTGAGATTTTTTTAGCATGAACTGCGACAAGAAACCTCCTCGGACGTGGCTGATGTTGTCACATTGATTTGAGGGTACGACAAGAAAGCAGTCTCTACCCAGTGCACAGTATTTCATCTTAGTTTAGTTATATTTAACTCAGATGACCGCAAATGGTTGTTTAATTAATGTAAAAAGACAAAAAGCCTTTTTCCCCTTTGGCATGTGGCTTCTTTAATGTCACAACAATGCCAAGTCCGGACCAAATAAATCTCCATTGTACTGGCATGAGTAAGATCGTTAGAGATGATATCGCATGGCCTATTAAACCAAACTATCTCTGTCCTAAAGTCCTGCTCTTGAGTATTTATGTGTTCGATAACTCACCTCCAAATGCGGCTTTAGCCTGGTTTTAAAATATACAACAGAAGTTTTATATTGCTAGTAAACCAGCCTGTTGACCTGTGCACCCATTTACAACATGGACACTTTTCCGTACATTTTACACCACCCAAGGTTGCACATTTGTAGTGGTGGGTGCCTCACACGAAGCCCGAATGACAATAAATACAATAGAAAGACAGATGAACACTTGTAGGCAGGTAAGTGTGCTGTCAAGACTGCATAACAATTGGTATAATGCTAATAAATGATGCGCCAAGTGGGAATACATTGCAAGGATGCATAGTTTGTGTTTTTGGGATGTTATGCATAACATTCTGCTGAGGTCAGTGTCTTACCCTCAACCCATCATAACAGAACCAGCAGCCAACTTCTGATTATTCATCAACAACAACCCTAATTAGTTCTAAATAATAAAACAAACCCTGATTTCACATTATTCTGGATTTATTCCCCCAGTTCTTACTTTATCATGTACTAATGCGATTTGAATAGATAAAAAAAAAAACTGTGATGAAATGACGTACAGCATAAAAAGGTACAAATGCACACAAAAGCAGCTGAAAGTATTGGAACTGATTCATTGTCTTTCTGCTCCTTACATGGCTGATCCTAATGGGCACATGTCCATGATGCACTCAAAGCTTCAAATATGGCAGCAACATAAACATAATGAGATTAACTTTGTTATTTTTCTCTTCTCCCTCCTTGCTGATTGAGCTCGTCATTCTTATGAGCAGTAATGTTCGAAAAGATCCAAGCAGCTTTAGATCAAATAATTACAAGACCACAAAAACAGGAACTAACAACAGTGGCATGCAAATGGACCATTAATATGCATACAGTATTTGCTATTTTTAATTTTATTTCACATGTGGGGGATGAGAGGCCTTTTACACACGTTCCCAGTGGCTGATTTTTTTTCCTTGCTAGTCAGTTCCCCCTAGTGGACAATGCATTTAAGGTTTCTCTCTCACGCTCACTGAATTCAACTAAAAAGTACACCGACAACAAATTCAGAACAACATACGCCCCACCCCCAATAATGTACTGCCTTGTATTGGCTACATGGTCATTGTATTAGCACTGAATGATTTTCCTACTTGCACTCTGCTGCAGCTGCAGCTGCTGGCCTGAGCTGTAAAGAACACGTGTAAAGCAACGCATTTGGCTAATAAACATGTATAATTTTATTGTATCACTAACGGCAGAGGCTGGAGGTTACAATTCAAACTGAGTGCATAGTGTAGAATCTCAAGCAGTGCTTAATATTTGTATGAAATGATCAGGAAGTAGACCAAGACAATGGTTCGCACTTGTGTCATGATAACGGAAAGAAGATGACACAATGTTATACAAGAATGCTTGCAAATGAAATATGAAAAGAAAAGGCAAATGCTTGTTTATTTTTGGTGAAGTATACAAGAAATGATGTTCAGGGTTTTTTTTTTTGTTAATTATCTGACTCGAGCGTCAGCAAAATATGCATGGCTTATTTTTTTCCACCCTCCAATGCTATTTTTTACGTCCAAATGAAAGCCTGTTGTGCTGTTATATAGGACGCTGCGCTCCTGGGAGCTCTATTCAACCAGTAATGCTACAACGTGACATTTTCTCAGCCACAGGGGAGCTCTAGTACAAGAAATGGGCTTCTTCTTGCCACGCTTTCAGACTAAAGGGTGAGATTAGAATTTTGAAAAAGGATCACCAGGAGATCAATGATTCATCTCACTTTATTTCCACTATGCATAAGTCATGACCCAGGGGTTTCATTAGGCCCCTCTAAACTTTTACATCTTGTGCACTAATGCAGAAGTGTCTGATGGAATGAACGCAAATGTTAAAAGAAACTGGATGCAGCAGATTCCTCCAGCTGTCTAGTGGGCACCAGCATTCGAACATACAAACAGCCAATGGCATGCAGCGAGGTTCGCGGCTAGTGAGGCACTGACGCCTTTTGAGTTAGTTAATAGTTAGTTAATACAAGTTAATACAAGTTTCTCATTAATTTTGTTTTAAAAAAAATGTTTTCAAGTACTTATTCGACCCATTTATAATTTTTTTAATGCTTTTTTAAAATTAAATGATCTATATATGAAGTACATACAACCGATCTTCCTGGTGAACTTGGCAGTTTGCTGCTGTCAAAAACAAAACGCTGGTTTTTCACCTCTATGGAAGGACGGCAGTGACAAACACCTTGCAGCTCACACACACTCCCACCACTTCAGGGTGAAGCGAGCCTTGCAAGCGCCTCCAAGTATGACATTTCTGTGTATTTTATTGTCCAAGAATAGCAAGAATAATAGGATGTCACACGTACATTAAAGGAAAACTGCACTTTTTCTGGAATTTTGCCCATCATCACAATCCTCATGTGAGACATGAGCACACGTCTTTCTCTTTTCTGTGCATTCTAAAGATAAAAAAACAGATAAAAAGAGGCAGCTCATTAAAGCACATGATGACACACACCTATTCCGCCTGCAAATGCTATTTGGAAACAGCAGAAGGGATATGTACAACCAAATACAAATAAACGGAGTGGACATTGAAAAAGTGGAAGAATATAAATTCCTGGGGGTTCTAGTAGACGAAAAAATGAGTTGGAGATCTCATATTAAATATATACAACAAAAGGTGGCGAGAAATATCTCTATATTGAATAAAGCAAAATATTTTCTTGATCAAAAATCACTCCACACTCTTTACTGTTCCTTAGTATTACCATATTTAATGTATTGTGTGGAGATATGGGGAAATAATTACAAAAGCAATCTTCACTCACTCACTGTACTGCAAAAAAGATCTGTGAGGATAATTCATAATGCCAAGTATAGAGAACATACAAACCTTTTTATTTTTAAAATTACACATATTAAAATTCACAGATTTAGTATTCTTTCAAACCGCTAAAATCATGCATAAAGTTAATAATAACTCGTTACCCAAAAACCTCATACAGTATTTTTCAATCAGAGAGGAGAAATATGATCTTAGAGGAAAATTAAACTTAAAACATTTATACTTGAGAACTACAATGAAAACACACAGCATTTCCGTGTGTGGAATTAAATTATGGAACGGATTGAGTAAAGAACTCAAACAATGTACAGAGATGACCAAATTCAAAAAAAAAATCCAAGCAGTTGATGTTTGCTAAATACAAGGCAGAAGAGTCTTGATTGTTCTGTCAGGTTTGTTATTTTTTTGTTTTTTTTTTGCTACTCCTTTTGGACATGTGGAACTGTGAAAGAATGATTCATGAGATGTATTCCATTGTAACTTTTATGTTCAAATAAACTAAACCAAACCAAACCAAAAGCCCGCTATTAAAACACCTCCAAAAACCTCCAACAAGGTTTTATGGTTTTATATACATGCCGTGACCATGCAGTAACAGGCACATTCATGATAACATGGAATGCTTACAGTATTTTGCCGTGATTTGGCCATATTAAGCATTACCGGAATGTCCTTCCTGGGCGCATTGATTTCACAAAGCAACGTAGAACATAGCGACATAGAACATAGCAACATAGGAACAAACGCTCCACCGTGTTAACTTTTCCAAACTGAAAAATAAAAAGATGCTGTCACAAGTTGCACTTCACTTTTTGCAGTCATCTTTAACCTTTTCAAAGTACTTCCACACTTTTGCTGTCGTTTTTAGTAGCCATTTTGAGCCAATACGTCCGTTAATGTTGATGGTCTTCCCAGCATTAAAAGCTAGCGTTCACCACAGCTCCCTAAGATTGTGCCACTGAAGTGGCTGATTTTATTCATGCGTGGCATTCATTAGCACAAATTAGGCTGTTTTTGTATCAAAATAGGTTATTTATAATTAAAAACACACATTCTTTGTAAAAATGGATGCTCAGCAGCAGCCGTGGCCACCCGCCATGTAGTCAGAATGGCGAAATTGATAGTCGAATCAGACTCCTCCAAATTGAATCGTCAAATAGTCGACCATGCTAAGACAACCCTCAGTCTGGACCCTTGCCATGATTTGTTGATAGCCACTGATTGCTCACACAGATGGTTATCTGTAGATGTGGCCTGGGTTCAGCTGTCTTGCTGCATTCATGTTACCCATCACTGACAAATTGAAAGGAAAAAAGTTAGTTGAGAGCTTCCAAAAATTCACAATAACGTCGCTGAAAGTTTGCTAATACACATAATGCTGTATAATGACTACAGGTAAAGTCACCATATACAATATGGTGAAATAAAATCAATCTAAATGCCCCACACCTCATCAGCTTCCACTTGACAGCATGTTTTAGTGTTTACTAGGGATAGGGTTTTACTAGGGTAGAACCGTCAATGGTTCGGTCCTCCCTACACAGGACAATCCACATTATCCACTCTGCAGTGGATGTGTGTGCACACTGGCAAAAAGCCCTCCCCGTGACATCATGTCCCATTTCCCACACTGTACATATTTCAGGTGATGGACGGTCTGCCGTAACAGGACGAAAGGTGAGGTATTTGGCAGAGAATATAGCTATACTGTATATACAGAGTAGATATTGGAAAGTATAGACAACAACAGTTGCGTCGATAATGTGCAAAAGTTACTCGGACCCGGCGGATCTCCTCAAGCTACGTGTCTGCTGGGCCCCCCGCCTCCTGGCCCCGACATGGTGGTGCGGTGTACCTGTTTTTGAACACTTCATCTGCATAAACCAACAAAGACAAGTGCATGAGATAAAAGCAGCATGCTGCGATTGTTCAGTAGAGATGATAACCATTCTGCACTTCAGGTAAGGAACTTTACTAAAAATAAAATGACAATCACCCTGTCCAAACTTTCTGTTGCACTTGCACCTTTCAAAAAAACCCCACTGTGAACCAAGGTGACCAAAGTGCGGCCCAATGTCCATATTTGACACTGCAGCTTGTTTTACCATTCCACATATGATTCTTACACACGGTGTCTTGAAAGAAAGAGCTAAAAAAAAAACAAACATCACACAGCAAGGTAATAGGTAGATGACAACAGACTACCAACAAATAATGCTGAATAATCAACAACTATGTGAGTCCTGAACATGTAACTGCAGCCGTTTACAACAACAGTACAGCAAAGCACGCTGGGAAACAGGAAGTGCTGCTGTCAAAACCATATACACAGGTAGTAATTCACCTTACATCAGCTATAGAGCACAAAGTAGTGCTAAAAAAAAAGTGTGAATGTGTGTGTGTGTGTGTGTGTGTGTATATATATATATATATATATACACATATATATATATAAATTATTTTAATGAGTAATTTTAATGCAATAAAACAAGAATATAAAATAAGAATATGAAAGTTATCAATGAAAATAATAAGAGTATTGTTACTAAAGTATTTTAGTCAAGAAAAATATATGTGATATTACACATATCAGTATCGGTATCGGTTGATATCGGAATCGGAAATATCGGCATATCGATTATAGGCAAAAAAGCTAATATCGGACTTCACTAATTATTAGCTATTGAAGTCATCCCTTGCTATGTCGCGGTTCAAATATCGCTACCTGACTATATCAATGTTTTTCAAAAAATAATTCATTAATAATTCATCTGTTTTGTGGTTGATCATGGCCTATTATTAGTAAAATACTGAAAGACAAGTTATATGTAGTATTCTGGTCACAAGGCCTCAGTAATGACATTAGATTGCCTTTCACACTGCATGGAGACTGGCTGCTGAGCCAACAGAGACGAGCCGACATGCCATGGCTGAGATCGAATGAAAAAAGTTCTTCTCTCATTTCTTGTGGAAGTGGTAAGTTTTTGGCTTCTTTGTCCTTCCTCACTCCGTTTGAAACACTTTCTTAAGTTTAGAATAAGTAAATCGGAGAGGCTAACTAGTCAGCTTGGTATGCTAGTGGCGGCCGTCTTTTATGTCCCTGCAGTGATCCGGTAGCCCGCGCAATGTGACGTAAACAAAGAATAATAGGAGCGTAAAAGGTGACTATAAGCATGTTACAAAACAAAACCGTAGCACAAAGACTGGGGTACAGACTGTACCGTGGTTACCTGTACCGTTTCACCCCTGGTGTTGCACCCCTATATTCCCAAAAGATCGTCTTAATGTCACACATCCTGCTATAGAGAGCCAGAAGGTTCCCAGGTAGTAAAGGAGATGCTCAGTTCTTCATTTCAGAGGCTTTACATCCCGATTTATGGGTTTGTGTGCTCAGTTCCCCAAGAAATTGTCATGCAGGCCCCCATGCATAGGCGAATTACAGGGACACCATAAACCAGGATTTCTTTTGTTTGTTTGTTTGTACTATTTTTTTTAATGATGCTATTACTACTATTATGTCAAAATATCACAAAAGCCCACAGCAACAATAACTTCAAAGCAAAGCCAGTTAAATAATAGAATAAAGTCCTTTTTCCTGCCTCTTTTGCACTGCACGTCTTTGGGAGCCGTCAAGAAGCAAGGGTCACGTGGCTCCAAGACAAAGGAGTCCCAATGTCTAAAAGATTAGAACAATCCAGCGGCCAGGGAAGGAAAATGGAGGTTTTACCCTCTATATAAGTAACAGAGTAGTTCTAAGCCTTTGGTTTCTAATATCAGTTTATGTTTACATCTGTTGAGTTAAACTGAATTACTGTTAATACTCCAAGTGTGTGTGTAAGCTCTATATACATATACCCCTTGGGGGCGTCCAATAAAGTCTTGCCTGGGGCAGCAAATTGGTCAGGGCCGTCAGTGCTTATGCTAAATACGCTGTTGGCCTCCGCACTTAAGTGTCTAAACCCAAGTAAATGTTTGCCAATTCAACACTGTGTTATTTAATAGTCTCCCTCATCAAAAGCTACATAGCCTGGATTTAAATTCATGTAGCAGTGCTAAGATGTCCCAGAATCTGATAATGTCCCAGAATCAGTGTGATTATAGTGAATCTAATGCCATTTCTGACTGAAAATCTGACTTTTTTTTAGGAAGAGACACACCCCCAACCCTACATGTTTGAGAGTCCCTGCCTGTTATACCACCAGCTATGAGGTCTCCATGGTCCCAACCACAGTAATGTTTATTACGCAGGATTTGTATGGCTCACGTACATATTACCAAACACAAGCAAGTTATATGGTGGCTCTAAAGCAGGGATGTCCAAAGAGCAGCCCAGGGGCCGACTGCGGCTTGCGGCTGAAAAAATTGTAATATTATGAGAAACAAATAAAACAAAGTAAAGTTGTCTATGTAAAATTAGGTTGGGGAAAAATAATAAAGTCATAATATTACAATAAGTAAATTTATTTAAAAAAAAATTAAGAAGAAATTTGAAATATTTGGAAAAAACAGCAAAAATGGGAGAAATAAAGACCACAGTTCATACTAATAATACGCTTTTTCATCTATATCACAAAGCTGAAATGCAGTTTTTTCTTGAAATATATATAGCTTGTATAACTAACTACATTGCATCCTTTTTTTTAGTATGTGGAGAAAGTTTGGACACCCCTGCTATGAAGGGTATAAAAGACTCGATACTGGATTTATGAATGAGACCTCGGAACCTCTACACGTCCTCAGATTAAGGGTGCAAAGAGTTGCCCTCAGAGCTGGCAAGCCACACTCCAATGTTGCTCACACTTTCTTCACTATGCCCTAAAATAGGTCATGTAGAACGCAGCAGGAGAGATAAAGTGCACAACAATCCACTCTCTGGCCACTTTATCATGTAGCCTCCAGCTGTTATGCACTTCAGCACAACCACCCTGGCATACAATTCCTTCATTTTTTTAAATCAATTAAGACACCCAAGGGGTCATAGTGTGTTGGCAAAATTTCAAAAGATAATGCAGTCCTCAGTGTACTTGATGATGCAATGAGTGTTCACTTACCAGCCACCTGCACAATATCATGACAAAAAGACAGCACAGGCTGTGTAAAAATAAATAAAAATTATTAAAAAGGCATGAATTAACATGTTTTGTGGTTGCAGTTTGCAGTGAGAGATAATTTGAGTACCAAATTAGGAAGCCAAAAGCACTTCTCAGTAGGATGCATTGCAGTCAACACAACTGCAATTACAGCAATAATGATGCAGATATGTAGAATTAGTACATTTATAACACAAATGAAAAATAAGTAAGTGTCTCTGTAGAAACAATGTACTGTATTATAAGGGTGTAACGGGTCCGTGTAACTTTAGGTCATTACATTTTCTTTTCATGAATGGGAATGTGGCGTTGTATGGAGGTTTGCACCCCAGACGCAGAGACGGGAACTCGTGGAGCAATTAGTCCTTTGATAACAAAAAATGCAAACATTTCAAAACACAAGGCGGTGGTTTCGAGAAACGACAACTGAAAACATCACCACGGTAATAAGAATAGGGAAACTGAAACTAACAGTAGAACTGGCTGGATGGCTGAGAAGGGCTGGGCTAGCCTAGCCGGAGACACCGGGCATTAATGTTGGCAAAAACAAGGTTCCAGAAAGCTGCGGTTGTGTCCAAGCGAGAAAAGACTGCAGGCGTCTGAAACAAAGAACCAGCACCACCGGCTGCAAGCAGTCAGCTTAATTGGGGAACGAGTGATCACCTTCAGGTGTGCCCAGTCTTCCGGCCTCCAGCCCGCTCAAGGAATTCTACAAGAGAAAAAAAAAGAAAAACAGAGACCAGGAGAAGGTAGCGACCCAAACAAAACTATAAAACAAATGTGAAACGTGACAGGGAATTAAAAATTAAAAAAACGATTGGTCGAATTTCATTTTGATATACAATAGATCAAATTGAAATACAAAGCGTTCTTCTTTTTCAGCGTCAAAAAACAATAACTACATCTAAATAAAAAGTTAATTTTTATTTAAAATTTCATATAACAAAAAAAAAAAAAAATCACCAGTCAACAGAAAGGAAAAAACAGACCACCGGCCTGTAGGTGGTGCTGTACCTTGCGTCGGAAAAAGCAGATATACAGTAGTAATCGTTCCGAGTGTTGCAGAACGGACCTAGAGCTCGCACCGTTGCAGTGAGTTGTGAATAAAGAAATCTCGCGTGTGGTATACGCCTTGCCATCTGCTTGAACCCACATATGAGAAATAAGACACGCGTGGTTGGAATCATTACTGCTCTTACTGTTAAAGTGAAAACCGAATATGAAACAACAAATGTTTTTGGTCTGTTTTTTTTTTTTTTTGGTGACTGGTGATTTTATTTGTTGTTATAAGAAATACAAAATAAAATCTTAAAATAAATAATCTCAAAATGAAAAAAATCTTAACTGTTGATTGAGATATAGTTATTGCTTTTTGACGCCGAAGACCAAGAATGCTTTACGCTTTTTGATCACTTTTATTTTCTGTATTTCAAAATTAAATTCAAATAAACCAACCATTTTTGTTTTTTAATACAAATTTTAAATAAAATAATTAAAATGATGACCAGTCAACAGAAATGGGCAAAAAAACGGACCAAAAACATATGTTTTTTCATATTCGAACACCAGAAATTGCTATTTAAAGGCAAGATCGTGGACTGGCCTATAGGTGGTGCTGTACCTTACATCAGCAAAAGCAGATAGAGTAATTATGTATCAGTATGTTGTTTTCAGAAACAACAAAAGTGTGTCTGCAGGAGAAGACCTACAGATGTCAGGCCTCCTTTTGCCATGTCTAAAATAATTTCCGAGTATACAACAGTTTAACCTCCAGAGCCACAGGCACACAGGTGTAGTGTAACGGAGTCAGAGTGTGCCGGAGTGCTTTCATTTAGAAGACCGGACTTTACCAGACACAGAAAGTGCTGCGCCAAGTTGGCCCGAGTGTTGCAGAATGGACCGGGAGGTCCCAGTTGTTGCATCCATCCATTGTTTGTACTGCTCGTCCTCACTAGGGTCGCATGTATGCTGGAACCTATCCCAGCAGTCTTCGGGCGACAGGCGGGGTACACCCTGGGCTGCTCGCCAGCCAATCGCAGGACACACGTAGACAAACAACCATTCACACTCACAATTTGGAGTGTCCAGTTAACCTAGCATGCATATTTGTGGAATGTGGAAGGAAGCCGTAGGAAAGAAAGAAGAGAAAGAAAGCGGCCGTTGCAGTGAGTTGCAAATAAAGAAAGCTTGCATGTGGAATACGCCTTGTCGTCTGCTTGACCCCCCTTATAAGACATACGACACCAGGCGCTGGTGTCATTATTCGCACTGTTGATTTGAAAATGAAAACTTCCGGTGTCTGAATATGAAACAACATCTCTTTTTGGTCTGCTTTTTCCTTTCTGATGAGTGGGTTTATGCTGCCGATTCCGATACCTATCATCCATGAGTGAGATTGGCCGATACCGATCACATGGACTAACTGTACATTTCTCAATTTATTTATGATGAGTGGTATTGATCAGGGGCACTGTTAGACAATTCCAAGGGCCGCTGGCAAACAGGTAATTATTACAAAGTACGTTTGGGTGGATTGTCTTTTTTTTGCCTTTGTTTATGTGAAACGATCTTTGCACTATTTGACACACTATTTGATGGATGTTTTGGGGTACTGCAAATACATGGAAAATAAACTGGACAATATTTTTTTTTAGCTTAAGATAACAAAATTAACAGAATAAAATAATACAAATAAGTATGTTTATTAAATAGCCAAATAATAGCCAAAAAAACAATTCAATGTAGGTCAAGACATTGACATGTTAGCTTTGTGTTATAGGTGACAAAGCAACTTAGTGGAACATCTAATAATATATTGAATTAATCATGAATTCATTTTATTTTTCACCTATTGTAACCCGCCCTGTTTCGCACCGCCCGCACCGGGGCTCAAACACAGGACCTTCGCAATGGGAGGCGAGAGCGCTGACCACACGACCAAAAGCCTGGACTGTCGACCGCGTGTTCAGCGCAGCTCTTAAGGCAGAGGGAGTGAGGTTTACCAACATACACTTGCACAGCCTCACAGGCTGGCATCTGTTACACTATGCCACACACAATGTACACACCCCCAATTGTTGACAATAACCTGGTCTATTTCAAAGTGAACAAATGCACATCATAAACATGTATATCTCCACATACGCTGAACAGGTTTTTGCAACCAACAAGTTGGATTTCATTTCAAATATATAAAACGTGAAATGATATTCTTTTCTATAGCTCCCGCTAGCTTGTGTGCCAGCCCATGTGCACTATCCACTCTCTGTATGAGCTTGCTAGTAATGTAGCCGATCCTCCAGATGTGAGGCCAAGCTGTGAGGCTTCCAAAGTGGGGCTATGATCGCTCTGAAAACACCCTCAGGGTCATTGCGAGGCCAAAGTGGAAAACTGTTGATGGATATTCCACATATCAAATGCAAACCTCAAAGCGTTTTTTGTGTGGATGACGAAGTGTGGCCCTTGTTTGTCTCAGTGGAAATGACAGATACAGGATGGCTATAATAAAAAAAAATACTGTTGACCTGTTTTGATATTTTGCTGATGGACTCCAAAACAGGTGACAGTATTGGAACCTCTCTTAAGTCTGTTTTAAATGATGTTTCCTGCCACCATGTAGTCCAACATTGTTATGTAAGAGTTGCCTTTAATTTTAAATGTGTTCTGTGTTCGGGGTTTTCAAATTTGGTGTGGGGGTGCTGCTGGACAATTAATTATGTAGCTCCACTCTGTTTCTTAATTTCCCGTCTCACTGGTTGCGAGACATGAATTAATAACATCCTTTAATAAGCTATGTTTTTTTTGTCTTGTTCCTGTCACACACCTATTAGTCAGGCATGCTTTGAATGACAGCAAAAGGATGTTGATGTTATGTGGAGTTGCATTGGTGTGTGGTCCTCAATGAATTCAGAATGAATGGTTTTGGTTGCAGTAACACAGAACTGTGTGTGGGTGTGCATCCAAGGGCGTGCATGTACTCTCTCGCTGTATGTTTTGCTTCCCCGTGGGTGTTGTTAGATGAGAAAGAAATAATATAGCTCATACATAACACACATCCATCATCAAAAAATGAACAAAAGGGCACCCTATAGAGTGGAGAGCTCCACCAACGCCAAACGATCACAAACATGTTGATTTGTTTGAAGATGTGATGGTTGTAGATTTTATTCTAATCCTTTAGGCAGCAGTAATACACGTAAAGCTTTTTTCACTCAGGTCCATCTGTCTTAGGTCTACCCCAAGGCCTCCTCCGGAACAGCTCACCAGGGATGCGTCCGGGAGGCATCCGGACTAGATACCCAAACCACCTCAACTGGCTCCTCTCGATGTGAAGGAGCAGCGGCTCTACTCTGAGCCCCTCCCAGATGACCGAGCTCCTTAACCTATTTCTATAGGGTGAGTCCAGCCACCCTATGGAGGAAACTCATTTCAGCCGCTTGTATCCGTGATTTTGTTCTTTTGGTCACAACCCAAAGCTCATGACCATTGGTGAGGGTTTGAACATAGATCGACCGGTAAATTGAGAGCTTTGCCTTCAGGCTCTGCTCTCTCTTCACCACGATGGTCGGGTACAGCGACTGCATCACTGCAGACGCTGCACCAATCCGCCTGTCAACCTCCAACCTTCCCTCACTCGTGAACAAGAACAAGATACTTAAACACGGACACGCTGGAAGGATTATGGCTCACAGCTGGCCTGGGAATGCCTTCGTGTCCTCCCAGTGTAACTGGAAGCGGTGGCCGGAGACCGGGAAGTCTGGACTTCTTTACTGAGACTGCTGCGCCCGCGACCCGGACCGGAAGAAAATGGAATGGAATGGTCCATCTGTTGGATCTGGTGAGTAACGGCCTCCATTGGCTCACACAAGCAAACTGGGCACAAAGACATTACTAAGTGTTTGAAGTATTCATGGCACTAAAACACGTTAATCTTGTTATTTTTGCAGTGGAAAAATAACATTGAAAGGTATATTTCCTGTGTTAGACTCGTGCTTGAATGTTGAAATATTTGCCATTTTTTACAATTTTCATCACTTCTTCCAGGACTAGAGGAGGAGAAGCAAGTGAATCTTTTGTTGGAACACTCGAGGAGACGGCATAAGCGTGTTCTCATTTCTAAAAGGCACCATTCGCCTAGTCAGATGCATCAGCAAACTTTGAGGGGACAAATGTTTGATACTGCACCGCAGATGGAGATAAAAGTCCAAAACTCACAAGACGTTGAAGGTAAGTCAAGGCAGTAAGTCAATCCACATTTCTTCTGCTAATATTCTCAATAGCAGCCAGCCTCGTGCTGGGCTAATGCAGTGTTGATTTGTAACTGGCTTGGTTATGACCCGCTAGCTAGGCGGCTAATGTGCTGTAGCGTGCAAAGGATCGACCTTGCATTGCCACTACGAATAATAGCATGGGTTTTCATGTCAAATTGCTAGCTAAACATGGGTCGCTGTCACTTGTCTGTCTAGCCTCTCTTGCAGTCAATCTGTCAGTTTCAGTAAGTAAATCCATATATTTTTTTACTAATCTATTTTATTAATCTTAGAATAATAGTATGGGGTTTCATGCCAGGGATAGATAAGCAGCAATTGCTGCTTTTGCAGTGTGTCACAGCTGTCAGTGTCACTTACTGACAGTCAAAAACATAACAAACAAAACATACTTGTGGCCAATTTTGTGTGTTTGTTATATCATAATCATCACAACACAATATCAGTGAATGTTATGATTGTGTTGACATTATCAGTGAATGTTATTATTGTGTTAGTGTTGTGAATATGTCACTTTCTTGGCTTTGCTGTGCGTTCATGACTGCATTTATTTGCATTCGGGTTTTCTTTTTCGTATTCCACTCGTGACGTCACAGACGGCGTCTGTTCAGAAAACTCACAGGGGGCAGCGTGTCAAAATCACCATGTCATTTCACTCGTATTTCATAGTTGTTTAGTTATCTATGACAGCAGTATGAAACAAATGTTTCATCATTCTTTCCTTTTTTTATCCTGGAATGTTAAAAAGGTCATCTTTGAAGCCGTACAAACACTAAACAATATTATTGTCAACATGTTTTAGACCAAATAAACCACTAATGTTATGATAATATATACACTACTACTAATACTACTACTACTACTACTACTACTACTAATAATAATAATAATAATAATAATGATAATAATATCTGCATTAGTAGTGGAAATGTACTGTAGTTAGTTATCATGGAAAGTAATTGAAGGTGGTTCTGTGTTTACATTGTTCCAATCTTTGCCATGTCATCACGCACGCACTCCCAGAAAGTATTAATTACTTACGTTTGGTTGGTAAACACAAGACTCACTCAAACGAGTTACAGCGCAGCGCACCGCAGAAGAATAGCCTAGGTGCAGCACGCGTGCAGCCACATTACTCTCAACTGTGGACGGTCGTGACCATAATTAAGGCTAAAGATCGTACTGTAACATCTACCCAAACATTGAAAGGATGACGAGGAGGTGTTCGGTCAACAATTCCTTTTTTGAAAAACAAAACAGGCTACTGTCAGCAAACACGACTGTCCTCCCACAGCCACGCAGTCAGGACATGTTCGATAATATTGCGCATGCATGACCAATCATGTTGGGCATAGCCCACCTCTTCAAAGTGTGCTGGGGAAGGGGATGTGCATCATACTTGAGTACAGATCAGTGCTGATCTGAGCACTCACACAGCAACAAGATTTAAGGTGTGAAGTGTGTCCAAGCATGGTGTTACGGCTTGGCAAACGGGAGTTTACCTATTGGCAATAAGTTACATAGACCGGATTGAAATGAATGTAGCAATGCTCAGCTGTCCTACAATCAGATCAATGTCCCAAAGTCAGTGCGATCACGTCAGTGAAATCTAATGTAATTTCTGCAATAATGGGAAATTCTCCCCTCTTATTTAATACACCAGATTTGTCTCCAAACTGCCCTTCCACTGCACTCAGGCTCTTCTCCAATTCTATTATTGGATGAATCAGCAATTAGTTCCAGCCAAAGTGTGATTTATGTGTCAGACCTAGTGAGAAATCGGAATGCAATCCATATATTTTGATTGGTGAAAGACTATCTCGTATCTATGCACTGTCAGCATTTCATCAAAGGATTACTAATAAATATTATAAACTCCTAAAGTATTTTACGCTTTTTTTTTGTTTACACTTTTTGTTCCATAGCCCTCAAGAACTTTTAATAAATTAAAAATTGCGGCCAAGAGGCCTTACTCGTGCAGTTCAAACATCCTTGCACATTGAAAAGTCCAACACATTTGGCGCACTGATTCACAGCCAGGCTCGGCACCCTTCCCCCCCCTTTCCGTTTCAATTTTCTATTTCAAACACTTCATTTATCCCCAGGGGGCAATTTAAAAGGCACAAAGACCAGCATACAGAAAAACAGGACAAGAACAAATGGAACATCAAACAATAAAAAGACACAAAGTTATTGAATTTAAAATGGAAAAAAACAAAAACACAATTCACAACACAATTCCAACGCAAGGCAACGTAGCCGCATCACAGAATGTGATTGTCAATGTTCCTAATTTAAATAAAATGCAAAGAGTCAAAATGAATGAAAAGGAACACCACAGCAGGCTCGCTGACGCACGACTCCATTTGTATAACGACAGGTCTTTTAATTAACGCGAGTGCTCCTCCCGCAAGTAATTAACGATGGCCGCCAACTTGAACAATAGAAATAATTAGAATGACTCTAAATATGACTAACAATCCACAAAGTCACACATTTTTCATTCAACTGAAATTTCCAACTCGTGGAAAACCCACACAGATTCGAACCCATATCTTCCCGATGTCCTGACTGTGTGGCCAACATGCTAGCCACTCAGCCACCGTGCGGCCCTCTGAGACGTTATTCCTAACTATCAAAACCAAACATATACGCATTTCTGAAGTTAACACGCTACATGTAGTAATACATGTAGTAGTAAATTTGCTATACATTTGATTATTCATTATTATTGATTTTTCAACAAGTTTATTTTGAAAATAGGTGCTTGGAAAAATATGACAGCTATAGCATTATGCAACATTTCCAACACATTATTTAGCATAGTTATAGAGGTATTTTGCATAAAATGTCTCTCAGTACCAAATGGAAAATGCCATAATTACAAAAAAAACTTAAATTAAAGCTCAATGTCTAAAATTAAGCTGTTTTTTACATTTATTTTTGTGGTGGTGTTTAAAGGCAAGATTATAAAAAAAAAAAAACATTCGGCATTGTACAAATGTCTAAACTGTTTATTAGCAACTACTTGTTTAGCTACACTATGCAGGTAGTTGCTAATTAATTAGATGCCGGAAATACAGTATGTTTTAATGTTATTGATTTTAGTGTGCGAAAATAAGCTTGCCACAAACAGCTGGAGAATGAAAAAGATCCCTTGAGCCAAACCAAGTAAAGCAATGTGCAGGCACAAAGTTATGTGGCTCAACTACCTTCTTATCAGTCTAATAAATGATGTTATGTAGCGTAACATTTATGATGTGTCTACACATCTTAAAACGACAGTTTTGCTGCAGGAGTCCCAGAGTTATTTACTGAAATGAATATGGTGATTTAAGTTCGCAAGACTATATAGGACAGCAACCAATGACTCGTGATAATGAATGTATCACTGGAACTGTAAAGCATCTGCAGCCTGTCTGCAGATATAGTCACAGCATTTGATGATTCTAAATGAAAATAGACATCATTAGTGGTCAGCCTCAAGATAAGGAGAGAGAACCATCCTGAAAAGCACACATCCACACTCCTAATGTTAAAACCAGTACGAAAATGTACATTTTGCACTGTTGGATCTTGAGGAGGTTCTGAGGAGAGCTTCGAAATGAAAAAAGAAGACATGGGAGTGAGACAAAAAAATGTTTGGGTGAACAATTTATTGCAAACAACCATGAGACTGAAACAGACAGCTGATCAAAAGTTTAAGACCACAGTATTTAAAAGCCAAAATCTTGGCAAAAATGTGGATACGATTTCATGTTCTGTCAGGTATTCATATCATGTCATGATCTCTTGATGGCGATGGGATTGTTGAGCTGTCTAAACAAGTCCTCTTGCTGGATGCCATTGCTGAGGTTGGACACAGTAAGACAGTTATTTTAAAGTTATTTAAAGATCCGGAGCATTATGGAACAAAAAAGTTCAGTTGTAAGAAAGTTTTATTCTCTGATGCAAAAAAATGTAACCTTGACAGTTCTGATGGCTTCCAATGTTAGTGGCATGACAAGAAGATCCTCCTGACATGTTAACACAGCACAGTGGACCGGCGCCATCATGATTTGGGATGCTTTTTCCTTTAATGGAACAATTGCGCTTCGGGTTGTATAGGGGCGTCAAACGGCAGATGGCTATACATATATACTGTATGTGTGTGTGTGTGTGTGTGGATGTATATAATTGTATTGCCTTTTTAAAAAAGTGATACCGCCCATTGACATAAACTGGATTTAAACTTGTAAAAGACAGGACCTTGCCCTTGGAAAACATGTGTACTCCTCTTCATGGACCAGCAATTTGAGAACCTTACATCTTCTCACTAAACTTATGGACACATAAACGATTATAAAAAGTGTTCAGTTCATTGGAAAGGTCAAGATCCAGTTTGCCATTAAGAGAAAATTAACATTTTTGGACTACATCCAGATCATTTTCTATCCTCTCATTAGAAGGTGTAAATTACTGGCATTAGGAATGTTCACAACGTTGTCCTTGCAGTTACTTTTGGCAAGCTTCAGCTACAGCTCCATGTGCACAGTCAGCACTCACATAATTAGTGTTGTTACATTCAAATATTATTGTCCATATTCACTGACACAGACAGAGATCCTGTTTTCTTTTGTGAAATTCAAAGTCTATCATAAGGATTCAGTGTTGGTCGAGACAGAAGAACATTTTCTGTGTCTCGCAAGTACAGACATGAGTGCATGTATAACAGCAAGCGTGTTCATCGAGGGATAACATTGCTTTTTTGACATACAGAACAGGTCAACCTTAAAGAGGACCTATGATGCTCTTCCTTATTTCTGACCTATAAATGTTGTTACAATGTTGTATTCTCATGTTAAACGATGCCAACGCATCAGTTCATGAGGTTTGCGTATTTGGAAGTGAGACCTGAAAACAGTTTTGGATGGCTCTGCACGCTGAGTTTTTTTTTAACACCGAGTTCCATTGACGTCAATGCAACCCGGACTTCCTTATATGGGCATTTCCAGGCAAACGTTGTAGGCCTGCCTTCCCCCTGCTCTGCTTCACTCTGCTCTGTTCACTGTTATCACGTATGGCTTCCAGGAAATGTTTGTTAGGTGTGCCTGAAGAGACAAGCATACGGCAGAAGTGGTTGGAGTTGCTGATTCCTGGCCAGCAGGAGAAAAATGTGCTCATCTGTCAACGGCACTTCACACAGAACTGTTTCGTGAACATGGGCCAATACAAAGCTGGACTAGCCGCCAAACTGTTGACACCTGTAGCTCACGCAAACACTGTTGACGAAGATGGAGCAAAGGAAGAAAGATGAGGAGTACCGTACATTTCAGCACGAATGGACATAGGAATTCACCTGCGTGGAGACAGCAGGTTTGGCGGTGTCGATTTAGCAGTGATAAAATTTCAGCGATGAAACGGTCAAATATAAAGCGTCACTTCGACACACGTCATGCTTCATTTGCATCTAAATATCCAGCGGGGGACAGTCGGAAGATTGCATGCCAAGAGGTACTACTACTTTTCACTGCATTCTACATCAGGAGGAGCTCTATGCTCAAATCTGTGTCGAGCATCTTGGTGAGGAGATGTCCCTGGACATTCGGGTGGTCAACTTTATAGTTGCCCGAGCAACATCGCTGAATGAAGATTTGGAAGGACTTGTACGACTGAAAGCAAAGCTGGCGAGCAAACACAAGTGGACAGAAATGAAAACACTTCAACCCCCAGACCAGCTGATTACCAAAATTTGGAAAGTACTTCCTGTCACATAACACACACTGCAGCGTGTGGGTACTGCCGTAATGACCATGTTGGCTTCAACGCCTGCATGAATCTTAACCTCAGCACGTATCAACCAGACTACAAAGCCATCAGCAAAACCATGCAGCCCCATTAATGGTAAGGAGTATTTGATTTATTGATTAGCTTCAGTTTAACCATCCATCCATTTTCTATGCCACTTGTCCTCAACAATGTGATGTCAGTGCGAGATAGTGGATATGCTGGAGCCTATCCCAGCTGACTTTGGGCGAGAGGTGGGGTACACTCTGGACTGGTGGCCAGCCAATGGCAGGGCACATATAGACAAACAACCATTCACACTCACATTCAAACCTATGGACAATTTCTCCAATTAACCTAACATGCATGTTTTTGGAATGTGGGAGGAAACCAGAGTACCCGGAAGACAACCCACACAGGGAAAACATGCAAACTCCACACAGAGATGCCCAATGGAGATTCAAACCCAGATGCTCCAGACATATTCAGTGTTAAAAAATATGATATGATTCTCATGGAAATACTAGACATTTACATGTACATTCCACTTAAACAAATTATGCATAATAAGCATAACATACTTTCAGGCAAAGATTTTTTACAGCTCAAGAAGATCCAGCTCTGGCACACAGCAGCTACTCCCTGACTACGAAATACCTCGAGGACAAACTGAACCTAAACGCAAACTTGCAAATGAGACCCATATAGCATAAGCAATTTTTTTTTTTTAATAATGTTTGCCCCAAAAAACAAACGTTAAAAAGTTATACACCTTTTTGAAAACATTTCTGTCCCCTATGGGGGGCTTGACAGAAAATAATTGAGAACCATTTATTACCTGCCACTATTATGATATTCAAGAAACCAAAACGGAACACAGATAAATACTAGTTCTGTGTTCTTAGGACTTAGGACTTTGACAGTCAAATCTGTTGATACATTTTGTCCATACTAATTTTCAAATTTGTTTTTGTTTTGTGTTTTTAAGAGCAGAGCTAATGGCGATCTCCACAAAAAAGCAGCTCTCGTTTGCAACTTTTTCCACCTCAAAGAAACAGGTGAAAACATTTAGATAAACATATAAACATAGAAGGTGTGCGACAACAGTACCTTAATTTATTTAGTGACACAGAAAGCAGAGACGAACAAAACCGGAACACGGTTGCTGAAAAGTGGCAAGTTTATTTATCGAGCACAATTTATACACACACTGAGTTTAACTGGAGAACGTTGTTTTGCATCCCCACACTGATCTGTTTGCTGCAGTGACAAAGTAAATCCGTGGGACTGTTCACCTGCCATCCGTGATACGTAGATCTGAGTGTCATCTGCATAGTTGTGGTAAGACACTTTGCAGCTGTGTATTAGCTGGCCTAAATGAAGCATGTACAGATTGAACAATAGGGGTCCCAGGATTGACCCGTGGGGAACCCCACAGGTCATAGCCATTTGGTCTGAAACACAGTTACCAATTCCAACAAAGTATTTCCTGTCCTCGAGATAGGACTTGAACCAGTTTAGAGCAGTAGCAGAGATTCCCACCCAGTAATCTAACCTCTGTAACAAGATCACATGGTCAACTGTGTCAAAGGCAGCGCTCAGGTCTAGAAGAATTAAAACCTGACATTTTGCCTGCATCTGTGTTCAGACACATATCATTTGTCAACTGGATCAGAACTGTCTCAGTGCTGTGGTGGGGCCTAAAGCCTGACTGGGAAGTATCAAACACACTTTTAGACAGGACAAAGTCAGTAAGCTGTTGGTATACAACCTTTTCTAGGGCTCTTCCCAAGAATGACAGGTTTGATATGGGCTGATAGTTGTTCAGTACTGTAGTATCAAGACTGCTCTTCTTCAGAAGAGGCTTAATGACAGCAGTTTTTAGGGACTTTGGAAATGTTCTAGTCTGAAGTGAGATGTTAACTGGATGAGGGAGTTGTTCTGTTAAACACACATCATTTTCAATTCTTTGTTAGCACAAATTATACTGTTTTGTATCAAATTAGGCTATTTATAACAAAAACAAAGACGTTCTTTGTAAAAATGTATGCTCAACAGCAGCCGTGCCACCCCCCCATGTATTCAAAATGGTACAATCTTGATCACATCACATTTTTATGATTCCACGGCGAGATTGATAGTCAAATTAGACTCCTCCAAATTGAATCGTCAAATAGTGGACTACTCTAAGACACCCCTAATAAATACACAGACTAATGACAAAACGAGGCACAGCCGGGCAGGACACAAGTAGAAGGCAGGAATTGATTGGTGGCGACACAAGAGGCGGCACAAAGGATAGGCAATGACAGGCAACAAGTAACACGGGAAAACCCATGTATCCAAATCCGAGATGTATCTAAAATACATCGAATCACAAAAATGTATAAACGTATAAACACTAAACCAAAGATGAAAGTCCAAAATCCACTTTCAAACTAGTACTGCATATTTTCATTTGCTTTCAGTCACTCTAACAGATGAATCATGATTCAGTCCAACCTGTTTCTGCATTTCATAAATGAATAGCCCTCTATTGCACAACTTTAGTTTGATAATTGCAAGTAGCTAATCTCACAAGTAATTCTGTTTTACTAATGAGCATAAAGAGAGAGCTCCGGCTCAGTGTTTGCTTTTGATGAATGACTCCTGTCCCACTGACTCATGCCATTAGTCTGACACCAGAGAAAAGGGAAGTCCTGAAAGAGAAATGGAAAATTGATTTACCTCAATTGTGATCAGAGGAAAATACTTCATCCTCGTAATCCTACGCGACATTGCACAGAGCAATTAGAGAATTGCCAGTGTGTGTTTCCTGATGCACTCATGTGGAAAGACACCATTCTAATCATCTTTTATACCCTCTCTTCACTGCTCCAGTATGCCAGCATTAGTGTCATGTGAAAAAGGTTACCACAGCTGCAGTCTCATTTAGATATCACTGAAATGGACCCTTTGTGATAAGCTAGTTCTGTTATGATTGTATTAGACTGAGAAGTGTAATACAGAAATAAATGCTCATTATTTCATTTTCTAACCCAGGAGTGAATTCACTAAATTGCTACCTTTATTGGAGAAAATCTCATACAAATTGTCTGGGACTTATAATATCAAAACTTAAAGTGGTATCTACTAATAGTTTGGGATCGATCCACTTCGCTGAAATGGAAATAGAACAAGAATAGATCATCAAAGAGCACCTTTGTGATTTATTGGTGATTTTAATATGAGTAGCGAGTACAATACCGTAGCTTTTGGCTTTTGACCCACGTTTATTTTTTTCAGCACCATTCTCTGTTTTGCTGCTACCAATGGATTACATAATTCCCATTTAACCACTCCAATCAGGTTGTATGTTGAGTAAATTAATCTTCCATATACCTTTTATCTTCTTCCGTAGCTCTGGTCCATGAATTTGAAAGGCTTTAAATTGTACTTAATCTTTCTAAGCACGAATTGACTTGATGTGGTCCAACACTCAATATAAATCTGATACGAAATTGAAGATGAAGAAGTAATCTACGTAACAAACATGTATACAAATGAAAATACACCCGATATCATATGAAAAAAGTGCATTTTTAAGGACGTCCACACGCACTCTCCTACAGAGCGCGCATGCTCACTGTCAGATTTTTTTCACGGCTAAAATATGGGTTTGTAACATTGCTACTACGAGAGAGCATTAGGCATAACGAGGCATAACAAGTCAGCAGCGGCTCACTGAAAAACAAGATGTAAACAGTTAGCCTGCTACAAGTACAAAGCTGGAAATATGCAGAAAAGCCACATAAACTACCTTCATTGCTCAAACAGGGCAGCAGAAGTGATCTGCACATCTCAATTGCCAGTGCCAAGCCATAGCACGCCAGCAGAGTCAACTTCTTTTTCTTCTTCGTTTATTGGCGGACTAAAACTATATCTTAGAGGTGTATGCCGCCACCTACTGTATAATATAATATCATGCCTCTTTGCAGTGTTGCGGTCTACAAATTAAACCAGTTTTGAACAACAAAGACAGTACCGACTTTACCACTTCACATATCTCACTCATATCAGTTTCATATCAGTTTCCATTTACTTAGTTTTGTTTCCATTTACCATTTGATTAAAAAATCATTTTTTGGACCAAAAATCCAAGAATCTGTGGGGATGCAACTGATGAATCACAAATATGCAGGGGCCCACTGTATTTAGTATTAGTTTAGTATTAGTTAGTTACAGCCTAGACTGTAGAAATAAAGCCCAGGAATATGAAAGAATGAAAAGTGCATCACTGATATTCTTCTTCTCTACTCACTGAGGGTCAACATAATACATTTCAACCATGCAGCACAGCCAGTGAGAAATATTTGTATAATCAAGAATCCATTTTTTTTTATTCCTGCCGACATCTGGTCACCTCGTCTGTTTACGAGAAACTAGAAATGACAGGTCTCAGTGACATTTTCACTGTTCGACTTTCGCAGACAAACTATGATCTGTATGATTGACATCTCTATCCATACATGAATACAATTCTGTGATTTATTCCGTGTGATTTATTCTACTCTCTCCTCTCGTCTGTCTGTTGTATCTATTCTCCTGTGGGAGTTTGAAGGCCAGAGCCCCAGATGTTACATATCAGATCATCACAGAGTTTTGGATTGGTATTCTACATCTTTGATAAATTGTTCCAGTAATTTATTGCAACAAAGTAACAAAGTGTTATTGGACATGAGGCCACAACATCAGTGACATGCTAGCCAATCTCATTATGCTTCACACAGATGACATTACTTGTTCTCATTACTTTGCCTGGAGTCACGAGCTGATCTCTAGCCGTGAGTATCACAATAATGCCACACTATACCACTGCCGCTGATCAGATCAGACGCATCATTGGGCCTTTCTGGCAGTCTCGGGTCATTAAAAGTAGTTGCCACAGCAGTTACTATGTGCCACTGACGATGCATGCTTTATGCTGGAAATACAGACATTATATTACAGTGTGATTTGGCTGGCTTGGGATGGGGAGCAGTGCCAAAGAGATGGTCTAAAGCAGGGGTCACCAACGTGGTGCCCGCGGGCACCAGGTAGCCCCCCACGACCACATGAGGTGCCCGCAAGCCTGCTTTTCATTCAGGTTTTCAGTTAATAATGAAAGAACAGTAGAAAGAAATGCATTCTGAAATACAAAATGTGAGTTGTGGACGCCAGCATTTTGTTCATGTTCTGGTAAAACAAGCATATTCGCTTTGTTTGGGTTTAAAATAAGCTCTGAAAAGAAATGTTCCAAAAATGAGTAGCGCTTGGCCATTTTCATTTTGTAAAAGTAGCTCTCACAAGGAAAAACGTTGGTGACCCCTGATCTAAAGTCACCAAGAAGGAGAGGACAGATCTTGTCATCTCTGAAGTTGCCAAATGGATGTTAAAAATTATAAGATCCCAGTGGTGAGCTAGCAACAACAAGGCAAAGGGACCACTTGGGAGGCCGTGACCAACAGGACCATCACCTGGGCCGACATGTGGAGAACTCCCCAGGCAAGCTTCTGTATTAGGGCCACTTACGACACACTCCCAAGCCGCCGGAACCGATACACCTGGTATGGCACAGAAGAACCCTGCCATCTGTATAACTCCCCAAATCTGAAGCACATTATCTCTAGCTGCAAGACAGCACTGTCTCAGGACAAGTTCCGGTGGCAGCATGACAGAGATCCTGGAGGTCCGCTAACAGGAACAACCAATCCACAGCCCTGAAGTGGATCCAGTTCACAAGACCAGAGACCAAAGCGCAGCACAGCACCAAACTAGAACAGTCCCTTCTGTCACTGGGAGGCGAGTGGCAGCAGCCGACGTCGACTGCCAGCTGAAGTTCCCAGCAGAGATCACCTTCACAGCCATTGCGCTCTGGTCAACATCTGCCAGAATAGTCATCATGGTGGAACTGACTGTCCCGTGGGAAGAACAGATGGAGATACATATGAGCGGAAGAAAGACAAGTATGTGGAGCTGTTAGCAACATGCCCACAAGCCGGATGGGGAGCATTCCCCTTCCCAGTAGAGGTCTGCTGTAGGGGCTTCACCGGGACATCTGCACATCTGCACAGCGGCCTTGCTGAGAAGGCTGAAATAGGGAGCTTTTGGCTCTGACTTCCAAAAAAGGTCAAGTTGTGGGGAAAAGAAGGATCCTAGGCTCCCATGATAGGTAGACATCCTACTGTAGCTCATCCACCTAGAGACGTTACGGGGATAATGGTGCAAAACATTGATGAATAGTGGTGATGACCCTGCAGCCTGCACAACGGCACCGTTGGAGGTGCGACAAGCACAAATGCCAAGTAGGCAGAACCACCAGCTGGGGTTGTACCTAATATAAGGTTATTACTGTATATAATAATTGTCTTTGTTTTGTTTCATTGGCTCCCCTCCAGTTGAGAAAAATCACGTAGGCAGAAAACAACAAAAGATTGAATGGATGATCTGAGACACCCCAAAGAAAGCTGTACAAATGATGAATGCATTTGTGGACTCACAAAGGCCAGATTTCCACTGCAATTTCAAATTCCAATTTAGTGCCTATATCCAAAGAGCATGAGTGTGCAGCTGTAACAGGGTTATTGTGATACTTGGGTGACTCCACTTTCCATTATTTGATAGCTCAATAGTGCCCCCTTTTCATACGCCTGCTATAAATATAGTTGTGTTCCTACAGCTACCAGTTCAGGAGCCCTATGACGGAGGGGAGTTGGAGAGCGCTGCTCTGTTTAGCTGCTTTTCTGTTTAGCTAGCCATGATGATAATGTGACGTATTGTCCTTTGACAATACGAGCTAAACTATTTATTCACTATATTCAGGAATTAAATGAAAAAACAAGTCAAGTGTCTTGTCCCTGTCCTCTATCTATGCATTTAAAGCAAAACTGCACTTTTTCTGGAATTTTGCCCATCATCCACAATCCTTACGTGAGACATGAACACACGTCTTTCTCTTTTCCGTGCGTTCCAAATAGAGAAACTGCTAGCACGAGGCTGCTAACAGATCCACCTATTCCGCCGTCCAGCCCTCCATTAAAGCACCTCAAAAACCTTCAGCAACATTGTATTGTTTTATGTACACATTGTGACCATGTAAGAACAGATACTTTCATGACAAAATGTAATACTCACAGTATTTTGGTCATTTTAAGCATTACGGGGGCTTCCTTTCTGGGCGCATTGATTTCACAGACTCCACAGCAACATAGAGCGTATGCTATTACTAATCATGAGCGATGACGGCAATTACTACGTTTTACTCCCCCCAGGCAGCAAATAACGTTGCTGGGTGCTAGGCAGATCCAGCTATAGTGAAACGCTAAGTCATTCTCGTATCGTTAGCATGTAGCACTAGCACTAAAAGTTTCATTGACCAAATAAAACCATAAGGAAACAGTCACTTACAATGTCTGCTCTCACTGGAATGCCAACTGATGGGTTGATTGTATCTTTCAGCACAAGACTTGTGCCCGCCGTTGAGCTGGTGAATTCAATTCAAACTCACAGGCGATGCAGCAACTCCATTAGCTTACGTTACCTCTCGGTAGTGGAGTGAGGTGCGTCACGACGCCAGAAAAGTAGTTCTTCGGTGTTAGCTCCTCCAATAACAATGCTGCTGTAGCTTGGTTAACATGCAGGTCACGTTATGTACATGGAACATTGCTACCGTTTTTGCAGGTTTTTTAGAGGGCTTTATAGTCGAAACAGGTGAGTCCCATTATGTGCATTGTTAGCTACCTCATGCTAGCTGTTTTTCTCTCTTGAGAACGCACAGAAAAGGGAAAGACGTGTGTTCATGTTTCACATGAGGCTTGCGGATGCAAAATCTTTTTAAAAGTGCAGTTTTCCTTTTATATAAGTCTATATATGTCATAAATAATAACATGATATTAAGTTTTCAAGCTGACAGTAACTAATGATTTACTGTTTATGCTAGCATTGGGTATCGTTCACGTATTATCCAATACCAATGCCAAATCGGTACTTTTGAAACGGTGCCCGAACTGGTACCTACATACAAATTTTGTTTTACGGAATTTTGTGACGTGCAAGCTGAACAGAATAGTAATTTAAATACTTCAATACCATAAATACAATGATAACTACAAGTATGTCATACATTAAAGATCTACAAAAAACAGCAGCAATACAGACCACAGGGAATGTCCAAAAGAACGACCTGCTTGTTCCGCTGTTTGTGAATGCATCTCATTGAGGATTGTGAACGTTGTATTGCTGTTGCCGAAATGTATGTGTTGTGTTGGACTTGAGCACTGCTGTTGGCGTGTTAAGGTTGACACTAAAGTGTAAAGAGCGCATCTGTCAGGATGCTACAGTGCTGACAAGATGTGTTTTGCACAATAACACTGTCAAGCACTTGTTGTAACTGGCGGAGTCTGCATTCATTTAGCATTGAAACGAGGAACTGATGGCCAATTCTTTGGTCCAGGTACTACCGTTTGCTTCGGCACCGGTGTCATTATGATACAGAGTTTTGGAATGCATTGGTCTGATATACTACTAGTTCCCAAAGAAGGTGAAATCCATGGAAGTTGGGTGTACTGGACTGGGATGCACCATTGCTCAGAAGTAGCATTGTTATTAGCCGTCTTTGAGAGGCACTGACATGTCCATTGGTAATAGAAGTACATCAAACTGTGCCCTCTGCCCTCTTCATCTTCTTTGAGTTTCTCTGAAAAATTGGACAGTGCTTGCAGCCGGAGCACTTTACCGAAAATCACAAGGGAACTCACAGTTATCCCGAGTTTTACTGACAGACGTGTGAGGTACTGTATGGTGGTGACATGTCACACTGGGGGAAACGGGTGGATTACCTTATTGTGTACATTCAGATAGCGAACGGAAGAATAAAATGATAATATTTTAAGTCAGAAGGAGAGTTAAACTCTACTGTGACTCACTACCATGCTTTCATGTTCATGCATGGACAGATGTCCATAGAAAATGTCCAACAAAAAGCATGTATTGCAAAGACATCATGAATAATTGTTGTCTTTTGGATTTAAAACAAAATGTACGGATGTTCTTTGTTGGACAGCAACAATAGACAAACTAAATAAATAAAAATGCATGCAAATGTTGACAGAACACGCAACAGGTGAGGACCCTGCAAACCCTGTTGTGAATCTCTGGGATGAAGTGCAGAAGATCTTGGTCTTGAAAACAATATCATTGCATTAACTCATTGAAATATTTTTTTAATCTTATTATCCATGTTGTAATCAAAGCAAAAGTATGTCCAGTTAGTGGGCCAGTATATACACTAAGTCCCCAACTTACGAACACAATTGGTTCCAGACGACCGTTCGCAAGTCAATTTGTTCGTAAGTCCAACAAAAGGTAATATTACCAATGATAGAGGTACTACATGTACGTGTATACATATACAGTATATGTGTATGTATGTAAATATGAGTTTGGATGTAGTAGTAATATTAAACAAGGATAATTAATGAAAAAAACAATAATAAAAGTGATATAATAATACGTAATGATAAATGTTATTTACCTTTGAAGAGGAGTGGTCGAGCATACGTCGTCGTGGTGGAGTTGGAGGAGATATTGAAAAAAAGGACAAATGGTCATCGTCGATAGACTCTTCTAAAAGAGGTAGTGTTCTGTGGGTGGTGTAGAATTAAGCAGGCCTATTAACTCTTCATAAACTTTAATCACACGCTCTGTCCGGGTTGTATCATACAGCTATAATTTAGCTTTCCATTTCGTCTTCCTCTACCTGTTGGTCCCATTAGCAGCGTCACAGTGCCCTCTACTGGTTAAGCATGTAGCAGTATAAATATGGAGTTACAGTACAGTAATATAAGGCAAAATACATGAAAATATAGACCAGCCAGCTTGCGTTCGTATCTCCGAAAGTTCGCAAGTCAGATGTTCGTAAGTTGGGGACCTAGTGTACTATATACTGTAAGTCATTAAAGCACATCACAAGGGAAGCTGAACTTCCCCATCAAATTTTATAAAAATAATTGGTCAAATATGCATTGTTACACTTAAATGTGTAGACTTAAAACTGCATTAAAAGTGCGTTGAGCATTGAGTGAGGTTGCTCCCTGTCACGGTATCCCTTTCCTCGGCATCACTATGGACGCAATAAAAACATCTCCATTGAAGGTGTAGCTTCAAAACATTGAAGCTCACAGCGAGAAAGTAAGACGCTGATTGGATAAACGTAAAAAAAACGTCACTTCCAAGGAAACAAAGCTTCACTGGCGGTCTATGGAGCTGGGCCGACTGACAGCAGCCAAAGCAGTGAGCAGAGTTCCTTTAATTTCCTTCCCCTTTTCCCTATGGGACGCAGATTTGAAGGGAGACAGTGGTCAGAGCAGACGTAAAGTTGCTTCCGGAGTGAATTATTTCACAGCAATTCAATCCTACAGCTATTGTCTCACTTTGTACATACTAAAATGTAAGTCCCAGGGTTATTGACTTGTGTTTGTTTGTTGGTTCATTAAATCATATCACCATTGTGGGAGGAATAGCTTAGTTAGCCCAGCCACAATGGCGGCAGACAGCGTTGCTAAAATCATATTAAATGTACCGGTATGTCATACCCCAATGAGCTTCCCCTGTTTCAAAGACCAGCAGCCGCCACTGGCACTCTGGTACCACTTTGGTCATGGGATTCAAGCCATTTCCTTAATGCCCTCCTCAACTATTTTCAAAGGGTTTGTTAATATTCTCTGTTCAGGCATTTGAATAGCTTGAGCTGTGAACCACCTCGAGGCACTCTTCTTTTCTTCCGTTTTTATCCTTTTCCGAATTACATCAGAAGAATCATGTTAGAGGCCAACACACACGGCGGGTTCGGTGCTAATAAAAGTTCCTGTTTGTACTTCATGAAGCACACTTTTTTCTTGTTTTCTTTTTAAATTTGCACGAGTTGTGCATTCAATTATAGCACACGTCTGACATACACGGACGGCCATCAATGCATTATTCAGCCTGCTAATTGGTGTTCCTTCACACAGTTAGAGCTAATTACTGTATATGACAACAGTGGCTGTGAGAAACCAATCACACAGAGCAGTCCTGACCACCATCTCTGTTAATGAGCGAACGCCCTATCTGGCCCATTATCTGTGCTCTTATGGCCAAAGGAAATTTGTCACGTTCAAGTGTCTTGGGGCCTTTATTGATGACACTGGGGCAGCTGTGCCTCATTGCCGAGACTACTAAGGGAAAATCTCACAAGAAATGAGGGATTTTAGAAAGATGCACAAAACTGTGCTTTTGCAAATTTACATTAGGGTGCAAGTGGAATATAATCGAGGCTGATTGGATCATCTTTCCTGGGATTTGTTAAAAGGGCAGAGCTTGACCTTAACTGGCAAAAGCGCCTTCTTCCATAGATATGAACGAGCACCGGGGGAACCGTCTACCACATCATTGCTGACTCACTCGCTTCCTCGCCATCTCACACACAGACACAAAACTGTAATTCATCTGCGCTGTATTGTTGTCACTAATAAAGCCATAGGAATGTTTCCACTTGCCAACTTGACTCCAAGCTGGAGCTGCTTTCTGCAAACATCCATATTCCCACCTCCAATTTACAAGCAATCAGCTCACCCCATCACTGACAGCTTTCCTTGTGTGCCTGCATGTGAGATACCTGGTTATATACAGTAATAATACAAATAATGAAAGGGATAAGTGAACATTTAAGTTTACTTTTACCTTCATGGAAGACAAGGTTGTTGCCAGAGACAATGGTGCAGCAAGATCAACACGGCGGCCACCATGTTTTGCCATGAGTTAGTCGTTTCTTCAATTCAGTAGCGTTTGTCACGTCCCTGCTTTTCTTTTGAGCACGGCTGCAGAATAAACCAAAATGGAGCCAAAGAAGGTGCAAGTGCTGGCATTTGATAAAGGTGAGAAACACTACTGAATTCAACAAACTAGACTTCTGGAGCCCACAAGTCATGCACAGCAGCGGTAATATGTCATAGTGCTGTCAACATTTATGGAATTTTGGTAGTGTCCAATCTTGTAAATATAATCAATTGCAAAGATAACATGAATTTTGTTATGAAGCTTTTCAGTCGTTAAATAAAGGTGGCATTGACAGTTATATATCAGGTCCTCGTGGATGGGCAGTCACACACAAGTTAAAAACAAAAATCTAATAATTTCCTTTAGTGTGAGATGCTTTCAAGTTACTCCCATCCTTATTGACACAGGCCATCAGGAGACTTTACTTCCAGGAGATTGTTTAATCCCAAGAACTTCAGGGAGATAGTTGTAGAGGGAAGAGCTCGTACAAACACTTCACTGTACATAGAAATTTACATAGTGTGTGTAGGGACATGATGTATGGTCTTACTGAGCAAGTCCGCCTCTGGAATGAGCAGTATTCTGTACAACATCCCAGCCAAGAACCGTGCGCAATTTAGGCTACATGGCGTAGTTAGTCAACCAATCAGAAGGTGCCAACAAGAACACTGTATATTGAATAAATGACAGAACATTTGAAGTAGACCAACTTGGAAAAAAAATCCTAATCTTATTTTTTCAGTCCTTTTCAATGCAACCTCATCAGGCCATTGAGAACTGCGATACAGACTACAACTGGCACCTCAAACTTAATGTCACAGAATCTGTTGGCCCATTCCTCCTCAGGATGAGTCTCTTCCTCAGTCTGACAAAGACCAGGAGCACAAGTTCACCGTGGATGGCAGAACGGCTGGCGAAGCGGAGGCCAAACTCGCTAATTCCGATACGTCCCTTGATTTTGTAAAACCACATCTTGTTCTCGTAATAAAATCAAAGGCAAGAAAATAAAATGAAAGCATATATAACTCTTTCAGGTCCATTTTGTGTACGACTTCTCATTCTTCTTCACTCTCATTTCCGTTCTCCATGTCTTCCTCCCCGTTTGCTTTGGAATCTGTCCTGCTCTTGGGATCCTCCTCATCCTCGTCAATTTGCTTTTCCTTGTGATCGTCCATCACCGCTTCCTCCCAGTTCTAATGAGGAAGAATACAAAGCATGTCAGTCTCACATCTAAAGCAAGAAACAACATCTTTATAAGACCTGGCAATTAAAACTACAACACAAATGTACTAATAAAACTAGTAATGTGTGAATGACCTCCTGGCATCCCACCTGACATCCTTCAGCTGCCGAACAAAAAAAAAAAATACTATGATAGTCCAGCAAAATAGATTTATTTCTTCTAACATACTTGCACAAACCTGCAGTGTAATGATATTCATCACTTAAGGCACTGGACAAGATACCTGTAGTTTGCAGTTGTGTACAACTGCACTGGATCATACTAAGTTGTTTCTAACGTCTCATGTGGCTAAATCAAGTAACCAGAATATATTAGCAGAAATGTTACAAGAATAAGAAACGCTTATGGTTCTCCAAAATACACTCTTGTGGTTTCAACCTCCAATCACTAATAGACAACTACGTTAAAATACTGTACAGCAATACCTCGTTTATTGAGGTTAATTGGTTCCAGGCCTGACCCTGGTTAGTACATTTCCACAAAGTCGGCTTCCTTCTTTATAAATGGAATATTTTTGTAGTTAGATAATGAAAAACATGGTTTACAATCTTCTAAATGTGTTCTAAATGTGTTATTAGACATTATTAGAGCCCTCTAGACATTTAGTTACCTTTACACTCATATTACCCAATAGAGTAGACATGATCAGAGAAAATAAGCCATTTATGCTATCAATAAAACTCATGTTCGTATGTTTCAATTAGGGGTGTAACGATTCATTCACTACATCGATGCATTAATTTCTATTCGTACGATCCAACTAAACTGATGTGTGCTTAGCATGTTCCCATTCTGGACGGCATGTATCGATCCAACATCGTTTAAAAGGTAATCAATCGATTTAAGCACTGCAGGCTTTATATGGCTGTGTGTTTTTTCAGCACTTTCAATGATAAAAACTCGATAAATACGGAAATTCAGTCAGTGACGTCATCGTCTTCCGGGTATGTGGGGTCATGAGAGTTGTAGTGGACCTGTGAAATACAGTTGATTCGCTTTTTCTTCTTTTTCGTCAGTTCATTCACTTCATTCAGTATTCATATTTAACTCATCCGTAAGTGCCATTTATGGGGACAATATGCAAAAAGGACGTTTTGTATGCCTGGTCGTTTATAGTCGAGTAGCAGTGACGCGTTGTGACGTCATCTAGCGCGGCGTGTCCAGGTCAAAACATACGCTTACGTACACGGAAGCAATAAAAGGCAAAGTGCAGGTTTGGATTGCACAATTTAAAGTACTGTAAATAAATCATCATCGCAAGCTATACCAACCTGTTCATTCCGATTTTGTATTGCATTTAAAAAAACAATTGTAGTCATTGATAATTTATTCTTAAGTATGTCAGCATTAATAATTTATACCCGATTCCCTTACAAAAAAAAAACATGACTCTAGGATTACCCTTAAATTATCCTTAAATATCCTGCAGTCATCTTTTCCGCAAGGCGCAATGATCAAATAATGCAGTTATATTTCAGGTTGAATTTTTGCCTAAAAAGTAAACTTTTAAGTTACTGAATCGCTTCCAATCGTATCATTCTAAATGAACCAAAATCGTTCTTGAATCGTATCGGCAACCACGGATCGTGATAGGAATCAAATCGTTATTAAAACGAATCGTTACACCCCTAGTTTCAATAGATGTGTTCCAGACTGCAAGTGGTGTCGGGGGTTCAGAGTTGAGTTTTAGCTGGATTATGACCACAAGAGTAGCCTGTGTTATGATTATGTTATTGATGATTATGTTATTATATTATCATCGTGCCTGTCGTGACATCATGTCAATTTGAATTTGCATTTCCATTGAGAGTTTCATGTACGCACACACAGGTGATGCTGATGCGAAATGATTAATATGCAGTTGATATCATTTTTATTAATACTCTTGACCCCCCCAGTTACATTACCACTGCGTTATTTGATGGTCATTGCACCTTGCGGAGAAAATGACTGCAGGATATTTAAGGGTAATTTCTTCACATACTGTAGCACTTCTTTGTCCATGAACTGAACTACACTACACCCCTTGTCCCGTCTCTATTCACCTGCTGTTCAAATTAAACAGAACAGTCTTTTCAATGTTTGGTAAAGTTTTCTAATCAGCATTGAACAAAAAGATACCATGTTTAGCCTATTTTGAGATATTATATAGCTTTACAAAACCCAACATGCCAATGAAATAAAACTGCCTGTGTTGCATCCAAAAAAATATCTCTACTGCAGACAGATGAATCCATATTCTGCCCCCAGTTTACACCCCGTGGGATACAATAACTTGTTTTTCATCTGTTGCTTATTTTCAATACACACCATGGCCAGTCTCACAGAACTTACATCAGAGTCTTCATCAGGAAGCCCTTCATCCCCAGAGGCCTCGTCTTCATCTGAAGATTCTGTTATTGGCAAGAGAACACATTTTATTCAAAGGGAGGTGGCAATCATGTCTGCCATCTTCCATAAAGACTTTTCACAATGATAAATTCCTGAATACCCTATTAATTTCCAAGCCCATGCCACACCCACCCACAAAGTAGGGCAGAAATGCATTTTTCAGCTATGCTGGAAATGAACTTACATACATCGAGAGCAGCACCAATGAATAGATTATACAATTAACCAACATCTATGTTGGTATTTGATTAATTGTACTACTGCAGCCTACAGCCGGTAATGATTACCTTGAGCGGAGCATACCTAGTATTTTTGTTTTTGACAAGTTAAATGCACAAAAAAAACCTACTGCTGTCTTACCGAGTCTGAAATGCATGGAGTAAATTTTGCCTGCGCGCGCCAAGTGAAATGTGCATTCAACTTCATAACTGGAGCACTAACATGCATTCTGCTGGTATGCTTTGGCAACTGCCACAGAGGTCATAGGCAAATGACGGAACTCCGTCTTAGTAACAAAAAACTTCCAGCCCTGGATTACTGAAACTGCTTCCAAAGACCATCATCACTCGCTCTGACATATCTGGAGCATCAAAGACATCCATGGAATGCACTTACCAACAAAGACAGCAGCAATTACAATTTTTACATTTTAAAAATAAGAAAGAATCAGAAGTTGTCTCTAATGGTATCTCCTGGTGCAAGCAGCATTCGTGCGTGTTGGTGACACTTGACTGTATCAACTCATGGCTCCCTGGCAGCTTGGAGGAAAAAAAAAAAAGCCCTCCTGCATCACATATAGGGGTGTCAGAGCTTAAAATCTTTCCAACGCGGTCCATTACTGTGTTTCATACTGTACAGTAATAAAAATGAGAACAGGCCTTATTGTTCTGCTCAAAAGAAGAGATGTGAATTTTACTGGTCATGTTGCCAGGCTACAGGAGGAATGTCTGTGTGCAGTGCATGGCCAAAAGTGTCTGTGTGGTGAGCAACATTGCCTACATGAATCTGCATAAACTGCAGACTGCACTGCAAGCTTTAAACTCAGCAACAATGCAACCAGTTGCAAATGTCGCATATAACGGAGGTGTTTGATGCTTTTTTTTTAATGCTTTTATGAAAAACAGTGATGATAAGACCAAAAAGCACATACCCTCTTCATATACCAATCTGGCAGTGTGGTCAACGTCAGACACCATGTTGCTGCTGGTAGTTGTCGCCACCTAGTGGTGTAGAAGAAGAAAATCAGCTTAAGCACAGGATTTTTTTGTACAGTATTGTTCAGTTGTTTACTTCTGAACCATTCAATATTGTCCCCTACCATTATTATTAGCCCACCCACCCCCACCCACCCAAGAAGAGCAACTTAACTTAATTACATTTTCTATATAGCGGCAGATTACAACCTAAAAGCTCCCCTGGGTTTCCTCAGGTCGGATAAACAGACAATAGAGAGCATTTTAATTTGGTTTTAGGAGGCATGCAACACTGAAATGGAAATGTGTTTGGAGGCTGAGTAAACAACAGTAAGTATGTAGTTCACTGTGTTGTAGAATTAATCATGCAAATAGATTTAATATACAAAAAGTGGGTCAGACCACCATGTTATGGTCTTGCAGAGAAAATCAAGACTGTTTCCTTTAGTATTTGCTTTGACGATTTCCATAAAAAGACCCTTTCAACTCCCAAATTTTGTAGGTTTCAAAAGAATTGTCAAGCATGTTGTGGGTGGCATTTAAAAACTGCCACTTGTTTTCTATTAAATTGCAAGGAGAATATGCTGGACATTGTCATATTTGTTAAATCTGACCTGTGTAACGAGAAGGTACAGTTTTCCATGTAGCTTGGTCAGCTTGTGGAACATCTTCACTCTGCTCTCAATCATGTGATAAAGCACTCCCAGTTTGGAAACCAGGTCAGGCAGCTGTCAAATACACACAAGAATTAGTCAGGCTGGGATGAAAAAGCACAAAACAAAACACTATCCAAAAAGACTTCTAAGTGCAACCTCATTAAACAAAAGTAATTTAGCTCTTTTTTTTTTTTTTAACTTTGTGCACTTAAAATTCTTTACAATGTTGCCTTCTGTTTACATACTTGAGGGTGTAGTTGCTGACTGGAAGAAACAGTGAATTTTGTTTGTGTGTAAGAACAATGCCACTGCACCAAATGAGCTACAACTGATAAGAGATGCTGGACTCACCGATGACAGGTAAGATGTGTGGTGCATGAGCACCGCTTTGAGCCACCGGACCATTAGAACCGCTCTGAAAAAAAGCAGAAAAATGACTGATGCTTAACTCTTCTAGCAAAAATATCAGCGCTTCAAATCTACCATATTTTGCGGACTGTACGAGTCGCACCAGAGTGTAAGAAAATGTGTCAAAGAGGAAAAAACATGTCAACTGCATTTAACGGTATTGATTATCAAAATATCAGAGAAAGCTTTGCTTTAAAAAAAAAAAAAAAAACAACACTCCAAACATTAAATTCACAAGGAAAGACGACGAAGCCAGAGAGAGGGGGCAATGTTTACACCAAGATGGAGGAAAAACTAAAGCTACAGAAGCTGAAGTAAACCATAATGTTTAAGTATATGGATACAATACAACTTAACGGTTTAAAGAATGCCAGAATGTTCTCACTTTTGTTACATGACATGGCACGTGGACACATCCCGATGTGTAGAAATGAATCCAACAGCCACATTTTAAAATCAAAAGTTAATTTTCTATCACAAATTAAAATAAACTGAAAATACATGTGTATTTAGTCAGTTAGTGGCTGACAGTAGCTGCAATCTCCTCAATAGACATAATTAGTGTCCTAATTAAACAACACTGCTGTCTAAAATACATTTCTCAGTCCACAGGTATAATTACACAGTAATCCCTCATTTATCACAGTTAACTGGTTCCAGACCCGACCATGATTTATAAATGGAATATTTTCGTAGTTGAAGGATAGAAACCCTGTTAAAGACCTTCTAAACATGGTTAGCATTGGCATTATTAGAGCCCTCAAGACATGAAGTAACACTCCTATAATAATTTTTACACATTTATTACCCAATATAATAGAGGTAACAGGAAATAATAAATGTTAGACATTAGGCATTACATAGACTCACACATTACCATTTACAGCATACTTCCTACAGTGGCTATTGTAATGTTACTGACACCTAGAGACCAGTGTACAATACACAGTCAACTCTAGCTAGCTGATGTCATTTCCCAGGCCCCGCTCTTTAACAGGCGCACACAAGTCAGACATTACACTCCATATCACATCTTCTGAATACATTATTTGCATTTTCATTCATTTAGCCGTTTTTATGCTTGAAATACTTAAGTATGTTTTTTTTTCCCCAAAACTAATCGGCAATTTTCAACCACACAACAGCAATGCTTTATTAATTTCGAAAAACCGCGATGGAGTCAGGGTGCGATGTTTGGAACAGAGTGTTGGTCGTGTTGCAGAGTCAGGAGAGCAAGCTGTAAGTAACAATTTATCACTTTCCTAACTGTTTACTTTGTGTAAGTAATCATACAAAAGCGATTGTTTGTGTAGGAGTGTGACCAATCAGAGGAGTGGGCTTGACGGGAGGCGTGCCTGGAAGAGGACCGGGGGTTGAGTAAATTACACAGACCGTTTGGACGGGAGGAGGGCAACACTGAAGAAAGAGGTGCAGAGACGGGTTTGATTTATCTTACAACAGGCACAATAATCCCAAATAAAAAAACGCAGGAAACACCGGCTACTGTTGCACCCGTAACCCTCGGCAAGCTGAAACTCAACTCTGAACCCCGGACATCACTTCCTCTCTCAGCTGCCAAAGGAAACACATTCATAGCAACACATACAAGTATGAGTCGTGTATTAAATGGCATACAGTCAAACTTTTCTATAGCGGCCACGAGAGGGAGTCTGCAAAAGTGGCCGTGAGACAGGTGGCCTCTATAGACAGGTTGGCGTCCAGTTTGAATGCTGACCAGTAGAGGGAGAAACAAAAGGGAAAATAATAATAATAATAATGTTGACCAGTAAAGGGCACTGCGGACTGCGGATAAAAGTTGTACAGCACTACTAGGCTTGTTATTATCATGGTTCATGGTTTTAATTCATCCTGAACATGCATATGAGTCAAACAGTAGCACATCACATCGTACAATTCACAATTTTGCATGTCCAAAAAGGAGTAGGAAGAAGCAAAGCTTATTTAGTCCTACCCCTCATCAGTTGCTATACATTTATTCACCTCTTGTTCTTCCAAGTGTACTTTGTAGGTCTACATGACAATGTAGTGCAATCATAGCCAAGGTTTTTACTTACTAAAAAGGAAGCTAGAGGCTTAATAATAAATGATAGAATATATCCACAACCCACGGAACAAAGTTGTGCTAGTCATGTCTTACGCTTCTTTTTAATATTTTACTTTTTATACGGCAGAGTGTCATCACAGCTTTAGTTCATCAGGAAGTGACGGGAAGTGACGGTGGGCGTCCCGAGCAGGAGAGCTAAGCTCAGTGCTAGCTGTGAGTTTCGATAGAGTTGGGAAGTGTGTTTATGTTGGCGTGGATGTAAAGTCCTGCAGTGTTCTCCGCTGTTAATAAAGCGATTAAAGTGCATCGGTGACGTGAGTCTCTCCTTCCCCACAACAAGCGGCATTACAGTATTGACCAGTGCACACCAGGAAATAAACGGTGTCATTTTTTACAGGCATTGCCGGGACAGCTATGCAGTGGGGCTTGTTTAACTTTTGCCTTGTGGGCAAGCAGGAAGGAGAGACGATGCTGAGAGATGTGTGTGTGTTCTGAGCTGCTGTCTGGTGGCCGCGTTCAATAAATAAAGTTGGCAGAAGCAACAGGAGAAGTTTCCTTCTTTGCTTCGGAGCTGAATAACACTGACAAGTTAACAGACTAGTAGCGAACGGAAAAGACGACGGCTTTTTTGTGTCGAATACAGAAGATGAGGACTTTGATGGATTTGTGGATGAGGATTGATCAAAAATAATGTGAGTACACTATAAAATACTTCAATTAAGTACAACCGAACTCAGTTTTGCTCCCGCTGCCGCATGCATGCTAGCGTATGTTTTTATTTATTTTTTTATTGTAGCGTCGCTGGGAGCACGTCCTGTTTCCAGCCTAATTTGCGTTAATGTTTTGGTGCAAATGCTCTTAAAGCAACTGACAGTTTGTGTGGATCTTGTGAATGATTGTGACTGAGCTAGGACTCAGTAATTAAAGTCTACACACGACGGCTTCATTGATTGGAAAAACAAAACTTTTTCGTGCATGAAGCTTCTACTTGAGTCGGAAATTTGGCCGCTATATGCGGTCAGATATTGACCTAGGGAGACAAAATGGGTGGCCGCTGGCCGCGTTGGACAGGTGACTGCTATACACAGGGTCTATAACATGTAAATTTGCTGTGGGGGATTTTTCAGTGGCTGCTATAGGCAGGTGGCCGTTCTATAAAAGGTGGCCGCTAAGACAGGTTTGACTGTATTTGCTTTTATTATGTGTACTATATTGGGTAAAATAAGTGTAAAGGTCACTATAGGGGTGTTAATGTAATAGTGAATCCTACTTCACAGAAATTCACTTGTCACTGTCAGGTCTGGAACCAAGTAACCGTGATAAATGAGGGATTACTGTATACATATTTTATATACAAGTCCCACCTGACTATAAGTCGCAGTTGCTAGCCAAACTGAAAAAAGTGCGACCTGTAGTCCAGAAAATATGGTTTGCCAATCTAGCTTGTACTTACGTAAATGGGTGCCCTTGGAGCCTCCTGGTGATCTACAAGGAGAAATTGGTTGATTAAATGAGTCCTGACAAAGATGCAGGCCAGTGTCACTCCAGAATATAAAGAGGCTTAAAAATGTGCCAAAAACTGACACTCACCTCTTCTACCAGTGGTAAAACAGCTGTAAGGGGTAACTGGGCAACTGTTTTCTTTATCACCATGTCTTTATGTGTCTGAAAAACTTTCTGTGAAAGAGAAGAGGAAAAATGTAAGGAACTATTAGATGTAGTTACCTATAGGGCTCTCTTGGCACATGTTAGATCAGACCAGAGATAACTTTCTGATCGCTGTAACTGTATCGCCTCATTCTGGCCTTGTATTCTTCTGTTATCACAACCTGTGGCACACTTACGATTGTCACACATAGGGACATGCATCAAGTTGGCTAAACTACGTAAAAGAACATCTGACCTGAAGTGCCTCAGACTTGCTCCTGCATTCGTGTACAAGACGAGTCAAAATTGAGCTATCGTTTCCGAAACTTATTTGAAAGCATTAAAGATAAACCCAAACGCGACAAAAACTTTCAAAACTCACAAAGATCTTGGCAATACATTGGAGTGACAAGAGCTTAATAAAAAAAAACTCAATATAAGTAAACAGAACACTTGAAATACTAGATTGTCCCTAGGGCTGGGCGATATATCGATATTTATTATTTTTCTTTTAAGCACAATATCAAAAACAAACATCCTTTATTTTGATAGACTGGATTTGCGCTGTTCTCTTGTATGTTGACGCAGATGTCTCACTCCTGTGTGTGTGTGCGCCAGCTCTCCTGAGCCAGCCTACTGCCCCGCCCCCTTCGTGCATAAAGGAGGAGAGGAGGAGAGAGGAGCAGAAGCCCCCATAAGCACGAAGGAAGCGACAAGTTAGAGTTGGCAACACTGTCGTGAAATCTGGCAACATTCCAAACCCTCTTTGCAACGTATTTTCTCAAAAGCGACTAGTGAAAAATCTAGCTACTTTTTCTGGTGTCATTGGAGCTTTCTGGTATTTGGAGACTTAAAAGTGAAAGTATGAATTGTTGTGCAGTTTGTGTGTTGTTACTGAGCAGAAGCGGTTGCTTCTGAGACGTCCACCGTGCCCCCAAAGCAGTCACAAGCCGTCTGTGCAGTCATCAGCTACCGCTGCAGACTGCACGGGGTGGATCTCGTGCTGTTTTACAGAGCGGGATGTAGAACGTACATGTTTCTTCATCTTCATTAAGTGACTACTCATTACAATCAAGCCCCATTCAGACTTGCTCACTTACCAGTCAGTGTGTCAGAACGTGTGATGGAAGAACGATGTGTGATACATAACCAAGTAGTCCGAACTACCGAGATAAAAGGTGCAGGCTGGAGGCGAGTCCAGATGTAATTATTACGCCGTCGAGACTTTGAGAGGCGCTAGCCAATTATTTTATTTTGATGAAGGGATGGCCAATTTTAAATTAAAACTAAGAATCAAGTTTATTTGTAGTTCGAAACATAATTAAGGTGGTTCTACTCACTTTTCCCCTCTCCTATGAGGTTCTTCTTTCTAAAAAAATAATACTTTTTAAAGTAAAGTATTTTTGAGTTGCTGCTGACATTTCAAAATGTCCTCTTAAAACGGGACACTTTAATATTTTGTTCTTTTGTGCTTTTGGTATTAGCTGAGGCTTAAAGTTTGTTGTAAAGAAGATCGATCATTACATTTGACTTTTTATATCGTATATCGATATTCAACATAAATATCTCAAGATATGAGTTTTGGTCCATATCGCCCAGTCCTAATTTTCCCGCTATAAAACGAGAGGAATACTTACATTTAAGATGTTGCCGTCACTGCTCTCAAGGCCCTGCACCAGCAACACTGCAAAATTGTCCGTCTGTAAAGAGGGCATCCCCTTTGGAGCTCCTTTCACAGTGGAGGCTGCAGACTGTAGATCAATTTCACCAAGCCGTTCTGCAATTGACATCTAGAGATGGAGAGAAACTTTTGCTCAATGAGATGTGGCTATAAATTCAGGAAGTGAAGTCGAGCTACTTATAATAATCAAAACCCATCTGCAAAGAAAAATAAAGCAGACAATGTTGATTTAGCTATTAAATTGAGATCTCTCTATCCTCCCGCAAATGATGCACAGGTAAAATATTGCAGACGTTATCACAACAAAGCTTCAGGGTCTGGCAGTGTCTTGTTTACTTGTGCTCAAACGGATTACAATCAAAAGGACAATAGTGCTAAGATGGCACTTTCTGAAGGCAAAGTAAAATCAGATTTGACATTTTGGTATGTGTTATGCATGATTAGGGACACTCGACAAACCTCTTTAGTGTCTGAGACTTTTTTTCTTTTCTCCGTTGACAGTGAAGTTCCCTTAACTGGGGCTTGATGACCAGGAAGCCCTGGGACCAGCACTTTGCTCTTGGCATTGACAATCGGAGTTTTCACCTACAATGGGAATTACATTAGGCAAGCAATAATTGTCTATCTTACACATGTAGACGTTGAATTATTTCAATCATTTCCAGGACCTCAGCCTGAAGTATAATAACTGTGTTTCAACAAGATGTACAAGGCTAAAACCTTTGTTACTCTCCAAAACAGACATACACACACCGCATACTACGGGTGCAAAGGTCAGCATCTACAGAGAACCCACATAAGTGGTACTTAAACACCATGACTATTACCTTAGAAACAGTGGATGCGATGGAAAGGGACAGTGCCGTCTGAATATTGCGGCTCAAACAGACGTGTCTTTCTGCTGTGTTGATATCCTGTAGCAAAGACAGGTTGTTGGAAAATCATTAAAAAGACCAATAACTTTAACACTACTTCTGGGAAGCTACCAGAGCAGTAAATCTGTTTTATATTTGAACAATGAATCAGATACCGACTGAGATCATTATCTAATGGAATACATAACACAACCAAAGAAATTACCAAGAGCTGAAATACAATTTTAATTAGGTTCTGCATTGCTTTATTGATATTATGAAAATTCACCACATCGGCTCTACAATATTTGGCTATGCAAAGTCAAAGCCAGCTGTGTGCTCACCACTCTCTCCATTACAGGCTGTAGATAGTTGCCGTAAGCGAGCATCACAGTCCGTGAATCAGGACCCAAGGTAGCTGCAAGGAGGGGGATTGGCATTGGGGAGTCTTGGGTGTCAGACATCTGCACTGTGCACGAAGGCGACAGGGGCTTCTTACAGGGACTGCAAGGACAATAGTTTGACAGATTGTGTTCATGTGAAGTAGACTAATCTAAGAAACTCACTAGCTTGAAATGCATTAGTTAAATTTGTCAACATTACGGTTATGCTTTTAAGAGATTCCTTCATTTATAGGCAGCACAATTAAACTGATCCAGCATCCTGAGCATAACGGGACTTGGTATGTTGGCTGCTCAGCTTAAACAAATTCAGTGTCCAGGTTGCAGGGGTCTCCAACTTTCATCATTAAATTTATGACTGGCAACATCTAAAAATTGTAGACTACTTTATTTACCAAGCAGGTCTCCACTCAAACAGTGTGGCCATCGTCTTTGTGATATTTTGTGGTCATTTGTCATTATACTTGTATAAAAAGGCATAAATTTTGAATTCAACAATTACAATACAAAATACTAAAAGTTGAAGTAAATACTCATTGACTCTTTGAGCTACTCAGAATCACCTGGCGAGATAGACTCCAGTGATTGTATCACAATCATAAAGCTGGACACACTGTTTATATTCATTAAACAACCACACACAAACAGCCTTTTGAGGACAAGGCAATTAGTATAATGACAACAAGCGAGTAAAGTTGTTCAGTGACACTTGAAAAAGTCAGTACGTACTCCGTGAACGTGATAACCACTTGTGGCTTTCTCGTGGGACAAAAACAAATTCCGAACTAACCGCATTGCTTGTTTTAAAAACAAAATGTCACTGTGGTAAAAAGTCACATTTGCAGTCTGAAGCTAGGCGGACAACTTTAGCCAGTGGCTAGCTAGGCAACACCGGTGCAAAGTACAGCCAGTGACAGCTAGGCAAAGATGCTAAATTAGCCGGTCTGGAGTGATCAAACACGCTGACATCAATTGGCATAGCCTATGTCAAGCTCAATACAAGATGCGTCATTTTGCTGGCAACCCTACGTGAGACTGCAGACATGTAGTATTTGCTGCCGCACACCGATCGTTTTTTGTGATCGGCTTTGAACTGTGTTTATCGGCATACGCCAAATCGGACGATATTGATTGGTGGCCTATCGATCGGAGCATCCCTAGATAATATAGATTGTTCTCAGAGCTTACCCATTTAGAAAGTGCTCAAAAAGATGCAGCTGTCCGTCTTTACACACCACTGCTAGCCGTACCGCCTGTCCGAGAGAAAGAGCCAAAGATTTTTTATTGTCAACACATTTCTAAATCTATGTAGACATCCTATAATGCATCATGATTTCTCAATAGAAACAATTTATGTGGCGTGTAAGCTCAAACACAGAAGCTCGCTGTCCATTAGTAGGATATTCCTCTAACCTCTTCCTTGCTTTTAGATGTGACAAGATCAATATGTTGAGGTTCGTCTGTGAGTGTGAATGACACTACAGAGTTCTTGTCCTTTCCATCTTCACGTATTTGCCTGCAGCGAGACAATCTTTACATCAGTACCACATCACTTGTAGTTGTAGACGACATGACCTGAATTGGTAACGTCTGTGCACTCACCATACACTGAGCAGTCGATCATGAGCAGCACCAGACAGAAAATAGAGGCCGCTGGTGTCAGGGGGCCGTGTTGTGGCAAAGCGCAGGGTCGTCACAGCTGTGGAGTGGCCGGTGAATTTCTGCATAGGGAGAGAGGCATAAAAAAAGCAAAGCAATGTTTGACTGGGATTTACAAGTGCCTTTCCTTATTAATGTTGTAGCTTTAGTGACAGCCTATTATTTGGTGTAAACCCCTAATATCACCTGGTGGAACAGTGACAGTGTAAATCATACTAGTGAGATGTCTGAATATGCAATGATTGAGAAATGACAGAATACAGTAGGAGTACTGCAATACAAATCTTAAAAAGGTCCACAAATACATTTTTCAAGAAGACATAACCTCAAACACAGAGAGCAGATTAAAAATTGTTTTTTTTTAAGTATAGACATGTTGTATATGAAATGTTTACTTATGCGCTATATTGAAAACAAAATTAACTTAAATTTCAAGGGGTGGTGCCTGGGGTAGGGGACAGGGCACCTCTCTAATATAATATAACACCTTTTATTTGACATTAAACATTTTACATTTATTTTGCATAAGATATTTAAAAGTAGGTGGATACTGCAGTACAAGTTTGTTTTTCTTCGATTTCTCAGGCTATGTTCACACAGAAACGTTCCTGGGAATTTTTTTTGGCATTTGAAAAAAAACTGTGCCCACACGGTGCCGGATTAATAAATAGTTGCATCCAGACGGGAAAAGGAACACTGGGTGAAAACGACATGATACACAAGGCACACCTTCGTGTGGCGCTGTAAACAGACACGCAGACGGAATCACGTGACACATCAACTATACAAGAACAGAGAACACATGCTCATAAGTCTGCCACCTTCAGCTTGTTTAGACCGATAAAGTGGAATGAAGTCTGTGAGTTATTTTGGAGTATAAAACAACTAAATATCAGGAGCATGTTGACTGGGGTGGGTCATGCCACTGAAATATTCAGAGATCATCTTAAAGTGTCGGCTTGTCACTTCTGGTCATGTGACAGTGACGGGGGCAGTGACGTCATTGTTTTCAGAGAGTATGGTTGTCTATACGGCAACACCAAGCTGGCGTTTTCAGATTTCCCACTCAGGAAGCCATTTTGAAAAAAACACCATTTCAGGGCACCCAGAACACGTGTCCGCGTGGATGACAGACAAACGATAAAATACATTGTTTACACCTGAAAATGCTTCCGTGTGGACAGTCCCTCACTTGTAAATATCCCAGACAGCATTATTCCTAATTTGGCCTGACATTAGATTGGGTTTCTTACATATTTGTAATTTCTGTCTGTGTCATGTTCAGAAATGTAGATGCCATGAAACTTACCCTGTAAACCTCTTTTGTGTCCAAGTCCCACATCTTGATGGTTTGTCCAGCAGAAAGCAGCAGTTTACCATCTGGGCTCACACACAAACTGGTCACTGCAGCACGGTCTGCCTTCCATTTACTGTGTAGACACGACAACATTTGTTGTGTTGTATTTTTGGATTTGCATGAATGTGCTCTCCTGTTAGTTTGTGTGACTGTGAAAGGCAAGTAAGACAATGTCATTTGCACTTGGGACCACAGAATCTTCCTGCTGACGAGCCTTAATTGTGCTAAAGGTTTTTAGCAGTCATTTTTTGTTCTTCAAGTTTTTAGCAGTTGAACAAAAGCTGCTGATGCAAAGTAAGTCTGGCAGGAACAATCTTACAAGTCCTCTCAAGAGGTGGACATGCTGTTGCTTCAGACTAGATTGACCCCGCAGCGAATTTCTGTTCTATTTCTATTTTCTTTATGTCATGTGTTTAACAAGTATTGCCAGTTTGCTGACAGACGTGTCCATTAAATGGCTACATTTTTTCATATTTGGCCTTGTCCATTCATGCTTTTTGCAGAAGACTGAAGTGAATAAGTATTAAAGTATTTCAATAGACTCTCATAAAGACGTCCCATTATGTAAAAAAAAAAAAAAAAAAAAGGGGGGGGGGGGGGGGGGGGTCTTGAATCACTCTTCTTAGATTGTCACAACACTGACCTCCGTGTCTTGCCTGTCTGCAGGTCCCACTCTACAATATTTGTATCATCTGAGCCGCTATACAATAAACTGTCTTCAGGATGCCAATGGACACAATTCACTCCTCCACTATGGCCTCCATCCTAAAAAAGAGGAAAAGAGTTTGGTGAAGGACAAAATGGAACAGATGTCTCACAATGAGTAGGAACAAGAGAAGAGTATCATTATAAAATGCAAGCATTAGAAGCAAGCACAGCACCCCCACAAGCGTGCAACCCAGCATTTGGCTAGCAGGAGTCAAGGCTCACAATAGTGCTAAGGATTCCTCCGTCATTGGGGAACACTTCGCTTGCCCGGTTAAATACGTAAATAGAGCTGCAACAATTAATCAATGGTTAATCGATTACCCAATTCATTGACAACTATTTTGGTAATCGATTGTTTTTTTTTATTAAATATGTAAATATCCTCTGATTTCAGCCTCTCAAATGTGAATATGTTTTAATTTCCTTAGTCATCCATGAAAACCTATTGTCTTTGTGTTTTAGCTAAAACAACATATTCACACATATCAGTTTTGACTTTGGAAAAAAGCGATGGGCATTTTTGCCTCTTATGCGATATGCTGTGGACCCAACCACTAACTGTAGGTGTTTGCTCCATTTTAATTTGGTCCATCTATGGCCTAACCGATCACTCCATTAAGTGAAACGACAAGCTTCAGATTAATCAACTGAGAAAATGATGATGATTGTATTTTGTGTACATTTGTTGTTTTACTGAAGCTATTTGACAAACACGTAGATTTTTTATTATTTAACATTATTTTAACAGACTATTCAAGCGGCTGTTAGTGCATTTATTTGCTCTGTCAGTTAAAATCTTCAATTTCTGCATAAAGAGGCGGAAATTGAAAGTGTTTATTTTTAAATCAGATTCATCAATTAATCAAAAAGATAATCGTTAGTTGCAGCCTTACACATAAACCAACGGTGTCCAAAGTGTGGCACACCGCCCATTTGCCATTAGTTATGTTTCATTTTAAACATAATTTCAAGTTGTTTAGAAAAAAAGCTAAGTAGTTTTATGTTTTGCATTTAAAAAGGAACCAAAACGTGACCTTAGAACCGAGTATGTACTTCACCATGTTTATGGCATACCATTATACCAGAAATTATTACAAACTTAATAGTACAAATTAGAAAAACACACACACACGTGTTTTTAAGTTTAAAACTCACCAAGGTACAGTGCAGCGCTCCCTTAGCTGTACTGTAAATGAGCACAGTGCCTGCTGCCGTGCCCATTGCCAACAGGTCTGCCTTCTCCTCCAGCTGCCCTGCCTCGGATTTCCTCTTCTTCCTCTGAGGTCCCTCCTAAAAAAACAACAACACTTGGCATATTAAGCTGCATTAATGCAGAGGGCCTTACATTTTATATGATATATGCTCAAAGAATATGGAGGGTAATTCTGGATCACAAAAACCTCTCATTGAAGAAGCGGCACGCTTGACTCATTACACCTCCCCATGACGCATGTCGTGTTTTTGTAATCCAAGTGTGAACCTTTAACCAAGCCCCATGATTTCGGACTGAATCGTGGAATTGGCCAATAAAAAACGAATTTACTGTTAAATGCGGAATTTTGCAGAAAGTGACGTAATGTGAATAAAATTATGTCATCCTGAGGAGACGGAACGTTCGTGTGGGGGAGTATTTCCCCAGCGGACCGCTCAATCGTGGCAGAATATCACGACAAACACTAAAGTATGTGAAAACGCCTGCGAGAAAATTGGAAACGCCTCTCTTAGGGAGCGCGAACGGAAGCTAGCGGGGATAGCTTCGTTTAGCAGAGCATGCTAGGCTGGATGAGTGTTTACACCGTGTTGTGTTTTACCGCGTTAACGTAAGCGAGCGTTTTACAATAGCTGCTAACGACGTACAGGTTCTGAGTTAAAACGACGAGAGGCGTGTTTATTCCTGCACCCAGCTCGTCTTAACCGTCAATTGACACTCAACACACTTCTGGCTTTCAAAATATGAGCACCGTTCGCCACAACATTTCTAGTTGTGTAAACAAAATAAGGGCATCATAAAATTATCTTACATTAGTAACGGGATTGGAATTACATCGGTGGCTCCAACTTCCTTAATCACAAGCTCCAGCATTACAGTTGAAGATTGTGTAGCAGTGTGCGCAGAGGCCTGACATCCAATTAGAAAAGGTAGCCAGGCTACATCCATTTCTCAATTACTGGGAAAAATCGGACAATGATGTATTGCATCCATAAATGTAAAGATTTTTGCATTTAATTCGTGGGTATTTTATTCAGTGACCCAAAAAGCACACACTATGCTGATAAAATCAGTGTTAAAGGCAAAAAACGGAATTCTAAAAAAATTAAAACGGAATTTGGGAAAATATAAAACGGATTTTATAGGGCCCTTGTGTATGAATTATATTCCACATATATTCCAGCATGTAAAATAATTTCAAGTGACTATATTAATTGATATTAATTAGATATGAAGTACGAGGATAGGCACAACCACCATACATGCATCAACCCAATGACAAACTTGAGATTGCCTTTGCCCACTACAGTACTAATGCAAAGCTCGTCGACGACATCTGACGACACAAATAGAATAATGATGGTCGATAATTGCGGTCTGACAGGTTGTTAATGTCATGTATTTATCCACTATTTAGTGGTTTTCGTAGTCTTTGATGCCGACCCTGTCACCCGTATCATAATGGAAGTTGTTCATGGGTGAACTTACAAAACCAGCTTTACTTGAAATGTTCATTTTATATTAGCCGTTGGAAGTATTAAGTCTAGGTAGTTACATTGCTCCATATAGTTATTGCATAACGCTAAAAGGTTAGGCAGAGTTTCTTCACACAACCATGTGGGAGCCAACATGTGCGTTCTGCGCAGATGTTGAGGCTAGCCAATAGCTAACGTGGCTGTTTTCATTGTCAAGACACACAACAAAAACGTCTTTGTGGCTGGTAGGCAAATATTTCTACGTCACAATAAGCGTTTCTTAGCAAAATGACACTTGTAATATTTAGGAACATTATCGCACAAAACCAATCCAGCCTAACTAGCTTAGGCCGCACTAGCCTATTCAGCTAACTGAAGCGCCATCATAGCCTCACGTACCTTGACTGTCCGGCATGGTCCCCAATGTATGCATGTACAAGTGGCACTCAGATGAGCTGAAGGCACGTATTCTTGGTGAAGCGTTTTACTGTCTGTGTTCCAGATGCGAAGTCTGCCGTCCTGGGCACACACTGCCAGGTATTGTCGTGATTTTGGTGAAAAGACGCAAGGTAACTGCAGCGAAACGCTGCCACCTCCGGCCGCCATTTCTGAAGCGCTGCTTGCGTGTGCGTGCTTGGTTTACGCGAACCACGTGTGGAAGCTTGTGCACATGCGCAACGTCGTGTCAAGCGTACCCACCACCCATTGGCTGCCACCAGACAACAAGAAACTTTCTCATGTTGCTTACGCTACTTGTCAGAGACTTTGCTTCATTCACACGCGACTACATTTATAGGCACTTGTGTGTTAATTTTCATACATTTATAAATACACTTAAAAATCGTTTTACGGGATCTACATTTCCTCGTGACCAAAATTAATTGCCACTTATTTAGATGTAATTTTTATTCATGTATACATTTAATTTTGGTTTGACAAGTGCTTTGGCTCTTGCGCGCTCTGCTGGAAAGGTTGAATTACTACAACTGTCGCTTATTTGACGTCATATACCTGCGTTTTCCAGCATGGTGACCTCTTGACGATGTAAACATGCTTCGAGAAAATGATTGAGAAAATAAAATATTTCCCATCCCATAAATGAGATTTCAACAAGGTATGTAGTTATATTTATTTTGATGTAATTTGCACTTCGTAATCTTTTCGTTTTGTTTCTGGTTCATCGGATAAAGGCTATCTCTCGTTCTTGTTTCCAATTTACATGAACTAATGGCCGTGCAAATGCCCCGTGCTGGACGTCTTATTGTGTATAGACTAACGCGTACTGTCACATCCACCCCAGGACATCACAGACACAGGGACATTTGTATAAATCTCAATTCAAGTAGACTGGATAGAAAAAGTTTTTCAACAAGCTGTTTGAACTTCAACAAGGATGTTAGACACAACTCTGATCCATCACTCTTGAATACCAAACGATCACTGCTGTGTAGAAAGAGGTCCCTCTCGCCTCTTGAGAGAGTCAGTAGCCTGCTTCCCCGGGATGTATTGAGCCCTGAGGTGATGCAGCTGAGAGAACAGATTCAGCCACCTGAAGAGGATACACACATGCAAAAAGACCAACGCCATGCCGATACTTCGTCCATGTTGTCTACACAAGAGCAAACTTCTGGTTTGGACACAAGAGACGAATCACTGTTGAAAGAGTGTGACTCAAATTCACAGGACCCATTAAATGCGGAACTATGTACGTCACCTACACTTCCAAAAGAGACGACACTTGCATACGGGGAGCTGCTCATAGCTGAGTATCGTAGGAAAAGGGATGTGGATTTCAGGAAGATGTTCCAGCTGCAGACAGGAGCACGTCTGCAGAGCAGCTGGGGGATTGTCCTGCATGACGATGTAGCTGGGCAACCTGCAGGTCATTTCCACAGGACAAGCCGACATGTTCCCATCTACATACGACGTGCCAGTTTGGATGATTACGTGCTGAATATGAAGAGGGGTCCTGCCATCTGCTACCCAAAGGTAAACGGAACATAAAACTCAACATTTGATGGGGTTTTTTCAAGTTGGGGGTCAAACTGTTTACAGATATGGTATCTCCTTCTACTGCTCAGGATGCCAGCACTATGCTGATGATGATGGACATCACAGAGGGAGACTGTGTGCTGGAGTCGGGCACTGGTTCTGGGGCCATGTCTCTGTTTTTGTCTCGAGCAGGTCTGCACCCACCATACTGTCATCATTGCACGTTAGATTGAGTGCTGAACAACAGATTTTTTTTTAACCTCTATTTAACGGAAATCGTATTTTTAATGCCAAAATACAACTATTAATGTTATCCATGGATTTTCAAATGAACTGTTTTACAATAAACAGAAAAACTTCTAAATTAATATGTCAAATTATAGTTATTTACTTGCCTTTTTGAATAGAAAAAATATATATTCTAGCAGTTGAACGTTATCCTTGATTCATTTGTGAGTGGTTTGGTTATTACAGTTGTGGTCAGAAGTTATACATACACTCATCATTAGCATTAAAGTCGTATTCATTTGGGGCATTTAATCAGTTATTTGAGCCGTTGTTTTTCTGTGGTAGAATGATTATGTAACGTACTGCTAAACGTTGGTTTTGACAAGAGCAAGGCCTTTTAATGTCTCGTTATTTATCATGATTGACTGCAGCTTTGTTGCGTAAAATAATTTGCTTGACAGTGCTCATTGGGTCAACCAATAAAAGTCTAAGGAACTCGGTGAAGCTCTAAGAAGAAAAGTAGTTGGGAAAGTGTTTTTGAGTCATTTCTAAACAACTGCTGAATCATGCTGTATTTTACAGCAAGTATATTTAGTGAAATGTTTGTCTGCAGGCAAACTAACTGACTCACTGTAAATGGGTTTTCCCTCAGTGGGCTGCAGGGGCAGCGTGCTGAGCATTGACATCAGGGAGGATCACCTCAAAAGAGCTATGCTCAACTATGAGCGCTGGAGGGCCTCGTGGAGAGCACGGCGTGGGGAGGAGTGGCCCGACAACATTCAGTACCATAACGCTGACCTATGCACAGCTTCATCTCTTTTGGCCTGTCAGGGATTCAATGCGGTCAGTGTTTTTAAGCTGCATCTGTGTAGCAAAGCAAGCAGCTCCAGCACTGTGGGTGTTAGATTTGGTGACAGCAGTTGTACTGATTGGATTATGTGTATTGCAGGTTGCGCTCGATCTGATAAACCCACACCTTGTTTTACCGACGGTGATTCCACATCTGCACCCTGGCGCTGTATGTGCCGTCTACCTTGCCAAGTGAGTATCCATGCATGGGCATCCATAGAAATGTCCTTCATCGATGATTATCAAAAGTAATATCAGTTCATTTTTGACAGGATTTTAAAAACTGGTTGTTGATTGCAAAACAAGAAGAGGGACGCTTCAAGTTTTTTTTTCCCTACAATAAAAATCGTGGCCGCACGGTGGCCAAGTGGTGAGCATGTTGGCCACACAGTCAGGAGATCTGGAAGATCTGGGTTTGAATCTCCGTTGGGAGTTCGCGTGTGTGGGTTTGCTCTGGGTACTCCGGTTTCCTCCCACATGCCACAAAAATGTTTTGTTACAGGTTAGGTTAATTGGCGACTCTAAATTGTCCATAGGTATGAATGTGATTGTGAATGGTTCTTTGTCTATATGTGCCCTGCCATTTACTGGCAACCAGTCCTGGGATAGGCTCCAGCATACTCCCGCGACCCCAGTGAGGATAAGCGGCATAGAAAATGGATGGATGGATGGATGGGTTTTCACCAACAACTATGCACATTAGCACCCAATAACATCATCAAAACTTACCTTTAAGCATTCCCACGTAGTATCAGCATTTGAGACGAAATATGAGGTGAAGAAAAACGGTAAAAATGCAGTAGTAGTCTATCTGTGCAGCATGGGAGAAAGTTAGCGCACGCACAGTAGTGCGTTCAAGGACCATCAGTGGTACGGGGCACCGCTCCCAACAAACAACATACATGCAAAAACTATGGCATTTGTAACTATATATTTTTAAAAATAAAATAATGACCCATATTTCCAAAATTGATATGCATTTACAAAGGTATATTTTTAAGTTGAAGTATTTTAAGTTCTTTTTCATCATTGCGCCTGAAAGCTTCCCGGTGGTTGGGGTTTAAAGAAGAAAACATCAAAACTTGTTTCAATATTTAAGAAGATAAAATATATCCTCAACAAATATTCAACACATTTTTTGTACCAAACGTTTGTTGAGGCATTCATTGTTTATTGCAGAGAGGTCTGGGGACCTGTGAAACATTTCCAAAACTAGTTTCCACATTCCAAAAGAGAGTAATAAGGAAAGTTAATAGAGCCGGTTAATCAAGTCTCAACAAACAAATTATTCATAAAATCACAATCTTAAAAGTCAGTGATCTTGTAGATTATAAAACTGCTCAAATGATGTATAAAGTAAATGATATGCTTCCAGAAGGTGCCCAGAGGATGTTTCAGATTTAAACCAAAAGATATGAACTAAGAGGGATTTGGATGTATGCACAAAGCAAAGGAACAAACAACTGTAAAATAAAGATTTATATTAGGTAAAGGAATCGATCTGGAATGGGATCATTGATAATGAGAAATGAAAATATGTTACACACGTAATAGATTTTAAAACTTATGAATAAAAACATTATGAATACATATAAAACAGAATTATGAACACCTGTGTGCACAAACTGATTACTGTATGTGAAATGTTTTTTTCTAAATATTTAAAATGAATGGATGAAAAAGAAAAACAAGTTAATAGAAGAGTAGGCAAAATAAGATGCTTTAGCCTATGCCATTCGAAAAAGTTTTTTGTTTTTGAACATATACGTACATAATGTTGTTTATTGGTGTGTAGTTGGCTGAAATAAAACCACTAAACTCAAACTAAATTTGATGGTATACTTGTCTAAACACTGAACTGAGGGTTTTCTTTCACCAATCATATCTGTATGTCAAAGATTTTTATTGTGCCAAACATATTGTGTATTTCTCTCCCTCCTTGCTCCTTCTCCAGTATAACACAAGTCATGGACCTGCTAGAAGGAATTCGATGCTCAGCGCTCCCTTTGCTGTGTGAACGCATCATGGAGGTTCCGATCCGGGATTGGCTAGTGAGCCCAGCCCTTCTTAAAAATGGGCAGTACTGCATGAGGAAGGCTCCGTTTCTCAATGAAGACCAGAGAGAAGAGGACATGTCAGATAAGGCTGAACAAGGTAATAATAAGTGAATTTGAATGTATCTGATGAAAATCCCATCAAGTTTAAACTGTACCTATACTTATTCCGAGAAGAAAATCCAGCCTTTGGGAGTGTGCCCTACGTTGCCAGACCTCACCCGGAGCAATTTAGTCACACAGGTCAGATAATGTTTGAGTCAATGTTTACACATTTGACATTTTATAGTGTTTTTAAAAAGTGTTGTCTTACATTTTCAGCCTTCCTGGTGAAACTAAGGAAGTTTGTGGGGTAGCTGCTCAGCCGTAAGGAGAAGAGAAGATCGTCTGACACTTGATTCATACTCTTTTGTAAAATAAAACTGAGAGAAGGATCAAAAGCTTTGCTATTTTAAATATTAGAAAAATGAACACTTTTTATCAGATGAGTACATTTCACTGAATTATAATTGCATTTGGGTTCCAAACATTCTCCACAACTGTATTTTGGTTCAGATCCCAATTGCACAGCTTCAGCAATAAGGCTTATGTAGTGTGTACTTTTTTCGCTGATAAAGCTGTATACAAGCATTATCCAAAGTACAGAATGAAAGATAGTCTTTATTGACAATTTATGAGAAAGCAGTAAATAGAATAAGCACAGGCAACAGTCCAAAACACCAACATCCAGTTCTATGACACAAATTGTGCTTACGTGGCATAACTTAACCTCCACCAAATGCAGTGTTTATTTGTTAAGTCAATAAATAATATAAATATATAAGTATCAAGAACAGTGTGCGGGATCAATACACCTTTACAAATATATTCTCTGGTGTTTCAACATGCCATTGGCTCATTGTTATACCCACTAACGACTATGGGGGTGTTGTTGGTTAAGGCATGTTCTTTGAGGTTTGAGTGCCCACAGGGTGTGAGATTGAAAAAGGAAGTTGGGAACACTGCTGATGTGATGACATGTTGTTATCCTCATTGATCCAGTTCATGGACGACTCATAGGAGGAGGAGCTGGACAATTCATTGCCTACCAGGGAGGTACACAGAAAGTCAGTGAAAACAAATAACAATTTGGTCATTCATTAGTTTAGCGGTTTCATTTTGCTATGGAAAAATTGTGAATTGCTATTAAAGTAAGATCCTAGTCCCCATACTAGTTTTTATTGCACTTAACAGCCTTACTGACCTATTTATATCCTTATATCCTATCCACAAGTGTAATTTAAAGTCGGTCTACCCATGCTCAATAAAAGGAGTTTGGTTCAAACAGAGCGTGGTTTAACTGAGTTTCACTCCTGGAATGGAAAAAATAAATTGTCCTGTGCTGGTAGCACTCAATTAGTAAGTTATATTTAAAACACCAGCCATCATAAATACTATATTAAAGTAATTTTATTTAGATACTGTACATTCACTAACAACAGCCACCATTTGGAACCACTTTGCAATAGATAATGTCCAATACAAGAGCTGTATTAAAAAAATTCTACTGTTACAAACCAAACTTTTGATAGACATGTTTCACTAATTAGTTCACAGTGCGATGCCCTTTTCTTCCATTATGATTCACATTTCAACACAACTACTGTGAGTGGATCTAGCCATACTACCTACCAGATACCGTACAGCTGCAGGAGGAACGCTGAGAATGATTTTTGGTGTTGATTCTCTCCCTGCAAGGGGCAGTTGCCCTCGGTGGAGTTTTCTCCAAATTCAGCTGATAGCTTACTGGGAGTGTAGGGCAGGAGCTTTGCACAGATGAGCTTACGGGGGTACAAGAGGAGTGGATCAGATGATCAAATCTTTTCTTGTGGTTGCAGTGGGCACAGGGCACTGGAGAGGCTGCAGGCCCCCGTGGAAGACGTGCTGTCTCTCTTTGGTCATAATGCCGCTGAGCGCCGCTGTGGTGCTCTGAGCGCTCTCGCTTCCACACAAAGTGAGAGGGCATGATGGCCATCACCTATAGGAAAAAAAACATCAGAGAAAAGGAAACCAAAGATAAGACTCCGAATAAAAAAAGTCAGTCATTGAGCCTCTGGGAGTACTTCAAAGTAAAAAATAATTATATTTGCGTACCTCTTCACAGCAGCGTCTACTGACTGCCGCTCGGAACTCAATGCGAGCCCAAAGTTTGTCCCTCTGCTTGAGAAAAAGGGGAAACTTCTTCTTCCAGTTCTTACCCAGCGCCCATGGAAAAATCTCATATTTACTTTCCTCTTCTTCTTCCTCCATGGTGTTTGCAAGATACCTACAATGTGAGGATATGAGTTTGCTTTACTAAGAAGTTACTGTAAATTCCAGTATATAAGCCGCACTTACTAAATTTAGAGGAAAACCCAGATTTGTAAATATATAAACTGCACACGTCCACGTCATAAAATGGCATATCACACAACAAGCCTGTCAACCAATTGGAAACTACAGGAGGTCAGTGTATATAACGATATAACAATACAACAGTCTGACTCACAGTGTCATCTAATGAATCGAACTTAACACTCAAAAGGTATTCCTCCAGAAATATAAAAACATGTACATGTGTGAGTTTAAAATGAAGTTGCTGTGTGATTAGTTTGATATTCTTCCTTAGATGAGTCAGACAGTTATACCTCTTGCAGTGTACAATGGGTTGACAGGCTTGTTTTGAGTACACTGAGAGCTCTTAATTGGCTCCAGCTGAGCTACTGTTGCTTCACTGCCTTGTGTGTATTTGTTCTGAAGCAAAGGAGCGGCCGTATAAGCTGCAGGATTCAAAGTTTAAGAAAATAGTAGCGGCTTATACACCGGAATTTACGGTAGTAATTAAGATATGTAAGCACTATGCCCTATATGTAGTTCATAAAATAAAATCATGAGATCATACAGATAGAGAGGGTACTACTGGTATACTAAACTTACATAGTTGATGGCATCCAATTAAGTACTGAAGAAAATGAGTCCTTTTAAAAACACAATATTCAGTTTTGATTGACAATGTTTGTGATATACTGTATGATGTTTGCAGTGATAAAGAACTGTTAAACATGACAAAGATTGATAAACAACAAAACACCATTGTGGGAAAATGCGTTAGGAGGAAGAGAAAGAGATGTGAGACATGTTGAAGGTTGGCAGCCGAGTACAAGTCTAAATTTGAAAACACATCATTTGCACCATCATTTGCACCTGGGCGTTATATCACATTGTTAAAGGTGCTGTCTTTCATGGTTACTGTAGGTACTGCCTTGGGGGCACTACCGTTTGAACGTACTACTGTATATCCCATCCTTCTGAGCTATGATTGCTAATTGTCGATAACTTCTCTGAGGCTGTGTGTATGTGCCTGTGCGTGAGCCGTGAGTGAGTAACAGCCATTTAGCCACTTTTCGGGCCCAATGACAATTCTCATTCAGTTTAACTCTAATTATACAGTATGTTCTTTGAAAATACGGTTGATTACATAACCTAGCCAGTGGTGGTGGTCTTATATTTTTGGGGTGAAAAAAAGTAGTGTTTTTTTTTTTTTTTTTAATTCCTGTAGGTATTATATAATGTCATATTTGGAGTGAAATTTAGCCTAACAACATAACTAAACTGTTGGAAACATACCTTAGTGCAATGTATACTGATTATTCAGAAGTACTCAAATAGTGTAAGCTTACAGGGCAATGAAAAAGTTGTTCTTGCTGTATTCTGCAATGGAGAAGCGGGATCTTTTGAAGTAGACAAAAACCATGGCAAGAAGATACTGAAAATGTAAAAAGACATGCGTTGGATCGTCAGCACCAGTATTGTTCAGAGAGGTTGAGCCTTACCTTATCCGTCATTTTACAGCAACAGTCCATCCACAAAAAGTCCTGGATTAGGTCATCATCTGAAACATGGTGTAACATGATTAAATATGAGATTTAAATATTTCAGTCATTTTGAGGGGAGACATTGCTTAAATGATGCAATGGAATAGCAATTCTTCACCAAAAATTTTGAAATATGATGTCATTTCCTGTCGCTGAATGACAGTGGTTGGTGGCAGTGTCATTCTAAAATAATGCATATTATTCCAGCTGCAGCTCTTCTCTGGTGGACCCTGTTCTTCCTGGGTGCTGGCTCTTTTGAGCCCGAGTCCTCTCCTGCCCAGTAAGGGGTTCTGTATAGCAGCTACACCACAGGTGGTGGGAGTTTGGCACCACTGAGCCATCGGTTTCATCATGCTCCTGCCTGGGTCCCGTGAGGTGAATGCCACTCTGATGTGCTCCAATAAGGAGAGGAAATCTGTCAAGTCACATGAAATGAAGAATGTTTCCATTTGATTCACTCACAAAACAACAATGTTAATATTGTGCCTACAAAATCATATTCAAAAACAAAGTATTTTCAATATAGAGTTTAAAGTGACTCTCCATCCCTAAATCTGTGGTAAATTACATCAACACAAAAACAAGACTATTCTTTACTTATCACACGTAAAAACTGCATTATTCTGTACATCGGAATGTTCTCACTCGCCCCTAAAAATGACTAAACACACAGCTACACTATTTGGCAACACAAGTGAGTACCAAGCTAATGGTATACAGTACCACCTACAGTCAAGCTTGGTGGAGGCAATGTTATGGTTTGGGTCTGCATGCATGCTGCCGGCATTGGGGAGCTATGGTTCATTAATGGAAACATGAATTCCAACAAGTACTATGCTATTCTGAAGAAGAGAATGATCCCTTCCCTTAATAACAACTCCAAACACACTTCCGAGATGACAAGTGCCTTGCTGAGGAAGCTAAAAGTGACGGTGGAGGGGTGACCAAGTATGTTTCCAGACCTGAATCCAATTGAGCATAGGTGGGGCATCTTCAAGCAGAAGGAAGGTGGAGAAGTGAAATGAATATAAGGAATGTAAAGGAGCTTGTAGTCTGGTACGCGAACAGATAAAAAAAAAAAAGATACTCGGTATCACTTTGGTGTAAAATCTGGTTTGCATTGCTGGAAATCTCACATCAAAAACATACAACATAAGGTGGCAAGAAAAACTTCAATATTAAACAAAGCAAAATTAGTTTTTTCTGTACAAAAATTACTCTACACTCTACTGTTCTCTGGTATTACCATATCTAACTTATTGTGTGGAGATATGGGGTAATAACTATAAAAGCAATCTTCACTCGCTAAATGTACTGCAAAAAGGATCAGTGAGGAAAATCCATAATGCCGCGTATAAAGAACATACAAATCCCTTATTTTTAAAATAACAAATATTAACATTTGCTGATTTAGTACATTTTCAAACAGCAAAAATAATGCATAAAGCAAACAATTACCTATTACCCAAAAATTTCATACAATACTTTTCTACAAGAAAGGAGAAATATGATTTTAGGGAAAAACTAAACTTAAAATATTTATATACGAGAACAACACTAAAAACCCACAGCATTTCAGTATGCGGAATTAAATTATGGAACGGATTGAATAAAGAACTCAAACAAAGCACTAAAATGAGCGAATTCAAGAAACAATACAAGCAGCTGATGTTTGCAAAATACAAGGAAGAAGAGTCATGAACTTGTTTTGTTACACTTGTCTCTATTCATTATTATTACACTGATTATTTTATATGATTTCTATTTATTGTGAAAACAAATCTTAATAATTACATCATATAGTTATATTACCTTATCATTCTTCTATACTGTATATTAAAAAAAATCACATATGGAATACAGGAAGTGAATAAATGTACTACAATAGATGTGGAACGGATGGGGGGTAAGATAAAATAAGCTTTGCTTCTTCCTACTCCTTTTGGACATGTGGAACTGTGAATTGGATTATATGATGTATTCCATTGTAACTTGTATGCATGTTCAAATCAAATTAAACCATTACCATTCACACTTGTATTTTTGTCAGCTGACCAAATCATGCTCTCAGTTAAGCATAAGTGTAACGTTGTACCTTTTATATGACAGGGTGTATTATTGGACGACCTCACGCATCCAAAACAACACAACATTCTGGGTCACACACATTTGTAGGACTTTTCATTTTATGCCAAATGTTTTACATGCTGATATTTTACAATCTGAGATGTAACAAAGACGACATAAATTGCATAAATATGTCAGAAATGTTCCCAGAGATGTGCTTCAAGCAGACAGCTTTTCTGGCGAGACCCATCTCTCGGCAGTGTCAGCCTCCCTGTTTCATCCAGTCCTCTTGGTCCTGGACTCTGCTCATACTTGACCAAACAAACCGTACTAGCAGAGCAAACGGACCAAAAATGACAAGCGTGAAGCACTCTAATATCGACCAGCACGGTGACGTCATCATGGAGGAGTGGAAGAGGACTCGAGTAACAACCTGTGCAGCTGTGGTGAATCTCATGCCCAAAGGGATTAAGGCAGTGCTTGATAACAATGGTGCCCACACTAGTAATGGGACATTATTCCTTTTACTGACTCGAGTTCTTATGAGTCACTCACCAGTGTGATTTGGGTACCCGAGACACTCGTCACAACGCGCATGCGCCGGAATTCGCACATGTGAACGAGTTAACGAAGACGAATACGCGTGAGTCCCGATAGTTTACAAACACACACACACGAGTTTTGAACGACTCGTTCATGACTCGCACATCTTGGCCCACACTATTATTGTTATTAATCGATATTGTATGTCGGCTACTTTCAAAAAATTGCTGTGTAAACTTTACAGCTTTGAAACAACATACATCATTACATTTGTGTATTGAGCCATTGAAAATCAAGGCATAACAATATGGCTAATAGCATGACAAATCCGTTTTCGCCACGGCTCGTCCGTACTCCCGAGTGCTCATTAGAAGCTAGCGTTAGCCTGAAGCTAACCAAAACTTACAGGTCCTAAAAGTTGAAAGTGTGATACACCGTGAAAGAGCTACATACCTCAATAGTCGGATATAGCTGCTGTGGAGAGGTCAGAGAGATGCTAGTTCGTTGAACAAATCCAGAAACGCCTTCATCAGTGACTTCCCTCGGAACAAATGTCCAATAGTGGCGCGTGCGCGCGCGCCATACCTCGAGCTGGGAGGCAAGCACGAGAACGTGTAGTCATCGTTGAGTTGATACTCGTGGATCACATGTCTAAATGTCCATATTTTTGTTCAACGGTCTGTAGAAACCTTTACAAAAATCAAATGAGGTAAGAATTACAGCTCTAGATTAATTTCTCGGAATGATTGACAGAACTAACTAAATATGTATTTACACATTTACATACATTTACAAAAATGACCCTTACAATCAAGAACTGTTCACAGATGTCATAAGCATAACTCACATTGTTATTTTGTAATGTTGAGTTAAATGCTTGAAATTTAAAATTAGAAACATTGAATGTATGGGTGTCCAAAGTGCGCCCGTGGCAGTTTTTTTATTGGCCCTTAGCCCATTCTAAAAATAAAATGAAATAAGAAAACTTTTCAAAAAAGCAACCGTAATTTTATGAGAATAAATACAAAATATTAGGTCAATAAAGTCATAATGTTAAGAGGAAAAAATAAATAAATAATAAAGACTAAAATATGTATTTTTTATAGGGACAGAGAAACAAACAAAATAAAGAATAAAGTTGCAATTTTAGGAAAAACTAGGTTGGTTAAAAGTTATAATATAACGTCTAAATATTATGAGAATAAAGACAAGTACATTCTACAGGAAAAAAGGTACGAGAAGGAAGCTTAAATATTTGTAAAAATTAAAAAAAAGGAAAAATGTGCAAAAAAAGTGTAATGTAAGGAGAAAAAGCTCATACTAAAAATATGCTCTGTCAACAAAGTTGAGATGAAGGCTTTTTTTTTTAATATAAAAAAACATCTTTGCATACCTACCCAGCCTGTTTTAAAAAAAAAAAAAGTAAAATGTTCCCCCGGTTTAAGAGAGAATCTAGAAGTAGGCAGGGAAAGGACTTCTATCACTTTGGTCACAGCTTCATTCACCTCCTTCCCTCTGACTGATGCTTCAGAGCCCTGCACAAAAGAACCACACTCGTTCCCTTGCTATGTACTAGTATGTATGCACTGATGTGTAATAAGAGTGACACTAACAACCCTCTTTGTATGATTGACATACCTGGCTGATATGAAATGAAAAGGATTAAAATTGAAATGTGATTAAAGTTAGATTAATTAATTAAGATTGATGATTTGATTTAGTTGATTTTGCTGTGGCAATGCTCCACTGTGGAAGATATTTTTGTGGCCACTATAAAAAGACACCTGAGGCCAGCCCTCATTACCCAAATGAGCTTATGTGCTTACAAGTAGGTGAGTTTTATATGCTTTAACGTGACATATGTACATGCCGAGGGGTTCACAGAAAGCCTCACTAATCCTTTCAGCTGCTTGTCCTTTGTCAGATACTCAGGGATGAGTTGCAGAGCAGAGCCACGCTACAAGACATTTCAATAAACATGGCCAGCAATCTCTGGATTTATTTTTGCAATCTGTGACCCTTTTGACAAATATGGATTCATCATCATTTTGGTTTGGCTTTGTCTTCATGGAAAGAGAAGACATCCGATTCAGCTGCTTCTGTCATCTAAAGGTAACGGATACCGCTGGTGGCTAAGGACCTTGGATACCTTTGCATTATCCACCCCACTACGTACTGTTGTGATGGTGTCGGGATGACAGACCTGTAAGCTTTGCATTAGGAAAATGGGATGTTCACCATCCAAAGGTAATAATTTGGGGACTCTGGGCTCTTTGAGGAGGGGAAGAATGTTGCCCCCTGTACCTCAAGAACAACCGAGAGCAGTCCATTTTATAGATGGAGCCAATCATACTTCTGCTGGATCTACTGATGAAGATACTAAAGCCAGGAAGACAAGTGGACAAAAACAATTATGTCAAAAGGATGAACATTTGCCACCAGCACAGGTAGATACATATGTGACTGTCCCTTCCCCAGAGGTGTTAAACACCAATAAAATGAAGAGTCACAAAATAGACAACAGCAACATGATACAGAAAAAAGAAAAAAATGGGGACAAGCAGGAAGTAACTGAGAGAAAGGCAGGCAAAAAAACGAAGAGAAATTCAAGAGGGATGAAAGTGCTGAAAAAGAAAGATAAGGAGATGCAGAAAATTGATTTCCCGGAACCTCTGGTAAAAGCTCACCAAGCTGCTTACGCCTTTTTAAATCCCAGCATAAACAAATATGATGGTGTACTTGGACTGCTGGAACAAGCAATGCAAACTCAAGCATTTCTACAGCCAATGGTTTCTTTTCTGGCTTTGCGCTATGAAGAAATAATTCAGGTACTGGAAGAAATTGTTGATGAAGGAGAAAAAATGCTTAAAGAAAACGGAGAACATCTTGCTTGGCCAAGCCAAATGAAAAACCTCTCATCTTCTGCACCTCTAAAATCAGGCTCTGCTATTGAACCCCCACCGGATTTGTTGCAGCAGCTGCTTCAATACACCACACAGAGAATGCAGAATGTGAACCAGACTGTTGGAGGAATTGGGGACTCTGCCCTGGAGGAGGCAGTGGAATACTTTTCTTCTGTCTCAGAACTTTTAGAGGAGAAATTGAAAGTCAAACGTGAAGTTGAGACTAGGATAATGCGACTCTCATCTCGCATTGAATTGGCATCTCTTCGCAAACTTGGGCCAGAGGACTCTGCTCTCTTTAGCGAGGACAGTGGTATTGGGGCTGAGAGTGAATCCCTTGCTGGATCGGAAAGGCGGCATAGGCGTGTGAGTTGTGAATCTAGTGGAACAAGCAGAACTACTCCGGTTAGTCCAATGGCATACTCCTCAAGTACAGGAGTTGCAAGGAAAAAACATGCGTGTCAAATAAGTCCAAGTGTTTCCCTTACTTCACTGAACTCATTAGCTTCTATGTGCACAATGATGGCAAATGCACAGGGGGAGTCATTATTAGGATCAGTCTCCTTAGATGATGGTGAAGAAGATGATGATGGCAATAATGTGGTTGGAGACATTGGAAATAGACAACATAGACAACAAAAACCACTTCGCTTACCCTCCAACCGTATAGAGAATCCGAAAAATGTTGAAATGACTATCAAAATGAAAAATGCTATAAGTGGTAAAATACAGTTTCACCAACCAACAAGCACTGGTGCCAAATCAAAGGTAGCAGGCTGTCCAAAAGCAGTTGGAGGCCATTTGACTGATGAGAAGGGACTATCTCTAAAAAGATCCCAAACAGTTCGAAGAGCAGTAGTTAAAGCAAACCCAGTGGTGAAAGAGAGACGTTCCCGTTCTGTTGAATCTCTGCGCAGCAAAGGTGAAGATCCCACTTTGCTTGAACTGGAAAAGTCTCAGAAAAATTTAAGTCAGAGGTTGCAGAAAATAGCCAAAAGCAAAGAAAACATAAAGGGAACCACAAAGACTACACCATCTAAACAAAATCATAGAAACTCACCAGCAGAGTCTCCAAAAATAAATCGTAAGCACCCATCTTTAGAGAAGGATGGCAATCTACGAGACAGGGCAGCACTTACAAAGAGCATCACCAAATGCCAGGAAGCTGCCACTAATATAGAAAAAGATGATAACCAGAAAGATAAGACAACATTGATGGGTCCTGTTAAAGCTATGCCACCTCCAAGCCCCCCTGTATCACCAAGACCATCTTCAAGCCTGTATAAAGGCAGGAATTCTGTCAAAAAACTTATTGATACTTTCAGTCAAGGAATAGAAGAATTGGACAGCCCTGATATTCTCGGGCCACTTAGGGGTGTGCGGAAGTGCGGTGTTCCAGTGTTACCAGGTTTAGGAAATGTCACAGCTTTTCTCAGCAATGGGAAAACAAGTTGTAGACCTGATAGAACTCCATGTGAGAAGACTGATTATTTAGATTTGGATAGTCTTCCTCCACCCCCACTAGAGGTGTTAATGGACAATTCATTTGAAAGTGCCCAAAGTCTTGCAGCTGGTGTAACCGATGATGGAACAATAAAACCTGTGAAATCCCAGATGGTAAAAAGGGCTGGACTGTCACAGCGACTACGAGCCTCAGTTCAATCTGTACCCGTGCTGCCAAGCAAAGGAGGTGTGCCACAATGTACAAAGACAATTTGCCCAGCTAAAGGAGATCATCAAGTCACAACAAACCAGACAAACGTCAGTCAACCTGATGTTCAAGCAGACGTTGACTCAGTAAAGGAAACTAATTCCACATTGTTGCTGCAAATCAGAAAAAACAGATACCTAAAACACTCCTCAGACGCACAGTTTGGAAAATCATTCAAAAATTCTGAAGTCACAAGTCAATCTACTAGTCAACAGGACTCAACAAATGTACAGGCGGATGACAACTTCTTGATGCCTGAAGTAAACACAACAGTATCTGAAGTGCCTCCCTCATCTGCAGCCGGTCGTCATTCACTTGCCACTCCACCGCTGTCGAAAGGACGAATGCTGCCATCCACGCCTTCTACTTCAAGGACTTCTCATCGAAGACTTCCTAGTCCCCACAGTTTCAAAAAACCACCAACACCGCCCTCTTCAGCCAGTCCTCCGGTTAACAGAAAACTCACCACTCCACCAGAGGGTCACAAGAGACTTCCTAGCCCGCCCATTATGAAGCAGAACATTTTAAACTCAAATGTTTCCTCCTCATACCCTTTTAAAGCACCATCCCCCCCTGCTTCACCAAAAGTACAAAGGTGGACAAGTGAGAGCAGCACAGAAGACTCTTCTCGGTTGTTCAGTAATGCACGGTCCGTTTTCTGCCCAATTTCTCCGTCCTTGTTTGAGGCTCAGCCTTGCACAGCTCCCCAAACGACGCAAGCATGGGCCTCTGCTGAAGGCTCTTCTCTATCACGTACTTGTGGGAATCGTGGCAGGTTTCTCGTGTTCATCCCAGGACCCCGACCTTTTATTCAAAGAAGCCATTCAGAGAGAAGACCAAGTTTAAACCTTCCACCTGAATCCCCAGGCTTCTTGGTGGCTGAGACGTGTGGAAGTGAGCCAGTAATATGCACACAGGGGTGAGTTATGACTGTTTTTAATGATATACTGTACATTCCATATCTGAATGAGTGATTCTGCAGAGTCCACAACTTTTGGTGTTTTGGGGTTCAAATGTAGCTTTGACCTTTCTGTGTGGATTTTGCATGTTCTCCCCTTGCTTGTGTGGGTTCTCTGCAGGTGTAAAATCAAGATCTTATGTAAGCAAATTAACCTTACATTGTTTTTAGGTGGGGGGAGAAAACCCACACAGGCATGAGGAGAAAATGCAAACTCCCCACAGAAGTCAGGTCTTAAGTGGTTCATGTAGTCCATCAAGAAAATCAATTTCATTTTGAAGAAAAGTAGTTATATTTGACATTTTCGATGTATTGCACAAGATTCATCTGCTTTCCCATTGAAGGCCAATGCATGAAATGTTTGTATTTTTGCGATATATATCTGGGAGACATGTGACTATCAGTGGGCTCTGAGAGTTTTTTTGTATGCGTGTGTGGATGTGTGAGTGAGTGAGAGAGAGAATCTATAAGCACACGCTGATCATTTTATATTTCAAGGGCATCTGGATGTGCTTACGCTCAGTTCAGCTGTGTATGTGATGATGGTGATGGATGCTGTTGTAACACTGATTACTGTGCCGCTTCATGGCTTTGATTGTGACAGATTTGTTTGTGCAGTGCAACTGTGACATGAAAACCACCCCTAAAAAAAGGTGGTTCTGTGACCCTGTTTCTCATGTACTGTAATGCAAGACAAAGCCGTTTCTCAGCCCCTTTCCATTTTCAAAATAAGTTGGGCACATTATGGTCTTTAAACAGTGTTGCATTTAGTAGCGTTGTTTTTTTGACAACACCAAAAGAACAAATGAAGAGGTGTTGTACTCAAAAACATGAACAACTGTTAGTGTGTATATACACCTGGCTGCTCTCCAGCCAAAGAAAAAAGTACATGAGCAAAAATACTCAAGTTTGGCTGGAGGGGCGGGGGAGCGTTGTTCCATTAGTGACCAGAGAAGGAAAAAGATGTGCAGCAAAGACAAGTAACGAAAATGAAGAGGCATTTAATTACTGAAGAACTGGCCAAGCATTTACAGTAGCTGCTGGTGAGCTGTTTTACTCGAACACCTCTTCAACGACATATGAAACACATCCCTGAAAATAACCTTTTCCACCCCTGAAGTCATCACACACACACACACACACACACACTGTTATGAATATACCGATACTTCTGAAGCAAGGTGCAACATGTTACACGATGTCAATGAACATTTTTTTTTTTGCCACAAAAGGCTGCCTAATTTCAAATCTGACACTACATAAAAATACTAATGCAATCAGACTAATGAGATGAAAATGAAAGGTTTTCACCACAAAGTTGGGAAAAATGACGAGAAATAGTAACACTGATTAATGAAGTCTATATAGCTTGGAGTTTGTATTTAAAAGAATTATTTTAGATCATTTTTGTGATGTTTGACCAACTGCATCTGCGCCACTCCTGTGACAGAAAGAAAATTCAAGACATTGTCTACCAAGCAGACAATTTCTTCTCAAATTGTATATGATGTTGCAATAAATACATGTATTTTTTCCTTTTATTCATGTTATAGACTAGATGATGAACCAACAAGAGAAGAGGAATCATGGGGTAGCCAGTCCAACCTCAGAGCAACGCCACGCTCTGCATCCCACCCCGATTTGTGTGTTGTTGGACAGGCCTTGTACAGAGACTAAATGGGCCAATGACCAGTGGACCAGTGGGATTATGGATTAACGGGTTTTAGAAAGGATTTAAGGTGTGATGCTTCACTAGTAAGAGAGGAGTCTTTCTATTCACCTTGTGGTTTTACATCACAGCGGCAATGTTTGTATGAGAAGATATAAGATGATGTCCACGTTTGTATTAATTGGGAGTTTATGTTTACATGCATTTGTACATAATCATTTATTTTAAACAAATGCAAAACAACAATGTGTTGGCGTAACATGACCTGTCTGTGTTCTCGAAGAAAACCTTAGCACCAACAGTCAGATATCAAAATACAATAACTAACTAACAACTAATAAAACAGCTGTTCAAGATGTTGTTTTGGGGTATTGGGCTTTCTCTAATTGTAGCTGCAAGGTTTTAAAAAAAGGATAGAATCAATGACAATGTTTGAATATTTAATGGGAGAATTGCCTCTTTAGAAGAAAACCACTGTTTTGATGTATCAACATACTGTCTATATTCAATTTATAATTAATGGTTCTTTTTATTTGATTTTTCTGTTTACCTAAATTATTTTTGTACCGTGTAATAAACTGTGTACAAACAATGTTCCCTGCTGTTGCATTTCATAGTAATTCTTCTCACTCCATCCATTTGAAATACTGTTCACTTTGTAAATAGTAATTTGAATTACTATTTACAAACTATTACAATAAGTAACATTTGTGGTTCGAATTGGTACTGTCAAATTTTGGACCCCAAAGCACAGACAGACAACAATAAACAAAAAAAACGACGGCGACCTTCCATCACACAGACAAAAACTAGGGTGACTAAGAATAAACTGAAAGAGGTGGATGAAGCAAAGAATAAGAAAGAAAGAAAGGCATCCACAAGACCGGCAAGAGCAGGTATGATTTAAGTTAGACACCATTACACCAAAAAGATTAGGTAGAACTGGTGTGAACCATGCAAACTAGCATAATAAAAGGTCAGGTGCAGGCGTAAGCAGCGACTCTCGTATATAAACGTGGCAAAGACAAAGGAAAGAGTCTGCTGTATTCATATGAAGTCCTGATTGCCGAGTCTCACAGGTGGCTCCACCCCAGGAACTCCAAACATTGGCACTACAAGAAGAAGCAAAGCTGCTGCATGAAGGCTGAACACAGGTATGACAAAAACATGACAAGTATGACATTAATATTTCTCACAGTGCCAACACTTTTGATTATTAGCTTTGTAAAACCTCCACAATGACATTATACTGTGCAGGAAGACCTAAGGTTGTGGCTAGTGGGTGTACTTGGTGCATGTCAACACAAAAAGTATACCAGTATAAAGGAAAAATATGATGATGACCATAGAACTTATTGCCACACATGTCGTTGTCCTGGCTGATCAGTGTAATAATGCAAGGCAACAATTAGTTAATAGGTGCCCCAAAAGAAGGTCTGTATAGTAGAAAGTGCGCGACCAGTACGGCAATCCTCCCTCTCATGGCTTTGTCAAGGTTGAATCCACCTTTCATTGTTTGTGTACACTTTACTATTTCCCACTCACTTTATCTTGCATGAAGAGTTTCTCAGTCAAATGGTTCCATACATTGCAGCTAAATTGAAACTATTTCAGGCAGAGAAATTGTGTGTTACAGTACTGCTAACAGAAGATTTAGGTAGTAATTAAATTACTAGATGATCAGGACCCTCTCAGCAAGTCACTTGTTCCTTGAAAAAGGCCCCTGTATTGTACATGTGATTATTCTGGGAACACAGAAGCCTAACATGAGTATCAGAGCTGTTCTGAAAACAATTTCATGGACACACATGCTGAATATTTTTGTCTTGCCAACCGGATATGAATGAAATATACGAAACATACAGAAAGAAAACGATACGAACCAATCTCATTCTTATGCCAGTCGGACATTAGGCAAAAATACACATACAATTTGCTTAAACATGCATGTTTTTTTTGTTTTTTTTGACTGATAATGGCCATATTCAACCACAAAACAGCATCATTTATTAATTAATTTATGTCTGAAAAACCATAATAGACAGAAACCGCAGAATTCCAACCGCGATGTGGCGAGGGTATACATTGTAGTATACATTTTCTGAATAGGATGGCGCTCGACCAAAGTTGAATAGGTGTATTTTATTACTGCCCAAAAACAGTGCATTTGCACGTTTGGTCAGTCTACAAATTCTCCTCTCTCAGCATTTCAGAGCACATAATCATTTCAACAACTGGATTTGTTGTCAGCAGCTGCACAGATCACATCAGTTCATTTACAACTACATTCAGGTGTCAAAGATTAGTGCTTCAACATTTCTGACATAACCATTATTGTGCTTTGCTCATGGGGGCTGTGCATAATGCATGGCCTCCGAAAATGTAAAGACAAATGTAAACGTTCACAGCTGAACAAGAATAGCAACAAGACTGACCAGAATGGAACATTTTCCACAATTATTCTTGGTAAAAATCTAGACCGCTTCCCTGACACCTTTTTATGTGAATGTGACCAAAGAAGTAAATAGCAATACATTAGCATCTGTTTTAGTTCTGTGATACTTCTTAGCCGAACCCCGCAGTCGCATCAAAATATCACAATCTAAGCTTTCAACCTTGCTATGAAAGTTTCATTTTTTCACACCAAAGCTGGACTAAAGCAAACACAAACATCCAATGCATCTCTCTTTATCCCCTTTCAACAGCCTGACTACTTTGGCTTCCAGCTATTGATCTCTGTGGTCCACCGGGACAGATGAAAAAACAGGACCCACTAGCTGCCATGGATGCCTCTTATCAAGGCATCATGCCCAACGCTGGCCTGGACATGGCAGCTTTCAGATAATACTATCTGACAACTGTCTGTGCGCAGTAGCCTCTAACGTCCAGGTGAGCTTCAACATGGGCTGCACTGCTGCACCTGCTGAAAAATGGTAAAACAGGAGGGATAAACATATCTGCAGAGATTTGGAAAAATATTGTCCACGTTCCTTTTTACGGATTAAAACAAAACATGCTTGCTATCAACATTGAAGACACATTGATTCACAGTATCCTAGTGTTCTTGGGAGTGAGATGCTGGGAATCATGCATTAGATAACAAATTACATGACTAATCTCTCAATGCAAATGATTTATTTTGTGTGTTACAGTGATTCCTCGTTTATCGCCGTTAATTGGTTGTACAGTGATACAGTGATAAGTCCATTTCTGCATAGCAGGTTTCCCTATTTATAAATCAAATATTTTCGTAGTTAGAGCATAGAAAACGTATTTACGACCTTGTAAATACGTTTTTAGATACATTATTAGAGCCCACTAGACATGAAATAACACCCCTATAGTCACCTTGTTTTATCCAATATAGTAGAAATAACAAGAGAAAATAGGCCATTTAAGATATAAATAAGACTTGTGCTCCAGTGTGTTGCTGTTAATTTGTTCCGGTGCTGGGGGAGCTGAATGCGGGGGACAGGAAGTGAGGTTGAGGATTCAGAGTTGCATTTTAGCTTGCTATGGGTTATGGCCGCAACAGGAATTATTGTGCCTGTTGTGAAATAGTTCAAAGCAGCAATAAAGGTCTGTTGATCTGGTGCTTGTGTGTCTCACTGAACGTTACAGTACCATTACTGACACCTAGTGACCAGTGTAGAATACTACATATGATCGCAATATCTTTGAATGTGTCTTCTGAATGCCTTATATTTGTGTTTTAGTTCATTTAGCCATTTTTAAGCTTGAATGTGACATTTTCTTAAGTATGCATATTTTTGATCAAAAATAGGCTTTATTCAATCACAAAACAGCATGATTTATTTATTAATTGTTACCTGTGGTGTTCTCCAGGGGTCAATCCTGGGACCGCTATTGTTCAATCTGGACATGTTTCCTTAAGGCCGGCTAATACGCAATTGCAATGTTTTCTACCACAACTACACAGACAACACTCAGATGTACGTGTCACTGACGGTTGGTGAACATGGCCCTGCAGATTGACTTTGTCACTGCATCAAACAGATCAGTGTGTGGATGCACAGCAACTTTCTCCAGCTAAACTCAGACAAAACTGAAATCATTGTCTTTGGCCAACACAAACAAAGAGAACATGTTATCAGTCACCTTGAGACTCTCTCTCTAAAACCTAATAATCAGGTTAGAAATCTAGAGGTAATAATGGACTCAGATGTGAACTTTAAGAGCCACATTAAATCCAAAAATTGCCCAAATCAAGGGAATAATGTCTAAGCCGGATTAAGAGAGACCAATCCATGCCTTTGTCTCCAGCAGGCTAGACTACTGTAACGGCCTCCTCACCGGGCTCACTAAAGGAGCTGTAAAACAGCTGCAGTACATCCAGAATGTTGCTGCTCGAGTCCGGACAAGAACCAGGAAATATGACCATATTAGTCCAGTACACAGGTCTCCGCACTGGCTTCCTGTCGCTCAGAGAATAGACTTTAAAAAACAGCTCTGCTTGCGCCAAAGTACATCTCTGACATATTAGACATGTTATTAGCCACATAAACCATCTCGAGCTCTGAGAAGCTCTTTTCTGTAAAGCACTTTGAATGACCTTGTGTATGAATTGCGCTCTATAAACTTGCCTTGCCTTGAATGCCTATAAAATTCTACTCATCAGTTTAATTGTGTGAATGCACCTAAAAAATGTTAAAGTTTCATTGATTTAAGTGTCTATTACAACAGAAATGTTCACACAGTGGCACAAAACGAACTTAACTGAAGGATTTCAAATTTGACATCAATTATTGTGACTAAAAATGCCTATAATGTTACAAAAAGCACACTCAGTTTTAACTCCTTCAGTTTGGTGAGCATCAGTGTTTTTGTTTTTATCTGAGTTTTTGTAACTTATTAAAAAAAAAACCCAGCCTCAACAAGGGATTAAAATTTGTGTTAGTAGATGATTTCTTTGTTGTAACAATGCTTCTTGACAATAAATTATATATTCATGAAAAGACAGTTTAAAAGATCTTCCACTTGGGGATGAGAAGCACAAATGTGTCCGTTTAAAATGTGCTACAGCAAAAAAAAATGTTTAGAGCTCAATCAGGTGTCTGATTGAGCCTTGCTAAAGTGGTTATTTGGTGTTTGCTGCATAAAAGGCATGCCATGTCTGTCTGATCTTTATGAGGCCCGTGCAATAGGACAACTTGAAAGCTTCATCACCAAAGTGAAGGTTAAGGTTCATGAAATAGGGAAAAGGCCAGAAAAAGCCAAAAAGATGATGCCTCAAAAAAAAAGATTCCTTATGCTTTCAGCTCACAACCGGCAGTCGCTTAGTTACACATTTTCAGGGCTTTTTTTAGGACGCTAAGACGCGTGGCTATGTGCCCAGAAATCTGGAAATCATAGGGAGTCCAGGAGGCCCGCCATGACTACCTAACTGTCAGGCACATTTGTGCTAATGTAGGCTACACCATGACATGTGGAGGAACTTTATTTCCAGTGATGAGTGGAAATTGTGCCTGTTGAAGTTGGATCCCAGATGGATCGTGGGGAAGTTGGGAGGACACTATGTTGGATGCGGATTTACACGATGGACAGCATCTCCAGCGCTGGGAAAATTAGCCTGTAACCATTGAAGGCAATCTCAATGCAGAGAGCTCTCAGGACGGGGTTTTATAACCAGTGGCAATCTCATATCTTCACAGTCTAAGACAAAACTCCAAACACAGTAAGAAAAAGTTTTAAAAAATCAAATAAATAAGAAGAATAGTAGTCGTGACACCACAGCAGCTTTTGTCCTACACATACATGAGAAAATGTATCGACATTTCAATTCAGACGGCATTAAATGTGCTGGTTCTGATAACCAGCATTTACCAAGCACACAGGCTGGATGTTCGACGACTTCACACACCATATTTCTACTGCTCCATTTCTCCTGCAAGGAAAACGCTTTCCCTGGCATTAATGTATTATTGTGTATACATTAGGGGTATCATGAGACACCCAGCTTGCGAGATGAGACGGTAAATGAGATTATGTCCACGAGAATGAGACAAGACGACATTTCAACATTAATTTGAAGAAAAGTTTTAAGAAAAGTACAATGAAAAAATGTATGACTGGACAAACAAACTTTTTTATCTAACCGAGTTACAAAACAATACGGGTGCATTTTGAAATGTTCTCCTAATCGAGCGTGCGCACAAAGTGTCAGATTTTACCGTCACTTACTTCCGGGATTTGTTACATTCCGACTAGTGAGGATATGTGGCATGAAAAATGGATGGATGGAATGGAAGGAGTGAGCTACTAGCCACCCCACGGTTGTTTACACGCTTGATGAGGTCATCATTCAGAATCGGCAGCATAAAACCCTGATCGGAGCATCCCTACATTACACATAAACAAGACAGAATATACACTCACACCCTCTCTCTCACACACATCAGTGTTGCCAGGTCCTCTTCTTATAAATGACTTCGGCCTTGTTTTTAGTGAAGGTTACAAATACCAGTGACATGACAAACAGGCAGTAATAGTATTCAGAGTGGAGAAATAATCACAGGAACATCTAAGGACTTTTAAGATTCAAGAGGCCATCACACCTCAAATGTAATCCATGAAGACAAATCATCTGTTTATGTTGCCAAGCTATTAGTTCAGAGTGCGTGCATACATTTCTTGGCTTTGTACTCACCAGATGAAGCTAGAGTCCCATCCCAGTTCTGGCATGCTCTGCATGTCAATAATACCATTAGCATTCAACGTCTGTAAACTCTGCCGGACAAAAACAGGCAAACTAAAACCATGCAAAATTATACACAGTGTATCTAATTAAGTTTATTTACACGTCTTTTTAGGATAATAGCGCCAGTGACAATTAAGCCATTAGGCTTAGTGGTGGAGCTGCATTTTCTTCATTTTGTCAACATGGTCATGGAGCGTGATGTGGTCTTGCATGAAAAAAGTGTGTAGTACAATCTTTGTACACTGGGTGGCAGTGTTAGCAAGTCTATTTTCAGATAGCACTCATCGAGTCCCTGTTGGTTAATATTTAATTGCACTCTCATACTACTACCGTTGCAATAATAATAATAATAATAATAATAATAATAATAATAATAACAACTTGATCAGAAACATTTTAATTCCAGATTAGACTCCTTGATATCATCAAGCCTTCTCTGGACTCTTATGGGTGAAGATGCAAACCAGACATTTGTAGCGTGTTAATGGCGTCATTAAATGGGATGTGAAACAGATCTATGTTGTTTACAAATATTATTGGGAGCAACTATGCTGTTCTATAACATAGTGTTGGAGTGAGCCTTTGTGAAAGGTCAGATGAGCAGCTGTGATATTGTTCTGCTCACTAAATGTCACAATGTCTTGGGTTCAGTCTGACTGACAAGGGACCTTATCTGCTGGGATAACACTGGTGGTTATATACCATCAGTAAACTGTTTTTTCACTCATTTTTTCACTCATTTTCCACAATTAGGTCAAGACGTGCAATACGGTTCAGTATGTTGTGGGATTTTTTTGTGTTTCCTTTGTCAAAATTTGCCAACCTTCCAATGGAATTGGAACAACTTTAGTAGGACAGTACCAAAGGGGTGGAGCTTGACACGTGCGGTCTGTTGACTGTTTAACAATAAGGATGTCTGGTAATACCAGCCGACCAATATTATTGGCATAAAAATAAGATATTGGTTGATATCGGTATCGTTTTTTTCTGCAAATAATGATATCGGCGCACGAGTAATGACATGCTACACTCAGTAACAAGCTTGCTAGCTCAGTATCTCGATGAGCATACGCCTCGGCTAGTGTGTTTGTCAGTTCACTTTGTAAAGCAGGGCGAGATCCACCCCGGTGGCATCGCGCCTCGAGGATGCGTGGATCTCCACTATGCAATGTGCAGCAGGGGCTTTACTTTCACCTTAAGTTCCCAAATACCAGAAAACTCTCCAACGATGCCAGAAAAAGTAGCTAGATTTGTCGCTAGTCAATTTTGAGAAAATATGTCACCAAGAGGGTTTGGAATATCGCCAGATCTAGCACGGAGCACGGAGGGGGGCGGGGCAACAGTCCCGCTAAGGAGCACTGACACACACAGCTGAACGAGACAGGCCTCCGAGTCAAGATGCTTTGATGTTTTCTGCATGTAAAAATATAATTGTAAAGCTACGGAAACGTGTTTTGTGTTAACGTTTTTCACTTTCTGGAACAGATGAATTGAATTGACATTATTACTTATGGGAAA